>NC_140414.1:131607984-132207984 GCF_965140295.1 Lepidochelys olivacea | reverse complement strand
GTCAAAGGCCAAACCCTTGAAAGCACTTTTGAGAGATTAATTTGTGTAGCACTTCATAAGACATAACACAAGACAGGACATGTAAAATCAGATCCACCCAGCCTGGCATTCTGTTCCTTGAAATGGCAGATATGTGAACATTCAGTGGAGGGAGATGCCTACCTCCCCGAAATAATACACCTAACCAATTTGTGCAATGTTGCATGAAGGGAAAAAAGTCTTTTCACAAATGGCCCCCTTGCACCTCGAATCATGAGGTTTGAATGAGAGTTGGGCCTGCCTCAAAAACCCTACATCCAAGCACCCCTGAATTTTGGGGTGTTCTGAATCTAGATCCTGACTCAAATGTTGCTCTCTGAACATATCTTTAGCCACTGGTTCTCAGTTGGGGGTCCATGACCCACTGGGGGGCTGCGAGCAGGTGTCAGGGGGTCCTCTAAAATAAACCAGACTTCAGCCCTGGGTGGTGGGGCTCAGACTTCGGCTTCATCTCTGCATGGCAGGGCTCAGGGAGGGAGGGAGCACACCTCCACCCTCAGACTCACCTCAGTGGGCTACCCAGTCTATCTGGGTTGGGGGAGAGGGGGAGGCGTAACCAAAAACTGCAGAATCACTGCAAAAGAGAGATTTCCCCCTGCCATCAGAAGGGGCTGCCTGAGAGCCATTGACTCCACAAACAGGCCAGCAGCTAGCCAAGGAGACCCACCACTGCTCTGCCCTGCTACAGCTGCAAATCAGGGAGCAGGGCCAAATGGAAGGCAGAAATCAGGGAGTGGGAGGGGTCATGACCCTGTTTCTTCCCCTCCCCCCATTGTGTTGCCTGTGGTTGGGAGGTCAGCAGGTTTGTCTATTTAAGTGTAGGGGTCCCTAGGTAAAAGAAGGTTGAGAACCACTGTCTTTAAGAATCACCACCCTTTGTATGGTCGCCTGAATCCCAGGGGGCCAAAGAGCACTTTACAAAGCAGCTGGATCCCGCTCTCACAGATGTCAAAGGCAGTTGCTCTGTGCCTCATAGGATCAAGGCCTTAGAGTCAGAGTTTCAGCACCTAGCCCCTCTTGCTGAGAATCATGCAGGGTGCTGAGTGCTTCTGAAAATCTACAGTCCTTTTATTCAGGTGGCAAAACGGGAGCTGAGCTCTTTTGTAAATCTGTCCCATGTGCAGGCCGAATGGCAAAGGAAGCAGAACTGTGCATTGAATAAGCCTGTGTTTGGAGCACCCGCTCCTCTTCCACTGCACCAGACAAGTGAATCTGCCAGCGAGTGGCTGCCTAGCAGAATGCATATGGGACCTACTAGTGGAAATGCTAAGGTGTTTCATTTTTTTTACCTCCAGTGGTGAATGACGTGAGATCTTAACAGCAGGGTACTAGTCTCCACTCCCCACGTATGTGCGTTGTTTATATTGTGACGGTGTCTGTCACCTGTTCTGTAACACCTACTCTGCCCCTGCTCTACCTGTCCTGTGGAGAGATGATGTCAGACTCCTGGGGCCCAGCAACCCTCCCAAGCACTCAGTTCAAACTTTCAAAAAGTCACGATAACACCAAAATAACCCAGATGACAAGAGGAGCACTTTCACAGGGCCAGCCCCTCTCCCTGAGGCACTTGCCCAGGGACATCTTTCACAGAAGCCGTTCCATTTTGCCTCCCCTTTAAACTCACAGACATTGATCAAGCAAACTGGCAGGCTGGACCCCAGTGAGCGCTGCTTTGTTGTAACATAATATATGAATCCTGGCTGCGGGGACTGGGTTTAAGACTATGGTGGAACAAATGGTACATTGTTTCCCCTGGCCTTTCTCTGACCTGGCTGGCATGCTGCCTGTTCTGTCAGCACCCGGTAGCACTCTTAATGACTTTCTTCTTCTTTCTTTCCCATCGTTTACTTGGTTTAGCACCCAGCCTTTGAATCTGTTAGGTATGTGTGGACTTGATCCCATGCCCATTAAAGTCAATGGGAAAACTCCCATTGACCTCAGTGATACAGAAGCAAACTCTATATAGGCATATTTCCACATGCTGCATGGCTGCTACCATGAAACTGAAAAGGCAAAGGGCCAAATCCTCAGTTGGTGTAAACTGAAGTGAATGTGACAGATCTGCAGCTGGCATAAGTCAGTGTAACTCCATTGCAGTCAATGGAGTTAAGTTGATTTGCACCAGCTGATGATCTGTCCCAAGATTCCTGTTGAGTTAAAGCCTAGCACAGGGGTCGGCAACCTTTCAGAAGTGGTGTGCCAAGTCTTCAGTTATTCTCTCTAATTTAAGGTTTTGTGTGCCAGTCATACATTTTAACGTTTTTAGAAGGTCTCTTTCTATAAGTCTAGAATATATAACTGAACTATTGTTATTATGTAAAGTAAATAAGGTTTTACAAATGTTTAAGAAGCTTCATTTAAAATTAAATTAAAATGCAGAGCCCCCCGGACCGGTGGCCAGGACCTGGGCAGTGTGAGTGACACTGAAATCAGCTCGCATGCCACTTCACAGGAGAGGAGCATTTGAAGAGCTATCAGAAATTTCATTTCCAAAAGTTTTCTCTGAGCAGCCACCTGCTTTCCTTCCTTTTGTGTTAAACCGGTGGACTAGTGCTGGATCGAAGTTGGAACTTCCATTCCACGGGAAATTCCAATATTTTGACATTTCCTTTCATTCTGAATCAAAATGTCAGCATTTCCTGTGAAATGAAATACTCAGAAAAATATAGTTTTGACAAGGTCAAAGAGCTTCATTTAGACTAATATAACACAGTCAAACTCAAACTCTTCATCCTTAATGAAATGAAACACTTTGTTAAATTTTTCATCAAAAATTTCCATTATGTTGATGTTTTCCTGTGAAGCATTTTGATTTTGTCTAATCAGCATTTTCCACTGGAAAACTATTTTTAACCAGCTCAACTATAGATACATAATTTGGTATGTTTTTTCCCCAGGCAAGTTGCCACACAATCTATCATTTTTACTGAGCTTTTCTTCCTGAAATATTTTTAATCTGGTTAAAAATACTAAAGCAACTTCACAAAGTGAGTGTAAGTAAACTGCATCTGACTAAACATTAAGAGTTGCTGTAAATCAAACTGAATTCTCTTGCTTGAAGTTCAGTCATCCTGCTCTAATACTATCCAGCACTTATTGTCTATAGATCTCAAAGCACTTTATTATGGTAGCTAAGCAGTTTTATGGCCAATTGATAGATGGGGAAATTGATTTGGGTTGTAGCCACTTATTGCTATGTGAATTTGGACAAGACACATAGATCAACATTTTCAATCTTTGATGTATAAGTTTGGCACCTTGATTCTTATTTAAGCACCTAATTAGCTGAAAACAATGATGAGCCAAATCAGCTAGGAGGAAAAAATTAATCAGAAAAATGTGAATGATAATTGGGAATTGCTTCAGAATACTTTATTAGCTGCCCCCAAAAGCCACAGTCCTACAATCAAGGAAGAGAAGCAAAAGAACACAAGGAGAAATCTATCGCCCCAGAATTAAGGACAATAAGGAGTTTTTAAAAAGTATATTAGGAACAATAAGAATCCTAACAATAGTATTGGTTCATCACTCGATGGAAATGTTAGCATTATCGATAATAATGCAGGAAAGGCAGAAGTGTTCAGTAAATATTTCTGTTCCATATTTGGAAAAAAAAGATGATGTAGTTATATGAAGATGATGATAACACTCCTTCCATTCCACTACTATCTCGGTAGGATGTTAAACAGCAGCTACCAAAATTAGACATTTTAAAATCAGCTGGTCCAGATAATTGCATCCAAGAGTTTTTGAAGAGCTGGCTGAGGAGCTTGCTGGACCATTAATGTTGATTTTCAATAAGCCTTGGAATACTGGGGAAATTCCTGAAGACTGGAAGAAAGCTAATGTGACAATATTTAATAAAGGTAAATAGGTGACCTGGGTAATTATCGATCCCAAGTAAGATAATGGAGTGGATGATATGGGACTCGATAAATAAAGAATTAAAGGAGAGCAATATAATTAATGCCAATCAACATGGGTTTATGGAAAATAGATCACATCAAAGTAAATTGATTTTTTTTATGAAGTTACAAGTTTGGTTGATAACAATAATAGTGTTGATGTAATATACTTAAACTTCAGTAAGGTGTTTGACTTGGTACTGCATGACATTCTGATTAAAAACTAGAACAATAGAAAATTAACATGGCACACATTAAATGGATTAAAAACTGGATAATTGATAGGTCTCAAAATTTAACTATAAACAGGGAATCATCTTCAAGCCAGTTTGTTTCCAATGGGGTTCTGCTGGGATCAGTTCTTAGCTATACGTTATTTAACATTTTTATCAATGACCTCAAAGAAAATGTAAAATCATTACTGTTAAAAGACTGGGAGGGAGTGGTAAATAATGAATAGGACAGATCACTGATACAGAGTGACGTGGATCATTCTGTAAGGAGGGCGCAAGCAAACACTAAGCGTTTTAATACAGCTCAGTGTAAACGTACAGATCTGGGAACAAAGAATGTAGAATACTTACAAGATGGGGGACTGTATCCTGGGAAGCAGTGGAATTTTTAACAGTGAGGGTATTTAACCACTGGAACCATTTACCGCGAGTTGTGGTGGATTCTCCATCACAGACAATTTTTAAATCAAAACTGGATGTTTTTCTAAAAGATCTGCTCTAGGAATTATTTTGGTGAAGTTCTGTTCAGAGGACCAGCCCCACGCATGGGTGGACAGTGCGGGGGGTCGTAGAACCAGCCCCCCCCACCCCATGGTGGGCAGCAGGTAGGCTTTGACCAGCCCTGGGCGGGGAGGGGTGAAGAGGGTTGCAGTGGAGGCTTGGGACAGCCCCAGGTGCCAGTGGGGAGGGGAACCTCAGCTGGCCCCCTTGTGAACAGGAGGCAGGGAGAGCTTGGGCTGGTCCTGCCTGGGACGGGATAGTGGGGGGGCTGGGGCCAGCCCTGGGGGATGGGGACCTCAGCCCAGCCCCACACCAGCAGGAGGCAGAGAGGGTTTGGGCCGGCCTGGCGGTGTCCCATTTTCCCTTTGGGAAAATATGGTGACCCAATCTCTTGGCTAGAGCATGGAGCAACTCCCCCTAGGTAAAAAATTTGTTACACAGCTGGGATACAAAGTTCTTTTCACTTGGAAGGATTGGGAGAGCAGGGGATGAGAAGGTTATTTGCACAAGCTCCCCAATTCCTTCATTCTATGGCTGCACCATTCCAAAACATAAAGACAATTTCTTAGTGAGCAGCCAGAATTGATCCATGGGCCAGCTTGGGACCTGCTCCATCTCTCTGTATTTTTATTGACTTGGGTGGGATATGGATCGGACTATTAGTCACTGGAGGGGCTGAAGGAAACAAATCAATGTAATAGAAATCACCCTGGTTCTGAAGGTGCCCTTGATTTAAAGCCACAAGGAAAGAGCAGAATGGGCTTGTGATTAAGATACTTGCAATGGGACTTAATGTATGTGAGTTCAGTTCCTAGGTCTGCCACTGATTTCCTGTGTGAGCATAAGCAAGTCACTTAATTGCTCTGGGCCTCAGTTCCCCATCTGTAAAATGGGGTTAATAATATGGGGTACTGGGAGAGTAAATTAATGTTTGTGGGGTGCTCAGAGACAACAGTGATGGGAGGCCATAGAAGTAGATCGATAAAAACGAATCTGGTTTTAAAATAAAAGAAATATACAATACCCAGGAAAATCCCTCCTAAGAGCATAGAACTGTCGGGGACCTCCTGGGTCATCGAGTCCAGTCTCCTGGTATCACAGGTAACTCTGTCATATAATCCTGCTCATAAACATATCAGGCTCCATCTCAATGAAGGAGTTTCCTTTGAAGGTTTACTTCAATAACCAGATATGTTTGCTTTAAGGAGAAGGAGATAATAAGCTTAGTGTCTTTGAGGAATCCAGTGTCATCAACCCCAAGAGTTCAAAAATCTATTCTGTTCTCCATAAGTTCTTCACCGTAGTATCTGAGCACCTTCTAGTAGGGAATTAAACAGTGTGACTAACATCTGTCACATGTAGTTCATTCTGTCACTCATTGTCTCCTCAGGGGGATAATTGTGTGTGCAGTGTTTTGTTTTGGTGGAGTTTTTTTTTTTAAATGTCCACCATAAATCAGGCCTCAAAAATGATAAGGTGGGCTTAAAAGTTGTAAGTTTTTAAAAAAAGAATGAATCCTGTGTTCTTTTTGTCTTCTAGTTTCTGAACCTGTGTGTTCCACCATGAAACTAGTTAGTCTTGAAACTCACTTTTTCTTTTCAATGAAAGCTGAGATTGTCACCTAATCCCCTGACTCCAGCAGCTGGGGTTTTCAGGAAAAAACACAAGACTCATGATAAAATCATAAGAGTTGGCAGCACTGAGGATCAGCCTGCAGAGGGATAGCTCAGTGGTTTGAGCATTGGCCTGCTAAACCCAGGATTGTGAGTTCAATCCTTGAGGGGGCCATTTAGGGATCTAGGGCAAAAATTGGGGATTGGTCCTGCTTTGAGCAGGGGATTGGACTAGATGACCTCCTGAGGTCCCTTCTAACCCTGATATTCTGTGATTTACACTGCAGCCCATGATTTGAACACAAATGTCCAGAGATAAAAAGGCTGGTGTGTTAACCTACCCTGTCACCTGACAGCCTCCTACAAAACAGATTGATGTAGTTTGAAGGGATGCTTACTCTGCAGACAGATCCCATTAAGTGAATGATAGAAAAAAAACAAAATCCTCCCTGCCCCCTCAACTAGCATTGAAATGTCTCAGCAGAATAAATACAACTACATAAACCCCACTGTTTACTTTTGGTGCACTCACTCGCTATTTACTGCACACTGGCATGGGTAAATCACAGGCCTTTCAATCAGGGAGCGGACTGTGCTTGCCTGACTGTGTGCTCATGGGCATATTTGTGTCCCCAGCAGTCCTTAAATTGTTGAGAGGGGCAGAAGTCAGTGGGCTGAAATGTGGGAAAGAGTTTGGACTGTAACAGACCAAGATCTTCAGAAACCATTTGAAGGCAATATTGTTCTTAGTTTCTCAGCAGCTGTGACTTGTTGACTAGGTATTTAGGCACCGGAATGAACCTTCTCATACTGCACTGAGCAGAAAGATATATATATTGCCTGCTAATGGTTAAGTGAGATGTAACCCTTCTGCCAGATGGCGTTGGCAGCAGCCAGGGCGGGTTCAAATAGCTAGGGGGTTCCTCTTAAAACTAACAAACACACCATCTCAACCCTCCACCAGGAATTACTGGGATCACTATAGGCCTTCTCTGGGTGCCCTTAACAAGCATAACTTCCCCACTCACCAGCACTATGAAACAGAGAAAATGTTATGAATGGAAAAGAGAACGCAGCATCAACTAGGGAAAACACAGCAACATTACACACATGAATGATAAAATAACTACCCAGTGTAACTTTAGCAGTAGTCGCCTGCCCTGCCCCCCCTCACTATGAACATCTAATAGGCAAACGTCCCTTTGCCACCTCTCTTCCCTCTTTGCCATCTGCAAAACCCCACTCACTGTTTCCAGTCTCTTGGTGTAACCCTTCTGCCCGTCAGAGTTGGCAGCAACAAGGGCCGGGTTCAATATCTAGGGGTTCCATTCCAATAACACAATGCAAACCGGCTCGAGCCCCCACCCAGTGACCTGGGACCAATATATACCACCCCCGCTGGGCGCCTCCAAGAGGCAATACTTCCCCTCTCGCAAGCACATAGTCTGAGTGTAGCAAAAGTCTTTTAATAACAGAGAGAAACAATGTGGCATTATGTTGGGGAAACACCACCAACAGGATTCATAACACAACCCATGAGCAAAAACAACCCCACCCCAGGCAAATTGGGGCATGCCCTTTTCCCTTTGGTTCTTGAGTCCAGCAACCCCAAATCACCCAAAGTCCCAAAAGTCCAATGCCCCAAAAGTCTCTGTCCCTGGTCAGGGCAGCCCCAGAGTTCGAAAGTTTATCGGCGGAGCTTTACCTCCCAACCTGGGTGGAAATGGGACGGGGGTAAGAGGCACCTTACGTGATCTGAAGCTGACCGCCCCATAGCTCCATAGCGGCGCTCCGCTCCGCCAGCCGCCCCACGAACTCCTTCGCTCAGCTGCGCTCCGCTCCGCCAGCCGCCCCACGAACTCCTTCGCTCAGCTGCGCTCCGCTCCGCCAGCCGCCCCACAAACTCCTTCGCTCAGCTCCACGGCCCACAAGCAGCTCCTGCCATCCACACACTGCTCCGCGTCGAACTGCTTCACCAGCCGTCCCGCAAACTGCTCCACAATATATCTTCAGGCTCCCCCACTACTTAACACAACACTCAGTGATTTCAGCTCTTAGGTGAATTCAGCTTATAGTAGGGGAGCCCCAGTGCTGGTGCACTGTCAGCCCAAAGTGAGCTCAGCAGCCTATAACTAGACTTCTAATGAAATCAAAATTAGCTCTGATATTCCACAGTGGAGAGAGGAGGAAGTGCAATCAGCATGTAAGGCCCTCACCAAGGGGCCCATGCCACCGAGTATTAATACTTGTCCCCAGCCTCTCTCCATTCACACAGTTTTGGAACCCATGACCCTTGCCTAGCGAGTGCTACTTAGTTGATGGTGAATCCCTCCATCATAACAAAAGGCCACGTACAGTTCCAAGCACAGTTCCCATAATCAGGGTAATAACAATTTATTCTTCCTGCCCCAATAACAGAGACACTGGGGATCCCACAGCAGCCAAAGTGACCATTTGGGCAGCTATGGTCTCATTCTAGGCGTGGTGGGTGTGCCTATGCAAATGAGATCGGCCCCTGAAGTTCTTTTCCACAACTTGCCACACCTCACCACCAGATGTCAGGGTGGAGCTCATCCTGACACTGCTTACATCGGGAAGTCCTGTCCTGAGACTCTACCAGTTAGAGTGATTTCACTTTTGAGCAACTAGATAGAAGGGACCTAACCAAGGTTCACTCAGCTCTGCTTCAACAAAGAGCTCTATGTTGCTCCCTAGTGAGGAGGCACCTTCCTCTCCTGTAAGGCAAAACAGGGGTTGGGGAACCACTAGCCTTCAGGACTCTCAAACAGAGTCCTTACCACAAGAGATGCACTCCTTTTCACAAATAAGAGGCCCTTTTCCCCTCTGATTTTTCACTGCCAAACGAATTCTGAGTTTGTGACCATTTATGGTGTGGCTCACAAAGTGTCCCTGGAGGAATTCTGGGTAGAAAGCTTATGCAAATGAAGCTCTTTCAGTAGCTGTACTTCCCCCTATTCACCAACAGATGGGGGCTGAAAGCTTTTTTCCTTTCTGGAGCTTCAGGCCACGGGGGCTTAATAGATACAAATAATCAAACCCAGGTGTACTGCACCTTACAAGGCAGGCTGATTGGGGATTTCCCCCTGCTGAGAGTTCTCAGCAATTGACTGAAATATTACACACACAAAAACAATGTTAAAAGAACATTATTGAGGTTGAAAAGTCAAGCACTTAAAAGTTAGGAAATGCCAGAGTTAAGGTTGTCCATGAAACCTTACTCCAGCCCCTGACGTGTATGTATTGTGATACAGTCTTTGATTACATGCTCACACACTACTTTTTTTGCATAGAACCCCTTCTTTATTCAGTGCACAGCATGGACAGTGCTCACTTAATGAGCATCTATTTGATATTTGTTTTCTCCTCATTGTTAATGCGTGGCCATAGGCCCTATTTACTGCACCCTAATCAAAACCCTGCTCTGAAGACAGAATTATTAATTTCCCCATGGGCTTTGCTATAGCATTCATCGCTATAGCACACAACAACCAGTGAGGGGACACAGTGAGATTATCCCCTGGTTACAGATAGGGATTTTAGGAACACAGAGATTAAGGAAAAAGAAGCTCACAAAAGCTTATGCTCAAATAAATTGGTTAGTCTCTAAGGTGCCACAAGTACTCCTTTTCTTTTTGCGAATACAGACTAACACAGCTGCTACTCTGAAACCAGAGATTAAGGAAAAGTATCTACTGTTTTGGGGTGGAGAATTTGAGATGCCTAAAACCTGAATTTTTAGATTACTTAGCATTACATAAAAGCTAAACTATTCAACTGTCCTGTTGACTTCACTAGCAGCTGTGAATGCTCAATACTTCTGCAAATACAACCTCAGACTCCCAAGTCAGGCACCCAGAAAATGAGGAACACACAGTTAGTTATCACCTTTCAAAAGTTTGGTTTCAGTGACTTGTCTAGCATCACACAGGAACTCCGTAGCAGAGGCAGGAATGGAATTCAACTCTCCAGGGCAGCACTCAACACTCCTTAACCATTCTTTCTCTTTCTGCAGTCTCCTGCCTCGTTCACTGAGCACCTTCCATCCCACCCTGTGTCCCCCGCATTGTGTACTCCATGAGGTGAGGGCAGCCTTGCCTCCTGCTTCTCTAGCTTTCTTCAAGCAGGTCCTGCAGGAGGATGCTCTCTGCCAATCTCTCACCTGTGGCCCTCCGGAATTGATCACCAGCCCCTGCCCTCCAAATCTCCCCAACTGCACACAACACACAACCTATGTTGGCTGAACACCATCCAGCTGGTCTGCCTCTGAACCACACCCAGAAAAATCTGTATCAGGGGGTTGGACTAGATGACCTCTTGAGGTCCCTTCCAACCCTGATATTCTATGATTCTATATGCTGGTGCTTCACGCCATCCATTTCCTCGCTTTAGTGTTCTACCCCGACACCAAGTGGCAGGATCTGTTACCATCTCAGGAGGCTGAGGAATCCTGATCTGCCAGCCTGTACTCCACTCTGGTCCCACGGCCTGCTGGGGACATCGGCTGGTGGCTCCTTCATGGAGACATGCTTATGGGCATGTACTTGCCATGGTTCACAAACTCCCCCAACACCTTTTCCTTTTTGCTGTGAGAGGGAGAGCCTGGCACACATCTACGTCAGATGTGTCAGGTTGCAGCGCCCTGAGTGCAGTCATTGAGGTTCAGACTGCACTTTTCCCCACCCCTCCAGATCCTAGCACATCCCATCCATGGACTTCCTCATCGACCTCCTCCTGGAGCTGGCAAAGGCAGTCATCCATCATACCAGGAGGAAGAAGCTGGACAGAGAGAGGTCTGTGACAGTGGGGCCTACTTCCAATCTCTTGTCCAATCACTTCTCCAGGCAGACCTCCTCTGGGCAGTGTCTACTGACATCCTAGAAGCCTTTTAGGAGTAGTGGGCACTGTCTGGAGTATTTACTTGTGGCTTGAGTTCACTGGCCTTTAGCTTTGGGTGGGCTTATACCTGACGTCTCCTGGCAACCACAACCACTTCCATCTCATCCTGCACATCCCCCATCATGTACTCCAGGAGGAGAAGGCAGCTCTTCCCCCTGCTTCTTTTGTTTATCTCGAGTAGGTCCTGCAGGAGGGTGATCCCTACTCACCCCACACCCCCAGCCCTTTAGAGATCATCATCAGGCCCTGTACTACAAGTCCCCCACAGCCACCTCCGAACACATTACCTGAGCAGGCTGAATGCCATACAGCCAGTCTGTCTTTGAACTGGGCCCCGTGAACACCTATACATGCTTGTGCTCCAGACCATCCTTTGCCTCACTCTCATGTCCCATCCCAGCACCATGTGGTGGGATCTGCTGCCACTTGTGTAAGTTGGGGAGCCCAGTGGGCCAGACTGTACCCCACCCTGGTATCACAGAATGCTGGGCATCTTGGTTAGTGGGTCTGCTGTGGAGCTGAGAACACAGGTGTGCAGTTGGCACAGTTCACAGGGTCTCCAGACATTTGCCCTTTAAGCAGTGAGAGGGAGACCCTGATGCACATCTGCGTAGGGTGTGTCAGGCTGCAGCCCCTTTTCCGGCTCTTCCAGAACTTCCTGATTGCACTTTCCCCTGTACCTCCATGTATTTGCACACCCCATTTGTGGCCCCACAAAATCATGAGACCTTCCCATCAACCTCCTCTTGGCTCTGGCCAGGGTGGCCATCCACCAGATCAGGAGGAGGAAACTTGATTGGGGGTGATGGTGGAGGGGTGGTGCTCTGTGAATATGAGGATTGTTTACCATCTGTTATTGCCTCAAGTCTACAGTCACAGTTCCTCTGGATGGCACCCATGGGCTCCTTGGACTCCTTTGAGGAGCAGTGGGCACTGTCCAGGGTTCTTTGCTTGGTGTCTCCCCTTCCATCCCATTTACTCATTTTTTATCCCCTAAATTTAGTTGCAGTCTGGGCTTTATGGTTCCTCCCCAGATAAGGTGGAGGCTTACCCTAGGCTCACCCATCCCAATACCTGCAATAGGTACCTACATCCAACTTCTGCCACAGAGGAGGCAGGGGTCCTGCAGACAATAGCCTTCTTCTCTACACAATCCTGATACATCCCCAGAACAGGTTTATCTTGTGCACTAAATACACCCTGTACACCCCAACTCCCAGTCCACGTTTTCCTTCCTCCCTTTCCCCCCAACCGCCTCCTGTCTCAGTCTCTCTCCCCTGCCCCTCCACACTCCTTGTCCCAGTCGAATTCCCACCTTACAGAATTGCCTGTTCTTCCCCCCACATTTGAATAAGGCAGCTTCCTCCTGCACGCTATCCAGGTCCAGCACAGAGACACTGAGAATACAGGAGAGACAGGCTCTCTCTGCTCTCAGTTCAGGTGCCAGGACCCAGCACGACCAGCAGCAGTTCAGAGCTTCAATTGCAGGGAAAGCCCTGATCAGCTGCCGGCTGGAGCACACGCAGTGTGAACGGATTCCTTGGAGAATGTGGCTGCAAACTCTAGCAAGTTTCTACTGAGCACATGCAAACTGCCATTTTTCAAGGCTTATAACTTGGCCAAATTTGGGTAGATTTTCATGGGGATGGAAAAGGGCCCATCCCTGCACAAAGACCACCTCCCTGCCAAATTTTAAGTCCCTTCCGCAAAATATGGGGATGCTAGTACTTCTGAAAGAAAAAGTCACCAGAATTTTCAACATGGGCAAACCAATATACTTTTCACCAGTCTCATTCTCAAAATCAACTGGGCTGTTTTGGCTGACGTTTTCAAAAAACAAAACAACAGCAACAACCGCCCCCCCCCAACCAAAAACAACAACAAAAAAACAAACACAAAAAACCAAACCAAAACAACAACAACAAAATAGAATCAGCCTGAGGCAGACACTTGGCATGAAATTTTCAGGCCAAATGGTTATATTTTGGCAAAATTATAAGCAACTGAAAATAGGTTCTTATCATGGGAAGTGCTGGGCAACCTTAACGATAGATGGTGCTACCAGACCTGCCTATAAGAGATGGCATGAGCCAGGTCCTCAGCTGGGGTAAACTGGCATAGCTCCATTGAAGTCAATGAAGCTGACGAGCAGAGGATTTCTTGCATAAACTTTCTTTAAGCTGATTTTGCGTTTTATAGGGATATTTTCACTGGATTTTAAAATGTATGTAGTAACTGTTTGTCCCCTCTTCACTTTGGTGAGGCCCCTGGCCCTACCGGATGGGTTGGCAAAACTGCCTCCTACCAGCCCACTGGCAAAATTTAGCATCTTGATAATTGTGGACACATTTTGCTGTTTGAAGATTACACCCATGACTTGCAAGCAGTCCTAGCAACAACGCCTCGTCTTCAGATGGGCTTTTAGTGCCTGACTCCATCAGCCCAGAGTACAGCAAATCTTTGTCAATTCCCCAGCCAGGCAAAAGCCAGCTGCTGTGATTGAGAAGCTAGTTAAAGCTGAAAGCAAAGATATATAATTCCCATGGTGTCATCAGACTTCAGTTTGGGTGGGGGTTGCAGACAATGTGCACTATACAGTCTTGGGCATATTGCCCACCTACCTCTTGCATCCTGCATCTGGGAGAATTATTCCATTACATGAACAGCTGTGAACAGCACGTAAACCTGGGTTGAAGATAAAAATATTATACTGTGATTTGATAATCTCATTTCCATCATGTCTTAGATGCCCCAATGACAGAACTTCCCCTATGTCCATCCAGCATCTTTCATTGGTACTGCAAGGCAGTTAGATTTCTTTAGATGTTCTCCAGAATGTCAGTGTAATGCTCATTTTATAGATGGATATGTCAAATATTGTAATGCTCAAGTGACTTATTTTTACATGTTGGAATAAGTGACCCATAGTAATAGGTCTGCTACCCCCTTACTGATAAGCACAAGTGGACATATTTGCATATACAGGGCCCAAACCAAAAGTGATCTTGTGCAGTATGCCTAGTGGTATCCCATGGTAACATACACATTTTCTTTTTTTCTGTACTATGATCTGATAGTGAGTACATAGGTAAGAAAAATGCTATGGGCCAGATTCTGATCCCATTTGCAACAGTATACATTTGGAGCAATTCCAGTGACTTCAGTGCAGTTACTCCAGGTTTGCATATGTGTAAATGAGATCAGAATCTTGCCCTAAACTTTCATGCCCAGACCTTGCAAGCTCTTCCATGCTGATCAGCTCCTACAATCTTGACTTTGATGCACGACACTGGTATAAGGATCTGCCTGGCTACATCAGCTTGCAGCACTGGGTCCTTAGTCTATATCACTGTACAGTGCTCAATTCAATGATCATATAACAAAGTATTGAAGTTATTGGCCAGATCCTCAGCTGGTGTAAATTGATACTGCTGAAGTCTGTAAAGCTATGCTGATTTATGCCATCTAAGGATCTGGCCCTAAATATTTTTCTAACAGAAAAAACCCAAAGCCATGTTTTCAAATGCTCCAACTTTGCATTACCATATTGTGCAACAGAAGAGCAACAAACATTTCTTAAAAACTATACTTTTTTTTTGTAATGGGAAATATATTTCTGTTGTAAAAACATTGGCAAAGCAACAGACTGCAGCTCTGCTGGCTGATTTCACAGCAGCTTTTTTACTGATGGGGGTGAATGGCTTAAAAGTAATGGTGCAGCTGATTCACGCCCACAAGCGAATATCCTATTCTTATTGCTCCCTGTTGTTAAGCTCACCTTTTAAGAGAGAAGCTTAGCACTCCATTTAGCAGCCCCTTACCTGCCAACAGAGCATAAATTAAATGAACTGGGGAAGTATGTGCATGCATGCACAGTGTCTGAGCCTTTTTGTTAGCGGTAGAGCAGGGACTTTGCTCCATGTTTCCTTTTTGGTCTCTGTGCTTTTGAGCAATCTGGACCTTACCTCCATGAAATCAACCCTAGGCTTGATCCATGACTCAAGATGGAAGCTATCGCATTTATTCTGGCTTCCTTTAGTCACGCCACAGAAAGAAGAGAAAATAAGAAAAGGCGGGAGAAATAAGCCAAGTTGTTTCTTAGGCTGGGCTACACTAGGAATTTACATCAATATAACTATGTCTTGTCAGGAGTGTGGAAAATCTATCACCTCTCAAGGGGGTGGATTACCTAGGCCAATGGGAGAATCCCTCCCATCAGTGTAGGTAGTATTACAATAGTGAAGTTGCAGTGGTGCACTGTGCCGTGGTAGCATTTTAAGCACAGACAAGCCCTCTGAGAGACAAGGGAAGTGTAATATCTCTTATTGGACCAACTTCTGTTGGTGAGACAGACAAGCTTTTGAGCTACACAGAGCTCTTCTTCAGGTCTGGGCCCAGAGCTGAAGCTCTGTATAGCTCAAAAGCTTGTCTCTTTCGCCAGCAAAAGTTGGTCCAATAAGAGATATTACCTCAGCCCCCCTTGCCCATCTAGTATCCTGGGACCGACGCGGCTACAACAACACTGCAAACAAGTTGCTTCTGCTCAGGCAAATGTTTGAGTGTGAATAGAAACATAAAATGGCAGCAGAAAATACAGAGTCTACACTGAAGGCATACAAAAGAGATTGTGCATATGTAAGGGGGGTCTGAATGAATGCTTCCCTGACAGCTAGCTGGGAGGGGGAGAGACTTGGGTGTGTTTATGTAAATGCAGTTTGCTCCTGCTCTGTTTAGTCAGCAGATAGAGTGGTGTCAAAGTGATCAATTTTGGCTGGTGTTGGGTACAAATCACTTTAGTACTGAATGCAGGGGTAGTGAAATGTTGTTACCAAAATGTTGTAATTATTGTGGGAATACAGTGAAGCAGGACTTTGCTTAAGCTGTACCAAATGAGGGGGGTCACCTTCAGCTGAAAGGATGTTGTTAAGCCAGGGGCTCAAATGCCAGAACTCTGTGAAAGTAAGATGGGTGGGGACAGAAATCCCTAGCTAGGAGGTTCTATGGCCTTATAAAGGATCTGCCTAGACTGGTTTAACCTGTTCCTCCCCACTGTTTGACAAATAGTGCTAAATAGGTTTAATTAGGAGCCTCTTTGTTACCTTAAATGCCCAATCAGAACTGAAATCAATTGTGGTAGGACTGTATTTCTACCCTGCCTGCTAAGAGCTAAAAATTGCTGAAAGCTGAAGTTACTTGAGATGGGACAATGTTTCTGCCCAGTCTGCAGAAAATTACTAAGAGACTGATGTGCAGAGGTCACAGCAGAGAGGCAGGTAGCAGCAGAAGGTGACTGACAGTCAGCTGGTGAATGAGCGGCTGGTGCAGTAGAGAGGTGCGATCAGCAGGGCTGCAGAAGAGAGATGTGACGAGTGGCCAGCAGGGTGGCTGGTGGAGAGGTGCGGTGAACAGGAGCGGCCAGCAGGATGGCTGGTGGAGAGGCGCAGCGAACAGGAGCGGCCGGCAGGGTGGCTGGCAGAAAGGGGCAGCAAGTGAGTGCCTGAGCAGTGGAGTGAGTAAGGTACATCTTTACCCCACCCTGGGGGGAAGTGAACTCTGCAGATGTATCTCTGAACTCAGTGCACTGACCAAGGACAGCAACTGTGAATGAGGTGCAGGGAAGGGTCAGGCACGTGGGACTTTTGGATTGCAGGACCTAAGAACCTGAGGGGAAAAGGACACTGCCCAACCTACTTGGGGTGGGTCTTTTATTCATGGTTTATGTTTATGTACTCTGTTCATGGTGTTTTCCCAAATTAACACCCAGTTACTTCCCTCCTTTTATTAAAAGTTTCTTTTCTACACTCAGACTCTGTGCTTGCAAGTGGGGAAGTATTGCCTCTCAGAGGCAACCTGGGGTGGTGTGTAAATTTCCCAGGTTACTGGGTGGGGCTCAAGCTGGTTCTGTGTTGTATCAATGGAAAGGAACCCCTAGATATTGAACCCGGCCCTGGTTGCTGCTGGGTCCACCTGGCAGAAGGCTTACAAATAAAACCCAGGGCCAGATTCTTAATGGCTTTGTACCAGTGTTGATCTGGAGTGAACTCAATGAGTTACTCTGGATTTGCTTTGGGGCAACTGAGCTGAATGTGGCCCACAAGCTAAAATTTAAGATAATCAAAGGTGGCAAAGTAGAAGCTTGTGGTTATCCTTGGAACTATAACTGGATATAATGGAATGAAACTAAAATAAAGGCCAATGTAAATTGATTATCTGGAATATATTTGAGAACAATTTATTGGATTGTGGAATATTTTCCAAAGGGACATGTCAGCTTCTCTTTTGCTGGAGACATTTCAAACTGTTCAAGATCTCATGTAATTCACACTTGAGACGGTTCTTCCATGTGAGATGGGACCACAGGAGATAAAAAAAGAGGTCTTTTCCCTTCCTGCTGTCTAGATTCTAGGAATGCTGGAGCTTCCAATAACCACTATAAGTGTGAAATAGTTACTGGTGGATAAGTAATAATGAGAGAAGGCAGACTGGGCACTTCTAGTCACGCTTTCTTAAATAACAAGGGGACATTTGATGAAAATGAAAGGCAACACATTTAAAACAAAGGGAAAAGATATTTTTTTTAAGCCGCAATGCACAAGTAGCCTGTGGATCTCATCACAACAATATATCCTTAAGGCCAAGAGCACAGCCAAATTCAAAAAATGGACGAGAGGATCCAGAGATACAACTGTAGGGATGAAAAAACCTACCTTCACAAAAACCCCCAACCAAACAAAAAAACCAAACAGCTCTACCCCAAAATAAAAGCAAGCATCCTCAGGAGTTTTGTAAGACATATAACTCTCATGCTTCAGTGCCTAAGCCAATCTGTAACTAAAGAGACTGGTTCTCAGATGGGCAGGTTATCCCATCACTGGTTACTCAGGGTTCTTGCACCTTTCTCTGAAACATCTGGTACTGGGTATTGTTAGTGAAAGGACACTGGGTTAGATGATTCATGGGTCGGATCCAATATGGCAAGTCTAATGTTTCTAATTATCTTTATTGGATATACCCAACTAATTCATTGGATCAAGACAGTGGGTTAGGATATGGACACAAGATCAGGTTTGATCAGTTATGCTGGTGTAAATGTGGAGTAGCTACTGACTTCAGTGCATTTACAATGGCATAACTGAGATAAGAATCTAGCCCTGTGTGTAAGAAGAAGGTGTTTCAGTTCATGCAGATCTCGATAAGTGACCTGAAAGGAGAGGAGGGGAAAAAAAAAGATAAACACTCCCTGTATTCTCTTTAAAATAAGTACATGCAGACAAACACATCTATGCAACCAATCAATGGGGGAAATGCCAGGCAACGTTACCAACACATTTTATAGTGCCCACATCCTTCCTGCTCTGCTTCAGCTTTGTAAGGAATGTAAAAAACTGGCCCGGGTGTTAAGCAAACAGTATTTTCCCCCTTTAAAATCAGGACTGCATTTCACAGGACTCTCTTGTAACAAGACAGGCATTCAAGGGAAGTGTCTTCTGCACAGTATATGCTTTGTGACAACATAAGTGTCTCAGTCGGAGAGGGGATGGATTGATTGGCTTCTAGAATGAAAATGATAAGCTCTCCTGGACAGCTTTGACATGCACGGCCACTTTGCAAGGGAAGCTGTCACTGGAGACAAATGGGTCTATTTCATGTCAGGCTACTCCTTGCAGTAAGCGCTTTAAGTTGTTTGATTCTGACCATGGCTTTGCCTTTAACCTTCCTCTTCTCTTGTGAAAGTACAGCTCTAATGCAGGTTGTTTAGAGATTTGTTTTAAGCCACATCCTGCAGAATATCCCTCTTTTGTTGGATGAGGCGCATTGTACGCAAAGCACATGGTGTAATGAAACCGCTGGCCCTCAACAAGCTTAATGGCAAACAGGGGATAAGAATACCCATTTGCCTCACTGAGCTGTTGAAGATGATGGGCCTGATTCTCCATTGCTCTGTATCATACTCTGCACGAAGTCCCAGTCATTGCAATGGGACTATTCAGAGAGCAAGGTACTACTCCATGTGAGTCTGTGCAGCACAAACCAGCTCACAGTCATTTACACTAGTGTCAAGTGGGTGTAAATTGGCATTGGTTCTTAGGGCTCTGGAGATTCGGGGTCAGCTTCTATCCTAGCCACCAACTTCCTGTGGGACCTTGGGCAAATCTTTTAATCTGCCCTGGGCCCATCTGTTGAATGGGGACCCTTGGACGGGCAGGATTGCGAGACTAAAATCTGTTAATCGTCATGAGGGAATTCGGATAATATGGGGAGGAGGGTCACATGCGTATCTAGACAGATGAGGTGGAATCCTGGCCTCACTGAAGTCAAAGGGAGTTTTTGCATTGACCTCAGGTGGGACAGGATTTCACCCTCAGTTTGCACAAGGTGCAGGGTAATGGGGAATCAGGCCCGAGAAGTAGAAAGTATTATAAAGGGGCAAGAATTAAAAACGGGCATCCCCCGAGCCCAACGAGCGTTCCAGGCTGGTAACAAAATAGCTGGGCCTCAGTGGTCTGGGAAATCCACAAGAGCTCCTATCTCAGCGGAGTGATCAGTCTGAAAAAATTCAGGAACTGGGGTCCTGTTTCTTCAAGGTTTATAGCTGAGCATGGCTAATGTGATTAATAATCTACTCCACTATTTATGGGACTGCATGCATTTCATGGGGTGAGTGTGTTACTGTAGAATTTATAGTTAGGAGCATTTTTAATGAAAAAAGATTTAATTCCACATCGGGCTATAAATAAAGGAGTCAAAATGCCATAAGAAAAGAACCAGGGCATGATCCTCTCCTCACCAACTGGGCCTGTCACTCCCTACCCACCCCCCAACACTCGTGTAAAGCCCCTGCCACCCCCTGACTCTCCCCTCGGGTTGCCACCTGTCCAGGTTTTCCCATCCTCATTCTCTTTTTGAGATTGCTGTCTCGGATTAAATGATTTGCATGTCCCAGTGTTTTGTAACTCAGAGGTGACAAGCCTCCCTCTGACACCAATGTAACCTTCCCCCACACCCCCATTGGGCCTGACTTTCCCTGTCCTCCCCACACCAGTGTGACCTTCCCCCTGCCCTGCCCTTTCCCTTCCCAACACTGGTGTAACCCCACCCCCACTGGGCCTGAGCCTCTGCTTCCCCACACTGATGTAACCCCTTCTCCGGGCCTGACCATTCCTTCACCAACATGGGTGCAACTCCCCTTCTCCCTGGTCCCTCCTCTTCCCTCACGAACGCCCATGTCACCGCGACATGGGCCCCGCCCCTCCCCACACTGTTCCTTCACTAGGTCTGTGCCCCTACACAGTAGGGTTGCCAACTTTCCACTTGCACAAAACCGAACACCCTTGTCCCACCCCCTGCCCTGCCCGGCCCCTTCTCTGAGGCCCCGCCCCTGCTCATGCCATCCCCACCCCCATCCCCATCACTCACTCTTCCCACCCTCTCTCACTCGCTCATTTTTACCAGGCTGGCTTAGGGGTTGAGGTGCGGGAAGGGGTGAGGGCTCTGCCTGGGGGTATGTGGGCTCTGTGGTGGGGCCAGGAATGAGGAGTTTGGGGGGCAGAAGAGGGTTCTGGGGTGGAACTGAGGGGTTCAGAGGATGGGAGAGGGATCAGGGCTGTGGCAGGGGCTTGGAGTGCAGGGAGGCGTGAGGCCTCCAGCTGGGGGTGCAGACTCTGGGGTGGGGCTCGGGATGAGAGGGTTGGGGTGCCAGAAGGTGCTCTGGGCTGGGATTGAGGGGTACAGAGGATAGGAGGGGGATCAGGGATGGGGCAGGGTGTTGGGGCATGGGAGGGGGTCAAGGGTACAGGCTCCAGGCGGCACTTACCTCAAGCAGCTCCTGGAAGCAGCGGCATGTCCCCCACTCTGGCTCCTATGCTGAGGCGTGGCCAGATGGTTCTGCGCGCTGCCTTGTCCACAGGCACTGCCCCCATAGCTCCCATTGGCCATGGTTCCCGGCCAATGGGAGCTGCAGAGCTGGCACTTGGGGTGGGGGCAGTGTGCAGAGCCCCCTGGTTTCCTCTATGCTGAGGAGTCGGAGTGGGGACATGCTGCTGCTTCCAGGAGCCACAAAGAGCCAGGGCAGGTAGGGAGCCTGCCTTAGCCCCACTGTGCCGCCAACTGGACTTTTAATGGCTGATCGGAGCCGCCAGCGCCCCTTAAACCAGATACCTGGCAACCCTACTACACAGATGGAGCTCTCTGCTGGGAATCTCTGGCTGGATCAAGGTCCATTGTGCACTACATAAGCAGGGCAAAGGGTCCTTAGCAGCCTGGAGAATCCAGCCCAAAGTGGGTGAACAATGTTATCAAGTCACTCTTATACTCGGCCAGATTTTGGGGTGCAGCTGAGCTGCCCTCAGCGCAGGACCAAGGTGGGTAGGAAGGTGTTTACATGATCACCTCAGAAGCCATCATGAACCACTGGACTTCCCTTGGGTTGTGGGGAGGGGGAATGATGCAATGCAGGTGGATCTTTTTCCTTCCGTCTCACCTGTCCTGCCCCTTTCCCTGGATCTGTAGGGTTTTCATCCCCTCTGCTCATGGAGGCAGAGGGAAAAGTTTGTCCCCCTAATGCTTCATGCTCCCTCATCTCTGCCCAACAAGCTCCTGGGCTGACATCACATAATTTCATCAATTCCTACTGCTCACACTCCCCTTCACCACCCCATCCGGGAGAATTTATCTTAAAATGTGCCCTTCCCTCAGCATTTTGCATAGGCAGGACCAGGAGTTCCCTCCCCTGTGATGCCATCAGAAAGCTCTGGTGTTTTTTTTTAATCTCTGCTTGCAGCAGTTAAGGCATGTCTGGAGGTCAGCACTTCTGTGTTCATATGCGTTCAACTCTCTGCTAGCCAGCATGGGGCTGGATGTGATCTCAGGGGCAGAATTGCCTACACATAAGATGACACCAGGCAAAATCAGAAATCCAAGCACGTCTGTCTGCCAGTGTTGTGTATTTCCATGTCCAAAGACAATCACAAACTCACTCTGAAGTATTTTCAGTTGCAATCAAGGGAAAGAACAAAAATAAAGTCTCCACGAGAAAGCACGAGAGGATATATCTCCTCTGAAACACTTTGCATTCGCTCGGTCTCTTAAAATGGCAGCTGCCCAGGTAAAGGCAAGTACTGCAGTAGGCAGAAACAAAGTCAGAGCAGTAACACAATCCATGCGCCACAAGTTAAGCTCTGTGGGGTAGATGTTTTCTTTGCAGGCTTTTGCCCTGCTAGATTATGCCAGTCTCTGCACACAGACATTCAAACGCCAATGACTTCACAGTTTCACAGTGCACAGTCAAGAAGAAATGGGAACAGAAGTGTATGTTTTTGCCTCCATTATTTAAAAGCCAGACTTACAGACACAGGGCCAGATTCTGATCTCAGTTCCTCCATTGTAAATTCAAAATAACTCCAGTGGCGTTACTCTGGATTTACATCGGGACGTGCAAGATCAGAATCCAGCCCTTACATTTTTTCTTATTTCTTACATAAATTCCAAAGCTGTTGAAATGAGTATAGATTGGAAAAGAAGGCTGGTTGATCCATCAAACAACAGTTGCTCTTGTGAATTTTTCCAAGTTGATTTAAATTAGGCTGTAGAATTTATAATTAAAAAGGAAAGTGCAAATTTTAGTCTGTTTTGGATTCAGCTGCAATTAACATCTTTATTACTATGCTGATTTATTCCTGAACAGTCCCCCATTACTAAATGAGAGAGATGAAGTGAAGGAGATAAAAGAGAGTCCTGGTATTTCAATATTTGCTAGGAAATCTTTGCTCTTTTCTTCTAGAAATACTGCTACTGCCTTTCTGTTAATGGGCCAGAGTCTGCTGTCAGTTATGCCAGTGGGATGGAGAACACGATGTATCCCATTGCAAAGAGCATGTTTCAGCAAAGGAGCTCAAAGCACTTTCCCAGTACTAATTATTAATCAGTCGTTTATATTTATTGGGAATCAGGGCCCCATTGTGCTAGGAATTGTACAGACGTAATGAAAAAACAATCCATGCCCCAAAAGCTTACAATCTAACCAATGGCCTAGTTCTCCTCTCATTTATACCAGCGTAACTCCATTGCCTTTGATGGAGTTCTTGCTGCTTTACATTGCTTAAAGCAAGAGAAAAACCAGGCAGAAAGGCATATTCTGCCCTTAGCACCCATTTATTGCAGTGGAAATTATGCATCAGTATCTGAGTCCAGAATCTGGCCTTGATTAATTAAAATCTCACACTGCTTCTATTAGGTGGGGTAGGTAGCTCTTTGGGGCAGGGGCTGTCTTTGTTCTGTTTTATACAGTGCTGTGCACAATGGGGTTCTAGTCTATGATCAGGGCACTTAGGTGTGATCCCAATACTATTAATGTAGGAGTGTCTCCATGGTACAGATGGATGATCTGAAGTAAAGAGGGGATAAGTGAGTTGCCTGAGGTCACACAGTAAGCCACAGGAAGAACCAGAAGGTAATTCCAGGAGTTCTGATCTCAACTCCCTGGTCTGACCATTATTCTGTGGGTGTTTTTAATTTTATTTATTTAGATTTAGATACATAAGACACCTATATAACGCTCTAGGCAGCTACCATGTAATTAGTAACACAATACTGTCCTGTTGCAAGGCTCACCATCCCAGACCACCCCCTCATAGCAAGAGCCAGCATTACAGCACTTCCACCTCCTTTTCCCCACAACAATCTTCAGCCACTCCCACTATAGAGGTGGCTTGGCCCCCCAGCCAGGCCTTTTTAAAGCCTTCCAAGATAACAAGAGTCCTTTAGTCCAAATCCAAAAACAGTATCAAAACCAAGAGTCCTCAGCCCTATGGGCTGAGCCTTCAGCCCCTTCCTTACAGGTGGGCTCCCAGTGGCAATAACCTCGCCCCTTGATCCTGGATGTCAATTAACCCAATCATCCGAATCATGTCCTCTCTCCTACTAAAGGTCTCTGACAGGACATAGCCCTCAGCCACTTGCTAGCTCAAACCCAGCTAGCTGCTTGCCCCACATTACAGCAACCTATCTTATCTCTTCCCCAGCCAGCCCTCGATGGCTGGGCTTTCCTCTTCCTAAGTCCGACACCCCATGCAGCTGTAGTAGGGCACGGCTAACTGAACACAGTGATTGGTCCCAGGCCTCCTGGCACTTAGAGGGGCAGGCTGCCCTGTTACAAATCCCAACAGTATTAAAATAATCATTTCAAACAGGAACTCCACTGGAATTAAATGTTCTGTCCGAGTTAAAAACCAACAAGCATGCCTTTTTTTGGTAGTACATTGCATCTACCTGTCTCGTCAATCCACTGCCTCCCACATACAGTGTCAGAGCTCTCATTAGGTGGTTAGTGAAAGTAATTTAGTGTCATTTCCTTGAGAAGGAAATAACTCCCTCCACTGTGGTATCTGAGCATGCTGAGTAGTGGCTGGTTCTTGAATTGCACATGGGTCAGCCTGTCTGTTGTCAATTTCACTGGCTTAGCTGGTCAGTGGCTCCTTCAATGCCAAGTGTCTGTCAGGGTGGCTTTGAAAAACTGAGACAAAACAATGTTTTTTGTTAAAACGGATTGCACTTTAGGACAGGACCTGGCTCTGTCACTGACCTGCTGTGCAACCTTCATCAAGTCACTTCATCACCATGCATCTGTGTCTTCTTCCATCCTTTGTGCGTCTCTTACTATTTGCAGATACATACAGTGACTAGCACAGCACCACTGTACTCTAATGAGTTTTAGCCTAATGCTTCTGGACAATCAGTGCTATTCTTTGGGCTAGATTCTCCAGTTACTTGTCCAACTCATTTTAAATGAAGCAAATGTCTAACTTTTCCTCTAGAAGCTGTGGTACACCGAGTCCCCACATTTCTGGGATACCAAAAATGCCAGCTTTGGATGCATGAGGAATGCACTCTCGGGCCCTTTAAAATCAGCCTGATACCAACACTGCGATAAACTTAGTGCTAATCTTGAAAAGTCCCTTTTTATACAAACACAAACACTCAGATAGAGTAGCATGAGCAGGGAAACAGCACTGGGTGCTTTACCGAAAATGAGCTGCCTTGAAATGGAAATAATGGGCATTAATAAGGTTGGTATTAAAATATTTACCCTGCTTTCCAAGTGGAGTTCCCTTTGTGTGAGCTAAGCGGTTATTCCATGTTGTCAAGAGTTGATGTCATAGAAAGGTTTGTTGCTACAGTAAGGTTAAATACACTTGACAGAGTGAGGACTCTGCTACAAAAGAGAAAGGCAGAGTGTTATATTATGAACTTAACTGCTGTTAACAGTGAAGATGAAAAATATTACCTTTCAGAGAGGCAGTGAGACCTAGTGGCTACCTACAAACTGCGAGTCAAGAGATCTGGTTCTGTTCCAGCATCTACCCCTAGCTTGTTGGGTGACCTTGTGCAAGACCCTTCATTCTTCTCTGCTTCAGTTTCCACATTCATAAAATGAAGATAATGCTATTTACCTCCTTTAAAAAGTGCTTGGAGATCCACAAATACAAAGCGCTATATCCGAGTGTATCATCTGTTTAGCTTTGAGCAACTCATTGATCCCTCTCGCTTTGAATCATACATTTGTAAAATCATAGGCCAGACTTTCACTTTGTCATATTGTTTTTACTAACACAGAAGATGTTATGCAGACTGACACACTTTTTTATACACCTAAATTGATTTGTGTAACGTTTTCCCAGTTGTCTCTGCATGAGGAGGAATTTTCACAGGCAGAATGGAACTGCCAATATAATAATAGACTCGAGAGGGCACTGTTGTTAAAGAGAAAGCAAACCTCAGCCTGATCTCTGCTGAGCAGAGGAGACCAATAAAAACAGTATTAATTTACAAAATCACAGCAGATATGGAGGACTGGGAAAACGAGGGCCTCTTGGAGATTTTAGAACACCTTGAAAGGTAAGCCTAAGCATCTGCTGATGGCTCTGCCACGCTGTATTCTGATGTACACAAGGTGTTGGGAACCTGTGTTTTTCATGTTGTATTTCAGATTGCAGAACTCAGAGGTCCCTGTGGCATCCCAGCAAACAAAACAGACCATGAAACATCAAGAAATCACATAATTAGTTCATGTTTGTATAGGGCGTTGAGCAGGCAAATTGCCAGGTAGGTGCTAAGTGCTACAGACATTTATGGGATATAATGCAGAACCGTTATATAATGCCGGGTTTGGGGGGTTCGGTCTGGTGCATAGAGATGCATTAGTGAGGCGAGCTCAGAAAATGATTATTCTTGTGTTCGTTTTCTATTGTGCCTTTTCTTTTTAAACAAAGGGACGATAACAATTTATTATTATTATTCCTTGAGCACCCAGCGAGTGCTGGGCGATGTACAATGCAGAGAAGCAAGCTCTGTGCTGAATGAGATTGTTGCCTGCACAGAAAGATGACACACTGGGAGACTTGGAGGAATATAAGAACTGCAGTGACAGAGCAGACCAGTCCTCCATCTAGTTCAGCATCCTTTTTTGGACAGTGACCAGCACCAGATGGAAGGGTCCAACCTATCCCCAAGGAAATTTCCTCCTCATCCCCAGTCATTAGAAATTGGTTTAAACCCTGAAGCATGAGGGCTTAGATCCCTTCCAAAACTCGTAGTCTTTGTTAATTTTGTATTTACTATTCTAATTCTGGATGTTCTTATTCATATAAACACCCTGTTCCTTCTTGACTCCTGCTAAACTTGTGACCTCAGTGCTATCTTGTGGCAATGAGTTCCGTAGGAAAACTATGCAGTGTGTGTGTGTATGTGAACATTTCCTTCTATTGGTTTTGCATGTGCCACCTTTCAGTTCTGTTGACTAGCATCTTAGCAGGTTATGTCTTAAAGAGGAATATCTAAGCTGAGGATGCAGGGACATGGGCACCAGCACAGTATCCAGAATGGAAACAAATATACACTAGAGAGGTTATTGGCATCTATAAATCCTGTCTGCCACAGCATCTGCCAAACTTTTTGGAGACCAGCCTTCTGAGCTCCTAGTCCGCTCTGCATACAATGCCTGCATTTGTGCTACTGTGACAACATTTCGGGAGGAGTTTGATTGGTTCATCTGTGTCACGTGGTGGATGAGCACTAGGTAATGCGGACATTCCTGGGATTCGTCTTTATTTAACAGTTGGCAGCTCTCTGTGAATCCTGAATGAGCACCTTCATCAGTCTCTTAAATAAATTAAGAAAATCTGCCCTACTTGAGAAATCTCCTAGACTTTACTCTGTAGTTGTGAAGCCTTTTGTTTTTTTCCACCCCACTCCTAGCCCAGTTTAAATCAGGAGAACACTGCTGAAATTCAGCATCTGTTTCCAAAAAAATGAAGGCACAAAAGAGCCATTAAAGACACCAAACATGCAAATAATTGAATGTTTTCATATGCAGAAGAATGGCTGCTTTTAGTAACTCATCACAGAGCACGATGGCATTAGAGGTTATGGAATGAGAGCCTCCCAACACCATCAATAAAGGGAAAAGATCCAAGAAGTAAGTTAAACAGTGCTTCTGCAGCAAAGCTAACTTGAATATAGCCTTTCATTCAGCCTTCCCCATGCAGTTTCAACTTCATTTTCCGTTTTTTGATCAATGATGGCACTGGTATTTTTTGGCTTCTTTTCAAGAGTTTATATTTTTGTTTTATAATTTCCTTAAATAGCTAATTTCCTACATGAGTTGACGGCCACTTGGATCTGCCGGAAAGTTAGTTGTAATGCTGCTGTACCTGGGCTTGATTCCTTTTCTCTTTTCCGGCACCGTTAGAGAGAGAGAGAGAATGGTGAAACCCACCCAGGGGCACATTCTGTGTAGATACGTAACATCTCAGCTTTATGGGAAATACCAGAAGACAGATCACATAGCAAAGGGGGTAGACTCAAAGTGCTTGAGAATTGCCAGATCTCTATTCTATTCTATTCTATTCTATTCTAATACAATGCCCATCACCATGGTATCTGAGTTCAGTACACCTGAAAGTGTGGAGGGGGTCAAGGCAGCTCTAAGCCACCTTTCCTCCTCCCCCCATTCTGTAGGTGGCCCCATATGCTGCTCTAACTTCTGCCAAGTAATAATGATTCTGCAAGGAAAGTAATGCCAGTGTATTCCTTCATCTAACCCTCAAAACACCCCCTCCTGCCGCTGACACACTTCTCCATCAGGAAGCCAGGAGGCAAAGTTGGCAATGCTGGTTTTATAGCAGCAAATAACATCCCATGCTGGAGAAACCCCCAGCACCTCCTTAAGTGCAGCTTTAAGATCATTTGGCAGCTGTGCAAAGATGCTGTAATATAGGGCAGGATCTGGTCCCAGTTATATAAATTGTACTTTATTTAGATTTCCTTAAAATAAGTGGTTGATAAATGATTCCCAGTCACATTTTGGTCATATTTTACTAAAGCTAATGAAAAAAACAGATATGTGCTAAGTATCTTGCAGAATTGGGGCCTGTGTGTTGTCATTGCTCTTGGCACTGTAAAACAAAGAGGAAGGTAAAGTCCCTGGCCCATGGGCTGTGCAGTATAAATGGACAGAAAAGACAATGAAGATACTTACCAAACAGAATTTATTCTAGCATAGAATCACAGCATTTCTAGTCTAGGGGCCCAGGCCTGCAAGTTTATTCACACGAGCTGTCCTGCTAATGTACGGAGCTCATTAATGGTCTGATCCTGCTGCCACTGTATTAAAACTCCCATTGACTCCAGCAGCGCACAATCAGGCACTTAGACCATGCAACATCAAGTTCACAGGGAAAATTTGATCTGCAGGTAGCATGCGTGAGCAGAGCTCCTTTGGTATCAATGGAGCTATCCCAATGGACATCCTCTAAGAATCTGGCAATACAAGCCTAATTCTAAACGTCTTATCTAATCTTTACTCAGGCAAATCTGCCATTGATTGGGCCCCAAGAATTTACTGCAGAACTAGAGAAAAATTAGCTTTCCAATGACATATGGCATTTCCGTATGCAGTGTTGTTGTAGCCGTGTTGGCCGAAGAATATTAGAGCCTAAAGTTTACTACTAGGTAGGATCTGAGACCTTTATGTTTCAGTAAATCCACAGGATCACGACACTTGCTTATTTCCAGCCAAGTCCTTTCTCAGGGTGATCCCCTCTCCCCAAATCATCCTATCCAGGAGTTGGAAAAGTCTATGGGGCTTGGCCACAGGTGCATCCCTGCTCTCTGCCTCCTCTGCCATCTTCTCGGGCCTGCTCCAGCTGCACCCTCTACCCCAGCGCAAACCTTGGACCCACAGAGAGGCCTCCCAGGAGATGATGTGGTGCAGGCAGCTACAGCCATGGTCAATGGTACTTCAGCCACAGTCCCACAGACTGGGGAGAAGGATCAATGCCTGGAGGATGCCCCCCCTCACCACATACCGTTCTGTATTGGGGAGATTTGGCCTGTGTCCTTATTCTGGTTACTCGTTCAGTGCCATTTTGGCCTAAGTAAAGGCTGGATTTCACCTCCTCCCTTTCTGTACAATGTGCCAGTTGTCACCTCCATACCCTGTCTCACTAGACACTAGGCAGGGTTATCAGAAGAGCTGCGTGTGGTCTGGGCCAGTGTAGATCCAAGATTGCTCCTGGAGGATTTGAGGTTTGAAGGTAATGGGGCAGAAATTAGCATGCGGGTGATTTCATTTTCCCAATACCAAAGATGTCTAAAAGAGCGCAGGTTGGCAATGAAATCTTTGTGAAAGTCACAGGGCTGTAGCATCTGCACCTGAACTCACAGCAGACGAATGGCTGGAGAAAACAAAACAATATGGAAGATAATAATGGATGTGGGAAATTGCCTGCAGTTGTCCACGGCCTAAAAATTACTACTGGCCACTGACTGAAAAACTGAAGATGAGAAAATCTGTGGGGTAAGTATGAACCTGCTTGGCCACTGTGGCTCTTGGAAAATGTCCCTGGAATAGAAGCTTGAAAGTTTTACCTTCCACTTAATGTACAGTTTGTCTCTGAGAAGTGACTCACTGAGCTAGAAGCAGGAGGTACCATGTTTATTGTGCCACCATGATTTCATGGCACATCTGCTGATTAAGGATCTTCTCATATCCTTACTCACACTGAGATGTAAACCACTCCATGATATTTCCACTGACTTCAAAATATATAGGGCCATATTCTCAGCTGGTGTAAATCAGTGCTGGTTGATTGAAGTCAATAGTACTACACTGACTTATACCACCTTATGATCTGGTCCACTAGGCCAGGCACTGATTTCATTTACATCAGAATAGATGTGGAACCATTCCACAGGCTCAGATTGATGTAAATGAGCTCAGAGTTGGGCCCATTTTTCATGTATTTATCTGTAGCGCTCATATAAAAGAACAAGATGGAAAAAATGTATTGGAGAGCTGATGCTCAATGACAGTAAATCTGACTGGGGATTCAACACGTAGCCTGCGTGACCGAGCAGTAGCCATTGCCTGGTCTATAATCAATAATGGCTGAAGAACAGGGCATTTCTTATGGCTCCATGAATGGCTGAAAGGAGTTGATTTGCTGAGGGGCAAAGCTATTATCCACAGCTGGTCATTTATCCCCAGAGAATTAATCCCTTCACCTTGGCTGTCTTTGCTGTTATAAGATGATGACAATGAAGGACAAATATAGACACGCTGGGCCAGATTCACCCATGGTGTAATTCCATTGAAGTTGGAGAACAATAAGGAGGTGCACATAATTTGTTGGGCAACTCTGGTTTAGGACTAGACTGTGGGTCAGATCCTCAGCTGATATAAACAGGCATAGCTCCATTTAGGCACAGCTCTGAGCAAACAGTAGTTCATAAATTGCACCACTTCAAGAGTAGCCCCAGCTTCCTTTTACAGTAGGGTTGTGGGGGCAGCAGAGGTAATTTTCTGGTGCTCTATACCTGCACCAGATTAAACGCCCTCCTTATCCTTCCCCCCTCTACAATGGCCAGCGACAAAGCTGCATATGTGTGACCCCATTCCTCACCCTTCCTCACCTACTCCTGTCTATCTGCTTTGCAGAGGGAGTAAGCAGGTGTGTAGCCCGGATTACTCATGTACAATTGGATCCAGAATGCGAGTGATGCGGGAGGGGTTCTTACTGCCTTTTACTGCATATGATCCAAACCACCATTATAACTGGGTGGGAATTTTCCATCAAAGTGTTTTGTTTTGTTTTTTTGCCCCCCCAGAGCAAATGCAGGTTCCACAAAATTGAAATTTTCTATGGGCAATTTTTGTTTTTGCCAATTTTAAAAAAAAATTCTGTCAGAAAAACGGAAATGAAATATTTCTATTCAGCTTGGGTTGATGTTACGCTATTATCCACCTGAAGTTTTGCATGCCGCCATTCTCTTCTATGGATCAGGCCACTGGTTGGACTATATCTCCCATGATACCATGCGGTCTCCTCTCTGGCTGAACCTGCTGTGGTACATCAACCCAGTCCCATGAGGTGATGGGAAAATGTAGTCCAGCCAGGGAATCAATCCCATAGAATAGTATGGGGACATGAGGCACCCCAGCTACAAACTCCCATGATGCACTGCAGCAACTCAGGCAGCCACAGTTCAAAGCTGAAATGAGTTGAAAGAAAATATTTGACTGTTTTCAATCAAAATTTGAATCAGAATCTTCCGTTTGGTGAAAAGTTTTGGTATTTTGACATTTCATCCCCATTTGGAACAGAAACAAATGCAGAAAGACCTGGGACGGAAATTCCAGTCTAATCACAATCTATGTTAATTTCCGCACTAACTGAAAGTCAATAGGAAATGCTTTGTGAATGATTTTTTGTTGTTGTTGAAAGCTCCCTCCAGCAGAACTTTCTGCTTTTGCCAGCGTGTAAGTGATTGGTTTGAAAAATGTACTGCCTTCTAGTATCATCATACACAAACAGGCCTTGATATGCCTGCCTGGGGAGGAGGTGGATGGGCATGGGAAGAATGATTTTCACAATAACTGTCTAAGAGGTGTGAACAGAACCTTTTGCTTGCTGGGCAACGGGCAGCATTGGAGGACTTCATGGCAGAGAAGTCAAACATGACCATCACTCCACACTGATTGTTGCTCTAGGGGCTGGTAGCTGTGCACAATGGGATGCTGCGAGGAAGAAACAAGGTATGCATTTTTTATTCATTTAATTTTCCTGGCATAAGTAAAATGTACCATTTTGTTGGAAACTTTTTTTAGTTTATTTTCAATCACTGTGTGATTCTCCAGGAAACATTCAGATTTAAACCTTGGACCGGGGTAGAATTCATATTCAACTACATTTCAACCAGGGCTTCATTTCACCCGGTAAGGTATGTATCAATACTGGCACCTTTTTGTTGGTAGTACCATTGGAGTTTAACCACATCTGGACCCTTCCCTTTGATGTCCTGAGTCTCAGTCCAACCTGCTAAGACTTGTGAAGGCTGGAACCTCTTTTGCTCTCCTGTTTAGAAGAGTTTAATACCAAACCGGTGCTGTACAAAGGTATTATGTTCACAGCACACACACACACACACACACAGAAGTTAGATAAACACAAAGACGCTTGCTGGAAGGTTGCAACTGCATGATTTATTAAAATTCAAAATGACAACACCCCGTAGCAAAAAACAGAGAGAGATAAAGCAGACTGCTCTATAAAGCAGCAAGAGACAACTCATCTCACCTTGTTCTAGGTTGGTTCTTTCCAGACTGACTCTGATTGCACACTTCCCTACAGAGCCCCATAGCCTCCAAGCAGGACCAGGAACTCTCCTCTCTTCCCCTGCCCCCGACCAGTCTTAAAGTATAGCTTGTCATTCCACCTCAATACCCCAGAAAAGGAATGCAGTACGCTCCGGTTTAACCCAATGTGCTGGGGGACGTACCAAATTTTCCGATAACTGGCTGTTTGAACAAACAGAAGTTCTATTTTGAGCTGCAGATTCACATGTGGATTAGGAAAACTAGGATTTTCAGATAAAGGGAATTCACATAACTGGAATTATACCATATATATGCTTTTTAGAGTTAGTCCATATACATCCTGAGATTTCCAATTTGAGGCCCAGCTTCTAAACAGCACTCTGCCCCTTCAAGTTAAATATTTTGATTTTGTGGAGCCCCAGATCCTCAGCACCAAAGCACAAACAACCATTAATGGAGCAAAAGGAGTAACGCAGGAGGGAAGACAAGCTGTCTACAGTAGTAGGTTGTTATCCTTTTATATGGACCACTTCCTAGAGGGGAACAAGTCTCACACTTTACAAATTTGTTACATGTGTTCTTGGCAATGAAAATGTTATAACAAGTAGCAGAGGCTTAGAGTAATAGCCAGTTATACAGCATAGTGTGCAATGTAGTGTTCCCAATGGAAATACAAAGGAAGAAGACCTTTGGGGGTGTTTGTAATTAGCTTATTGTTTAACAGTGGATTTTTCAAAGGACTCAAAAATCCACATGCTGATTGTCTTGAAAATTACTGTGCTGCGTGGTCATCTGGGGTGGGATTTGTGGATCAAATTTGAGGTAGTTTGATCAAGGGGGTTTCAGAGATACAGCCCCCCGAAAAATCATGGACATCAAAATTTATAACTGTTCTTGCACATACCTAAATCTCAAACTTGGCTCTGATCTTCCCCAAACAGATATCACCTGCTTGGGACTGACCTTAGCTAGTGTACAGAATGGAGAAGTGATATCTGAAAAGTGATTCAGGGTAAAAGCTGGCTCTACAATGTGGCTTGAACCAAGTTGACAAGCGGCCAGAGAAAGTCATTTGCACAAGTGCAGCAGGACTAGGACTCTGATGAAAGCCAGAGTGTGTGCAGGCAGCCTGGGGTCAAGAGGAAGTGGATTGCTCATGGTAACACACTGTGGTCACTGAACTCAAGTGGCACCCATGCCTTCTGCCTTCACTCTCTCCAGCAAGTTCAGCTGACCAGTGGTGATGGAATTGCCCCCGCTCAGAGAAGCAGCCTCCTTAAACTAAGGCTTTGTCTACACTACAAAATTAAGTCAACCTATGTTAGGTTGATGTACAGCCCACGCAGTAATTACTGCATTTTTTCATGACCGTACTCCCCTCCTTTTGCTTGTGGTGCGCATCTTCACCGGGAGCTCTTGCACTAGCTTAAGTGTGCCAGTTCAGACTGCCAGCACAGGGCACCGGGGCTCCAGCTCTGAGCTAGCCACGTGCTTAGACAGGTCTGTATGGAGAGTCCATTCAAAGTCAAAGGAGAAAACCCTTGTCCTGCGGGGAAGAGACATTCAGCACTGATGGCCCTTGATGCCTCTCTCCTTGTTAGCCCTCCTTGAGGTGTTTCATTCTAGCATTAGCATAGTGTCTAGAACAAACCACCCTTGTCAAGATTATACTGTTTTCACCACTACCTGGATATCTTTGCACAAGATGGAGAATACAATGCAAAATGAATTTTACACTGAAGATTACAATAACAAAATGGTGTTATCAAAACAACATGGTATTCACGATTAGACCCAGACATACCCCCAAGTTGTCTCAGAAGGAAGACGAAAGTCTCTAGGAAGCAGCAGTATTAGGATAATGTAATCATTCCGCATGCTTCTCATCCTGAACTAGGGGACAGAACAAGGAGTAATGGTCTCAAGTTGCAGTGGGAGAGGTTTAGGTTGGATATTAGGAAAAACTTTTTCACAAGGAGGGTGGTGAAACACTGGCATGCATTACCTAGGGAGGTGGTGGAATCTCCTTCCTTAGAAGTTTTTAAGGTCAGGCTTGATAAAGCCATGGCTGGGATGATTTAGTTGGGGATTGGTCCTGCTTTGAGCAGGGGGTTGGACTAGATGACCTCCTGAGGTCCCTTCCAACCCTGATATTCTATGATTCTATGACTGAATGTGATCAAAGAAAAGCAAGTAGCTGTGACTCTCATTAATGTCAGCATGGTCAGAAGGGATGCTGAGCACCAGGAAACACACCCATCATAGAGCAATGTAGTTTAAGGACTGCTGTGAGTTTGATATTGACTAATGCAGCGCCAGGATACTGTCAGTCAAAACAGCAATCTGTTTATCATGAAAAATAATAAAAAAACAATTATCTTCTGTCTACAATATCTCATCTACACTATGCAAATCAAATGCTCAAATCTATCAATTTCACCCCCTCCTCAGATTGCTTAAGTTCCTTGGACAAAGGAAATGTCAGACAGCAGAAAAAAATTAGTCACGTGTGGTTTGAAATTAAAGGGCGTTAGGCACCTAATAAGATTTTCAAAAATGCTGAGGCACCTATCCACATCTTTATGTCCCTAAATATCTTTAAAAATATGACCCACAACTCTTGTCATAGCAAACCTCAAATGATAGTTCCCCCCACAATTTCTATAGAAAAAATCAAGCAGTGCATAAACTACCAGAAACATTTTAAAATGATACCCTAACCCAAAAGACTGATGTTTGTAGATCTTTCTCACCCCTATTAACATGGAAATCATGTTGTTACTTAGATTTTAAGGGCTTTACCACACCACTATAATATTGCTGTGTCACAATGGGAACAAGGGTAGGGTTCATAGTGGTAGTTGGGGTCATTTAGTCATGGAGTTTGTCAGATATGGCCCCTTTACCCAATAAAGATCTGATTTTAATAGACAAAGGGCTACAAAATCCACCTGCCTAGGGAGATTTCAGCCCTACGGGGGGCATGGAAAGGCTGGAGGAGGGCAGAAGGGGTAGCTGAGTGGCAGTAAAGCATTCCCAGGATGCCTCTTTGTGCATCCTCGTAGGTGTTCCCAATCACCCCCCCCCCCCCAGCCAACACTTTCTCAAAAACACAGGGAAATTCACCATCCAAAACTTTAACACAGAGTTCAGATTGACAGGCAGTGTCTCATATCCTTCCTGAATGCACCTCTTTTTAAACGTCTGAAAACCAGGACATTCAGAGTTAGGGTCAGCCTTAACTCTGTGTTAACGTTTTCAGGCAGTGACTATCTGTGGACTTCAGCAAAACAGGGCTGGCCTGTGTATGCTAAACAAAACTAAAGACTAAATTAGGCTGGGTGCTAAAGGAGGACAGATTTCCTGAGACAGGCCATGTGGTCTGCATACAGGGCCCTAGACTGGGACTCAGGGGGGCTGTGGTGTCTAAGGAAAATATTCTTTGGGGGCGCTGTGTGAAAGTGTGAGGTGCTACTTTCTGGGTGCGGGAGGGGGGTGCTGTCTCTAACCTGGCGTGATGCAGAGGCGAGGCCATGTGTGTGTGTTGGAGAGCGAGCCCACCCCACACTCCCCCTACAGCGGTGGCTGCTGCCCCGTGGGGTGGTGCCTGGCTCCTCACTTTGGCCTGTTGGCTCTTGCTGTGGCAGGCTCCTTGGACTGAAGAGGGCTAGCCATCTGACCTCTCCATGAAGACAAGGAGGGGAAAGAGAGAGGAGCGGGGAAAAGGCCACCAGCTCCGCCTAACACTTCAAAGTGAAGATGGGAAGCTGATGCCAGGGCTGAAGGTTCCCAGGGGAGTTGTGGGGGGATCCTGGGTAAGCCATAGGGGTCTAGGGAAATTGCACAAGGGAGAGGAGGTTGGTGCAGCCAAGAGTTGGGCACATTTGGGCCAATCTGTAGGGCAGACAGACTTGGGCACTGGGGGCAGCAGCAGGTCCCTGGGGAAAGTAAGAGGTGGAGTGGCATGGGGACAGGGATGAAGAAGGAGGTTTGGGGGGAGGAAAGTGGTTTGGGGATGGTGGGGATTGGGGGAGCAGGGGAGGTTTTAAGAGGTGGGTTTATTGGGGAATGAGGCTTGGGGTGATTTGTAAGCAGCAGTGCAGGAGGGTTTAGGGGTGGGGAGTGAAGGCCTTTGGGGACTGGAGGGAGGATTTGGGGGAGGCTTTTGGATGGTTGTTTTATGACAACATTTATTTGGCGGGCTATGCAACGGGGGTTGGTTTATTTAGGGAGCTGATATGGTGGGGAGGTGGGAGGCTGTGGCAGGAGGTTTTGTGCAGTTTGGGTTTACTGGGGGGGGGGTAGGAGGGTTCATCTGGGGGTGGGGTAGCGGTGGGTTGGATGGGCGTAAGCAGGGGCCAGGGAGCTGGGTGAGGGCTGTGGGAACTGGGTGGTTGCTGAGGGAGGGGCAGAGGGCCTAGGACTGCAGGGAGCTGTATGATGGTGCCAGTAGCCGCAGCTGGCTGTGGTTGGCTCCCTCCTCCACAGCCCCTTCCCCGCTTCTCTCCTCCCTCCCCTGCTGGCACCAGCCCCAGCTCTGCTCACTGGGGTGGGATGGGGCTGGCCACGCTCAGCATGGGCTCCGCCAGCAGCACCGTGCTGGGGTCCCATGTCACCGCCCACTGGGCCCCAGGGACTCTCCCTGCCTGTCTTGCGGCTGAGAGGATGTGCACACGGATAGCGGGGTGGCTCGCATTTGGGGGTCTGAGACTGCACTAGCTCTAGCTTCACCTGTTGTCTTATTTGCCTATTTAGACTGGAAACTCTTCAGAGCAGGGGCCCTCTCTTACTATGGGTATGTAGTAGCAGGGGTGCTGGAAAGGGGGGAGAGAGGGCGGGGGGCCATTGCCCCATCACTTTTTACCGGCTGTAAGGGTGAGTGATGGCGGAGAGGGGGTGGAGAGGAGCAAGTGGGGAGCAGGGCCTCGGGGTAGAGGCAGTGGGAGGGTGGGGGTTTGGGGTTAATGGGCAGCGTGAGGGTGGGAGTTTGGGGGAAGGGGCGGCGCGAGGGGGTGAGGCCAGGGTTTGGGCGCTGGTGGTCCCCCAACTTTGAGGGAGGTCCTGCTGCTCCTGTGTAGTAGTGGCTAAGCCAACAGGGTCCTGATCTTGGGTGGGTTCTCTGGGCTCTACTGTAATACTGACTGACAGTAATTTTAATGCTAAGTAATGGTCCAGGGATTAGAAACACATCACATTATAGTAGGGATAGTTGGAGATGAACACTCATGGAGATAAAATATCAGATGCATCACACGTTAGAAAGGTTTCTCGAGACACCTGGAAAACTATTTTAAAAGTACCTGCCAGATACAAAAATAGAAAGTAGTTTAAGCATCAGAACAATACACACACACACACTCCAACAGTAGCAGGAATGAAAGGGCAACTTTAAGCCAGGTGGAAGTTGTAAAATTCTGGCATGCAATGGGTCTGGTATGCCAACTATGAAAAGCACCTCAGCAAATGCAAAGAGTTCCACTGGAGGGGAATGATATTGCCAAGGCAGCCTTGGGAATGTACTTAAATAGATTAGTACAAGGAGACTTGCCAGAAACAGTAAAAGAACACAAGTACTAACAGTATTAACTGTCTGCAAGAGTTTCCTTGGGAAATAATAGTTTAGCTCATTGTCGGTAGATGAACAGACAGTCTCATGTTCACTCATGATTATCATATGGATCAGTGCAGAATGCCAGAGTTAAAGATGCAAGGATCTTTTGTTCTACCAGTAAAGCTATGAGTGAGGGAGATGAAAGAGCAAATTGGAGAGTGTTATTGATCAGAAACAAACACCCACCGGTAAAGAGTCTGGGCTTGATTTTCCCTACCTGGCATTGGCTACTGTCGGAAGACAGGATACTGGGCAAGATGGACCTTTGGACTGACCCAGTATGGCAGCTCTTATGTTCTTTTATACCTTATTATTTGTCTCATTGTAGTGCCTAGGAGACCTAGTCAAGGACCAGGACCCCATTGTGCCAGGTGCTGTACAAAGACAAAACAAAAAGATAGCCCCTGCCTTTGTAGTTACTTATGCCTGTGCAAAGTAGGTGCATTCTGATCCGATAGTGTTTTACACCCACCTTGCCTGGATGTAAATGATGACACAAAGAATTAGACCCTCTGTTCCTTTCCCAAAGCCTGATCCTGCAAATGCTTCCGGCCAGGCACAGGGCTTTCTTACACTTACTGGTGCAGCTGCATCACTGTTTTGCTTAATGAAGATGCTACTTATGCTGACAGGAGCTTCTCCCGTCGGCGTAGGTACCCCACCTCCCTGAGAGGCGGTAGCTATGTTGAAGGGAGAAGCCCTCCTACTGACATAGCCCTGTTTACCCAAGGAGTTAGGTCAGTATTTTCCACACCTCTGAGCAACGTAGTTATACCGACATAAGGCTGCAGCATAGACCAAGCCACAACCCATTTTCATTGGGAACTGGGACTCCTCATGGTAGTAACACTGTGCTCAGGATCGGGCTCTGAGAGGGTTATCCCTCCGTTTTTCCTCTGCCGGTACGCATGAAGCACACGTGTCAAAGCTCCGTCTTTGTGATTAAATAGAAACCCAGCAGTTCCACTGGAGATTTATTTTCCTTTTGCTTGTCCAAACATGCCTAGCTGCTCTGGTGATAGGTGCTATATAAACAGATTAAAAAATAAATAAGATGATTTGAGGGAAGCCAGGCTGATACCGAAGACTGTAAAATGCAAGTTTTGTTGGGCAAAAACACATTCTTTTAACAGGTCTGCTCCTTCCAGAGGAGTTTAAGAGCTTGCTCCATGAGGTTCTGAACTGCCCTCGGGTTCAGGATTCAGGACATGGACTATTCCTACAAGAAGTCATCCCTCTAGTCTGCTCCACAGGAATTTGCTCCGTACTAATGGATGCAGCAGTTTGCTCTCGCCATCCCCATGCCCATGGAGCACCCAGGGTTAGACTGTCCCTGCATGGTGTACTCCAGTACGCCCCCCGTGGTGTGACAGGGTATTCTAGCTTCTGCCAATCAGGCCTCGGGGTGCCAGGTGTGCAGGTGATTTTTGTGCAGTAGATACCTAGTGTCAATGAGTGACCTCCTTCCAAGCACCCCTCAGGGCCGCCTCTCACCTCACTTTCCACTGTTGGTTCCTCGTATAGCCTGCATACGCTTCTTTTGTCCCATAACCCCCCTTCTCCCAGGGTCTAGTTCACTGACATAAAACAGAAAACAAAACTCAGTATTGGGGCTTCTCCTCTCCCCCAAGCCTGCTCTCAGCCTGTCCTGGCTGGAGTCTTTCCTTTCTTCTGGGGAGTCTGCTCTCTCTCCATCCAAACAGCTCAAAATACAGCTGCATAAGTCCATGTATTTACCTCTTATCAGGGCTCCTCCTTTTCTGTTTGTAGTTTCAGTCTCAAGACCTTGGAGCCCACTCATTCCTAGCAGCCTCTGATCCCCCTGAGCACTCCCCTCTGCAGCTTCCTGCTGCTCCTTATCGGGGAACCTGGGAACCCTGTTCAGGTGTGTCTCCTTAGTGATCAGGGTTGGCTGGTCCCACCCCTTAAGGGGCAAGCCACCCTGTTACACTTACCAACAGGGAACTGGATGCTTATTTATGATTTAAATAGCAGTAGCTTGTAGGAGCCGCAGTCATGGCCCAGGACCACATTGTGCTAGGCACTATACAAAGACCGAACAAAAAACTGGCCTCTGCCCCGAAGAGATTAAAGTCTAAATAATTGCAGGACACTGAACAGTAATGAGCTGGGCTGAAGCTGGATGAACCAGCTACCTAGAGGTGAATGGCACTCTCTGTTTTGCAGAGATGTATTTTTCCACTTGTCCACTGTTACTGTTATTTCTGGGATGGAGATCTTGGATAGAGTGGCAGGTGTCTGCGTAGTTACGTGCCTCTGGGGTGCAGATCCTTTACGTACAAGAAAGCATAACTGATAGGCAAAGCAGTCAGCCGGGCACCTTTTAATCAGACCACTGTGCATGAAATGTACTTGTTCAGTGCATTCGCCGTCTCCTCCTTTGCACTGGGCTCTCACTGGCTACACTGTCACACTTGAGAGCTGAAATCTGTTTGCGATTAAGGAGAAAATGAAAAGCAGATTGCTGAGTCAAAAGGTGCAGCTTGCTCTGTCTATCCATGCTGACCAGGGAGATTTATTGCAGTACATCATAACTGAGCAGCTAGTGCTGTCCTGAAATGTAGTATGCTTATATATCAGCAAGAGAATACAATGGGGATGCCGAGTGAAATCACAGTGCTAGGAAAAGGGAATATTCCTCTTATTCTTTCCACTCAAACTTGATTCCTTAGAGCCCATCAAATCAGCAATCATTTTCATTGCTACCGAACTAGGACCCAGTTCAGCGGGAGACTTAAGCCTAACTTTATACATTGAAGTCCATGAGGCTACCCACAGGCTTCCAATTAACCACAGGCTTAATTCCCTTGCTGAATTTGGGACTATAGTGAGACTCTTGTGGCTCTTATGGGGCACTTCTACTCTCACAACCTCCCCATGAGTTCAACAGGAGCAGGTCCAGGCCTTCTGTACTGTGCCCCTCCAGCACACTCGTCACAGAGGAGCCATCCGATGAGAGTGCATCACATCAGCTTGTTTTCTTCACACGGACAACACACTGGTGAAATGTAAGAGTTTGAAGGGGAGCTAGGACTGGACGGGTGCCTCTGCCCCACTTATATGTTTGCGATGGAGGGAGAGTATCCTACAGACAGCTCCAAAGGCATCGACAGGAGCCTCTCCCCTTCCAAGCATATAACCTAGGTCAGGGCATTACCAGGGTGACCTATTGTGCAAAATACCCCACTATCTTCCCCCCACGATTGCTGATTTTCTGGTCCTTTTAGAACCCAACAGATTGTGCCACTTGTGAAGCTTTGTCTTTGCTAGGCTGGAGGGAATGTGGTTTAGTCAACTGAGCGTGGGCATGTGAGCCGGGGGTCCTCAGGTCTAACCCCACTGACTTGCCCTGGTGCCTCTCAGCTTCTGTGTGTCAGGCCTTGTCTATGCTCAGGAGCAGCTCAGATTCAGCGGGTGTTGTAGCTGTCCTGGGGCTGACCCCTTTGTGCAGATGAGGGCAAACCAGGGTTTGCTCTAACTGGGATTCACTAGTGCATGCTGAATTGGAGCTATTCCTGAGCATCGAGAAGGCCTCAGTTTCCCAGAGGTTAAAATTGGGATGATATTTACCTCTCCTGCAGGGATGTTCTGAGGATTAATTAGCTAATATCCATGCAGCACTTTGAAGATGTAAAGCCCTATGTAAGTGCTAAGCATTATTTATTGGAAAGGATTCATTCTTTCAATCCCATTCTTATACTAAGAATACTTAGCAGTCACATAGACAATGCTTCATCAAAGTGCTGTACAAGCACTAGCTAATCTGGGGGAGAAACCAGAATCCATTTATCTTATTAATATGTATGTCTAAATACCTACTAGCTAGACGGGGAGAATGGCCAGTCCCCTGTGCCTGTCACAAGAGGCAGCATTTGCTAGCACATGACTCCAAGTAATGAGCCAGGGGAGATGCTAGTAATAAACGGCACTGCAAATGAAAAGAACGTAACTTACCTGGGTCTCAGTGGAATGGTTGCATTTTTCAGGTTCTGGTATCCCAGAGAACTGAAAATCCAACCCTAGTGAATCCAGTAAGAAGGAGCATGAGTTATGGCAGGTAACATGGGAGGAGGAAATCAGGAGGAAGATGGAATCTGAGGAGCAAATAGCGACAGATATATAAAAATCAATGAGTAACTGTTGAAGTATATTTGAAGCAGGAAGTCTGTCAGAACCGGTGTGTTCACTGGGATAAAGGGGGCAGTTAAGGAGGATAAGGACATTGCAGAGAAGCTAATGATTTCTTTCAGCTCTTTCCTGGGGAGCTGGCTACTCTTTTCAGGTAATAAAGATGAGGTGCTATCCGAGATTGAGGTGTCAGAAGAAGAGAGGCTGGAACAAACTGATAAAATAAAAGCAACAAGTCACCGGGACCATATAGTATACACCCTAGAGTCCAGACAGCACTTAAGAATTAAGTGGTAAAGTGGTTAATAAAAATATGCACTCTCTCATTGTCATCAGTTACTCTGCCAGAGGATTGAAGGGTAGCATATGCTGCTTTTAAAATAAGCAGTAGGGTGATCTGGGGAGTGGCAGACCGGTAAGACCTGCTTTGGTGCCAGGTAAATTGGTTTGCAATCAGCCTTATATTACTAGTTCAGCCACAGCCTTCACTTTCTGCTCCGAAAGCTTCCTCCTCTGATTTAGTCCATTAATGGCTATTAGCCAGGATGGGTAAGGAATGGTGTCCCTCGCCTCTGTTTGTCAGAGGGGGAGATGGATGGCAAGAGAGAGATCACTTGACCATTACCTGTTAGGCTCACTCCCTCTGGGACACCTAGCATTGGCCACTGTCGGCAGACAGGACACTGGGCTGGATGGACCTTTGGTCTGACCCAGTATGGCCATTCTTATGTTCTTATGTTAGTTGTTTAATTTTTTGGGTGCATGGAGATCAAGCCATGACTTGCATTATACACAGCCTCAGAAATTCACTTTTGAGTCAGAAGACTTCAAAACACGAGCCAAGCAAATTTGCACCATCTCACTGGTGCAGTCTCTTGGCCTCAGGGAAGTTCAGAGCTGTTTCTAGTCTTATCACATTCCTAAAGCAGCCAATGCCTACAGCTTTAGTGATTATATGAAGGATAAAATACAATAGGTGAGGAGATGGGGAGTTTGCATTGAATAAATGAAATGAACCCTTGGCTTGACTCTCTTGTTAGGCATCTATTGCCAACACAGATGAATAATGTTATGGCATGAATTACAAATACAGCAAATCCTTGAAACAACATGTCGGTTTCCATTGATTTGCTTAAGATCTTCTCAGCTGCTGACAGCCAGGTACAAGAAGACTATGTGTTTTTCTTAATGGATGGATGCTGAATACGCGTGCAGCTCCGAGCCAGTTAAAAAATGTTACAAACCTTCCCTGACATGCAGTGACTTGCACTGAAGCAGCACAATCTCAGTTCTCATCTCAATTCAAATAAACCAGCCGTCATGGTGATACAAGATCTCTCTTTTTTTGTCTAAGCATATTATACGCCAGTGTTTTTATGGATTGTCTGAAGTGTATAGCCTAGACCATCCTACAATGAGGATCAGACAGGCACTTCGAGTCAGGGGATGAAGTGGTAAGAAATTTTTCAGAGGATTAGCTGCTGCTCCAAATATGTCTGCCAGAGCAGGCAAAAGATTGCTAGATTCAGAAATAATACGCATTAGTACATTTGCTTTCTTCTGTATTGTCTCATTAAGATTTCATAATTCAAGCATTCAAAGTTCACACAGGAGTTAAACTCGTGCAGTATCAAAAGGGTACATTTCCTTGCCAGCCTCTCATAGGAAAGTAGAATAATGCACACTATTAAAATGTCACTAACACCTACTAACATACAATGGGCAAATTCTGACCCTAAATTTGAATTTGTCAAACCAGAAATTAGCACATAATTGTAGCGGGGAATAACTAAACTGATCTGATACTCTCTCCATTGCCCCAAGCTTTCACCCATTTGTTTAGGACCCAATTTCAGCCTTTTTGGAGGTACTGAAATATCTGTAGAAAGTTTTCTTGGCCAGATCTGAAAATGTTCCAAAGCCCATGAAAAAGGCTGTTCTCAGCACCGGAATGGGCCTCGAGTCTCTTTAGGGTATGTCTACACAGCAATTTAACACCTGTGGCTGGCCTGTCTCAGCTGACTGGGGCTAAGGCTGTAAAACTGCAGTGTAGACTTTCAGTCTTGGGCTGGAGCCTGGGCTCTGGGACTATTCCCCCTCACAGGGCGCCACACCTCCATCTCCATACCAAGACCGGAACATCTCCACTCCAATTTCAGAGCAGCCCGAGCCCCACAAGCCTGAGTCAGCTGACCCGAGTCAATGATTTTAACTGCTCTGTAGACATACCCTAAGAAAGCATGATCCCAAGCAATTTCCAGCCCAGTTTTGCATTCAAGAGGTTTGAATAATTTGGGGAAGCAGAATTTAGAACCCACACTCTACCGACTTGTATTGCATTGATATATTGACGGTGGGTAAAATCCTAATTCCATTGACATCAATGGGAGTTTTGCCATTGACTTCAGTGGGGCCAGGATTTAACTCTCCACATCTGCGCTACGTTTTGTGTGTGTTTTACAGAAGTTCTTGAAAACATAGCGGTGAGAGAAGTGCAAGGGGGTTTCCATCATTCAGAAATCTCCCCACCATATTTGTGATGTACTAGCTTGGGTGTAACTGCTCTGCAAGGAAACCACAGAACAGCCCATTCGTATTATTATTGACTTAAACTGTCGTGGCAATAGCAGAGTGCTAGGGACTTTTCAGCCCTGGCCTCTGCCCTGGTGAGCCTACAGTTCGGAAAGGTGAGGGGGCAAGGGATACAATAGTCAAGCATCTTTGATTAGTTACAAATAGAGCTAGTTGAAAAACTGCAGATGGTATGTTCTTTCTGTAAAAAAAAAAATCTCACTGAAATCAAAACTTTGTGCAGGAACATACCCAGTTTGATTCCTTTTCATTCTGAAAACAATTGAAACAAAGAGTTTTGATCATGTTAAAATGTTCCCTTTTGATATTTTCAGGATGGGATGTTTCAATTTTTCATTTAGAAATGGCTTGTCATTTCAAAAGGTGATTTGATCTTCCATGATGAATGATGAGACATTTTTAAAAAGCCAGATTTGTAATGAATGAGCTGAAATGACTCTTTTTTTCCCAATAAATATTGTTTTTCCGGCTGTATCTCAGTTTGATGTTTCGTTCCCAGGTGGAACAAAAACAAATTGCGAAATCACCGAATAGCCTGCAAAATGGAAATTCCGGTTCCCGCACAGCTCTGTCTGAAGTATGCTTAGTTTGTAAACTTCAACAGGTTAGCCTTGATTCCTTACTGCATTACTTTAGTTTTATGCTAGTGTCACTCCTTTGGACCAGCTGCTGTAATTGGCCACATCCGTAGACGTCAGTGGAGCTAAGTTGGTTTACTCCATCTAAGAAACTGGCCCATTGTCTTCAGTGTAGTTCTGGAGCAAGGCAGTGGTGAGTCAGACTCACTAAATTGTCCTTCACCATTCTTCCTCCACTATTCAACCTCTTCTTTTCTCCCCGCCCCTCATATCTTCATCAGCAATCCCAACCCTCGGTTCCAGTGATTGCCCTGTTACAGATCTGAGCCTGTCACTTATTTTGGCACAACTCCCACTGAAGTTGTGTTGTGCAGGATCAGTATATCTGCAGTACCTTTCATATGAGAAATATGGGCATGATTCTGGGCACTGATCCTTACAGTTACCACGGCACTCTCCATCAGAGTTGGAGTAGGTGATGGCTCAGCCCAGAGTCCTAGAACAAATCCAGTTTGCCCAACTGGGTCATAGCCCCTAAATTTATTTTGGATTTCCACAAGGTCACCTGGGGATGTTCAGATACAATATTTTAGTTCAGCCCATAAGAGAAACAAGACCCAGATCCAGACTCTGGGCCACCCCAAATTTCAAGGGTGTTAAGATCCAGAGTTCGGATTATAGCCATTCCTAGATTACACACTGCCTACTTCAATTCCCACTTTCATCTCAGTTGGATACAGAATTCTTCATCATGTTCTGTCCTAAAATTGCAGTAATTTTTTTATGCTCTCTTGTACCAGCCATGTCCCACCCCAGAAGTGGCTGCCTTTCAGAGGTTGATGAAATGAGTCCTGTATATGTAAAGCTGTAAAGTTCCTGGATTCCTTTGGGATGACAGGGGCTATATAAATATAAATTAGAATTATTTATTATCTGATCCTAACAAATATAGTACAGTCTGAATATATTCTGGACATAAAATCCCCATTGTACTCTTCACAGCCGCATTTTAATTTACTCATTCCGGGCCCATCTGTTGTTTGTTGATAAAAAGCTTGTTGGGTCTAGGTTTGAAATCACAAAATTTCAAGGATAGCCTTGTGTGCCTGCATCTTCATACGATTTCCTCTTCATCCTAGACGTTAGATGGCTTTGCTTTGCTCTTGTATTTATTTCACTAACACAAATAAAACCTATTTTGTAGCTCTTTTAAGTGCGCTAAATATTAATGAAGAGTAAAGGCAACAAACTGAGCTAAATAAAGGAGCACAGAGAGTGTAAGGAAATACCTCTTGTTGATTTGCCAGGATTCCTGTGTTTTCATATTGAAGCTCTGTTTGTTTGAACTTAAGACCAACACACCAATGTTGGTAGAACTGAAGGCTTGATAGCCACTCAAGACAAAATTTTCCATGTGTATCATAATTACTGAAACAGCTGCCAAAGACCTTAGAGCTGAAAGATGCTGATTAGTCCAAACCTGGCCAATACAAGATTTTTCCTACAATAGAACTTCCAGCTCTTTGGGGCGGGGACTGTCTTATCTCATATGCTTGTACATTTGGGCCCCAGTCCTGATCTGGGCCCTTTCGATCCAATAATAACAACAATAATAAAAATGCTACAATTTTAACTAGCATGGCACCCTCTTTTTGTTTTGTGTTTGTACAGTGCCTAGGACAGAGGGGCCTGGTCTGTGATTGGGGCTCCTAGGCATTACAGTAATACAAATAATGAATAATAATAATAATTCTGCAACTCAACAATACAGTTTGCCAGTGGCATGTGAGTAATGTACAGAGTGGGAAGAAACTTACCCCTTCCCATGAGTGAACTATGAGCCTGCTCCTGCTCCCATTGAATGCAATAGGAGATTTACCACTGATTTCAAAGGGAGGCAGATCAGGCCCCAAAAAAGGGTAGCACTCAACAAATGTCTGTCTTTCATTGTAAAAAGAAAAGGAGTACTTGTGGCACCTTAGAGACTAACACATTTATTTGAGCATGAGCTTTCGTGAGCTACAGCCCACTTCATTGGATGCATTCAGTGGAATGCTGTAGCTCATGAAAGCTTATGCTCAAATAAATTTGTTAGTCTCTAAGGTGCCACACGTCCTCCTGTTCTTTTTGCGAATACAGACTAACACGGTTGCTACTCTGAAACCTTTCATTGTAAAGAAGCTCATTACTAAGCTGCTACGTGTGTACTCCACATGAGCAACTGCAAATGTGTCTGGGATGGGCAAGGTGATAACTCTGCATGCAGAATGTGTTGTTCATCTGTTCCATATTCAGCTTGTTCTGTGCATAGCGTAGGAGGTATTTAAGCAAGTGAGTTGAGGGCATCCTCTGCAAGATCATGAAAGAAGAAAGAGGATGTCAGAAGACATGATAGAAACTCGCATGGATAGGCCATTTTACCACAAGCAAAAACATCTAGGCGGCATGAATGCAAATTAGCACCCTTTGTTTAAAGCCAGGGAGTTGTGTAAAGGGGCAGCTCAGGTCAACAAAAATAACAGTTGACTCTCAGGACTGCAGGCTGGGAACTTGCTGCTTTATTCAAGTGCATCACAGTGGAGTGTGTGCGTGTGCATGAACTCCCGCTTACAACACAGGGAGTAAGGGATGGGGTGGAGCATGGATCCATCCCATATTATTCTGAGTAACCCAGTTAACTTTATCATGACCACTTTACTATAGGAAGCCTCTATCTTTCCATCCATCTATTAAAGCACATAAAATGAGTTACAAAAATTCAGCCCTCTGATTGCACAATAGAACTGTGTTAATCAAGAATGAATATCTTTCTCAAAGATATATCCGTTAGCACAGCCACAAGTCAATGGCTTGATGTAGGAACTGCGGGGTGAGGTTCTATGGACTGTGTTATACAGGAGGTCAGACTAAATGAATTCAAAGGTTCCTGTTGACTTTAAGATCTATGAATTGATATTCAGCAAAACACTAGTTGGATGTAAGGTAGGACAGGGTTTCAAAGTCCCTGCTTTGCCACTGACTTCCTGTGTGACCTTGGGCAAGTCACTTAGCCTCTCTGTGGCTCAGTTTCCCAGCTGTACAATGGGGATAATAGCAATTCCCTACAGCACAGGAGTGTTGTGAGGATAAATACATCAAAGACTGTGAAGCACTCAGACATTATGGTAATGGGACACATATAAATACCTAAAATAAGCAGATGAACTTTGTTTGATCACACAGTTCTTTAATTTTGTATATGTATTTCTGCTTTTCCAAAATGTGTCTGTCATGCACTGTGGGGCCCCAGTCCAGCAAACACTGAAGCGTGTGCTTAACTTTAAGTACACAACTAGTCCCAATGAACACTAAAGAAGTTTGAAATTCCCCCACTGCCTGTGCCTATAGGGTACAATTAAGTCGTTAGGGCTTGAGCTGCTTAAGCAAGTGATAAAACTCCCATTGATTTCAGTGGTGCAGGAAGGATTGGCCCTTAACATACACAACTGTATCATTTAAAATCCCAATAGAATATAACACTGCTGTCTAACGCCCTAATCCTCCAAGCAAGAAGCTTGACTTATGAGGAGAGGCTGAGGGAATTGGGGATGTTTAGTCTGCGGAAGAGAAGAATGAGGGGGGATTTGAAGGCTGCTTTCAACTACCTGAAAGGGGGTTCCAAAGAGGATGGCTCTAGACTGTTCTCAGTGGTAGCAGATGACAGAACGAGGAGGAATGGTCTCAAGTTGCAGTGGGGGAGGTTTAGGTTGGATATTAGGAAAAACTTTTTCACTAGGAGGGTGGTGAAACACTGGAATGCGTTACCTAGGGAGGTGGTGGAATCTCCTTCCCTAGAAGTTTTTAAGGTCAGGCTTGACAAAGCCCTGGCTGGGATGATTTAGTCAGGGATCGGTCCTGCTCTGAGCAGGGGGTTGGACGAGATGACCTCCTGAGGTCCCTTCCAACCCTGATATTCTATGATTCTAAGCTTTGTGAGCCACAGTTGTGTCAATTGTGCTGCACATGGATGGACCCCTGAGTCTGCAAGTCTGGGGCATTAATAGTTTGGATCCATCTTCTCCTAATGACAGGTTTCAGAGTAACAGCCGTGTTAGTCTGTATTCGCAAAAAGAAAAGGAGGACTTGTGGCACCTTAGAGACTAACCAATTTATTTGAGCATGAGCTTTCGTGAGCTACAGCTCACTTCATCGGATGCATACCGTGGAAACTGCAGAAGACATTATATACACACAGAGACCATGAAACAATACCTCCTCCCACCCCACTCTCCTGCTGGTAATAGCTTATCTAAAGTGATCATCAAGTTGGGCCATTTCCAGCACAAATCCAGGTTCTCTCACCCTCCGCCCCCCACACACAAACTCACTCTCCTGCTGGTAATTGCCCATCCAAAGTGACCACTCTCTTCACAATGTGTATGAGAAAACCTGGATTTGTATTTCCTTATATGAGGACGGGAAATATCTCGCATGCTGAAAACACGAACGTTATCTAACTGCAAATTTCTATGTAGTTACCAAAGACAATTGATAAGGTTTGAATGGCCACCCCAGAGTTCCTTTCTCTCTAATGCTTTGCTTTTGGCTTCCAAACCTGTTAGCAGTAGGGATCTAACTGTAGTCCTAACTCTTTGCCTGTATTGGGGTGGACTTTGATTTCCTTTGACCTGAGTGGAGCTTTGAGAGTCCGTCCAAGGGGACAGTTCAGCTCTTGCTGTTTCTATCACATAAATCTCCAGTGATCACTGCCTGCAAACACATGCCATTATTTTTCAATGTAGCAAAAACCAAACAAGCCCCTGTTTTCCCTTGACAAGACACAGGGCCTGATTCTCCTGGGGTAAATCAGGAGTAAGTCTACTGCATTCTACTTTTGTAAAGCTGGTATAAGGGAGAGCAGAATCAGGCTTTTTTGCTATATCTGGTTGGAATTAGGGAGGAGATCCTTTGGGGGCTTTATGTATAAATGTGTGAGTTTGTGTGTCTAAAAAAACTTCTGCAGTCATAATTTGGAGGACACAAGACTAACTAAGGATATAAACCTGCACTCCTAACTGCAGGAAGAACTTTCCTTGGTTTAGAAGAGACTTCTGCCTGGAATAAAAGGATTGATTTTTATCTCCCCTCCCACCAGTTTTAAATCAATGTCACACTGTTCACTTTGTTGTAGTCTCAGCTGGTTTATGTATATGACCAGAATCATGCACAAGGAGTACAGGACTGAGCCTTAAGGTACATCTACACTTCAATCAGTGGTGTGAGGGTAGCACACGTAGACATAACTGAGCTAGCTTTGATCTAGCTAGCTTGAAAAATAGCAGTAAAAGCCACAGCAGCTGTACAAGCTCACCCGGGATGCAGGGTATAGAGGTACTCAAGTGACTAACCCATGCAGCCCGCACACTCCGTCTTGCTGCGACTTCACTGCTATTGTTATTCGAGTTACCTAGATCAAAGCTAGCTCGGGTTTGCTGCAGTCACATCCCCATGTCATATGTTGTGTACAGTTAAGCTATCAGTTTTCAGTATTTAGCCTTGTACGTATACAGCACTTGATTGAATAAAGGGAATAAAAGGTGGGGAAGGACTTGGGTTGGCAAACCTTGCCAAACGAGGATTTTTCTGAGCTAGTTGACACATACTGTAATTTGCTATTGAAACAAAAGCAGTCAAGGAAATGAACTGGTAATTAACAGGCAAATCATTCATGTTTTTATTACATCTTTTACATAAATGCGATTGTGTCACTTTCTCAAATAAAAGCCTCTCCCATCAAGCTGAGAACTGCTTTTCAGTCACTGTGTCTTTTGTGGTTTGTGCCCAGGCCTTCATGCCGCGTTTGGCTGGATCGTAACCATCTGTAGTTGGGGTTCCATTCCTGACCAGACTTTTGCAGTGTGTAGTGCTGTAGTTCATGTAACTCAAGGAAAAATAACTGGTTTGGGGGGCTTATCATTTGTACCAAGCAAGCACATGCTAGTCTCTCATCTTGAATATGGTGGATAGATTGGGGAACTTGCCAGGTGCATAAGTGGCAGAGAGTAGTTGTTTGTGGATGATTAAGAGTGGGAGGGGACCAAGCAAACACATGTATTGTCTCACAACATCTGGGAAGATTTTGATAAAGTGGAAAACACAGACGTCTTCTGCACTCATTTCATATTTGCCATTATCTAGTCACAATTAACGATGGGCAAGCCTCAAAAAAGTTCAAGGTTTGGATAGGTCGAGACAAGAACCCAAATGCCTGGATGACCTATCTGACCCTTTTGTATTTGCAAGAGTGAGTTGGGAATCTTTTGGCACTGACTTTCTACTGTTATTATTTATCATTTGAATTAGAGTAGGGCCCACCCTCTATCATTTTCCCTTCCTTTCTGTATGATCTGTCTCTTTTTCTCTTCCCTGGATAGTTAGTCTCTTTCACTGTGTTCCCCAAACCTCACAAAGCCTCAGTCTCACTTCATGCAGAAGAACATAAAGTGATCAACCACTTGGGCTCAGGAAGAAATTTCTTCCCATATTGCATGATTAGGTACATTATGCTGAGATTTCTCTGGAGCATCTGGCATTGTCCATTGTCAGAGACAGAATATTGAATGAGAAAAGTGTTGGTGTTTTTTGAGATAGCAATTTTAAAAAGAATTTTTCTGGTAAGATTTTCATCCGTGTCACTTGTTGGTTGTTCCCCTTTCCCTACTCTGCACCTCTGTCTGTTTTGTGCTTTAAAAAGGTAAATTCTTACCGCAAGTGGAAACTAATAATAATAATACCAGCTCTTAGTTAAGCTGGCAGTACAGGAGGGACACATTTTCTCATGGTAATTTGGCTCTTCTGCTTCAGGTCCCAGTGTCTGGAACCCTGGAGAGCGAAGTGGCTCAGAACTGAGCAATAATGGGAAGGGAAAAATGTTATTCAAACTTTTACAAACCTCATCAAAGCTTTGGCTTGCGTTTTGGGCATGTAACTGAGCACAGTAGACGTTCCCATAAGTGATGGGCAAGCTATATTTGAATCGAGACAACTCAAGCCTTTTCTCTGCCTTTTTTCTGTGGCATATGAAAAAGTTGGTTAACTGCATTTTTAAAAATTTCTGCAGATGTCTGCACTTCCTGACTCAGTCAAGACTAGAATCTAAAATGCCACAAAAAAGTCTATTGTTATATTATTTTCTACCCAGCTCAAATCACTGGGACAAGAAATCCTGCATGTTCTCGTGAGAACTGTATCCCTGTTTCTAGGTGTAAGGTTTTTATTTGAGTCTGAATAAGCCTCCAAAGGATAAGAACTTTTTTTAGATGCTACTGCAAAATTTAAGTTTCTCCATTTCTGATTACTATTTACAGTATGGTGCCTGGGAAAGTTCACAAAGGAAAGAGACCACAGGCCCGATTCTCACCTCATACCAAAATAAGGACCGGATCCAATGTTCAATGTGTTGGATGGATCCTAAATCAAGTTAGCTCAACTGAAGTCAATGTGAAACTGGTGTGAGTTCAGGATCATTATTATTACTTATGAGGACTCTGGTAGCACCCAACGGGCTAGCTCCTCAGCTGGTGTAAATCAGCAAACTATTGTTTTATCATTATAATGAGAGCACATGTATCATATTATATGGTAGCACAAAAAGGCCCCAATTGAGATCAAAGTCCCATTGCATAAAGCACTGTACAAGCACATAGTGCCTGTCCCAAAGAGCTTACAGTCCAGGACCAAGGGTGGGAAGGAAACCAGAGATGTAGGGTCTTGGCCAGAGACACCCACAGCCAAGACTAGAAGCCTGGTCTCTTGACTCCTACTCTAGTGCCCTGCACACTGGACCACGCTGCTCCTTTAGCAAAGGGCTCTATTCTGACTAACACCAGGTGAGGCTCTGTCCCTCTGGCACAACCCTTTTCCAAAAACAGAGGAAGCCTCTGGGCATGCCCCAGAGTGTGCAGTCTAAAAGACAAAGACACATGAGGGGTGGGAGAAAGGAATGCAACATATGAGCAGAGTGATCAGGAGGATGATAGACTCATGGCTTGTTACTTGTTTGGTTGGTTTTTATTGTTGTTTTATGTTTTTAATTTTTTTAAAAAAAGTATTAAATAAACCAGGTTTCCCTCCCCCATTCCGCTCCCTCACCCTCTCCCCTCCCAATCCCTAGCTGCAGTTTTGGTGAACTTAGACTCCTTCCTCCCCAAATTCCCGGATCTTTTTCCCTACAGGTATGTCTACACTGCACACTAAGCCTGAGTTCTAACTCAGGTTTCAGCCCAAGTCCCACTTCTATCCACACACAAATCACTAGGTCTGTAAGCACGCAGGATCCAGGTCCTAGGACACTCCTAAAGGGGCAGAGGGAGGGCAGAGCCTGAGTCCTGCTGTGGCTTGGGTCCAAGCCCTGTTACTTTGCAGTGTGGACACAGATCAAGCCATGTACCTGAGTCAGAAGATCTGTGTAGTGCAGTACGGATGTGTTAGCATAGCTGTGAGACCCAGATCCAGAAATCATAAACCCAGGTTGACAACACAGTGTAGATGCTAAAGCACAGGCTTGGGAACACAATCCACAAGCCCGGGATTCCACAGACCCAGACTTAGTGTGCAGTGTAGACACACTCTCAGTGTCTGTTCTAGTGTCCTATATCCCTCCCTCTCCACAGTAATACCCAGCTTCTGTTCCAACATCCCTGGGCCTGGCCCAACTCCCATCCAAGTAAGGGGGAGTCTTCCATTCCTGGCTCCTTACTGCATTCCCTCTGCATTGATGAGCGGTCACTCCTAATGTAATCAATAAATTAAGCAAATGAGTAGAGGCCTTAGTCAGATAGGCCCCATTTACTCCTCGGTGACAGTACGACGTGCACCCCACTCATGCCTTCATCCTGTTCACTTTGCCTTCTGTGTTTTCAGCAGCAACAAGGGCTGGCTTCAGTTTTCTAGGGGTGCCCTCTAAAGACTTAACACCAGCTTGAGCCCACACTCAGAAACCTGGGAAACTATATACACTGCTCTGAGTGCCCCGATGGGCAATACTTACCCAATCGCAAGCACTGAGTCCAGGGGTTAAAACAAAGGCAAAAGCATCAATTAATTTAGTAACAAATTCTATGAGGCAGGACTCCCACTGCCCCAGGATGTCTTAACAGCAGTGCCAGCCTCACTGGTCCTGATCATTGTGAGTGGCTGGTGCATTCAAGCCACTTCCCTCCGCCCCAGCACCCTGCTCAGAGTTAGCTGTCCTGGGCCGGAGAAGTCCAAGGATTCCAGCAGGCCAGTGCTCCCTGGGGTGCTCTGGGAGCTCCATCGCCTGGCACAGCTGGAGTGATTTTAGCTTCAATTGTTCAGTAGGGAGGCCCACAGCAGAGTCTCTTAGGTAGGCTGCTCTTTCTGTGGCTTCAGCCTAAGCTGCCTAGTTCTGTACCAGTTACCACTGCTCTGCACCATCCACTGCCTTGATGGTGCCACCACTGCTCCAAGCCTCAGAGATGCCACGGCGCTACACTGTCCATTGTTTTGCAGCCGTCTCTGCTCTTAGAGAGGGATCAGCGGCATTTAGGGTCTTTGATAGGATCCTCACCCCCAGACAGGCACAAGCCCCCCACCCCCCTTTGCTAGGGCTGTTCAGGCTCCCTTACCCAACCATGCCTGACTTTAGTCTGTCAGGGCAGTGGTGCTGGAATAGTTTTTATTGTGGGAGTGCTAGAGGAAGAATCCATGTGTTTGGGTAGGCAAACGAGGCCTGGCCCATTCAGTAAATTCCCCATGCTCTCCAATGGATGCTGGCAGAGAACTCCCTTGCTGGTGGAGTCCCGGCCCACACCCAGTTTTTAAGCAGTTCTGGGCCATTCTGCTCTCATTTCCCCAACAGCTGATGATACTGAGCCCCCTTCTCTCTAAGGCTTCAAACCACAGGGCTTACACTAGCAATCCAGCTGAGCCAAATAAAGCTCCCAGAGACCCCAAGTCTGCTCTATCCCCTGGGAGACTATTCCACAGTCTAACAAATCTCACTGTTTCTACTGCTAGTCAGCTTACATTTTCTTCTGCTCAATTTCATCCCATTACCCTTAATTATATACCCCTTGGTCCACCCTGGCTGATTCAAAATATGTGCACACACAAATCTTGGATGATTTTATTGAATTTCTCTGACTGCAGAGGTTTGAGTCTCTAATATTCAGGACAGCCTGAGAAACGGACAAGTAAAGACAAGAAAACGAGCGCTAGGACTATATAGAGCCATTACCCCAAGCTGGGGCTTGTCTCAAACCTTCCCTGCTTGGCTTACACTTGGATGCACCCTAAGGGTTCATATGGGAATTTTTGAAATGTTAAGAGTATATGTAGTTCCATGGGCTCTGTTTTTTGTGTGTGTGTGTGTGTGTGTGTGCGTGCGCGAAGTAGGTGATGGAGTTTAGATACCGGCCTAGAAGATGTCTGCCTGCTTTGATCCAGTTTGCGAGTTCCTATGTTCCTAAGATTTGCACCAAATGAAGAACTAAAATGAGATTTTGTTTTTTCTGTGTGAATTTTGACCACCTCATTGCTTCATGTGCTCCTGTATGTTATATTCTGCTTGGCATTAATTGCTTGTTTTCGGTCTGGATGTTTCTTCTTTCCAAACTCATAATCCATGGCTTCGGGGGTGCAGTCAAAAAGTTGGGAAATTTACATCCCTTTGCAGATGGCCTATTTCTAGCAAAATCACTACTTTTTTTTTTTCTTTCAGTCTTTATGTTCAGTGACAGACACTGCTCAGTGGATCATTGTGATTCTAATCTTTCTTATTCCATGTAAGGAGCAATGTACTTTAAAAACAATATCCCATTCTCTGGATAGGGGAGCCACCTGAATTTAGGCTTGTCCTTACCACCCACTAAGGACAGTCTTGACACTTTAGTTGAAAAAAATGCATTTATCACACTTGTAATGTCCTTTATTGTTTCCATATTGTTCCTATTTCCATAGAAACCATCTGTTTATTGGGGTTTGTTTGTTTTTTAGTGTTGTCATTGCAGGCTTCAGGAAATGCCACGTTGCCAGGTGCCCTCTATATTTGCTACACAGTGCTGCAATAGCTACAGAAGCAGGTGCAGTCTGTGGCATAATGGTAGCTTTGTGCCAGTCCATTGCAGCCATGGCCCATTCAGACTCTTGGATGGGATGTATTACTTGAGCTCGGCTCCATTTGAGACGTGGGGACTTCATCTGAAGGGCCAGTGGCAGCTGACTTCTTGCTTTGATTTATGCTAACGTTAGGGCTGCTAGTAATTACGTGCATGTTTCCACATGAGGGCAGTTTTAGGCAAAAAAAAAAAAAAAAAAGGGAGTTAGACTTCTTCACGCAACAGTGTTAAACTTTATGATGTTTCCAGAGGGGTATCTCAGATGCTGTGGGCATATCAAAGAACCCACTTGTGTTCTCCTTCTTGCTGCTTTGGAGGGCATCATACCCGAAGAAATAAAATGCAATGTCTACAATCACTGCATGACTTCTGTACAATTTTGCTGGTACCTCCTCAGGCAAAATAATAAATTAGGGGCATTCTTTTTTTAAAATGTGATTTTATGGCTCAGAAAAGGTGTCAGACTGGCAGCTCCAGAGACAGATAGTTTCCATGTATCCACAGAACACGTATAGTGCAGGTAGCAACAATGCAAGATTCCCCACTGCACTTCATTCATGTGTCTCCACCCCAACCCTGACCCCTAACTTAAGGGTGAAAGGAAAGGTCAACTACTGGCCTGTTCAGTGGCACAGAGTGGCATATTCATTCCCTGACACTGCCACAAAAAAAGCCCACAAAGGAGCCAGTTGTGTTAGTGATTTTGTGATCTAGATATCTGCCTGCTGTGATCCGGACTGTGACCCAAACTCTCATTTTATCTAGGCCACTCGGTACCCGTCATTTCTTAACATTTCTGGAGCCTGCTCCTTAGACAACACTCCCAGTGACTTCCTTGATTTTGTCAGCTCTAGACTGGACTTGAACAGGTGACCTGGTTCCATAGCCCATCAGTTTAGCAGTGATATATTCAGATTAATCAATTATAAACTTCCTCTTCTTTGTAGCTACCGAAGGCAAATTTATGGTACAAGGTGAAGACAGAGCCAGATTCAGAGAAGATGAATAAGGTAGTGCAATTCAGGACAAATTGCTTAGGGCAGGGCAGTTACAGCCCAAGGCTGGGGTTCCTTTGCACACCAAGGCAAACCAAACCAGCCAGACAGAGAGAACTTTGGCTTTACCCCACTGGCTAACCATAAGTCACACAAGCAATTTCCTTAGACACTCCAGTTTCCCAGAATCAGCACCAGTGCCACTCGTTATGGGGACGAATGGTTATGAAAACCAATGGCTCAGTAAAAGAAAAAAGGTTCTCCTGATCCCAAAGGACCAAGCCCCAGGCACCGAGGTCAATATACAAGTCAGATCTTACCCACAAATCATGCTGTTGCCAGTCCTTTAGAATCTAAAATCTAAAAGTTTATTCATAAAAGGAAAAAGATATAGATGAGAACTAGAGTTGGTTAAATGGAATCAATTACATACCCTAATGGCAAAGTTCTTGGTTCAGGCTTGTAGCAGTGATGGAATAAGCTGCAGGTTCAAATCAAGTCTCTGGAGTACATCCACAGCTGGGATGGGCCATTCAGTCCTTTGTTCAGAGCTTCAGTTTGTAGCAAGTTCCTCCAGAAGTAAGAAGTAGGATTGGAGACAAGATGGAGGAGATGCAGCTGCCTTTTATAGTCTCTTCCCGTGGAAGGACACCTCTTTGTTTTTACTGTGGAAAATCACAGCAAGATGGAGTTTAGAGTCACATGGGCAAGTCACATGTCCATGCATGACTCAGTTCTTTACAGGCTGATGCCATTGTTTACATGTTAGTTTGAACATTCCGAGGAAAGCTCAGATGTGGATTGGCATCTCCCAAAGTCCACTGTCAGTTAAGTGTTTCTTGACTGGACACTTACTGAGAATAGTCACTTCTCAAGAAGCAAACCAAATGCTTCACTGAGGCTACTTAGAATCAAAGCACATTGAGATACAAGTACATAGCCAATATTCATAACTTCAACTACAAAAATGATACACACATACAGACAGCATAATCATAACCAGCAAATCATAACCTCTTTATAGACACCTCACACGACAACCTTTGTACAATATTTGCTACAAATATATAACAGTGGTTGCAACAATGATCTATACGGTTACAGTTTATGTCAATAACATCACAACAAGGTGGCCAAATTAAGGTTACACAGGCAGCTTTCTTTCTGGCATTTCCTAACTTTTGAATACTTGACTTAGCCATCTTAATTATGTTTTTAATGTAGTTTTTGTGTGTGATTTTATATATCTATATCAATCAATCAGAGAGAGAGAGATTACATATGTAGAGGCTATCTAGATGGTTTTCTGTGTACTCATATATACAAAGTACACATATACTGTATATGTAATCTCTATTTATAGCACCAAAAAGTGTGCCAGGCACCATTCGGTACAGATAAGCAGAAATGGTTTCTAATCCAGTGATGCAGCAAGGGGTGAAGGTGTAACAAAACAGTTGTGAGGGATAAGGGGAGGATGCAGAAGTGTTATATCAATATTAGGTGGTTACTCAACACAGATTCCTGCACACCATGGTGGAGCATAGCATTATGCTGGCAATTGGGCGAGGCCTTATCAAAGCTGGTAGGTGTAATAGCTGTCCTTCATTTAGGATACATGAAAGAAGCAGTTAGGCTTCTTTTGGAGTAAGATAGCCCCTGTTTTTACAGCTATCACCCAAAACAGAGGCCATAGGCAAGGCTTATAAACAGCTGAACTATGCGAGCAGAAGGATTTCGCTGGAGGCCGAATGCAACCCCAGAAGGCTGGGTAATTACTGCATGTAGCCAGCCAGCCAGAATCACCACAGAAGCAGACAGAAGGCAGCAGAAAGGCCAGGCTAGCTGGAGAAGCATGTGTAGCATGGCCCTGAGAGAGAATTTTTTGGGGAGAGTGCTGGCTGGAAAAAGAGGCTTGGGATATTGAACAAGGAAACCATCTCCTGCTGTTTTATTCCTACCTTGTTCAGGGACACAAGATTTTGTACGTTCTTTGTAAGTAAACAGGACTGCACCAAAGAAACACCTGCCTCCATCATCAGTTTATGCTCCTAATGAAACAACCTGCAAGACCACAAACGTTGGCTCACTGCTCAGGCCAAAAGGGGTAACACTAGACTTATTTTGTATGAATAAAATAAGCAAGTGTGTTCTGGGCGAGCATCTCTTTACAGGTCACACCTATTTCCCCAACCATTTCAAAATATTCTTGCCATTCTTACCACGCAGCTACTGTTCACCAAAAGCAATTTGCTGCTGATTCCTTCCGATGAAGTGAGCTTTAGCTCATGAAAGCTTATGCTCAAATAGATTTGTTAGTCTCTAAGGTGCCACAAGTACTCCTTTTCTTCTTCCTGGGGTAGGCACTCTGGTCAGATCCCCTGGCTGGGTAACCTGGTTGCTTAGTGTTGTTAAACCTGGCTGGTTTGGTGAGCCCGGAATGGAGCCCCGTTTGTGGCTGGGCTGTCCAAGTCCCTTAGTTGGCAGTGGAGCACTCCTGTCTTTGCTGCCAGTCATTCTGAAGGAGGGAGGGCCAGGTGTAGATTGTGTGCTCCAGTTTTGGTGCATTTGGTGCATTCTTTTTGACGCTAGACATTGTTTTGCTCCCAACATAGTGGCCTGGCCCATTCAGTTTTTATCATCAACATTGAGAGAGTTCTAGCAAATCTATAAAACAATTGAATGAATGAGGGGAAGGAAGGTCTTGTGGCGAAAGCACCTCCCCTGGGCGGCAGGAGATCTAGGTTCTATCTCTGACTCTGCTACAGACTCACCGTTGGCCTTGGGGCAGCCTCTAACACTCTCGGCATCTCAGTTTCCCCATCTGTAAAGCATGGGTGACTCTTACCTATCATTTGTTGAATGCAGAGGACTTCACAATTGACACTCATCTAACCTAGGGAGGAAACTCCAGTCTGGATTGACTTGTGACTGTCACAGGTCCAAAGCATCCACTATCAGTCTAAACTCGTGTGAGAAGGCACATGTTAAGTTTTCTGCTCAAACAGGTTCTCTCTGAAATGAAAGAACACACAGCTCCCAGTCAGCAGGAACTTGTTACTCCTCTGCAAAACACAGAAAGGAATGGCTGCCACCCCTTAATTTGTGAGAGAGATTGTTCAAGAGATTAAGGTGGATTCTTTATAGTATGCAAAGAGTCCTGTGACACCTTATAGACTAACAGACGTATGCAAAGCTACCCATCTATCAGTATACAACAGAGGACTCCCTCAGTTAACTCTTTTCTTGTGAATCATTCCCAATCAAATATCCATTGTGAAAGTCTCACACTGGACTTGACTTTCCCGCCTAAACAGATGTTAGTTACTCTGTGGTAGAGAGGAGGACATGGCAATCTACTTTCATTTCATTCCATGGTGGACCAAAGACCACAAAGCTATTGACTTTAACTGGCATAACTTAAGGCTTTGGTAGGTTGGCCCTGGAATTGTTTAGCATGAAAACTGATTCCTCCGACCCTTAGAGAGGGTCTGATTTATGCTGTTTAGCTGAGCAGTATGGAAAATATTGCAGTATGGAAAAATTAGCTATTATGTGGTCAAGATGAACAGAAGACTCCATTTATCGACTCATTTACCAACCCAGAATCTCACATCCCCTCTGAACCACCATACTTATTACATGTCGTATCCTACGTGGTATTTTGACCACCAGCGGTGAAAATGCAGCCTGTTCTATCCATCATGTTACCTGACTTCCACGTTGCTTATCTCTCTCTGTCCACCAGTACTTTTACAGAGCAGCAAATGCTCAATGTAGGGTTTGCTTTTTAGCCAGAAAAGTGTGTGTTTTGGGACACAATGATGGGAAATATTTTCGCAATCTCGGTGGCCCTATAATTTGTGAGTGGAAATGTAGTCCCAAGGACTTGAATGAGGGAAAAAGAACAGGAGGACTTGTGGCACCTTAGAGACTAACAAATTTATTTCAGCATAAGCTTTCGTGGGCTACAGCTCCATCGGATGCATAGAATGGAACATATAGTAAGAAGATATACATACATAGAGAGAACATGAAAGGTGGAAGTAGCCATACCAACTATAAGAGGCTAATTCATTAAGATGAGCTATTATCACCAGGAGAAAAAAAAAAACTTTTGTAATGGTAATCAAGATGGCCCATTTAGACAGTTGACAAGAAGGTGTGAGGACACTTAACATCAATGAGGGAAAATATGTCTGATAGCCCACTTCCTCATGTGATTTATCCTAAGCTGTTTTAAGCTGGTAATAATTGTATCTCATTTTATTTCTGTTGTCCAGAAGTGGCATCTGTGGATGCAGCTCATGTTGCTTAGGGAGAACAGCTAATTTTTTTCCTCCCTGCCTCTACTGCTGACAGTATAGGAAGTTCCTGGCAGTATCTCTTCCCAGAGTGGTCCAAACACACCTCTCACTTACACTGGGATAATTCCACTATGCCTGATTCTAGCCCCATTTATACCAGTTTTAAGAGGGTGTGGCGTCAGCAGCTTCTGTGAAGTGACTCATGGTTTATGAGGAGACTTAGCTTTACCTCCACGACACACCTCCAGAAGGGCTTGGCCACTGCAAAGGAAGAAGGAATTTGCAGCTGGTATGGACCTCTGGAGTAAATGGGGAGAAAAAGGGAGTCATGCCTCTCTGAGATCCCATCCCTTCCTCGTACAGTCAATGGGGCAGCTCACCAATGTAGTGCCCCTTACATAGGCTACAAGCAAAATCTAGAAAATTCATTTCAATGGGACTCCTTGTGGAGTAGGGTACTGCTCAACCAAGAGCACAGGTGGCAAAATCTGGCCCCGAGATAGCTTAGAAGCTTCAAACCACTGGTTTAATATGGACACCCAATTCTTTAACACTCTCAAAGCAAGTGTGAAGCTTGCCATTCAGGGCTTGTGTTCACTGGAAATGCTTTGCTGGCCTAGCTGTACTGGTATAGCTGTGCCAAGAGTGCCCCCAAGTGGAGATGCAGCATAAACCAACAGAAGGAGTTCTGCGGCTGGCAGAACCACCTTCCCGAAAGATGCTAGCTACACCAGCAGAACATCTCCTCTGTTGGCATAGCTGCGTCTACATCGAGGGTTTTACTGGCATAGCTATGTTGGCTAAGGTGTGTGTGTTTTTCCCATACTCCTAGCTGACAGAGCTATTCTGGCAAAACTTTGCAGTGTAGACTGAGCCTCAGATTGTAGGAATAACTGGTAAGTGAATGGAAAAGGAGTACTTGTGGCACCTTAGAGACTAACAAATTTATTTGAGCATAAGCTTTCGTCAGCTACATCTCATTGCATCGGATGTATTCACTGAATGCATCCAATGAAGTGAGCTGTAGCTCACGAAAGCTTATGCTCAAATAAATTGGTTAGTCTCTAAGGTGCCACAAGTACTCCTTTTCTTTTTGCGAATACAGACTAACAGGGCTGCTACTCTGAAACCTGGTAAGTGAATGTCTGTTCATCAGTTAATATGTATTGGGTTGTAGATTATCAGTCTAACTAGGAAGACCAGAACAGAGTCTGGGTGAATGCACAAGCATGAAAAAATGCAGCCCAATAGCAGGTGTTGGGTATTCACACAAATAACTCTTGCCTTTCTTCGTTTACTAAGGGATGGAAGACTTGGATTTTATTTCTGGCTCTACCAGGCCCCTGTCTACAGTAGAGCTTTGCACCGTTACAATTCACAACGGTTGGCTGAGCCATTAGAACTTGTAAGAGTGTATTGTTTTCATTCTGGCTAATGTAAACCACATCAGCCTGTTCACACACAGCACTTCCTCCATCTTTTGCAACGCCAGTGCACTGTGGGTAACTACTTTACTGTTCCCTGATGCAGGAGTTGGAGCAGTAATCCACAGTGCTGTACCAAAAAAAACCACTTTAAAGGTAAACGACAGGCACCAACTTTCCAAAGTGCTGGGGGGTGCTCGACCTCCCAGCACTGTCCCAGGCCCTGCCCCCGCCCCCACTCCATCCCTTCCCCAAAGTCCCACCTCCACCCCACCTCTTCCTGCTCCACCCCCCCACCCCCTTCCACCCCCTCCCGTAGCGTGCCATGTCCTCCCTCCTCCCCCTGGCCTCCCTGCCTCCAGCATGCCACGAAAAAGCTGTTTTGTGGCAGGCAGGAGGCACAGGGAAGGATGGGGAGGCACTGACCCGTGCGGCCCAGCAACGGGTGGAAGGCATTGGGGCATGTGTGGGGGGAGCTGCTAGGGGGGCTGGCAGTGGGTGCTCAGCACCCTCCCTTTTTTTCCCTGTGGATGCTCTAGCCCCAGAGCACCCACGGAGTCGCGTCTATGATGTGAACTGTCCAAATAGTCATAATGCCGTATAAGACAGCACCTATTTTGTAAAATTACAAGGCATAGGTATAGCATACAAATGTTATTGAACCAGAAAAAGATTTAAGATACAGCACACACTGCAATTTATAAAACAGAAAAGTCGTGTGCATGGAAGAGTGGAAGGTGTGGCCTTCCCCTTTCATGAAGCACCTTAGCGCAGGACTGTGTCTTTTTGCGTGTTTGTACAGAACATATCACAATGAGGCCCTGAAGAAGAGTTTTGTGTAACTTGCAAGCTTGTCTCTTTCAGCAAAAGAAGTGGGTCCAATAAAAGACATTATCTCACCCACCTTGTCTCTCTGTGAGTGTGAATCATTCCATGTGGTGTTAATCCTGATGCCTAATTGTCAGGGCTGATTCCCCACTCTGGCACTTTGAGTGCAGAAGGTGGGGCCCCACAAGGATTCTAAAAAATTAATACTGGCCACTCCAGGCTTGTATTAAACTGGCAGGTTACAGCTTTTCTCTGGCCTTGGCTTGGTAAACACTGCCACCACCCAAGTGAAAAACTGCCTCTTGCAAAACCTGGAAAAACTCACTTTGGGAAGTTTTCCTTGAGGCCCGTCCCTCGGGGAAGCCTAGAAAGAAAACAAACAAAAGGGAAACCCAGCTGTTGCCACCAGCTAATGGAAAAACAGAGCAATTCCAAAAATTAAGCACCCAAAATAGCTTTCTTGGGGGTTCAGCTTAAAGGTGGCAAACAAAAGCATCTGGGATTAGCACAGAGGAGTCCACAAGCCTTACAGAAAACAAAATAAATAAACCTAATCGCGTCTATCTAAACATTCCCTGTCCCAATGAATCCTTCTAGGTATGAATGATGAATTTTCATACCTGATCCAAACTTTACACAGCAATCCAGCTGCCCCCGTCTCTTCAGCCCAGAGAGAACAACAGAGAGACAAAGGGAAAGCTTTTTTCCCCATTTTAAGAAGTTCTGGCCTTCCCATTGCTCTTTTGGTCAGGTGCCCACTCCCTTTTCTTTACCTGCGGGCTTTTTAACCCTTTACAGGTAAAGCAAGCATCCACCAAGAGGGACTTAATAGCTAACTGGCTGGCTGGGTGTCCATAAAAGGGAGCTCCCTCCCCTCCTTCACTGATCACACTAATGATGATAGTTACATGTCAGAATGAAGTATTACACAGCTGATCATTTTTGCCGATAATGGGTGGGGCTTAAGAGAGTGGGAGGAGCTAAGGCACCGCCACTTTTTTGTAATTGGACTGTGGTCTGAAGATATGCCTTCTGAGAATTTATGAAAGGACAGGGCTGTAAAGGAGAGGAAACACAAATAAATATAAACCTTGAGAAAGTCCAGGAAGATTTACATTTTGCCATCCAAGATAAATGGACAAAGACTAAGAAAATATCGCTGCATACGACTGAAGGTTTAATGCTGCTTTGTGTGTGTTTTAAAACTTTTAGGGGCTAGGCTAGGAGATTCAGCCTAAGAATTCCTGAGGTTGAAGTAAAAATCAGGTACTCCAAACAACTTTTTGTTTGAAGTTCAGTGTTCATCTGGCAAGGCCTTTTGCAGCATGTATGGAAGAATTCCATCCAAGACATTTTGAAACCTTGTCTTAGGAAAATAAAATGGTGGGGAAAGAAAACCAGTCTTTTTTTTTTTTTTTGGAACAACTTGAAGAATGTTATTAATTTTGCAAAAATTACGGTAGCTTCTTTTATCCCAGAAGTACCACCAAGAGGCTTCACCTTTTGCCCATCTGAGGCTGAATACTAAACACATGACAGACTAAAATATGATGGAGATATTCTCTAATCTAGAGGGAGGTCTTTCAGACCAGCTCCAGAGAAATTCCAACCTCACAACTCCCCTAAAAGCTATTACGTCATTAACAATCCTTAGTATTTAGACAGCACTTTATGTTTTGAAAGCATTGTACATTAATCTTCAATGTACAACATTAATCATTTGTCACAGAGCCCTTGTGAGATGGAAATAGATTTTCATTGCTGTTTTAGAGATGGGGAAACTGAGGCACAGACCAACTAAGGCCTACCTATTCAGGAGGTACTAATTTTGACTATCAAGGAATTCAACGTTAGTGGATACTTTTGAGAGATTAGGTCTAGGTGATTTGCACAGTGCTACCGAGAAGACTCAGGGCTTGTCTGCACTTGAAGCGCTCCACAGGAGGACAGCTGCAGGACTGCAGCAGTGAAGCTGTAATACCTCATTGTAAACAACCCCGACTCTCTCTGTAGCATTCTGCAAATCACCTAGACCTAATCTCTCAAAAGTATCCATCTCCCTGAGAGGCAATAGGTAGGTCAACGGAAGAATTCCTGTCGACTGGGCTCAGGGTACACTGGGGCTTAACGACGCTGCTCAGGGTTAAGTCGGCTTAACGACGCTGCTCAGGGTTGTGGACTTTTCATACCCTCGAGACACATAGCTGAGTTGACCTGACTTTTTTAGTGCAGACCAGGCCTCAGTGTCAGAGTTAGGGTTAGAATTCAGGATTTCCTGCTTCCCAGGCCTGTACTGTCTACCAGATTATACTCCATGACACACACAGCAATACAACTGGCCTTGTATTCAGCTGTGACTCTCTGAGTACTTTTCCCAGACCTGAGGAAGAGCTCTGTGTAAGCTTGTCTCTCTCACTAATAGAAATTGGTCCAATTAAATTGATCCACCCACCTTGTCTCTCTAACACCAAGCAATAGTATATACAACCAGCAGATCAGCTTACCACAAATCTGTCTAGAGATAGATAAACACCTCAGTCTCTCTCTATGATGTCATTTGAAGGTTTTGCAATTAGTTAGCTCTGGGTTTGCAGGACTATGAGAATAAGTTCCATTAACTTATGTAATGAGATTTATTGTTCTCTTTTAGGAAGAAATCTTTTGGGCTTTTAGCTGAACTATTTGTCTACTTGTACTAGACAATGTAAAGAATGCAAAGAAATATACCACAGGTCAGTATTTCACATCTCTGCTCTCCTCCATAGCAGAGCAATGCTTTATAGCTGTGTGGGAACACTGTAGGGCTGTGTGAAATATTACACAGGTTAAACATTAGCCTACTAAGTTGGCAGCAGAGTGTTTTATACAACATTTTTTGCATCAAGGGCTTGTTGAACTTGGGCACTACAGGCCACATGCTCAGCTGGTGTAAATAGGTGAAGCTCCATTTACTTTACTGGAGCTCTACCAGTTTACACAAGATGAGGATCTGGGCCTGTGTTTTTTGCACTATGTGGATGCCTGTGAACATTTCAAGGCAATTTTTCATGACGTATTTTGAATTTCAAGCTGTGATTGGCTTAGGGTGAAAAAATGGTTTAAGTCACATTGCTATTTCTTCTGTTTTTGCATTTCTTCGCACACTGGAAAAAAGGGGAACTGGGTGTGTGGGGTAACTGGGTCTATGGGTGTGTCCGGAGGAAGATGGGAACAGGTCAGTGGCTGAGCTGGGGGTGGAGAAGTATGAAGGGAAGAGCTGGGGACAGTTATGTTTGTGGGGTGACCAGGGGACAGTTGGGTTGGGTGGCTGGAGTAACTAAGTTTGTGTGTGTGTGTGTGTGGGGGGGTAATTGGGGGATAACTGAGTGGTAGTTAGGTCTCTGGGGGTGTGCAAGTGGGTAGCTTGGGGGAGAAGCTGGGGCCAGCTGGGACTGTGGTGGTGTCTGGGATCTTTAATGACCACAACTATTCAGGCCCTTTGTATAACCCCTTATCAGCAGTGATTTTTTTTTGTCCTAACCAGTGTAACTCAGCAGAGAACCCTCCTGTTCTCAGTACAGTGTAAACAACCTCCCACCGGATAGCATGGCTAAAAGCAGGGAGTACAGCATGAGAAGAAGGGAATAACATTGAGGCTAGGATGGTTTTGTTGCTTGGATAGCTCAGAGGACTCACAGGACAATAAATTAATGTTGTGCTCCTCCCTTGCGGGAGGACACTGTCTGGGCTATCAGTGCTGTCGTTCTCAAAGGCACAGATTTCTGCATGCTTTTAGCTCTGCTGTAACGTGGGCGATGTTGGAAACGAGTGTCTCACTGCACTCAAATGCGTTATTGCCCAGCAGCGTCACGGGGCTCTGTACAATCACAGGGGCTGGTTTTGCTGCCACCTACACTGGTGCAAATCAGGAGTCCCTCCATTGAGTCCCACCAGGGCAAAACTGTGAGTGAGATCCAGAATCAAGCCCAAACTCTGCACAATGGCCACAAATGAAGAAGAACTGAAGACAGTAGGAACCCCATATTGCTCCAACTTTGGGCCGGATTCTTTGCTGTGGCTGAGCTCCTGCGGCACAGCAAAAGAGATAGGAGGTAATCAGGGAGCTGGGTATGTCACTCCAATTAACTGGCCAGTTCTGCCCCAGCCCCAGCCGAGCTTAGGACAGCCCAGGAGCTACTTTTAACTCTACCAGCTGATGATGGCCCCCAAGGGACTGCGTGCCCATTTGGGATTACTGGAGCAATCTGCTGGAGCTCACTACTTCAGAACAATAGGCCCTAGGTGGGCACGGAATAACAGAGGCCCCCAGAAATAGACCCACATTTTTAAATGTGTCCTAAGTGCCAGATTTTTAAACATATGTAAGTGTCTAAAGAAGGAAGTTAAGCACCTAGTAGGATTTTTAAAAGAGCTGAGATACCTAAATACCTTAAAAAATACAGCCATAAGTGGCTTGTCTGAGCCCACATAGGGAATCGGTGGCAGAGTTGGGACTAGAACCGAGGATTCACAGCTCTTAGGTTTGTTTTCTAAGCACCAAACACTCCTTCCATGAGAGGAACACTCTTGTTTTGATCACAGACAGGAGATGTTAGGCTGTAAAAATCACAGTGATTGAAAGTTCTAATCCACACCTGGATAAAATACTTCAGTGTTCTGTAGTAATCATCCTAACCTCTTACAGGTTGCAATTGTGTTTTCTGGGCCATGACTAGAATAAGGCGATTCTCCTTTGGTGTGTTGCCCTGCACCAAGTCCACCCAAAGCCTCCAGTCGCAGTGAAAAAGAGAAGCATGGCTGTAGCCTCGAAAAATAAGGCTCTAGGCACGAATGTAGCAGGGGAGGCTTGCGAAGACCTTTCTGGTAAGTTGAATAACCGGAAATATTTAATCAATCTCTGAGAAAAGAAGGTCCCTTCTGCACAGCCAGGATGTTTGTGAAATTCCTGCTCCGTTTATTATGATGCTGAGTTTCAGCTGTATGTTTTATTAAACACAGCTGTGACAGATTACTTGACCATTAACACTCAGCCAGCCTTCACTTTAAAACTTGCCCAGCACTGTGAGCTTTTCCTAATGGGTTCCTGCTGCTGCCAGCTCCATAATCTATACCAGCACTGCTTTACCATACTTCTTATTTCCAGAGATGAGTCTAATAAAAATAAGCATGGCTGAGCATTAACAAGATGGCTCCTTTCTTAGCTGAAATGTTGACCTCAACCAGGGCTCTCCGAAGCAAGGATCCAGGAATGCTTCCGCCAAGAAGACATCAGCTTCTGAAGCAAACTCTTAGTATTCATGTGCAACTTCCTCTATCCAACTTTCCAGGGACACATTTGAGCTTTTTGCTATGTAAACTGTGTTTCAGTACAGCACAAATCACTGCATGATAGTTCCCATGCAGATTAGAATAGAGGGTAGATCCTATTGTGAAAGCAGGGAACATAAAGCTGACATGCTTGGTGGATTTGAGGGTTTTCCATACAGTGCTGAACGAGCAGTTTCTCAGGCTTATAAAGCGCCAATGCCTGGTGGAGTTGTAAAAGTTTGTTAATCACTGTCAGTACAGCATCTGGCTCACTCAGACATGTTTAGATTCTTCTGAACGCCCTGAAACATAGGCCAACATTCTCTTCAGTTTGCAGGGGCTATCTGTGCAGTTACCGTTAGCCATAATGGGAGTTGTGCCCATGTGAGTGAGATTCCCAGAGGACTGCAAAGAAAATAAAAACCCCATAACACCACAGCATTGCTAGATTGGTGATGTGAAATAGTCAGGACACAGAAATATGTAATGCTTGGATCCACACTTTGTGAAAGAACCAAAAACAAAACATGAACTTGCCTGAACTTTGTTTTTTATATTATTGAGCAAAGGGGTGGATTCTGGTTTCAGTTACTGATGTAACTCTAGAATAACTATGGAAGTCAACGCAACTGGCTCAGGGTTACATCAATACCAGTTGCTTCAGAAAGAGACACAAGAAACCCCATACTGGACAGTTGTGGGATAAATTGCCCACAGGGGAAATTTCTTCCTAACCCACATTAGTTACTGGTTGGTTTATGACGTGAAACGTGAGGGTTTTATAGCTCTGAAAATGCCCATCCAACCAACCAGCCAGCCAACCAACCATCTACCTAACATCATTGTGGATGTTCCCATAGTCCATATGTCAAATCCTTTTTCAAATCCCCCTAGTATCTTGGCCTCAGTGAATTCCCCAGGTTAATGTATTGTGTAAAAAAGGATACCGATTTTGACTCTTTCCTTTCAATTGCATGAACTGTTCCCTTATTTTAACATTATGAGAAAGGATAAAGGGCAGCCATCTATTACCCTTCTCTGTAACACTCGTTATTTTGTAATGCATCCCCTCTTAGGCTTTGCTTATACACCAGCGTGGTACCACTTTCTAGCTGAATTGTTAATCATTCTCTTTACCTATCTCAGAACTCCTACTTTGGCTGCACCCTTGAGATTTCAGCCACTAACTATTTCTCAGTAACTATTGCTTACCAAGTAATCTTCAGGAAGATGTAATGTAGGAATAGGAGCTAGGGTTGCCAACTTTCCAATTTCTGGAAACTGGACACCCCTGCTCCACCCCCTCCCCCTGAGCCCCTGTCTGTTCACTCCTCTCCCCAATCCCCCCTGCACTCAGCCCGGGGACCGCTGCACTCTCTCCATCCCACCAGTTACCTGTGGGGGGAGGTTCTCTCCTTCCACTGCACCTGCCCCCCAGCACGTTCAGCCCCTGTCCCTGGCAGTCGGGCCCAGGTGCGGGGTGGCCTGACACTGCCATCTCCCATAGCCAGGCTGTCTCTCAGGCAACCCAGCTGCTCAGCGTGGCGGCTGGGCTCTCACGCCAACCTGGAGTGGCCGTGGGAGAAGTGGGTGGTCCTGTCCCTTCGGCTCCCCAGCACATTTCCAGCTCAGTCAGCCTCTGACCCTGGCGGCCAGGCCTGGGTGGGGAGTGGAAGGGGCGGGACCATCTACTTCTCCAGCTGGTGGCTCTGCTGTGGGTCAGTGTGAGAGCCCAGCCACCCCAGCCCGCGAGAGAGAAAGCCTGGCTGTGAGAGGCGGCGGCAGCAGTGGGAGAAGGACAGAGCCTCTCTACCTGCCCCGACAGGCCAATCTGGGGGGCAGGGGGGGCACTTGCCCCCACATGCCCCCCTATGTGTCGCCCCGGCTCCTGCAGGCAGCGACTGGACTTTTGTTGTCCCATCAGTGTTTCTAACCAGACGCTGTCAGGTGCCGTTTTAAACTGGACTTTCCGGTCGAAAACCAGATACCTGGCAACCTACTGGGCGCTCCTTACAAGAAAGACTGTAAGCTCAAAATACTATACCAGGCCCATCTCTGGAGTTCAAAGGCCTACAGAACCGTGGAAGAGGTGCAGCAACAACATCAAAGCTCTCATTTGGGTCTGTGAAATAACCCTCAGGATAACGTTGGAAATTCACTGAAGGGATCATTCTGCTTGTGAGAGTAGGGCCATCCTGTTGGCAGGGTTCATGGAGAGGTTGGAGCATGGAATAAAGATAACTCCCTTCCTGGGGCCAAGAACAGATCTGGCAGTTGTGGAGGGGGAAGAACGGATGATGATACGTTGTTGCTGTCATGCCATGCCATTGGTCCAGTATGTGATAATGTAGCAACACCAGACATAGAAAGCAATGTTGGCAGTGAAAGATCACCGTGCATGAGAGCAATATGATTATTCTGTGACTCTGTGCTATTCTTTTTGATGTTGACATGGCGCTGCAGCTGTTAAGAGCTGAATCCCACTCCCCAAAGTAGCAATGGCCTCATTTTGCACAGCTTCAAAGACCAGCTCCAAGCTTTAAGATAACAACCCAATTTTCCTGCCTGCTTGAAGCCCATGAACATAATGCATCTGTGATAATTGCTGACTAATGGTGGCAGTTTGTATGAAGAAATGAGCATCAGTGGAACATTAGTGAACTGCTGAAATAACCATGTAAACCAGTACTAGAAGATGATGAAAGTCTATCAGTATATAACAGAAGAAAGGAATAAAACCTCTTCACTATAATCCTCCTGCTTTGGGAGACTGCTCTTGTGAAACAAGACATTGGTTCTACATGTGCCACTGTTTAGGGATAGCTATAAGAACTTTCTCTGCTTAGAAGCCAGAAATCACAAACGTTGAGGTGTTGTTATGGTCAGAGAAGTGGGGTGGTCTTGAGAATGACATCTTCTTACTCTGCCTGTCTGTTTCCTGTGAGTGAGACTGTATGAGCATGTGGCTAAGCACTTACCCAAACAATCCCACGGAAGCCACAGGGTCTACTCGCATGTGTACTCTCTAGGGCAAGGCGGGTTCAACAGTATTTAAAGACACAAAGAGCCAGATTATCTAATATCTTCGGGCCAGATTCAACCACCTGTTATCCATGCTAAACACTAATTTAATCTGGAAGTAACCCCATTCAAATAGTTGAGTACTCACAGAGCAAGTGGCTACTCAATATAAAGGTTGCAGAATCAGGTCCTCTATTTCATGAACCAAACGAAGTTTCTACTCCCATTAGAACTACAGCGCTAATACAACTATGGAAGAGGGAGAAGAACCTTGCTCTACCTCATACTCCATTCATAAAATTGCCATTCTAACTGAGATTGCAGAACTGGCAAACAGAAAAATTATCGTTCTACTTGCAAAACATAAGGCCAGATTTTGCCGTCTTCCTCAGGACAAGTAGCACCTTACCTCATGATTAGACCTGTGGCAATCAGTGTGAGCATTCACAGAGCAAGAGACTCCTCCATAAAGGTGGAGGAACCTGGACCTTAATATGGAAGTCATTAAAGCAACATAAATATGGAAGTCCACAGTGTCATTTTTATATTGTCACTTTATAGAATATAGCTGCAAATTCAGATAAAGGGCCTTGTAGAGAATACATGTCACCATTTATTTCATTCATGTAAATATTTACACTCAGTTAACTCCTATCAAATGATCTCATCATGTGAATTTATGTGCTGAGCTCTTGATATGACCAGGTTGCAAAGATTGCATTTCAGAGCAGATAGAAAAGTGCACAGTGATTTATACTGACATATACTGTTTCTCACAAAGCAAAATGCTTATTAGAAGTTCCACAAGTTTCCCTCAACATTAATTTCCTGTTTAATTTAATAGGTGGAGAGTGTCAATGTTTTGTGCACTTAAGGGATCATTTCTGTCCCCGATTCTAACTCCCTTATGAAACAGACCCATATGTGATCAGGCACAACCCAGGCTGTTTACTTCTCATTTCAACACATGGTTTCTAACTTTTTGACTCCCTTGATTATAAATCTCTCTTTGGCTTAAAAAGTGGAATGCCACTCAATACATGTAGGACCTGATTCTGTGCTCACCTGCTCCAATGTTATCAGGAGTAACACCACTGGAGTTAGAGAGACTAGATTCAGTAGAACGCTAGACACTTTCCCCTGAAAGCAATCAAAAAGGGTTATTGAGTTCATAGGTGCTAGAACTTGGGGTTCTGGGGGTGTTGCTGTACCCCCAGACTTGAAGTGGTTTTCATTATATTCATGGTTTACAGTCTGGTTCAATGGCTCTGAGGCACCGCTACTATATAAATTGTTCCAGCACCTCTGACTGAGTTAGGTGTTAGGAGAAGGCATGATTGATTACATGCGTTCTGTTCAACTAAGAGGGTCAAATATGACTTTAGGGATACAATACCTGCTCTTGCAATGTGATTGATGAAGTAACTAGGAATCCCTTAACAAACCTGCAAGGCACAAACATCTTATTAACATTTTCCCCAAGCATGTTAGCCTGCCCCATCTTTTGTGATAGCAAATTGTGTTGCATACCATTTCCAGAATAGTGGCATACTTAATACATTAGAAGAGATTGTGATCAGGTAAATACAACTGTGAAACAGAACAAATAGCATGTACTGGGTCAGACACATTGGCTAATCAGGCATATATATTAAGATGTGCCAAAGAAAACACACTTCTTCCACAGAGTCTTTTAGTGTTATTTACGCAGCTCTAGCTCAGAATAAATAGTGTGTGCAAGGTCAAGCACTAATAATCACAGACACTACAGATGGGATGTATAGGCCCTAATTCTTGTCCCTGCTGGTGAAAATCAGAAGTAACTAGAGTGGGTTAAGAAAACTGAGATGGAACTGTTCTCTGTCAGTAAATGCAGTTCTGTGGAAATTGGAATGCTTGGCAGAGTTGGGTCAATTTTGCCAACATTTAAAAAGCCCAACAAAGTTGACATTTTCAGAACCAAATGTTTTGATATTTTGCTTTGTAATGGTATTCCATTTCCATTTTTAAATTTTGCATTATGATACACTAACATAAAATTGTAAACGTCAAACATTTTGATAGCTCCAAAAGGAGATTTTCCCTATTATTTTCCTTTGTGGAGAATTTTGAAATTTTTGTGTTTTGTTCCAATTCAAAATGAAAACAGTATTTGAAATCTTGGACTCCTTTGTGAAAGGGAATTTCCATCCTTTGCATGGCTCTAGAAGTAACTTACTGAGTCAGTAGAGTTGTACCAGCCCCATCGGGAAAGTACTTCTCAGAGTGATACACGTGTTATAATACTTTTTTTAATGTATGACTAACAGAAAAGTTTTGTGGAAGGAGGGGGTTTATTTTGGCACAAGTAAAGCTTCATAGCTTTAATCTGGTTTATGAAGTATGGTTAAGGACCATCTACAGTACAAATTGGAGCCTTGTAACTAGGCCCTTTGACTCAGTTGTAATTGTAGTAGATGGGCCTTAACTGTCTCAGCCCTAGACTGAGAGAAGGCAGTTTTGTTTAACTAGTTTGTGATTGGTTATGCAAAACAAGGCTAATTTCTCCTTCCACTTGCACCAATGTCAATCAGGAGAAACTCCGTTGTAGTTTATGGTGTTAGCGTAAATAATGTGCGCAAATAATGTGCTAATAGGTGACTTTTCAAGAAGCATTTAGGTTTTCAGAATCAGGTCACCTCTTTCTTAGCTGTTAGCTTTCTCATCAAAGAGACCTAGAAAAGGCAGCCATGTACCTTGGGCATTATCAGTCTATTGTAAAAATACTGAAACTAAACTCATGACTTGCTAACTTCCATAAACTACTGCATTTAGCTCTTCTTAGAAAAGAGGAATGTTATGCAGTTCAGCATATTAATGCAAAAAACAATGTGAAGAATAATTACTCAATTAAGGTCTCAGAAGGCAGGAAATGTGAATATTAAGAGAATATTGAATAAGAAGCCTTAGCTCTGACCCTTCCCCAAATAATGAGACTGGCTTAAAAATCATGCCTCTTTTTAAAAAAATGCATTTTTGCTTCTTATCATTCTGTTTTTTGAGCCTTTCATGTCCATTCAGGTACTGGTTTAAGCTTTTCTCTGAAACCTTTAGTACTAGAAACTTACTTTTTAAAAATGAAATCTGAGATTCACATGTAATCACCTGACTCCAGGAGCTGGGGCTTTAAGAAAAACCACGAAGTGTTACAAGACACATAATAAAATTGGAGGAGTTGGCAACACTACTGTGAACTATTCTGCTTATCCCTGGCAGAGATCAGGAGAGTCATTTATAGATGGGAAGTATACAAGAAACAGTAATTAGACAATATGGACCAGATTTTTGTCAAAGTTCAGGACAACTGCACCTGTATTCCCCGTCTATAGTCCACTAACTGCACCCACTGACATGCTTCTGGCTCCCCAGCTGTCTCCTCTCTTGGGCAGAGACACATGTTTCTCCCACTCCTGACTAGAGTATTTCCAGGCTGTGAAGTTCCTGCCTATGCTGTGAATCCCACAACTTGTCTGACTGCCTAAGCAGGCCTACTTTGCAGTCTCCTCAGAGTCTGTAACAGCATAATTACCCACAGTTAAGTTACTACACAGCACTTTCTAAGTTAGCACAGTTATTCTTAAGGTAAAAGCCTTACAGAGAAAACATATCAAAAACAATAAAAGAACCTACACGCATGCTAATAAAGTTACCAGAGATCAACCAGCTGGCTGGTGGAAAAGTCCTTCAAACCCCACCAGGGTTTTTTTCTATGGTCACATGTTCATAACTGCCTTGGTTTAGAAGAAGCACCCCATGAATCTGAGAGTCCCTTCTTTATACAGTTTGGGCCTCTTAGATCTGTCCTTGTGTAATGGTTGGTTCCTCCTCCCTGTAAAGTTTCAATGGCTGAGTTCTTGCATACCTGGAGGAGTTTATATTTGCATACATCTTCCCCTAGAAGCTTTCTGAACTTAACTTCCCACTTAACTTTAAAAAGTTCATATTATTTCAAATAGTTCTTTGAAGCTCATAATACTTCAGAGTTTACATTAGTCAGGTCTCCTCCCTAGAGATGTTACGTACAATTCCACAATAATGCGCAGATATTTGCATTTTTAATACAATGAACTCCTAAGCTACTTAAACTTAATTCAGTGTAGTTTAACTTAATTCAGTAAGGTTTGTCCAAGAAATTGCCATAACTGTCACTATCCTCATCTGGGGTAAATCAGTGTAGCTCCATTGACTTCTGATTTACACCATCTGAGGATCTGGCCCTTGGAATATGAAAGGATTGATACAATAAGAAGGATTTCCACTTTTTAAATTTACTTATTTATTTATTTGTAGCATTCTCCTTTCCATCACTAGAAGGAAACCTCTTATTACTGGATTTTTAGGGGACAATGTATCTATATCTGATCTCACCCACAGCCCACATGGTTTATAAAACTTGGATGGCTTGAGTACAGGCACATTCACTCCTCTCTCATCCCAGAACAGAGAAGTCATTCTTATTTTTTAACATTCTTGTGCTGGGTAAAATACAGGGCACCAGTGATCCAAATTCAGCAATTGGCAAGGAGAAGAATATTGTTTATGTCTATTTATTTAACATTGCTGGTAGAAATGTAAACGGGTCAGGGAGTTAAATGGACTGGAATGAGGGCAAACCTCATGTGCTAGGGAGAGTACTGGAGAACACCCCGACAATGCACACTGTGTCTCTGTTCTTAGTCACTAGAGCTGGGCAAGAACAGCAACATTCACAATCATTGTTTCAGTTGAAACCCAGAGCTGGATTCTCCTGTCACTTCCAGCAGTGTAATTCTGGAGCGATTCCATTGAAGTCAATGGAGTCACACCAGTTTAAAAGTGGTGTCAGTGAAAAGGAGACGGCCTTGTGGACTCACTTTTACCAATCTATCAAATCTATTTAGTGGAGATGGACAAAAAATAGGAATTTCCATCTTGTGATGGTGGCTACTGAGCACCAGACCTACACTGTAAATCACGTGTGTGCTCACATGCACACACACACACTCAGAATGATTTGAATGTCAGTGCTCCAATCACTCTCTAACGGGTTCTAGCACAATGACTGGGTTGTGAAGTACAGCTCCTTGGGGGCCTTAAAGGGAATCCCTGTCACATCACAGATCAACTGGAGCTAGGCAACAGTTTGTGGACAAAACTTTTTTCACTGAAATATACAGATTTGGGTTGACCAAAACATTTTGTGAATTCATGTCAAATCACCCAATTGTTTCAGTCGAAAACAAAAACCAAAAATTTTGAAAGAGAAAATCAAAACGTTTCATTTTGATATCTTCCTAATGAAACATTGATATTTTTTATTGGAAATGACTGTTCATTTTGAATTTCACCTCAAAAAAGTTAACTCAAAAAATTAAATGAAACGTTTTGCTTCTGGTCAAGCCAAACACTTCATTAGTCCCAAACCAAAATGTCATTCAACAGCAAACCAAAACAATCAGTTATTTGCACAGCTTTAACATCATCATCCACAATTTATTAATTTCTCTCAGCTATTCTGTCAGATGTACCTCCCATTCTCTTTTGCATGACTGGGATGCTTTTCTTATAAAGCCAACAATACTAATGAGAGTGGACATCTAAATGATATGGATGAGCACAATACCAAGTGACCTTTCTATGCAGGAGAAAAGCCTTTGGTAATGCAAACCAGTCATTTTTGAAGTAGCAAAGTATCTGTGCACTTCCAGGATATTCTAAGTATACCGTGTTTTTATATTTTAATATATTCTCCCCTTATTAAGCCTCCTGCCTCACTGATATTCAGAAAGAAGTTTTGAAATAATACTTGTTGGGATGTGCTCGGGCTCGCAGACATCAGTAAAGCTAACAGCTCATGATGTTCCAGTTTAAACTGTATGTAAATAACAGGCAGGGCTTGATTCAAAACCCAGTTAAAAGAATCCAAATATTCTCAGTCATGTCAGTTGGCTCTGGGTCAGGTGCTAAATGAGCATTGTTTTTGGAGTTTAGTAATAAAATTTCAAGGCTGGAAGAATCTACAGCACACCTCCTAGTATTGCCAGGGTGTTCATCTGGTATTCATGTTAAAGGCCTTATGTATCACTTCTGTTTTACAGCAGTATAATTCCATTGATTTAAGTGGAGTTGCATCAGCACAAAATTGGAGAAACTCTGATGAATCAGAATGTTACAACGGAAGGAGTAAAAACACCATTGATTGGATCATTGAAATCTGCACTGAAAAAAACAATGGATAATCCATTTTATGCAACTCTCCTGCATAGATGGAAAGATTGACTACACGACCTGTTATGTCTTTTCCATCTCTAATTTCTATGATTCTGTAATGATGTGTTGAATAATTGCAAGAACACAGTGGAGAGTACACAACACAGTCAGTATAGTTCAGAGCCAAAGTTCCAGTTATCTTTCAGGAAAGGAGAGTTTTGTTTTGTCTGTTTTTTAACCAGGAATTCAATAGAATTCATCCTAATTCATAGATTTTTTTAAGGCTGGAAAGGACCACTACAATCATCTAATCTGACAACCTGCATAACACAGGCCAGTATATAAATCAGAGCTGCTTTTATCTTGTATAGCTTGCAGGCATCTGAAAAGACATTGAGAACTGAAAATATACTAGCAGTGATAAGCAAATTTTATCTGGTTCAAACCTGTATCCAGTTAGACTCAGGCTGTGTGAAATGACCCAGCTCCTGAAACTATCAACAAATAGAAAGGTGACAAAATCCACAAGTCTGTGAAGATATATCAGTGTTAAACTGTATGGAATTGTGGTGAGAAAGGGAATGAGTATATGTACCCCTGGTTGAGAAGCACTGGTTTAGTCCATGAAAAGATGGAGCGGATATCAATAGCAAGAACCAGTGTCCCATTTTGCCCCTGGGCCAAGTGCTGACCCTCCACCCCCTGTAGATGTTAGAGACCCAGGACATGGTTCAACTGATACCCTGGACATGTCAGGCAGGGGGACTCTATACCCTCTACTCTGTGGTAAATCTACCTTTAGCCCCATGAAAGCATGGGGAAGGAGGTGAGAGATGGATTGGGGTGGATCCCCTGACCAATATCCCTGTGTAAGATGCACACAGAACTCACAGTTGCTGTAGGAGCAGCTACTGAGTGGGTTTCTGGGAGTCTTGTGGACCCACCGCGGCTTCGGGTGAAGGTTATTCTCTTAATCCTATGCCAGGCCCTTTTATTTAGGCTTTGTGGTGTTTGGAGGGAAGGGGAGGCAGACACAACATTTGGTCTGAAGTGGGAAAATGTACAGATAACGCTGAAAGAGACACAGAGACTCTGAAAGCCATTCACCTAGGCCTGGCAAGCTAATTGCCTGGTAGCCCAGCATTGTGGGATTGCTCTGACTGGCAGTTAAAGCACTAGCTATGTTTTCACTTGCAGTAAAACACTGATTGTCAGCCTCAACATGTGCTTTGGTGTCTGAATTGCTTAAAGCTATATTAGGGGCTTGAAAAGTGTCCAGAAGCCATTACTTGCAAGGAGTGACATGTTTTGCTGGCTGTCGCTACAGAAGCTGGGAGCCCTGCTTGCCAGTGTGGACAGCTGCAGCTACTATGCCATCGTCTCAATACCCAGCCCCGCTTCCCTCCACCCAGCCCCCAAGTAACATACCATATCTGTATGGGCTCCATTCTTCCTATATAACAAGAACGTAAACACCATTTGGCCCCTGCAGTTTTAATACTAAACAGTTATTTCTCTGGCCAAAAACTGCCACAGGGAATCGGAGGCCTACGGACCATCTGAAAGACTCCATGGTGCTCCTGTCCATTCAGCACAAAGCCACTTATCAGGGCCAGGGGGAGGAGGGAAGGGGGAGAATTACTGTACAAACAGTCATTCAAGATTAATTGCCTTTCATCTCTTGAACAGGAATTGGCCTTTCAGCCCTAGGATTCAATAAGGGCCTGTTCTGATTATATCTTTTCAGGGGCCTTGTAGGGCCAGGGGTGTTTCTCAGAGGCAGGCTGAAGTCTTCAGGAAAAATGAAATCAGGCTATGAAACACCAAGCTGCATCCTCCAGGCTTTGGAAAATTTATTATGTTAATTGGGACCTACTGCTGTGTGTTTACAATCTCAAATGGTATATAGGGTGTTTGTGTCACATTATTTCCCTTTCCTCTTTGTTTTCTGTGCTCATGCCTTCTTTTCTATCCCTACCTCCTGCCCACCATGCTGTTATTGATTGTTGTGCCAATCTAATTTAGGCCTCAATCCTGCAAACACATTCACCGAGTTTGATAGGGTGACTTGTGTAAATTTCAGTGTTGCCAACTTACACTTTTCTCACAGGTCTCCTGATATTTCTGTTTGACTTAAACCCCCAGCTCCTGGAGGCAAGTGATTACATGAGAATCTCGGCTTTCAGGGGGGTGAGGCAGTAAGTTTCTGGCCCCCATGGTTACAGAAAAAAGCTTGACAATGTGATCCCAGGGGACCCTAATGGCGCAGAGTCAGGAGGGGGGAAAAACCCCAAAGAACCCAAAATGTATTATATATATATATATATTAAAATCTCATGATATTTAAACCACTCACATGATTTTGGGGGCCTGACTCATAATTTTTGAATGTTTGAGGCTGGCGATATTGAGAGTTACTGATGTCCATAAGCGTTTGCAGGATCAGGTAAACCTACATTGTAAACCTCAGGGTAGGAATATTGTCTTCAAAGTAAATAAAGCACCATGCACCCCAGTGGCACTATGTAAATGAGGATTATTTAGAGCCAGATTCTGATCTTCCTGGTGTAAACCTGGAGTAACTCCTTAGACATCTATAGAGTCACTCCAGATTTGCACCAGTAAGGTTGAGATCTTGACCTATATTTATTAGGCACCTTAAGGCTATGTCTACACTAGAGACCTTACAGTGGTGCAGCTGTGTACCGCTGTAAGATCTCTCGTATAGACGTACTATGCAGACAGGAGAGAGCTCTCTCATCGACATAATTAAACCCCTCCCGCCCAACAACCGCTGGTAGCTATGTCGGCAGGAGAAGCTCTCTCGCTGACACAGCGCTGTGCACACTGCCACTTATGCTGGCGAAACGTATGTCGCTCAGGAGTGTGTTTTATTCACACCCCTAGCGACATATGTTTTGCCAACATACGTGGGAGCGTAGACATGGCCTAAGACAACATGTAAGTGCTAAACAATCATATCGGTACCAAACATGAAATGCTTTCATGCTAATCATAAACAAGAATTGTGCTCTATGCCAATTAATACATTTCTACTACCCGGGCACAGTCCCGGGAACATGTTCTGTTGGTCTGAATTAGTCACACCACAAGCAGTGGCCTCTTTCAACTGCTGAATCGGTGATAACTAACTCTGCCTCCCAAAAAATCCAATGTCGGTAGCGTGGCACTTCTAGCTAGCTCTCTATGCTGCCCTCACTCTGAGCTACATGATCTTTTTTCTCCCTTAAAAGTAAAATACAGAGGGGAGAAGAAACAGCCAAGGCAGAAATTAAAGAAGTGGACTAAAGAAGTTTGATTTGAAGTTCTTAAAGGCAGAGGGCCCATCTCCTGAACTATATGAGAAACTCCCATTGAAAGTCAATGGGATTCCCGGTCATGGAGGATATGCAAGACCTAGCATAAAACACTGGAGTAATGAAAGGAGAGCGGAAAGGGAGAATAGAATGCGACGCACACAAACAGACACCATTGTTCTCAAAAGAATAACTAAGGACTTGAAGACAAAGTCTAGTATTAGTAAATATATTAACTGATTAAAAGTATTTTCTTTTAAGGGATTCCGTTAAATGGAAAATACTTAGTTATAGAACTCAAGATAAGATAAATAGATAAAAAATATCAGTAACCCCTGGGTCAGAGCTCATGTGTGGTAATGAAATATGTCTTATCTTATACTTAACTATAATATTGTAGAAGAGTGGACTCACTGCTGGGGTGCCCCCACATGGCTGGGTGTGACATCTCAGACTTTCTCCTCTCAAGCATCCCTGTGAACAGTCACTCCAGGCCTGTGCTGGTCTGCCTCTTTTCAGGACTCAGCCCTCTGGCCAGGTCAAGCTGTAGTCCGACACCTTCCAGGGTAACAGAAAGTCCAGTAAAAACAAATATCTGATTCCCTCCAGTCTGCTGCCCTCAATTCTGGGACCAGTTGTTTGTACACCCTTTTCTCAGGGCTTCCAGTAGTCCACGTGCCCATCTCAGGAGTGTCATACCACCTTGCCAGTGGTTGGTAGGGGAACCCTTGCCCAGTCCAAGTACTGGGTTCCTGTTCAGAGACCTTAGGGCAGGCAGTCCTGGTTCATTCCACCTGACTCCTTGCTAACACCTCTCTGGACTTCTTCCTACCAAGCCTTTTCCGGGGCTTTCTGTTCCCTACAGGCCTCTTCACTCTCTACTCCTAGGAGAGTCTCTCCTTGCAGCCTCCTTCTGCTATAAATGTCCTCTATTTATAACACTGCTCAGCCCCTCCCCAGTTGGGTTTCATCATTAATTAGGCCTGCCCACCCTCCAGGTGCAACCAGGTAGGTTAATTGATAGGCTGACTCCTTTGTTCACCTCTGGGGTAGACACCCCATCACAAATATGTTTGTTTATTAGGGGCTAGATTGTGAAGTTTCCAACAGCCCTGAGTACGGGGTGCAGACCAGAGAGTCACAATTCGGTCCCGGTTTCCCCCAGCCCCTGCTCCAGGGGGAAGTAATTTGCACCAACCTTTCCCCTGACACAGACTACTTTCCTCACATTGCTGGCTCAGCTGTGCCAGCCAGTACTTTGGGGAAGTGGGTGGAGTGAAGTCTTCTGTGAAGACTTGAGTGAAGTCACTGCCTTCTCCACCCACCCATTTTTGGGGGAGTGACAGCTGACAACATTGACTCTCCCCACTTTACTGGAACTTGTGGCACTGGTAGCTCACTCAGGGGAGTAAGGGAGCACCTTGTCCTCCCTCACGTTTCTGCCCAGAGAGTCACAACCTCACCCTACATGGGCATTGCAAGGTTTATGATGTCCCTAACTGTTCATTTCCTTGATTTTAATGCAGTGGTTCTCAAACTTTTGTACTGGTGATCCCTTTCACACAGCAAGCCTCTGAGTGCGACCCCCCTTATAAATTAAAAACACATTTTTATATATTTAACACCATTATAAATGCTGGAGGCAAAGACGGGTTTGGGGTGGAGGCTGACAGCTTGCGACCCGCCATGTAATAACCTCGTGACCCCCTGAAGGGTCCCGACCCCCAGTTTGAGAACCCCTGTTTGAATGGCTTGCGTTTAGAAAATGTCGTGATAGGCAATGATGCTGCTGGTATTAAATTACCTTAGCTAGTTTTAAAATGAGGCTTTTTGGTTTTGGAATAATTTAACGTTTTACAATACGAGACTGATTCATCCATAACTCTCTCTGAATTTTCACAGGGAAAACATTTGTGCTTTGGAAACATATTTCAGAGAGCGTCCTGTAGCATTAGTCAATAGTGTAACAGATTTGAGCTGCCAACCTAATAATAAACCAACAGTGACTTGTGGTTGAGGTCAATATTCATTCATATTGACCTAAGAGCCAAATATGGACCAAAGTGAAACCAAGATAAATATTTGCCTTAAGAAACAGTAAATCTTGATATTGGCCAAAACCAGAAATCAGTTCTATTATGCACTCTTTATAGAAAAACTGGAAGACAATAAAGCTAAACAAGCACATTTTACAGAAAGAAAAGAGAGACGCTTTTTAGGCAACATAGCAATTTCTGATTTCAAAACCACTTGCCTCATTGATTTTTTATCCAAACCACCCAGCCACCACAGAAAAATAAAGCAGATCACCATGGGCCATTTTAAAATATACACTGCTTAGCTCTTTTTCTTTGTCAAAACAGCACATTTCACTGGAAAGAAAAAAAAACAGCCTAAAATAATAAAACGCTGAAATTAGTAAATCATGTTTGTCAACCCAGGTACAAAGAGCCAAGACTCCTTTGTTCTGGTCTTCACTTTCTGTGACCTGGGACAAGTCACTTAACATTCTTGCAGTGAAGTTTTCCCCTGTATAAAACAGGGACTTACCTGCTTCACAATGGTGGTGTTATTTAGGCACTGTCCCTGCAAACACTTAGGCATGAGATCTGCTTTGCACAGGTGACTCACCCCATTCATCTCAATGGATAGACATTGAAAACCTCCCTCATTCTAAGTGATTTTAGTTTTATTTCATGCAATGCAAAAAGATCCTCCTTATATGTGGGTATTTTCCAATCTAGTCCAATCCATAACTTGCTGTGGAGTCTCACAGCCTCCAATTCTTGGAGCTACCGTGTTCTGTCACCCTGGAGGAAATCCTGGTCCATTGGTGTCAATGGAAGTTTTGCCATTGACTTCAGTGCAGTTTTCACCCTCTCTGCTTCCATTTGGTGCCGTCACGCAGAAATAAAAATGTCATTTATTAAAGGTAGGCTAATAATACAGACGTTTATTTGCCAGCTTGACAACCCAAGGAAGTAATTTTTACTTCAACTCAGTGTCCGGGATATCAGGGTATGTTTACGCTGCCGCTGGGATTGTGCCTCCCAGTCCAGGTAAACAGACTAGTGCTTCTCGAGCTAGCACACGTAAAATAGCAGTGTGGATGCTGAGGCATGGGCGGCAGCTCAGGCTAGCCACCTGAGTACAAGCCGACTTGACCTCTGGGTCCTAGCCCAAGCTGCTGGCTGTGCTGCAATGTCTATACTGCTATTGTTAGTGCATTAGCTTGAGCTGAGTTAGCATGAGTCTGTCTACCCAGGCTGGGAGGATCGCTTCCAGCTGCAGGGTAGACACAGCCAAAGAAGCATAGACACTGAAGATGGGAAAGACCTATGAGAGCATCTGGTCCATCCTTCCACCAGTGCAGGAGTGTTCTCTACAGCATATCTTCCAGTGTTTCATGGAATCTACATTTCAGAGTCTCGAGCAATAGGGCTTCCCCTACGTTCTCTGGGAGCCTAATATGGGTGCATCTCACAATCAGGAAAACTTCCTCATGGAGGCCCTGATGCAAACCCTGTTGAAGTCAGGGGCAAGACTCTCCTTGGCATCAATGGGCTTTGAATCAGCCCCATTCAGCCTAAAATGTTCCCTTTTTTAATTTCAGCCAGTTGCTCCTAGTTAGATCTTAATGCCCAGTCCTAAAAAAATTCCTGTAGCCACGCCTCAACGTTTTCAAATGTTTGTCCATCCCACCCCATTGCTAAATTGTACTTATTTAGCACATTTAATGTTTCCTCGTGTTAGTTCTAATTATTTTATTTTTCTTCTCTGAACACTTTTGATTTGTCAGTGCCTTTCCTGTAATCGTGGTGCCCAGAACTGAATGAAATAATCCCGATACAGTTGTGATTGTCCAGTAGAGGGGAGTATTATAACCATCCTTCTTCAGAATGTGATTTTTTCTGCATATGCAGTCACAAATTTGACTGGGCTTTTTTTGTAAACAGCTGCTATGGAGCAGTGGATTTCATTAACATTATGTCATGAGAAATAGAGTTGATTTTAGTTGAACCTTGCTGACTTCTGAATGGAGTTTCATTCTTTGAAATCCTTTTTTGATGGCAGTATTGTACAGCCTGTTAGTAATGTCCATCACCTTTGGGGTCATCTTTGATCTCCAGATATCGTTGTTTTCAATTTTCTCTACATCATAAAACTTCACAGAATATAACATGCCTCTGACCTTGCTGTTTTGGGAGGTTTATTTAGGTGTCCAGTGTATCCCAGATGGATTATTGAAATTCATTTACCACGATCTGTCTGGACTGTTTTGAAATTACAACGAAGTTACAATTTATCTAGAATTCTGGCTGATGATTTTCAATATACATATAAGTTATACCTGTGTTGAGATTTCTCTGAACTGGCTTCCAAAGAAATGTTCAGTTTTGATTACTAGGTTCTTATTCTAAGATTACTTTCTTACAAAGCTATGATAATAATCTTCTCGTCCATAGATCTCAAAGTGCTTTATAAAGGAGGTCAGTATCATTGTCCCCATTTTACAGACAGGGAAACTGAGGCACAGAGAGGGGGAAATGAAGTGCCCCAAGTCACTCAACAGGCCAGTGGCAGAGCCACGAATGGAAGAACCCAGGTCTCCTGGGCCAGTGGTCTAGCCACTAGGCTACATTGCAACTTGTAAGCTAACAGCATTGGCCTTTTTAATATTTGACTCCACAGGGTTAGGGGGAGATTTTCAAAGGCACAAAGGGTATTTAGGTGCTCATCTCCTGTTGGAAGATGGAAGTTGTGTGCCTAATTTCATTCTGTGCATTAGAAAAATCTTCCCTTTACTTGTTAGATGCTCATAGCATGCTGCTACTGAAGGCTTCCCTCTATGCTCATAAAATACAATACCTGGGGTTTGAATTAAAGTTTTTTCCCCAGGAGCTCCTTGATTATTTAACATGATCAAGAAAGAGAAGACGAGTGTTTTCAAATCTAGACTATTTATTTACTTTCTTTGTTCATTAAGGGCCTGATCCAAACATCGAAGAACAGGGAAAGCCTACCAATGGTATTGTTGAGCTCTGGAACAGGCCCTCAGGAGCTTGGCCACATTTATAATTGTACCTTACTGTTAGCTCATTAGTTGTTTTCTTTCTCTTTGGTGAAATGCCAGAAGACACTTGAAGGCTCTATAAAAATGTGCAGTATTATTATGAAGTCAAGCTGGGGAATTCTGGGGTCCATCCAGAGGAAATGTTTACCAGCTAAAGCACCTGGAGACAAGTGGGATGCGTTTGTTCAAATAATGTAGGAAGTTTGGATTCTGACAGAGGGCCAAAGGCCTTTCAGCACAAATTGTCAAAATGCGGCAGCTTTTAGGGTTCATCATTTTTAATCTTACTTCTGTCCCAGGCGGACAAAATTGAGCCAAGTCATGTGTTTTGGGGCTGATGCAACTGGCATAAAGGAACTTGTTTATGTCTATGTTTCTTCAGTGCTGGGATTCCTTTGCTTTGGCAAACACAAGCAGCCTCAAGGAGAACCAGGAAAAGGGGGTAGAGGAGGGAGCTGGAAGAAAAATGGGCCAAAGAGCCTCAGCCTGAGTTTTAGTCAGGGACCTTGCCTTCTTGATGGGAGATTTTCCCCTCCTTGTCTTTGCTCTTTCATTACAGTGCTGGTAAAGTGGAACAACAGCCTGAGATGAAAAAAGGGGTCATCACCCTATTAAGGAAATTTTATTTCAAGAAGGCTCCTTTTGGAATATGATTTTGCCTGAGGGAATATTTCTTATGAATGAAGCAATGAAACGCTGTGTTTCTTTCAATAGTTCCTTCAGAGGACCTTCCGTAGAAATCAAAGTCCTAGAGAAGGGGCAATACAGCAGCCGCTATTATAACGAGGTGCTTTTGTTGTGGGGAGTACTCATACTTGATCTTTTCAGCAGATTCTGATCATGGGTGACAGTAGTACATGGCAAAAGAAACTGAAAGAAGAGCAGGTATGCATATTATGTACACATATATGATAGATAGAAATAGATAGAAAGATATAGATATGTATGTAGATGGGCAAAATTTTCAAAAGCACCTAACTGACTAAGGGTTTGTCTACACCAAGCTCTAGGACTCTCAGACTCCAGCCAGAGCCCACATGTCTTCACCACAGTTAAACAGTCCCTTAGTCCAAGCCTCTTAGCCCAAGTCAGCAGACACGGGCCGGCTGAGGGGTTTTAATTGCAATGTAGACATGCCCTGCGGGGCTTACGTCTCATGTTCAAATTGCAATTGTATGTAACCAGTCAGCAAACATCTCCCACTGAGCTCTGGGTTTATATCTCCACAAGCCATTAGGTCAGTGTGGCTGCCATGCTTTCTATTTATCGTCTGATTTACTTTTGTACTTATTTAATTTGTGAAAAAACAGAAAAACCAAAGACGAGAAATATTCAGGACCATATACTGCCGTTGGGCTGCATACCAAGCTTCTACTGAGAGTTCTGTGTGTATTCAGGGAAATACATGCCCCTTAAAGAACAGGAAATGAGGAAGACCAGGGAATGGACATCATAATATTATTGTTAGATACATCACAAACAATTAGGTTCAGGAATCCAGGGCCAGATCTTCAGCTGGTGTAAATTGTTGCAGCTATATAAAAGTCAACGGAGCTGCATCAATTTACACTAGATAAGGATTTGGCACTTAGATTTCCATGATGATGAAATCATTGGAATGTATCCATTGTGATTGTTTCTTGGAGTCTTCAGATGGGAGAAAAACGATTAAGTCGTTAAGAAAGATACAGCACTGAAATCCCCAAATGTAGAAGTACAAAAGTGAAAAATCCCAAGATGGACATTGCAAATAGTTTACAAGCACCAGTCAGTCATGTCCAGGAGCACAAATAACAACATCTGGAAATTCTCTTAGTGCCACTCATCTTAGTTGGAAATGCCACAAAATGATGACGAAACTGATCAGATTACAGCTACTCACTGGGAGGTGGACAGCTATAACATCAGAATAACAACCAGACAGTATGTTTCTCTTATAGAGTGCAACATATAACTCTGAAATAAACCTGAGTGCCAAGACATGAGGACCAGAGCAGACAAAGGTATGATTGCTATGACTAGGGTGACTAGACAGCAAGTGTGAAAAATCAGGACGCGGTGGGGGGTAATAGGCGCCTATATAAGACAAAGCCCCAAATAGCGGGACCGTCCCTATAAAAATCAGGATTTCTGGTCACCCTAGCTATAACATGGAATTAAAATAATCAAAAGCGGGCAGGCATTCATCTTGGACAGATAGATCATATCACAAAACTTCCAACAGTTTTCTTGACTGTTTGTAGGTTTTCCCCATCAGATGCTACCGTGGTTACATAATTTACTGTCTGATAATTTGTCAAGATTATCACATATTACGTTTCAAATTCCAAGATGCTTCCTGTTTACAAAACAGGAAATCCTAGGAAGATAATATGCAGGTTACAACAACCTGAATACTCATTTATTGCTGTTGTTTTTTTCCTCATTAACTGTCCTGAAATCAAAAGAAATATTGGAAAGAGAACATATTCCAGCTATGCAACAAATTCATTTTCCATCTCTTTGGCATGTAATAGGCTTTTTATAAAATACATGCATTTGTAGCAAATCCAAATGTGGACATTATGTTATTTCTAATTAATGTAAAAACCTAAGTCAACTCAGATATTTACTTTATGTTTGTGTAAATTCCTTCTACAACTTCAGTGAGATACAGTAGGTTTGCTTGTTTGATGACCCTATGTGTTTGTGCACTCACATTTACTTCCACAAGATTCATGAAAGCCTTCAGGGGCCTAATCTTTGACTGGAGTCCATCAATTTCACTCCAAGGGAGCTACACCAATAGAGACCAACTGTAAATCAGGCCTGTCATAAATATAAAGGGAAGGGTAAACACCTTTAAAATCCCTCCTGACCAGAGGAAAACTCCTCTCACCTGTAAAGGGTTAAGAAGCTAAAGGTAACCTCGCTGGCACCTGACCAAAATGACCAATGAGGAGACAAGATACTTTCAAAAGCTGGGAGGAGGGAGAGAAACAAAGGGTCTGTGGGTCTGTCTTTATGCTGTTTTTGCCAGGGATAGACCAGGAATGGAGTCTTAGAACTTTTAGTAAGTAATCTAGCTAGGTATGTGTTAGTTTATGATTTCTTTAAATGGCTGAGAAAAGAATTGTGCTGAATAGAATAACTATTTCTGTCTGTGTATCTTTTTTGTAACTTAAGATTTTGCCTAGAGGGATTCTCTATGTTTTGAATCTAATTACCCTGTAAGGTATCTACCATCCTGATTTTGTAGAGGGGATTTCTTTACTTCTATTTACTCCTATTTCTATTAAAAGTCTTCTTGTAAGAAAACTGAATGCTTTTTCATTGTTCTCAGATCCGAGGGTTTGGGTCTGTGGTCACCTATGCAAATTGGTGAGGCTTTTTACCAAACCTTGTCCAGGAAGTGGGGTGCAAGGTTTTGGGAAGTATCTGGGGGGAAAGACGTTTCTAAACAGCTCTTCCCCAGTAACCAGTATTTGTTTGGTGGTGGTAGCGGCCAATCCAAGGACAAAGGGTGGAATATTTTGTACCTTGGGGAACTTTTTGACCTAAGCTGGTAAAGATAAGCTTAGGAGGTTTTCATGCAGGTCCCCACATCTGTACCCTAGTGTTCAGAGTGGGGGAGGAACCTTGACAAGGCCTCTGACCTATAAGACTGTGTGGAACTGTCTCCAGGTGCAAGCTAAACTGCTATAAAGCCAGGTTGAAATAAATATAACTGTGTCCACATACAAAGTTGCACTCATTTCACTAAATCAGTTTAACCTCCAACTTTTGTTGAACCAGAGCAACTTTGTGCAGAGATCAGGCCAGAAAAATGTAGTGGGAGCCCCATCCCTGGAAGCACTGAAAACCGGACTCCACAAAACCCTGTGAAGCATATGCTAAGGAACAATCTTCCACTCACAGGGGCCAGATCCCTCTCTTAGGTCTTTTCCATCTCCAATTTCAGCAATACTATGAAATACATTATTTGAAATTATGTTGCAGAAAGAAAAAAGGAACAAAATAGTAACACCAAGATAAACGATACCGGGGAAACAAATTATGAACACAGGATCACTTTTCTAAATATTGAAGTATTAGACTTGCTATTTCTCATTCAATTGCTTCAGCCACTAGTGCATAAAAATATCTGACTTACAATACATAAATCACTGTTGTAACTGAGAATGGAAAGCATCAGATGTCGAAGGACGTACCTTCAACGAATAGTATCTTATCAGTTTCTGCTGTTAAGTACAAGTGGGATAACAGCTCTCCTCCAAGTCTAGGGTAGAGGGCGTTAAAGAGGAAGGTCGAACCTAATGAGGAACCGTTGAGAGATGTAAACAATTAATCTCACATTGCACTGCATCTGCCATCTTCCAGTGGACTTTGGGCTTCCTCCAATCCCCACAGGACCATCTGATAATAGAACCTCAACAACAAAACCCTTTCAAACTGGATCCTTCCATACATATGTACGTTTAGGCCAAGGTCGCAGCTGACCTTAGCTGTTAGGAGAAATGTTCAAGAAAAGTTCTTTGTAGAGAGCTAAAGGAATTTAAACAAAAGTGAATGAAAGGGGAAACAACTGGTACCTTTTTTTGAGAGAAGCTTGGCAGCACATTCCATGCAGTTTCAAGTGCCAGCTATTCAGCACCACCCTCCTCCCCTTGCCACTCCAACTGTTTAAAACATGGATCTGGATCAAGTTTGTCTCAGTTCGGAGACTGCAGTGATCCATGAATATTTTCTGTGGGATAAAGCTACCTGTCAAGTGTTCCCACTTGTTTTGGAGGCTACTAGCCACAGGCTGCCAGACCCCTGTGAGTGAAAGGGAACGAGACTGGCAAAGACAGCTGGCTTCAGTGGGTGGGTGCAGCATTAGGAGTGACAGCATTTCAGTTCTGGCTAGACATTGCCTTGCAGAAGGGCTTGGAGTCCTCTCAAAGAGGGGCTGCTGCTGGCAAGTCGGGCATCTGGAAGCACTTGTGCCTCTGCACTTCATCAGTAATAAAGGGGCCTTTGTGGTCTGGCCTGTCTGTCCCAGGATGCCCAGCCGTTGTAGAAAAGCCAATAGCGGTTTGAATGACTCTACAATGAGTGTTTCGGGGCTGTTGACAGGGGAATGCGAGAAAGAGAGAGCAACTAAGAGCAGTAGGGAGAGGCACTGTGCCTCTACAAAGTGTAATACTGTCTCCTGAGTACGGGGAAGTGGATTCAGGGCCACCAGCTGGGGCTACAGTTTGAAGAAGGGAAGCCAGCATTTTCCTTAGCTGTGCTGGTACACGGGGAGTGGTGGGAATCATGCCCCCCCCCCCGATACATCCTCTCTAGGGCAGTGCTTTTGCAGCCAGATGACAACTGCCTCCTATTGCAGGTGGGAGGCGGGGTGGAGAGGTTCTCTCACCTCCAGTGCTACAATCTGAGCCTACACGTAGGAGGTTTCCATTCCAGCAATATCTTTATGGAATGGAAACCGTCCCCATAGAACAGCTAGCCCTCTCCTCCATCCCTACTGCCAGAACACCCCAAGCCCAGAACAGCCATGACAACAAGGCTGGATGAGGCAGTCACCATCTCTGGGGACCCCAGATTGGAGCAGGATACTGGGATCCCCAGTCTCCTTTGAATGTTTGCAGCTTTTCAAGCAATTACCTACTGGTAATTACCTACTGGTTGGTGTGGAGATCCCCCACCCCAATCCCAGGATGCTCTGTGGCTAGATACTTGGCATCCTGTCCCAACTGGTCCTGGGAGGCCCCCAATGGGAGTGGTGGGGGGTTCTGGAAGACCCAGCCAGGGCTTTCCCAGTCATTCATGCAAATTTGATGGCTCCTGCTGTATGTTACACCTCTCAGAGCAAGGTCCCAATGCCTGTATGAAAAAGGGACAGAATGTGCCTAAAGGGACAATCCTGAGCAGGGAGCCAGTTTGCATCCACATTGTTCCAGGGATTGCTCCTGGAGGTACTGTGCCTCAGGGAATCCTGAAAATCAGACCCTATTTCTGTGGGAAGCTTAAGTTGCAGCGCACTGCCGTGAGAGCTCCTATTAGCAAGACTGTATTATTTTACAAAATATGCTGCAGTTCAGTGCCTCCTCCCGTCCTTGGCAAGCCCCTGGAATGCCCGCTACTTAGGTGGGCTGGAGGATGAACGGCCAGGGAGCTGGCTATGTCAGCTTTACCCTAGCTGTTGATCCCTTTACAGAAGGGAAATGCAAAGTGAACAGAGCTGGGGTGGAGGATCTGGTCTGTAGCATATCTCCAAATCCAACCAACTGCTGCGTACTGTCACATTTCCTACTACATGCTGGGCACCAACTCTTGTCATACAATTTCAACCAAAGTGTCAACATAATGTCAACACGTTGATTGACTGTAACAAAGCCTGGCTCATCAGACTGTTTCCTGAAGCTCTCTGTGTTGCCCATACCATCATCTAGGGGCCTTCTCTGAAAGTGCCAAGGAAAGCGCTAGACTTGCCTTTTTACAAAAGGCAACAGGAGCTCTTTTCAATTATCGCCAGGAGCCAAAATGGGGAGCAATTATGAATCAGGAATTGGTCAACAGGAAGACTAAAGCAGGTCCTACTGAAAGGTGAACTGTCAGGCTGGAGGGAGGTTACCAGTGGAGTTCCTCAGGGATCAGTTTTGGGACCAATCTTATTTAATCTTTTTATTACTGACCTCAGCACAAAAAGTGGGAGTGTGCTAATCAAGTTTGTGGATGCCACAAAGCTGGGAGATATTGCCAATTTAGAGAGAGACTGGGATATCATACAGGAAGATCTGGATGACCTTGTAAACTGGAGTAATAGTAATAGGATGAAATTTAATAGTGAGAAGTGTAAGGTCATGCATTTAGGGATTAAGAACAAGAATTTTAGTTATAAGCTGGGGACACATCAATTAGAAGTAACGGAGGAGGAGAAGGACCTTGGAATATTGGTTGATCACAGGATGACTATGAGCCGCCAATGTGATATGGACGTGAAAAAAGCTAATGCGGTCTTGGGATGCATCAGGCGAGGTATTTCCAGTAGAGATAAGGAGCTTTTAGTACCATTATACAAGGCACTGGTGAGACCTCACCTGGAATACTGTGTGCAGTTCTGGTCACCCCTGTTTAAAAAGGATGAATTCAGACTTGAACAGGTACAGAGAAGGGCTACTAGGATGATCCGAGGAATGGAAAACCCGTCTTATGAAAGGAGACTCAAGGAGCTTGGCTTGTTTAGCCTAACCAAAAGAAGGTTGAGGGGAGATATGATTGCTCTCTATAAATATATCAGAGGGATAAATACCGGAGAGGGAGAGAAAAAATTTAAGCTCAGTACCAATGTGGACACAAGAACAAATGGATATAAACTGGCCATCGGGAACTTTAGACTTGAAATTAGATGAAGGTTTCTAACCATCAGAGGAGTGAAGTTTTGGAATAGCCTTCCAAGGGAAGCAGTGGGGGCAAAAGACCTATCTGGCTTCAAGATTAAACTCAATAAGTTTATGGAGGAGATGGTATGATGGGATAACATGATTTTGGCAGTTAATTGATCTTTAAATATTCATGGTAAATAGGCCCAATGGCCTGTGATGGGATGTTAGATGGGGTGGGATCTGAGTTACTACAGAGAATTCTTTCCTGGGTATCTGGCTGGTGAATCTTGCCCATATGCTCAGGGTTTAGCTGATCACCATATTTGGGGTTGGGAAGGAATTTTCCTCCAGGGCAGATTGGAAGAGGCCGTGGAGGTTTTTCGCCTTCCTCTGTAGCATGGGGCACGGGTCACTTGCTGGAGGATTCTCTGCACCTTGAAGTCTTTAAACATGATTTGAGGACTTCAATAGCTCAGACATAGGTGAGAGGTTTATCGCAGGAGAGGGTGGGTGAGATTCTGTGCCCTGCGTTGTGCAGGAGGTCAGACTAGATGATCATAATGGTTCCTTCTGACCTTAATATCTATGAATCTATGTCACGGGATCCTCTCACCACTAGGGCACCTCCTCCTGGCCACTGTGGAGATTAGCTCCTCCCAGGTGCTGCAACCTCCTGTTGGTCTCTCCACACATCTCTGCACCTCCAGGTAATCCTTCTTCATGACTTGGTTGTCTGGCCAGGTCACTTTGCATGTTTCCCTCTTCCAGGATATCAAAGTCTTCAGCGCCAACTGTCCCAGCAGTCCACTCCCACTGTCTGGTCTGTGCCTCTTCCCCAGTGGCTGGTGGGGAACCCAGGCTTGCCCTCTACTCCCAGTTCCAGCTCAGGGGCCCTCCCTTCAGCAGCCAAGGTCTGTCCTAACCAATACCTTGCTGCTTTTCCCCTGAGCCTTTCTTGTAGACTACCGTCTATAAACACACCTACCTTCTCCCAGGGAATGGCTGCAGACTACTTCCCTACAGCCCCATTCTGCTCGCATCTCCTGGGCTTTATACAGGACCCTCCTCTTCCTGTCCAGCTGAGCCTCATTTAATCAATCCCTGTTCCCTGGCTCCTCCTCCAGGTCGAGCCTGGGAAATTAATTGGCTCACTGGCCACCTTAACCCCTTCAAGTCTTGGGCACCCCATCACAAAGGAGCAGAGGAGTGAAGTGGAGGGAAGAAACCAGAAGAATGTCCGAACTTACAAAGGTCATAAGCACTATAATAACTAGGCACAGGGAAATGCAGCATCTCCGGGGTGAAACTGGCAAACAATTGTGTAACAGTACCCTTGCGGGGGGCAGGGTCAGTGGATACTAACCCCTGTCATGTATTACATGCTTACCTACTGCTTGCTACCCTCACTGCCACCTTGTGCTTTCCCATCCATCTAGATACTTGTATGGCTCCAGTTTTCATAGTATTTGAGCACCTCACTGTCTTCAATGTATTTATTCTTACAATGCCCCATGAAGTAGGCAAGCGCTATGATCCCCATTTTACAGGTGGGGGAACTGAGGCACAGAGAGACGAAAAGAATTGTTCCAGGTCACACAGGAAGCCTGTCTCAGAGTATGGACTTGAACCCAAGTACCCCTCATCCTATTGCACTATTGCACTAACCAGAGCTATCCCATCCATAGGATGGACCGGGGCAACTGCCCTGGGCCCCATGCTTTGAGGGGCCCCGCGCTTTGGGACGTGGGGTCCAGAGTGGCCTAAGGGGTTAGCAGAGGGCCTTGTGCCAGCAGTGGCGAATGACCTGTCCCAACCTGCCCTGCTCCGCCCCACTGGCTCCCAGCGTCGCTCGGAGGAGGGGGTGGAAGCCGGAAAGAGGTGGGGCAGGGGCTTGGGGGAAAGGGTGGAATGGAGGAAGGGAGGAGGCGGAGCAGGGGCAGGAAGAGGTGGGGTGGGGGCGGGGGTAGGAAGGGGTGGAGTGGGGGTGGGGCCTGGGCCAAAGTGGGGGTTTGTCCCAGGCCCCGCACCACTATAGGGACGGCCCTGGCACTAACCATTGGACCTTTCTGTTCTGTCTGTTGTATCCTCCTGTTTTTACATCTCATACTTAGATTGTATAAGACTCTTGGGGCAGGCATCATCTTTTGGTTGGATATGGTTACAGAGCCTAGCACAATGTGAGCCTAAACCCTCACTGACATTTGTAGGTCCTACAGTAATACAAATTAATAATAGGGATAATGTCCTAAAGGGTTAAATTTTGTAGATTGACCCATGTCAATGCCAGGACATAGTTCGGTCTCTCCCCTGCACTCCGATGTGCATCCCACCTTTATTACATAATCCCAGAAGAAAACGAAACCTTTACAAAAATTGAGAAAATGAATCCCCCACACTGGAAGAGAACCTGGCAGAAGTGGTCTTAGCAATGACCTTCCAAGGCTTGTCTCATCATAAATTCTGTGTATATGTTAATGAGGCTTGGGGACAAAATACTACCTTGTATCACACCCTGCCCAGTGGAAAACCACTCACTATCACCTACTGCTATTCTCACCGGGGTTTGCCGGTGGTGGTAGAGACTTGCAATGAGTTCAATGGGATGCTTTGGAATCCCTAGGCCTGCCAGGATCCTCCAAAGATGAGTGTGCCAGATGACATCAGACACTTTTGAGTAGTCAGTGAAGCGCATTATCAATGGGTGATTGTATTCCCTGCATTTTCAACTGATGTGATGGATACTTGCGATTTGGTTATAGGTGCTTAGCCCTCTCTGAAACCAGCTTGTTGGGGTGATAGCTGGAAATGAAGAATAGAAACATAACTATCTTGGATTATGTAGAGCAGAATTTTGCTCGTGTGTGATATCAGAGAGATGGGAGGATAGTTACTGCACTCTGTTATGTCTGCCTTCTTTGGAAAGGGCAGGGAAAAAATCCCTTTGGGCAATTTCTAGTCTTCCATACATCATTACAGATTTTCCACATAAGATCAATATTGAGTTAACCAATGGCTTTTAACATTTCTGTTGGCATGTTTTCTATTGCTGATGCTTTCCCAGGCTTCATTTTCATAATAGTACATGCCACTTCCTCTTGCAGGATTGATGGCTCTGGCTCCATACTCTCTTTTCTGTCGTTCTGTATTCCGAGTGACTCTGGTGAGGCATACAGATTGGCATGGTAATCTTCCCATCTGTGTTTAATATCATCACCCATATCTTTCTTAAAGTATAGTGCCCGGAACTTGATAGAGTACTCTAGCTGAGACCTCACCAGTGCCGAGTGGGACAATTAACTTCCGTGTCTTACATATAACACTCCCATTAATACACCCCAGATGATATTAGCCTTTTTTGCAGCTGCATCACATTGCTGGCTCATATTCAATTTGTGATCCACTATAGCTCCCAGGCCCTTTTCAGTAGGACTACTGCCTAGCCAGTTATTCCCTGTCTTGTAGTTGTGCATTTGATATTTCTTTCCTAAGTGAAGTACTTTGCACTTGTCTTTATTGAATTTCAACTTGTTGATGTCAGACCAATCTGTAAAGATTGTTTTTTAGGGATGTCAATTAATCACAGTTAATGCCTGCAATTAACTGAAAACAAAATTAACATGTCATTTTTTTTAACACATTAGCAGCGAGGTGTGTGTGTGAAGTCCCAGCCTGGAGCTCTGGAGGTGGGGGACGGGGGCTCGAGCCCCATCCTGGCGCTCTGTGGGCTGAAGCCTCAAGAGCAGCTGAAGCTCGGAGGGCCACGTCCCAAGGGAGGCTGAAGCGGAGTGCCCTGCCCCCCAAGGGGGGCTAAAGCCTGGAGCCTGGAGCTCCAAGGGGAGGCTAAAGCTTGGAGCCCCGATGGGGCTGATGCTCTGACCCCCACACCCTGAGACAGGCTGAAGATCTGAGCACAGAGAAGGGTTGAAGCCTAGAGCCCCATGCCCTCAGGGGGGCTGAAGCCTGGAGCCCCAAGTGGGGCTGAAGCCCTGAGCAGGGCTGAAGTCCAGAGCTCCCCATGGCTCAAGGGAGGGGGCCACCATTTTTTCTAGTGAGGAGGGAGGTCACCATTTTTTTGAAGTCCAAATGGGGTCACCAGCACAAAAAGTTTGAGAACCACTGCCATAGAGAACAGAGGCCCAGTGAACTCAGTCTCCCTGCACCATCCTCTCCTTCCCTGCTGCATGCTGAGTCCCTGAGGTAAAATCCACCCTCCCTTGAAAACAAGGGCTCACTCAGCGGAAGGGACTCATGTAAAATACTTAATTCTAATTAATAATATAATTAATAATATTTCTCCATTTGTAAGTTACACTTTCAGGATAAGTACTTGTATGAGGTGAATTGAAAAGTACTACTTCTTTTATCTTTTTTACAGTGCAAATATTTGTAATAAAAATAATAATATAAAGTGAGCACTGTACACTTTGTATTCTGTGCTGTAATTGAAATTAATATATTTGAAAATATAGAAAACATCCAAAATATTTAAAGAAATGGTATCCTATTATTGTTTAACAGTGCAATTCAAATGGTGATTAATCACGGTTCATATTTTTAATCTTTTTTTCATTGTTTGACAGCCCTAGTTGTTTTGAATTCTTATCCTGCCCTCCAAAGCGATTACATCCCTCCCAGCTTGATGTAATCTGCATATTTTATACATATATTCTCCACTCCATTATCCAGATGATTCATTAAAATATTGAATTATACCGGACCCAGGACAGATCCCTGTGGGACCCCCTAGATACTTCCCCCAAGTTTGACAATAAACCATTAATATCTACTGCAATCATGATAGATAGTGCTCCAAATATTTATTTTCTTGAAATTGCAGAGAATATTTCTTACAAGCCATCATGACTTTGTATTTTCTACAACCTGGCCTTGATTACCTACTGCCACTATCAAGCTTCTCATTTGGACATTTTATCTCAGGGCATCCCTCCCTCTGCTCTCTTGACTTGTTTTTCATGAGCAGGGGTCCCTGATAGCTATTGTAGATGTTCTTTGAAGACCATTGCAGAAATCCCCATTCACTACAGCTCCATTCCAGACTGAATTATCTAACTTGTAATTTATTATTTGCAATTAACACCTATGAATGAACTCTGGCACTGATCATCTGGCAGTGCCCATTGTCCTTTTCAGGCCTTGGAAAGTCTTTCTTTTCATAAGCCACAGAGCTGAATGTACTCCCAATGTGGTCTCACTGCCACCTTCTCAGCAGCCTGGACCTCTATGATCCCTGGTGGACCAGTCTCTGTATCTGGAGATATCTTTTTTGGCAACTTCAGCCAGCCTGGACCAAGCCACTTCCAGCTGGCAGGTCTCCACACATTCTCCTTTGCATGGTCTTCCTCCCACTGCTGACTTTCCAATGTACACTTTGGCGTGTCTTCTAGCAATCCCATAAGGTCTCACAGAGTCCTTAGTTTCAAACCACTCTCTCACTTCCACCCACATTTTACCTCTCACGTACTTCGTACCTAAAATAATATAAACACAACACATCCCTAATGCTCTCCACACAAGCAGATTCAGCAAAGTGGGAATTCCCATCTCATCCCAAAATATTAATGTTGGTCAAGTGTAAGGCAGCAAGTTCTTAGGAGCTCTTACTTGGACTTAGGAGTCCTTATGTAGGGATCTAGTCTGACATTCTTCCTCTGGGAGTTTTCCCTAAGTGAGAACTGCAGGAATGGGTCCGTAGTATCTTTGAAAACCAAGGGCAATCTAGCAAAAAGGCCAAAGCAATGAGAAAGAAGAAAATTGTTTGCCTTCCTAAGAGCAATGTTGTTTTATTTTGTGCTGTTGATACAATATCTCCTGGCAGAATATGTCAGCCATCTACAACTAATAGATGCTGGCAATTGGCGAATGTGTGCAGATGGGCAATATCCCCTAGATTTTTTTTTTTAACCTTTATGCAGGGGGCAAGAGCACTGCAAGCTAAGATTGCTATAGTCAGTGCCTCCTCTCATAGCTCATGTGAACAAACTACAGCAAGAAAATAGACCCATTATCCAAGAGTACACAAAGCGAGGCCTTCAGGATGGTATAATTCCTCCTGCCCCCTGGATGGATCAGAATCTCTAGCACTGTTCTCCTCCAGATGCGTGTCCCTATGTGATGTGCGGCAATTAATTACTGTAAGAAGCAAGGATGTGATTTCAAATTCCTCAGAGACACCTACTCACAGCAGCACCAAAGGAAGCAAACCTTTTCATGGTAGCTTAGAGCTCCACGGGGCTCAGACAGTGAGCTGTGGCTGGGGGGCATGACCTGGGGTCAACTATTATTTTGGCTCTGTGGAATTTCCACGTCCAACCTTCCTATCTCACTTTTGCCTCGAGAAACACCTGCTCAACACCTAAAAAGCTAAACCACAGCAATTCTGCCAAGCAAGAGCAAGTAAGGGTGCTGAGAGGTACCCCCTGCACACTGCAGAGCTGTGTGCTGTGGCAGCACAAAAACAGCCAAAGGGAAAAGTTAGGATTGCTAGGGGAATAGTAGCGACCTGATTGGTGCATTACTAATGGTACAGATCCACTGGTTAAAGCCTCCAAAGAATGCTGTGCCCAGATGGAAGTGCAGGGGGAATTTAATTGGGCAGAATGTAAATATGTGAGCTGGAAAATAAAAGAACTTGTGCAAACATTTTCACACATTCCCTCAACTCCATTTTTCAGGTCACTCTAATAGTTACTTAAGCTGGCCTGTGATTAGGACACTAGGATAAAAAGTGCCAGGGGTTATTTAAAGTGGTCAGGATTTCAGTTTTACACCTCACTTGAAATATGGCACCTTGAGCAGCCCAGCACCCGCTGCCGCCATTTTGGGGCACTGGGGCAATGCTGTTTCAGAGCTTGGAACAAAAAAAAATCATTTAATTGAAATTTTTTTCCAGAATGTTCTGATTTTCTGAGAAAATTATTCAAAATTAAAATCCAAATGAAAATGTTTTCATTTGTGTGGGGGCAAAAGATAAAAAGGGAGGACAAAGCCTAAAAATCCAAACTGAGTGTTTTTGTATTGTTCAGAATGTTCTGACTTTTTTTGACACAATTCAAAACAATTTTTTAAATGTAATCAAATGGAATTGAAAGCAACAATCATCAGTTTCTGTTTTCCAATATTTCTGGTGAAAGTGTTGGTATTATTCAAAAAGCCATTTGTTGTCGAAATAAAATCTTGACGAACAGTTTTCAAACAGCCTTAATCATTCATTTGTATTATAGTAACACCTAAAAGTCCTAACTCAGATCAGAGCCTCAGTGTGATAGATGCTGAATAGGCGTACAACAGTCCTTGAGGCAGAGCTAGGAATAGAATCCATGTCTCTTAACTCCCAGCCTCCTCTGCTCTAGCCACGAGACATATCGCATCCTAATGGTTCACCCACTGTATGAAGTTGCCACAGTCACTGATGTGAGATCTACAACCAAAGAGCCGTTCTGAGGTAATTAAAGTTGACTGAGGGAAAATGACTATTGCTGAAGATTATTTCAATGCGTCAGTTGCATTGACAAACCAGTCAATAGCTTTAATGCAAATCTGCAGGTTCAGGAAATCTCTCTTATGCCGATTTGATTAAAAATAAAGTTTCTGAGGAGTAAAATAAATTGTTTTCTCCCTTTTTCTCTCCCCTGACCTTCAGTGTCTTTAAAGCTTTTGGTATCAAAAAGGCAAAATGGTGGTTTTACATGGACTGCATTCTGTATTTCACAGTGCCAATCAAGAGTTGAGCTTTCCAATAAAAAGTCTGATTTATGACTTTGGAAAAACCCACCAAGAAGAATTATCATGCATCTGATGAAATAGAGTTCAGTTTTCAGTGCATCTCGCTTTAGGGAACACTGTTTATGCCGCATAGATCCAGTTACAAGCTAGCAATTGGTCATGGATTGCTACCATGGGATAGCCTCCCATATAATAAAGCAATGATAAAAATTATATGTACTTAGCATACACCAAGCCAACATCTTTACTCAGCAAATCCTTAAAAGGGACATTTTCTAGTCAGGCACTACATCTAGATACTCTCCAGAAACTGGTATAGGGAAGAAATTTTCAGCCTCAGTCCTGGCTCATTCCACAGAAAGTATGGCTCTGCCTCAGGAGCTGCAGAGAGGGCCAAGGATGTGTTCCCCATGATTTTGCATAAATGCACCTTGATCAGGCAATGGCCACTGGGTACAGTCTGCGAGCAGATTATTGGTGTATGAGAAGAGCAGGGGGCTGTTGCCAGCCAAAACACAGGTGCACAACATTACTTTTGCAGTCTATGAACAATGTGCATCCAGAAAATAGAGGAATTTACACTGTGGGCTATAAGTGGGCACCAAATACTGATACTTCTAGGAATGGTTTTACAGGTTTTTACATTAGATCAGATCATATTATCTCTTTAAGAACAATCAAGCTCAAGGTCACTGGCTAGAGACACCAGGCCAAGTACAATAAAATAACTTGGTTGCTAATTTAAAACACATTGCTCCAGCTCTCTGAAAGCATCAGTGCACATTGCAGGACACCGCACTTTCAAATCCAACACGTTCTTTCTGCCTCAGCCAGGATAAACTGGGTTCCTGTCAGTAAGCTTAATAAATATTATATTTAAAGGCATGTGGCTATATGTGTAAACCACAGTAACCAAACTAACGCTCAGATTACAAGCATTGTGGAAATATCAGCATTTGTCTATTTTAGTATCACCAACTGTTTGTACCATCAAGCAATAAGCACCCCAAATAACAAACCATGTCAAGCATGCCTTACCGCCTTCAGACGCCTTCCCCCTAATGGATACCAGATGTAAAAGACTTGTTTGCCCTGGGCAGGTCACCCAAGCAGCTCTCTAAAGGATATTCATATTAAGAGAGGACTAATATGTGGTGTGGGCCCCATTTACCTCATAGACCACCTCTCTTCACGTGATTCTGAGGCAGTCACAATTAGCCAGTATGCTCCAGCTAACTGACCCTGATTTAAATAAGAGGGGATAATGGCAAAGCATTTGCAGGGCTTGATTCAGAGCTCATGGAAGCCAATGGGAATCTGCAATTGGCTCCAATGGGTTTTGGATCAGGCCTTCAATGAGAGCAAGAAGAGTTGGTGATTTTCAGGGTGTGCTGTGTGGTTCACCTGTTTTCCTAGGATTTTGAGGGTAGGAGTTGTGGGGACAGATGGGAAGAGGTTGAATAGGTTTGAAGTACAGGGAAAAGAGGAAAGAAGAGAATTGTGCTGGGTTGAGGGATTTGTTTATGGTGGTTTTGATATGTGGAGTTTTTTGCAAGTTCCAAGCACTGTAAATGTCTCCATTATTATTGTTATTAGGGCTACAGATTCGGCATGGCATTTTTTGATAAAAAATCATGGAGCAGTCATGGTCATTTTTTGGAACCATCACAGGTCTAGTGTGTAGCCAATGCAGCAGTGAGAGACTCTGGTGGGGGGAGGCATCAGGTAAAGTCTTCAGCCTTTCCCCACTGCCAGAGTCTTTCATTGCAATAGGGAAAAGCTCAGGCAGGGAGAAGGCAGCTGGATACTATACTGCTAAAAATAGCAGTGTAGACATGGGAAGCACTGTTTGGATGTGTAGAGAGCTATATAGGGTATATACCCTAGGGCTCAGGCATGTAGGGCACTCCACTCTACTTCACTTGCCTAAACCGTACCTCACTGTCAATGCTGTTGTTCATACCTGTGCGATCTGGCCGTGCCGTGTCTGTATTCTACATGCTGCCGTAAGTATACATGTACCTGGAGAGACAGGCCCTGCCCCGAAGAGTTTATGATGTAAAAATACAAGACAGATAGAGTTGGAGGAAAGAAAGATTATCATTAGAGATGGTCAAAAATTTGCCACTGAAAGGGGTTTTTAATGGAAAATGCTTGAAAATGTCTCAAAAATGTAATTTAAAAAAACCACAAAATTTTAAACAGAAAAATTATTATTATTTGGTTGTTGAGAACTGAAGCAGTTTCAATTTGAGGGGTTTCCCAGGGAAAAATTTGCTTTTGAAGAAACCACATTTTCTGGTAAAAAAAAACAACCCAAAAGAACAAAAAACAGTTTGGCAGAAAAATCCTGACCAGCTCTGCTCTTTTATATTACGTTGTAGCACTAATGTTAGTGCTCTGTCTTGGGTGCTATATTCAGAAGAAAGTATTTCAGACGCCTTGGTCAACATTTTTAAACTCTGGTTCCTAAAGTTATGTATTTGTACAGCATCTACCGCAATGGGGCCTGATTCTGACAGGGATGCCTGGGGGCTACATTAATAACAATAATGTAATACCTGGTTGAAGCTTCATACATTTTTATTAGCTTTAGCATTAATGGCTAGGTTTAGGTTTAGGCTAGATTCGGGTTTACAGTTAGAATGGCTTTCAGTAATTATCTTTACAACAATTCTGTACTTCTATAACTTTTTTAATGTAAAGGAAAAGTCTTGTATTGTTCTTGTCATCTGTGTCATTTGGACATAATAATAATAAGTAAAAACTACTTAAAAACCAAATCAGAACCAGGAAGGGTGATTTAGAATTGTAAGACCATGTCGTCATTTCTGAGTGACATTAGGTGTATGATATTTTATCCATATATGCTTCACAACACCATTAAAGCTGGGAAAATATAGAGAAGAACTTTCCACTAATATTTAGCTAAATTCGAAAGTGATGTTCAATATGAACACATTCATGTCTTCTTTGTTTGCTTCTCCATGAACATTTATGTGAGCCCAAATTTTTGATGATGTGCTCTTATTAATGTCCGTGTGCTTGTTCACTCATGAAAATACATAATCATGTACAAACAAGCATATTTGCACATGAGAAAGTGTATGAGCACTCTAAATGTTTGCCTCCCCACCTCCCAATGCACACATGTGCGTGCACTCACACACACACTGTGTATTGGTCTTGACTCTCCTCCCACTTACATCTGTGTATACCAGAATTAACACCACTGAACTTAATGATAAAAATTCAGAGTAGTGTATAGTGAGGAGAGACTCAGTGGGGTTTTCATAAGCACCTAAACCCAGGCTCCTCAAAAGGTATTTCCGTGTCTAACTTGTATCAATAAGAATTAGGCGTTAGGGTAAATTTGTTAGCCCAATTATCACAATTGCAAGCTCAGTTGTAAAAAGTACAGGAAAGTTCATGAGATGTTACAATAACCTAGAATAATAAATGTTGATGGAAAGTAGGTCAAGTTGTTTTCAGAAATGAATATTATAAACAGGTGCAAGAGAACCGGGCAGAGAGACTAAACAAAAAGGCCACATTGAGATAACTCAAGGACTATGTTAAAATCATGCTTGGTAAAAACAGAAACATGTGGAACTGGAAATTAATGAACCAATGGTGTGTGGGATGTTATGACTAATTGGTGGACCAAATAATAAGGGGATGGGCTATCTCATAGCTCTCTTTTTGAGTGCTTACAGAAAGTGACTTTGGGAGGAAAATATAGAAAAACAGACAGAGGCAACTGGAACAAGCTTCACCATCGTGGCTGTCACCCCCCCATCATCTCCTGGGACCCTGGGCCTTTGACATTCTAATCCTGAGGGATATCATGTCCAGACCATGACAGAGGTAGGGACCCAGCTAATACTGAGACCTCTACCACCTCCAGCTGAATCCCAAACAACACCTGGAATGAAACAGGACTGGATTTCACCAACAACAACAGCCACAACAACAGCTCCAACTCATTTCAACTAACTTCTTCTCTTTTACCCAAAAGAACAGTTGTTACCATCTTTGATATCATCTAGGAGACTTTCAAACAAGGAGAAAAGGAGTACTTGTGGCACCTTAGAGACTAAGGTGCCACAAGTACTCCTTTTCTTTTTGCGAATACAGACTAACACGGCTGTTACTCTGAAACCTTTCAAACAAGGGTTAGTTTCCATCTAAAACTCTCTCCAGCTAAAGAGAAGAACAACAAGAAATATTGTTCAAATGACTTAACTTACTTAACACTTTACACTTTACATTTAATTACTTAACACTTTACATTTCAAATGTTTTAACTGTTTTTCCTTCCTTTCTTCGTCTTTAATAAAAGGTTAAAAAGGTTTTTAATGGTGTGTTTGCCGTAGTAATGAGCAGGCGGAGGTCTCTGTATACCAAACCCCGTGCCTTGTTTACAACTGTTTAATGTTGGACAGTGACTGGGTTATACTAACACCTTTGGCCCATATATTCCATCTCAATTAATCCAACAGGTGCCTAAATACCTTTGATGAGCTGAGCCTAGGTGATGTAGGTGCACAAGTCCCATTGATTTTCAGTGGGAGTTGTGCTAAGTGAATTAGGTGCTTTTGAAAATGTTACTCAAGATCTGTTTATAGATGGAAAGCAGGTGATGAACAAATTGTTCACTCAGAATCATGCAATCATTTCTATCATCCACACATAGATACCACATTATTCCTATAATTATCCCCATTATCTAGTTGAACTGTGAGTGATGGGAGAAGAAGAACAGTCAGAAGAAGATAAAGAGCTTATATTTGAACATTGTGTGCTTGACAAATTAACTGTGCATCCAGAGCTTCTTTCATCTTCACTGGAAGGAAGAACATTTTAGAACTCTGTGATCTTCCTGGCAGGCATCACAGGAAGATAGCATCGGAGACAGTCATACTATCTCAGTAATGCTAGAAAGAGCCAGTGCATTAGCCTACTTGGATATCAGTCCGTTTTAAACAAAGACATCTCATAATTAGCACTTAGCTATTTCCTCACTATCTCCTGTATTTTGAAGATGTTAATATACTGTTTATACTGATCAAAATGGGTTACTGTCCTTTATGTTATTCTGAGTGTTCACTGTGTATAGCAGTGATTCCCAGTCACCACTGCTTAGTCCATGTCTACACTACGGGTTAAGTCAGCACTGCTGTGATCGATGCAATGGTGTCAATTTAGCAGGTCTGATGAAGACATGCGAAATCCATGGGAGAGCATCTCCCATTAACATAGCACGGTGTAGACACTGCTGTAAGTCGACGTAAGTTGTCGACTTCAATTATGTAATTTACATAACTGAAGTAGCGTAACTTAGATCGACTTACAGTGTTACCGTGGGCCAGCCCTGAGTGCCCAGTCTGTAACTGTTACTTACATGAAGTAGTACTTACTAGTTGGAGTAGTTCTTTTGAATGTAGAGGGCCAAAGTCAGAATTGATGCATAAGCTGGACCTCAGATTTACCTAGACCTTCTTTAGACCTCTACTAATATGTAAGAGATGTTTACTGCGTCTCATATACAAACATGAACACAGGATGTAAGTCAAACCATAGTGTTCTGAGAGACTGTTCACATCTGCACCTGAATTAGATTTAGGATAGATGTCAGGATTCACAACCAAGGTTGAATTATGCCTAAAGTTCATGTTCAGATTGAATATAGTAAAAATCTCAGAAGTCTAGGCCCAAGAGGACAGAATTTCTGTAAGATCAGTTGATCCCATGAGATTTCCACTATCCTTAAAATGCTCATGAGGCTTCTTGAATCTCACAAAAGAGGCTGTTCTTGAGAGATTTCAGCTGCTTTCAAGTCATAGCTAGATGTCAGGTTTCTAACTTGGAGCCTGAATGATAGGGATAGAATTGTATCTGAGCACTTAAATGCAAATCCCCACAAAATTTGAAAGGATTTTGGTTGGAGGTTCCGTTTTGGCTCTTCTCTAGTGAGAATGTAAGTATTCATATTAAAGATCATAGGCCGGACCCTGCAGTCTGGGTGAGACTCAGTGCAAGACCCAAGGAAGTGGGGCAAAGGTGACTTAAAGACTGTCAACTTCCATTGAATTTCATTGGGATTTGAGTGCCCAACTTCCTTTGGCTTATTGAAAATCCCAGATTGTGTCTTTATTTTTAGATATTGCAATAAGTCAGTGGCCACATAAGGCTTCGTGGTTGTCACTGTGCAGCGCTCCTCGTCCAGTTGGAACTTCATGGCTACAGAGAGGATAAAACTCAATTCCTTCTGCCTCTAAAACACAGGCCAACGATAGCTGAACTAAAGGAGAATCTCCATGAGTGCTTAGCACTGAAAGGTGTATGAAATAAAAGGACAAGAAGTTCTGATTAGACCTGGCCCAAAAATGGAATTTCTGTCCTGGGAAAAATTTTGGTCTTTGGAAAAAAAATTGTCCTGATTTAGGACAAAAGGATAAAACTTCAATATTGCTTTGTGGGTCAGAGATTCTGAAAAGAAAATCCACTTTGTGAGAACTGAAATGTAATTTTTCCAGCTTATCAGCTACCTACCAGGATGGCTCTTTTCAATTTCACTTTCTGGCATAGGGCAGAGGCACAATAATTTCCAAAATTATTTTGAAAACTTGAAATTTTCAATTTTGCAAAAAGAATATGGTCCCTCTGAAAAATCATTTCAACAAAAAAATTCCCATCAGCTCGCACTCTGATTCCATGTAGCTTGTGGCACACACTACTATTAAAAGGATTATTAATGAAACAAAGTGAACTCCCATGGTATCTATTTAGTTCACCTAAATTTCCTTTCCTTTCCTTTTTTTTTTATAAAAATGAAGCAACAACCAAACCTGTATGAACTAGGGAAGAAATTAGCTAGTGAGCAACACTAACTGTGATATTAGCTTTTTTCTTTAACCTCCAGAATGCCCATCACTGTATTTTTATGCTTCCAGCTTAGAACATCTCAGAGAATGAAAGTATAGTCTTCATTCATGACATGTGCTTTTCCAGGTTTCCCTTGAGTGGCTTGGCACATACAGCAATTAGTGCTGCTTGGTTAATTTGCTTATCAGTACTTCAAGCCCTTGAGGAGTTGAATTAAGTCTCCTGAACTTGGCTGGCAAGGACAAGGACTCTTAAGAGGGAGGACGCTGGGTTCCTGTGAGTAACAGCAATAGTAGATGAGCAACTGCTTTGATCAGAAGCTTGAGCAGTCAAAACACCCGCAATGCTAGATTGGGCTTTGGAAGGCTTCCCATATTTTTTAACTTAAGGGGAAACAAAAGTTTTCAGGGTCCTATGCAGTATGGCCTGCACTACACTTTTGCTGGTATTTACAGGATGAAGTGCGTTTTTGCTTTGACAGCTTAACTTCCTCCTGTATTTCTCACCTGTGTGAGCTGCCCTCACCACTGTCCCCTCCTCATTCAGTGTTCACCAGTATTCTCTCTTTAGAATGCAGGACAGGACAAAGATTCTGATGGGCCAAGAGTTAATATAGACAGTGAGTGAACCCAAAAGATTTTCCCACACAGTGGATTGTGTATGTGTAGGGACATGTGATTTTGCATGTTTCTGAGGAGACATTGGGCCAGATTCTCTGCTGGTGCAAAAGTGGCATTACTGCACTAATCTCAGTAGAGTGACACTGATTTATATCAGCAGAGGATCTGGCCCAGTGCCCTGCCCACTGCTTTCAGAGTCACCTGCAACAGCCCCCTTGATGGCTGTCTTTAATCACCCTCCCATTCCCCACATATGTACCAGATGCAAAACTTTCTGGGCCCCACATAACTCCCGTCCTCTAGCCTGTCTGCACTTTGTACTAGGCCCCTGATCAAATAAGCAATCTTCAAAAACATGGAGTCTTTTTTCCTAAGGACTCCTGAGTTAGCGTATTTTTCAATTCAGTGACAGGGGGTTTGTTAATTGAAAAGGACTATTTTTAGTTTACCAGCTTAATCTATGCAACGCTATCGGAAAAAAACAAGTTATCTCTGAACATAGAGTGATGTATTATTTAAGGACTAAAATGTCAAAATATTAACATCCTTTTTTTTTTGGCTCATGTAAACCTTTATTTTGGGAAATGTGCTTTTGCTGCAAATGACAGGCAAACAGGGTTAGCTCACTGTGTATATTTTCTACAGCAAAAAGGTGTTTGGGACGAGGTTCTTATCTCCTGGCCAAACCCAACTATCAATAATGACAAAAGAGCTGGAAAACAGCTACATACAGGCCCCTGCTTTAAAGGGAAATCCAAAAGAACTGCAGCCCATTTATTAAATGGAAAGAATGGAGGTCTCTGCTTAAAACATCGTGATTATTGGAAGCATCTTCATCTAGAAAATAGGAAAAATATACAGTACTGTTTGTTCTCATGTGTCAATAACTAGGGATGGCAGACATTTTAGAAAAAATTAGAACCCTCCACATCTCATATCCGCAGCCTCCGTCAATTTCTACAAGCCCAATCTTTGCAAGGTTAAATTGGCCCCAGTTCAAGAAAGTACTTAAGCACGTACCTAACCCGAAGCATGTGCATAGTTCCTTTGACATCAGACGAAGTATTCATGTACTTTAAGTAAGGCCCATGCTTGAGCACCTTGCTAAATTGGAGCCATCATCATCATTATTATTATAATGCAGCCATGTTCCTCCCCCGCCTCCATCTTTGCACTTTTGTTTTCTGTTCACTGACCAGAAGCACCAAATTACCATCAGAAGGATGCTGCTGTGAGCGTCTAGTTTGGACTGTGAACCCGAGGGGGCAGTAGCTGTGTTTTAGGGTATGTCTCCTCTTGGAGTTGGGGCTGGGATTCCCAGCTCGAGAAGACCTACTGGCACTAGGTCTCAACAAGCTAGCAACTAACAATGGAACATAGCCACGGCAACACAGGCTGCGGGATGGGTCAGCTCCCCCAAGGACATACCCATAAATCATAGGCATGTATGTGGGACAGCTACCCCATCCTGCTGCTTGCCTTGCCACGGCGACATTCTATTTTTAGCCCACTGGCTGGATCAGTGCTAGCATGAATATTTCTCCTGGAGCTGGGAATCACACCTCCAGCTCCAAGTGGAGACATACCCTTCCTCTCCACATGTAGCAGCATGGGGCTCTTGTGTGGTGCTCAGTAAATAATAAATGTGCTTTAACTGTACTTTTGTCAGGGACCAGTTGCAGATGCAGCTCAGTGTTAGGTATTCGAAGTGCTTGGATAGTTCCAGATAATCTTGGGACAACTGGGGTGAAATCCTGGCCCTGTTGAAGTCAATGGCTCAAGAGGGCCAGGATTTCACCCTTGAACTTCTGGGATGGAACATGATGCATGGATGGAACTGGAAACTAGGAGCTCCCAGCTCTTGTCACAGGCATCAGGCTAGACAGGTAGGGCGTCATTTTCAGAACAGCAGTGTCCCATTGGTGGGTGCCAATTGCATATGCGAAATCTGTGCCTGAAAGTCAACTGTAGGTAAAAATCTAAGAACTGGCTCCCCTAGCTACTTCATTATGTCACAAATCAGGCAGAGCTGCAAGTACTCTTTTGCACCTGCAATTCACTTTGGATCTGAGTGTGCAAGCCTGAGTTTGAGTAGTCACCAATATAGGCAAGGTTTGCACCGTCATGACCTTTGTGTGCACAAAAACAAGCACGTGCATTTTGCAGGTGCACATTGTTCTGGCAAGAAAGGAGTGGCAAATATATCCCTTAATCGCTCTTTGCCTTCAGCAACCCCATTGGAGAAAAAGGGGTAATCCATCATGTGAATGGGTGTTGTCAGGCTAAATTCATTACTATACATAAAATGCATATGGAATCCTCATATGGGAGGCTTTACAGAAGTGCAAAGCAATGCTGTTATCCTGATTTTTGAGGTTCACCATCAGTATTTGCAAAGCAGTAATGGTCAGAGCTATTCTGCATTACAGTCAGGCAACACATCTGGTTCTGGAGATGTGGGAAGAGGTGCTGAGATGTTTAGACAGGAGTTTTAAAAAACCAGCCTTCTCTTTGGTAGGATTTAGGAACAACCATCAGGTATTAGCTGCTCCTCCAACCCTTGGTGCATATGACCAAATACTTGAAGGTATTTTTGGATTTCCCGGAATGATTTCAATGAAAGTGGTAATTACAGAAATGATACAGCTTCCAGTCAACAATTTCCCGCAAGATGAGAGCACCAGACAATCCTTGCCCACAAGTAACAGAAATTTGAGAGAAACTAAAGGGTTCATTACAAAGAAAAAAGAAGAAAATAACACAAAAACCAACCCTATAGTAACATTATTATTAAAAATATATATTTCCTTATGAACCCCCCCCCCCCCAACAACAACCCACTTTAGGCTTCAGTCTTTTTTTTCTTGCCCCAATTGCAATTAATTCCAAACCATGAAATAGATCATGCAATAACATTAAATTGATGTGGGTGTTACTGGTTCTTCAAAGGCTGTAATTTTATCTTGGTCCATGTGCTGGGTTTTAAGCAGACTTTGAAGATCTATTAGAGAAAATAGGCTGATATTATTGAGGCATTAGGCTTGCCTCATGGTTTTGCTTTTTATTAGAAAAGCAACATGTCTGGGTGATATGTCACTCTCTGAGAGTTTTGGATATGGTCACGTTTTCAAAAATTTCATGAAACTCTTTTTTTGCTGTTTTGCTACCAATTTATACCAATTTAATTGTCTGCATTTTTTTTATCATTTCTGGTCACTACATATGTGCAAAGTAATATGAGTCATTAGGGATGAAATTCACTCCTATGAAGATCATCTTCTCTGCTTAAGACAAGCAAGGCGTGTGTTTTTTTAAGATACAAAAACTATTCTATGGCCAATATTTTCAGATACTTTCCATGTGAGAGAATTTGCCCATTTTTGAGAATGACTGAGCAATAAGCCATGGGGTTAAACATTAACGACTGATGCAGAAGGCATTTCCTGGTTGTAAATGACCTGAGAGCCCTAAACCCTACCCCATTTGGTCATTAGCTTCCAGGAAATGCCTTCCCTGGAAATTGTTATTGCTATTGTGCACCATGTGAAAGCAATAAATTAAGGAAATATAATGTAATTGCCATTTTCCCCTGTGCCTGCTGAATATCAAGCTTGATGTGGTGGTTGCTGCAGTATTTTGTTTATTACAATACTGGTCTTTCCCTAGAAGTTAATGACCAATATAGGAATAAGCAATGCTTCATTACCAGCATTCTGATAGAGAACTGGTAATGTTATGTCACATCGTTAGGAATAGTGCAGAGGTGTCATTGTACATCCTTATGAAATACCAACAGATGTGCTCGCTTTACATTGCCTGTATTAAAGGTAACCACACAGAAACATAGAATATCAGAGTTGGAAGGGACCTCAGGAGGTCATCTAGTCCAACCCCCTGCTTAAAGCAAGACCAGTCCCCAATGTTTGCCCGAGATCCCTAAATGGCCCCCTCCCGGATTGAACTCACAACCCTGGGTTTAGTAGGCCAATGCTCAAACCACTGAGCTATCCCTTCCCCCACATGTCTTATGCTTCAGAGCACCAAGTGATCACCACAGGGTCAGGAAGAGAAATGAATGCCCAATATACAGCATTGTATAATTAGACCCTAATCGAGCAAAGCAGTTAAGCAAATGTGTAACTCTAGAGACATGCGTAATCCCTTTGATTTCTATGGCACGCTTCATACACTTAAGGCTATGCACGTGCTTAGGTGCTTCACTGGATCAGGGCCTTATGTGGGTACAGTATAAGATTTTTTCAGTTTTCTCTGATGCATCATGGCCCCTGCTAGACCAATGGCCTGATCTGGTAAGAGAAATTCTGTGTTCCTAATGATTGGTGTTGTGAAAAATTCTCTTTAAAAGCACATTTGTTTGTTCTTTTCACTCATGTACCCCCCAAATCGTGTGCAGAGCTAGGGACAAATTACATGCCTTGGATTTCTCTGATCCAAATCACTGTTGATAAAAATAATTTCTAAAAAAGACAGAAATAACGTTGGGCCTAACAACTTGGTTTGCTGCGTTTCTGATTCCAACCTACTGTATGAAATGGTAAAGAAGTGAGATAGCAAATGCTGAAAATCACTAATGGGAAGGTAATCAGCAGGTCTGCCATACTGGAAAACTCTGCATTGGTAATCTCAAAGTACCTACAAACACCAGCTCACGGCATACTTCTCACAAATAGCCTCTGATGAAGTCATGTACCCAGGGCCATGCAGCAGATCTGTTGACGAGCTTGGAATAGACTCTAGACTTCCAAACACTTTAATTAAGGGTATGCTACACTGCAATTACAAACCCGTGCCAGCCATGGGTGACTAATGGCAGTGTAGACATACCTTAAATCACCAGTTTTTCCTTCCAGTACATAAGCCATGACCTAAGTACAGGGCTGTGTCTGAGCTACACTCCATACAACTTGGGTGTGTGCTTGAGAGAGGTGGACCAAGGTGGTGTTACACTAACCTCATATCCCTCGACGCATGGGCTGGATCCAGCCTGTTCCCTGGTGTACGTCAGAATACAGCTTTAGCATATGCCCAGCTGCATGTAGTACCAAAGAGGCAGGATTAGTGGGCCCCCAGCCACACCTTTTCCCCTTAGACACAGCCCTGATGTAAAAGCCAATATGGTGATTCTGTACTGTTGTATGGGAGGCAATGTGGCCTGGTGGAGAGAGTACTAGGACTAAGGAGACCTTGGTTCTGTTCCTAGGTTGGCCATTGGTCTGAGTAAGGCTAGTTACTTTCCCCTCTTTGTACCTCCCTTTTCCCATCTATAAAATTAGTACAATGATCCTAGCCTCCTTGGTAAAGCATGTTGAGATCTCTGGGTGAAGAACTAGGTATTATTATTGCAACAACTGCAGATTTCCTCCCACGGACGGAATCCTCCAGTGGCCAATTAAGCCAGCATTATGGCTGCTTTGCACTGTGGGAACTGCACCAAGCAGCAATAGTGGGGGCTGGGATTGAGCCCTATATGTTCAAAGCACTTCACAAATATTACTTAATGAATCCCCTTAGCAGCAGGTAAGTAAGATTAGAGGCTGAAGCACTATAGCAACCTTTGGAATGTTATCTACTACATTTTCTAGCTGCCTGATGCCCTCGTGTTAGGCAGCCTTTTTACAAAATGAACTCTCTCGTTAGGCAGCTGACCTTATTTTGCACATTTTTGACTAGCAGAGATTTTTCTATTGACTCCCACAGCAAATCCAGGTTTGTCAGGCTAACATTCAGACCTCAGGCTTCAACAAACTGAAGAAGAGACACGATTTACAGGTGTCTTCATGAAAGTGATAGAGCTGCTTTTACATTAGAGAGAGTATCTTTTATTGGATCAGCTTCTGTTGGTGGGCGAGTCAAGCTCAAAAGCTTGTCTCTCTTACTAACAGAAGTTGGCCCAATACAAGATATCACCTCGCCCACCTTTGCTCTCTAATATCCTGAGACCAACACAGCTACAGCAATACTGGATACTGCTTCCATGTTCTCATTCACTGGATTAACAGGGTCACACAAGTTCCACAGAGTCCAAGTTTCTCAGCTTCTCAGGCTCTGGTTCTGGCAGCATCAGCTCAATATCCCTGAGGATGGAACAAAGGGATCTGCTGGCCAAGATTTGAATGTGGCAGAATTCCTCTGAGTGGAACTCTTATGTTACTCAACAATACACATTCCAGAAGGGTGGGTGATACAGCTTTTCCCATCTTTGTTCTGCTTTAACTGATAAGGACCAAGAGAAACAATTTGTGTTATTTAAAGCAATTTTTTTCCACATGATACCGGAATGAAAGACTTTCTAGATTTCTTTTTACCTTCCCTTCATGCTTAAGGAAACTAGATTTTTTTTGTGGGTATGGGTGTGAGTACTTCCTTACTGCCTAAAGCTATAGGTAAGTTTGACAATTACCTTCCATACATGACTCATTTGTAATGACTCTATTTTGCTCTAAGTAACAAGATGGTTAGATTGTCACTGGCCAAGAGGGTGGCGAGCAAAGTCTAGCTAAGGCACCAATATGACCTCCATTGCTGCAATATCTGAGTGTCACACTTTGTAATGTATTTACCCTCAAAACACCTGTGTGTGGTAGGGCAGTGCTATTATCCCCATTTCACAGTTGGGGAACCGACACACAGAAAGACTAAGAGTATGTCTAAGCTGGAGCAGGAGGTGTAATTTCTAGCATGAGTAGACATACCCATGCTAGCTTTGATTGAACTATTGCACTAAAAATAGCAACGTAACTGTAGTGGCAGAGGCTAGTTGCCCTAAGTACAAACCCATCGGAAACCCAAGGTGGCTAGCGCATACTGCTGCCTTGGCTACACTGCCATTTTTAGCATACTTGGGTATGTCTAGCCCCTCTGGAAATTATACCTCTAGTATAGACATACCCTAAGTGATTTACACAATGTCCCATAGGAAGTCTATGGTGGAAGAAGGAATAGAACCGGGTCTCCTGAGTCCATGGCTAATGCCCTGAACACTGGACCATCTTCCCTCTCATAAAAGGCATCTCCTTGGATCCTTATAAAAGGGTCGGTCACAGTTGCAATCCCTGGATTCCCCTGAGCAAAGGGACTGCTCCCTCTTACTGGCCCTGGGACGATAACCACAGAAGGAGTGGGAAGCAACAGGACTATGCTAGCCACAGACTAGATGTGTGTGGTGTACCAAGCTAAGGGACAGTGCAGCAGGCTCTCTGGAGCGCACTGAGGGACACAGAAATAGATGTTCCCAATCTACCTTCTCTAGACCATTCATTATTTTAAATGCTTTTATCATTGTCCCCTTTCGCTGACCTCTCTGTAAAGCACAGGTCCAAACTTTCCCCTCTCTCTTCACATGAGACTTTTCCCATCCCTAGCCACACAGGTTGCTCTCATCTCAATCACCCCTATTTCTGCTATCTCCTCTTGGAGATGGGGTGACCGATAGCACCCACAGTACTCCAGGTCAGGAAGTACCACTGATTTGTATAATGACATTATAACATGTTCTATACTATTTTCCTCTGCCCCATTTCACACGCATCCCAACATTTGTTTCCTTTTTTTTTTTTTCACTAGGAGGCAGAGTCCTTTCCAGAGCTCCCTTGGGGGCTATATGGGAAAGACTAGAGTCTCTCCTGAGCAATCTCAGCTCTGGAGAGGAGGCAGCTTACTTCTCCACTTTGTGGTTGGCCAGCTACCCTTGCCAGTGAGTAGGCTGGTGAAGTGGAGAGGCTGTCTCCACCTAGCTCAGGGGGAAGTATGTGGAGAGCAGAAGCTGCTGGCTGCACCAGACTCAGAACCAAATAGGGCTTATTTATGTGAGTAGGGGGTTGGCTGGAGTCCCCCTGACTCTCTTGTGCAACTCAGTAAGAAAACGACCCAATCTAGCCCTAGTTATGTTTTCTTTCCATACAACACCGACTGGCACCCATTATCCATTACTTTCCTGAAAAGATTGTGTTTGGACTCTGCAAATCCAAACTTTCCTGTGACTTAATGTTCAGGCAGAAAAACCGGCAAGGCCCCCATAATCTATACAGGCCGATGAGGCAGCGGAGTCTTGCTTCAGTGAGCTGAAGACCAGCCTTCCAGAAAGTGGAGCAACAGATGAGCTGGAAGCAAGTATGCCAGCCACAAGATGACAGGAAAAAAGAGAACAATGTGCCCATCCAGAAAGGAGGGTAGGTATGGCTACGCAACTGGAAAACGCACCCTGGGAAACACCCAAACTTACTCTTCTTTGGAGGGGACTGTCGAAGGTGCACAACCACTGACAGTGCTGACTAGTGGTCAGGTGGAGGTTGGCAGTGTGTCTCCCCCTGGAAGCACATTCCTGTCCTTCAGCACCCCAGCCTCAAGGGTCTTCAGTCCTTTAGCACAGGGGCTTTGAGGGCTGGGCCATTGAACAGCCACAAACTTTTCTAGCTGGCCTCTCGCCAGAGGTGAAAGCTCTTGTTGTATTGTCCCCTTTGGGGTGGGTATGGGAGCCCAGGCTTGCTGTCTCCACTGGGCTCCAGTCCAGGGCCCAATGGTGAACAGCTACACCTAACGCCATGGGGTGCTAAGCCTCTTCCCTGGTACCATTTCCTACCCCGTCTCCTTCAGCTTCCCACAGTAAATCACTCCAATCAAGTCTCTCTCACCCACAAACTCCGTCCTCTGCTTCTCCTTTGTGTATTTTCACAGGTCTGTGTCGTGGGTTCCCAGGCAATGAGATCCTGGCCAGTATTTTCCCCTCAGAGCTCCCTTCCACTGCCCGTCTCTGAACTGCCCTACCCTTCTTTTTACAGCCCTGACTCCATCTTGGGCAGGCTTTTCAGGTGAGTCTGGATGGGACTGCCTGGACCCAGAGCTGTTCCTTAAACCCTTGCTCTCCAGTGTGGGATTTGTACACCCCACCACAGTGACCTTATACCAGAGGTCCCCAAACTTTTGAGGGTCACACACGCACCCTGTCCGCCCCCCCGGAGCTGGGGCTTGGAGCAAGGCCACAGCTCAGGGGCGGGGGACATGAACAAGGGTAAGGTGGTGAGTCTGGGGCTGCAGCTGGGGGTGGGGCTGGGGCTGGGAGTGGGGCCGGGGCTGGAGCCACAGCCAGGGGCCAAGGCTGGAGGCTGGGGCGGCGGGGCGGGGGAGTGGAGCCACAGCTAGGCTGCGGTGGAGGTCAGCAGCCAGGCCCGTGGCCAAGTGCAGCTCTGCTCCTGGCCTTGCCCCTGGCCTTGGCCCTGGGCCGAGAATGGAGCTATGGTCAGTGGCCGATGTTGGGGTGGGGATGGGTCCAAGAGCAGAGCCATGCCGAGGCTGAGGACAGGGTCAGGCATGGGGCCGGGAGTTGAGGACGCGGCTGCGGGCAGGACAGGAGCAGAGCTGGGGATGGTGAGGGGCTGGGTGTTGCTCCCTCCCTGCCCCCGTGGGGGCTGGCCTGGGCCCTGCTGTGCCCCCCGCCCCAAAGGTTCCTCCATGCCCACCTACGGGGACATACCCCACAGTTTGGGGACTTCTGCCTTATACAGTAATTGAAAAATTAAACAATATATCCTCGCTGATACAAAAAGCAAGACTCATCCCTTTGTTGTGCACTGAGAACTAGTGCATAAATGTGTTGAAAGAAAGGGGAGGGCAAACACTGAGGATTCTCAACAATTATCCCAGAGGGATGCAGAGGGGGATTTGGAGGTATCCCAGCAGGTTTCTGTGGCTTGTGGTGGGCAACCAGTTGTGGAGGAAGAATTGTTGGGGTGTCCTTGGGACCTCCATGCACTGCAGTCTTCAACAGACAGTACGTCCACAATGGATAGGGCAAATCTGGAGGACATGAACACTTCATTTGCTGATAATCCAAATCCAGCGATGAGTGATGTCTCCATGACTTAGGACTCAAGCATGTAGATCAACGTGGATACCTGTGTGGATGGCAGACTACCTCGATACCTAGGACTTACTGTTTAAATGATCATTCAGCTAGAACAGGGAAAGTTGTAGTGAGGAGTACAGACAGCACCTCCACTAACAGATAAGATGATGTATCTTTATCTTGAGATGTTAAACTGTTGTGTCATGTGTCATTATGTTATTGCATCTGATCTGGGAGGGTTTAATAGGAAGTCAATTCCTGTCCCTCTGAGCTAGAGTCCCTTCCTGTCCTGGAAGTATTTCAGTAAATCCCTGTGGTCCTATAAGTGAGTATTATGGTTTCTTTGCTCCTGACCTTGGCCTTTTTGGGGGCTTTGCCCTGTTTTCTGTACGTGAAGCCTTCAACTACTGGGTACCTATATACATTAAAAAATTGCTGGGCCAAATCCTCTGTGGTTCTGTGCAAACTCATCTCCCACTGAAATCCCTGGGACTCACAGGTGTCCAGCACCTTGCAGCGCCGGGCCCATCATCATTATTAATATCACAAATATGTTGAGTTTTTTCTCTGGTTTATTGCATACACCCTTCGCAATAGCCTTATTGGGGATTAACATGCCAGCAAGGTAAATGATAACACAGAACTGACACGATATTAAGTTTCCTGTTACAAAGCTGGAACATATGTTTCAATACTGTGGTCCACGTAAGTCCTAGAACATGACATGATGAAGCCATTATGGTGAATTCCTTTGTTTGAAATCAATCGTGGTAGGACGCTTTCCTTTCTCCCAAATGCTAAGATAAAGAAATCAGGATATAAACTGTTTAGGTGAACAGAGAAGGATTTCCACTGACACCAATGTATTTAAAGCCAGCTATTTGTTTTAAAAGATTTATTTCTAAGTGCTCATGAAAGATGCCAAATTAATAGTTCTAGAGGCTGAATTCTTCTGTTCACCTGGGGCCTGATCCAAAGCCCACTAACTGGTACAGATCTAATTTTAGTACTAGGGAAATTGCTTGAAACTATAGTACAGAACAGAATAATCAGACACATAGGTGAACATGATTTTGGGGGGAAGACTCAACATGGCTTTTGCAAAGGGAAATCAGGTTGCACGAATTTATTAGAATTCTTCGAGGGGATCAACAAACACGTGGACAAGGGTGATCCAGTGGATATAGTGTACTTGGACTTTCACAAAAGCTTTGGCAAGGTTCCTCACTAAAGGCTCTTAAGCAAAGTAGGCAGTGTTGGGATAAGAGGGAAAGTCCTTTCATGGATCAGTATTTGGTTAAAAGACAGGAAACAAAGGGCAGGAATAAATGGTCAGTTTTCACAATGGAGTGAGGTAAATAGCAGGGTCTGTACTGGGACCAGTTCTGTTCAACATATTCAATGATCTGGAAAAAAGGGGTAAACCGTGAGGTGGTAACGTTTGCAGATGATACAAAATTACTCAAGTCCAAAGATGACTGCGAAGAGTTACCATGGGATCTTACAAAGCTAGTTGACTGGGCAACAAAATGGCAGATGAAATACAATAATGATAAATGCAAAGTAATGCCCGTTGGAAAACATAATCCCAACTATACATACAAAATGATGGGATCTAAATTAGCTGTTACCACTCAAGAAAGAGATCTTGGAGTCATTGTGGATAGTTCTCTGCAAACATCCACTCAATGTGTAGCACTTGTCAAAAAAACGAACAGAATGTTATGAAGCATTAGGTAAGGGATAGATAATAAGACAGCAAATATCATAATGCCACTATATAAAGCTATAGTATGCCTACACCTTGAATACTGTATGAAGTCCTGGTCTCCCCATCTTAAAAAAGATACATTAGAATTGGAAAAGTTATAGAGAAGGGCAACACAAATGATGAGGGGTATGGAACAGCTTCCACATGAAGAGAAATTAAAAACAATGGGACTGTTCAGCTTGGAAAAGAGAGGATTAAAGGGGGATATGAGAGAGGTCTATAAAATCATGACAGGTGTCGAGAAAGTGAACAGGGAAGTGTTGTTTACCCCTTCACATAACACAAGAACCAGGGGTCACCCAATGAAATTAATAGGCAGCAGATTTAAAACAAACATAAGGAAGTCCTTCTTCACACAACACACAGTCAACATGTGGAACTCATTCCCAGGGGATGTTGTGAAGGCCAAAAGTATAATTGGGTCATAAAAGAATTAGATAAGTTCATGGAGGATAGGTCCATCAATGGCTATTAGCCAAGATGGTCAGGGATGCTACCCTGTGGTCTGGGTGTCTCTAAGCCTCTGACTGCCAGATGCTGGGATTGGATGAGAGGGGATGGATCGCTTGATAATCACCCTTGATGAACTTCCATTATGCATTTTTTCTTTGAATGACATAATGGATTTTCTCTTGTACTTTTGCAACCTTTTTATTTCATTGGTGAAAAAAATAGAATTCCCACCTCACCATAGCCACTAGCCAGTGAATTTGTCTCCCTTCTCTGTAATTTACAAGGCCCCTAATGATAAGCATTCCTCCACTTGTGTTAGTTGACCCAAATCAAAAGGGCAAATTCAAAGGACAGCATTGCATGCTTCAAAATGCAAGACTGTAACCTTATCAATATAGTATAGAATCATAAAACGAGGTGATGGAGGTTAACTGCCATATTGCGGATTTGACTAATCAATCCAAGCATAAAGCACACTTAAGGAACAAAACACACCAAAAAAAAACCCCAAACAAATGGAGTCTGCAACTTTGCAAACTATTGAGCTGCTTGGAATGTGGACCGGCATCTTTGTTCTGCATGAGGTACCTGTGTGTAGAATTAAATAAAGACAAAATAAAAAGGAAGATGGATTTGAATGCATGGAACTGCTATACCATTTTAAGCTAAATTCCATGCTCATCTATTTATTTATTCATTTATTTCAATGTGTGTTAGATCAGGCCAATTCTCTAGATCTAGCTGTTTATATCAAGAGCTATACTGCGTTACAGGATTGTCAGTCAAGCGACTTTGGCTAGCACAAACTGCAGTCAAGAATTAAGAAATGGTCTGTAAATATCAGTGTTTTTCATTTTAATACAATATTTGCCATTTTTCTAAAGGGAGATTGGAAGGGAAACACAGGACATCACTTTGTTCAGAGTAGGCAATGTAAAGCCATGGAGGCAAATAATATATTGCTGTAAGAAGTGATGATCCTCTCATACTTTTATTTTAGGATTTACATTGTGCTTTGCTTAGAGCAGGGCAAAATTTTACTATGAATTGAAAAATGAATTTTGGGGATCCCCAAAACTTTTCACAAATTTGTGCCGAGTTCAGTGCATAGTTTCAGCTGAAGGAAAAGAAAAGAAAAACACATTCAAAGAAATTGAAAGGAATTGTTTTGGACATTCTGAAAGAAAACATTTTGACTTCCCATTTTGAAATGGTGTTTCATTTCAAGTTAGCTCTAAAAAAACACACACAAAGGGTGAAAACCGCTCAAAAACAACCTGAAATTAAACAAAAAGATGTGTGTGTGGGGGGGAAGTTTTAGGTCGAATGAACATTTCATTTGACCCATTTGACATTCAAAATTCAGTTTCAGTTCAAACTGAATCAGGATTTTTTTCAGATGTTTCAGTTCCATTCACAAACCAACCTTTTCCCCTCCCAGTGATTCACTCACTTGTAACTCTAGGATCCTCCTCCACATCAAAATGATGAGTCTATTTGCTGGACCCCCACTTCCTTGTGTGCCCACAGGGAAACCAGGGGTGACATGCTGAAATGGCCTACTGTACAAGCAATAGGAACTTGTGCATTGTGGATTCTCTTACTGCCGCACTAGAGCATAGAATAACATTATTTACTTTCTTCGTTTTATTTTTATTTTATTCTTCCTTTAATGACACTATTCCCTTCCAAAAGAAATGCTTTATGATTCATATCCGGCATCTGCAGACTCCTGGGGGCAGGCCAGGGTCATTATCTTGAATTTGATGAGTGTGTGTGCAAGGTAAACTCACTTTAAAATGCAGGGGTGGATGCACAGAGCACACACACACTGCAATTTCCCATAGCTTAAATAAGGATTTTTTAAATTAAAATAAGAAAGTAATTAATACACATGGGCATTTGCTGATCCGACTTTATACACATTTCATATGGACCTAATTTACTGTCTTGAAATTAATTAAAAGTATCAGAGAAAGAGGCTGTTTCTGATGGGGATAATACACCAATAACTCCCATAGACAGGCTCTGCAAAGACCATTTGCTGTCTGTTATACAGAAAAGAGGTTGCTAGGAGCCAGACACAGGTCAGAAAAATTATGATTAATCTTTCCCAAAAGGCCTGATTGTACTGACTGCCTGATGTACTTAGTGCATGGCAGCGTTGGACCTGAACCTCTGAGAAAAATGGTCACTCTGAGTCTGATTTGCCAGTCAAGTTGGTGGAGAAAACTCCATTGGTTTTGATGGGAAGTGGTTTTCCTATGCCCCTGACTGTATAAGCAAGTTCACACATGTGCCATGAGAAATCAGTGTGGGTGCAGGTGTCTCAGTGCATGGGCTTGCAGGGTTGGGCCCAAAGTGCCTCATTTCATCAGTCTTTTCGACACAGCCCATATATTTGATTGTTTCTTCTGTTAAAACCTCATCTCCAATCTATTATTCACTATGAAACCACCATCTTCAATGCAGCCTGTCCTCTAGTCTGAGAACCTCCCTGAAGTGTCTGAGAAAGGTGGCATCCATGGGCCAGCAGAACTCTGGAACTCCAGCAAACTGCAAAGCTGGCACTTTGATTCATCTCCTCCACATCACCGTCTGATAACCTGTTGATCTATGGCCCCTGCAGTCAGCTCAGCAAAGAAGTGAGCCATTTCTAGCATCATATGCCACAAAGCCCAGAATGGGCACTTTAAATGACAAAAATACCTCATTGTAAAAATACATGAATGGGACTTCCAAATGAAGGTCTGATCCTGTTTCCAATAAAACCAGGAAGAATATTTTCCTTTGACTTCAGTGGGAGCAATATGACAAAATATTAGAAGGCAAAATTGGCAAGCACAAGGTCTGTGAACTACACGCCAGCTCGGACGGAAATGCTGCTTAGGCCTGTCTCTGTGGGGTGAATTTCATGCCCGTTTTGCCATAGCCAAAGTGTAAACTAGCATATTCCTTTTCTACTTTTTTTTAAAAACACACGTTAAATAGTTCTTATTTGTCAAATGGGGAGGTAAAGGAGGCAACACGGGAGCAGTGTTGTTGTAATTGGCCTCCTGCTAAAGGAAATATTTTGTCAAGTGTTGAGTGAATTTTGGTGCTGTCCATGAGGTTGGTGTATCAGGATAGTGTGTTATTCTCCCACTCACTTTTTTTTCAAATTTGCCAGCTTTTAGACATGGTAAATGGATTTTTTTTGCTGCCAAATAGTTCACTCTCTATGGAATTAAAAAAACAACAACCCTTTCGGCATCTCGCTCCTGGCAAAGGCACAGTAGGGTTTTCAAACTTTTTATCTGTGAGCCTGCTAATTTTTTGGAATGGTCTTCCTTATTCTTCTTGTAAATGGTGCATTGATACCCAAAATAAACACAGAAAGAGGCCAAGTAAAGAATAAGATTCATCTACTCAAATGAAGGGTCCAAAAATGGAATTCTCCAAAAACTACTGTAAGTGCTATAAGATTTCAGGCTGCAAACTCATCCAAAGTTAACAGTTAACATAACATTCAGTTCTTAAACACCAAGAGGATAAAAAGAGCAGTTTCAAACTGACAAAATATTTATTTACTGCAAAATGATGGTCTTGTGGTTAAGGTACTGGAGTGGGACTTGGACGCCTTGATTTAATACTCACCACTAACTTCTGGTGTGACCATGGGCAAGTCATTTCATCTTGCGGTGTCTCAGTTATGCATCTGTAAAATAGTTTTAATAATACTTCCTATGTCTGACTTTTTTCTTTAGATTGTAAATTCTTTGGAGCAGGTACTGGCTATTAACTATGTGTGTGTACAGTGCCTAGCACAATGGAGCCCAGATCTTGGTTTGGGCCTGTCAAGGTTCCTTCCCCACTCTGAACTCTAGGATACAGATGTGGGGACCTGCATGAAAGACCCCCTAAGCTTATTATTACCAGCTTAGGTTAAAAACTTCCTCAAGGTACAAGCTTTGCCTTGTCCTTGAACCCTATGCTGCCACCGCCAAGGGTATTAAACAAGAACCCACTTGGAGACGTCTTCCCGCACAAAATATCCCCCCAAGCCCTACACTCCCTTTCCTCAGGAAGGCTTGATAAAAATCCTCACCAATTTGCACAGGTGAACACATACACAAACCCTTGGATCTTAAGAACAATGAAAAATAAATCAGGTCCTTAAAAGAAGAATTTTAGTTAAAGAAAAAGTAAAAGAATCACCTCTGTAAAATCAGGATGGTAAATACCTTACAGGGTAACCAGATTCAAAACACAGAGAATCCCTCTAGGCAAAACCTTAAGTTACAAAAAGACACAAAAACAGGAATATACCTTCCATTCAGCACAGCTATTTTACCAGCCATTAAACAAAAGAAAATCTAATGCATTTCTAGCTAGATTGCTTACTAACTTTTTACAGGAGTTCTGAAGAGCATTCCTGATCTGTTCCCGGCAAAAGCATCACACAGATAGACAGAGCCTTTGTCCACCACCCCCCACATCCAGCTTTGAAAGTATCTTGTCTCCTCATTGGTCATTTTGGTCAGGTGCCAGTGAGGTTATCTTAGCTTCTTAACCCTTTACAGGTGAAAGGGTTGTACCTCTGGCCAGGAGGGATTTTATAGTTCTGTATACAGAAAGGTGGTTACCCTTCCCTTTATATTTATGACACACACCCCAAATCACAGATAGGGTGAAACACTGGCTGTGATTTCTTCCTGGAGCTCTAGGAGAAAACAGAGTTAATAAGACATATGCACCTCTAAATATACTACCAAGTGTATAAAGACTAACAATATTTTCCACATCTCAAGGACGATTTTAACCAGTTGATTCTGGGAAACTTTCACGGGAGAGTGCATCAGCCACTTTGTTAGAAGCTCCTGAGATGTGTTGTATGTCGAAATCAAAATCTTGGAGAGCTAAACTCCACCGAATAAGTTTTTTGTTATTTCCCGTGGCGGTATGAAGCCACTGTAGCGCAGCATGGTCGGTTTGCAGGTGGAAACGCCATCCCCAAATGTATGGGCATAGCTTTTCCAGAGCGTAGACAATGGCGTAACATTCTTTTTCACTGACTGACCAGTTGCTTTCCCTCTCAGACAGCTTCTTGCTGAGAAACACTACAGGGTGGAATTCTTGATCCGGTCCTTCCTGCATTAAAACTGCTCCCACACCATGATCGGACGCATCTGTGGTTACTAGGAACGGTTTGTCAAAGTCTGGGGCCCTTAGCACAGGGTCAGATCTGAGTGTTGCTTTAAGCTGGTTAAAGGCCTTCTGACACTCTTCAGTCCACTGAACGGCATTTGGCTGTTTCTTTTTTGTTAGGTCTGTCAGTGGGGTGGCGATTTGGCTGTATTGCGGTACAAATCGTTTGTAATATCCGGCCAAGCCTAAGAAGGATTGGACCTGTTTCTTTGATTTTGGGGCAGGCCACTTTTGGATAGCATCCACTTTGGCCTGATAGTTCCTTGACCCACCTGGTGTCCAAGAAGAAAAGGAGTACTTGTGGCACCTTAGAGACTAACCAATTTATTTGAGCATAAGCTTTCGTGAGCTACAGCTCACTTCAAAGTGAGCTGTAGCTCACGAAAGCTTATGCTCAAATAAATTGGTTAGTCTCTAAGGTGTCACAAGTACTCCTTTTCTTTTTGCGAATACAGACTAACACGGCTGTTACTCTGAAACCTGGTGTCCAAGGTAAGTCACTTTGTTTAGGCCTATTTGACACTTCTTAGCCTTAACAGTTAGTCCTGCCTCCCTTATGCGCTTGAAGACTTTTTGTAGATGTTCCAGGAAGAAATCACAGCCAGTGTTTCACCCTATCTGTGATTTGGGGGGCGTACCTTGAGGAAGTTTTTAACCTAAGCTGGTAAGAATAAGCTTAGGGGGTCTTTCATGCAGGTCCCCACATCTGTACCCTAGAGTTCAGAGTGGGGAAGGAACCTTGACAGGTGAAAGGGTTTTGCCTCTGGCCAGGAGGGATTTTATAGTTCTGTATACAGAAAGGTGGTTACCCTTCCCTTTATATTTATGACAGGGTCTTTAGAAGGGTTGGTCAAAAATTCTGTTGAAACTGTTTTTCCTTAGAAAATTGGGTTTTAGGTGACACAATATTTTTTTGCAAAAAGTATAGGCTTTACATGGAAACTTTTGATTTTTTGTCAAAAAAGGAATGTCTGAAAACTGACTTTTTTTGGCCAAAACCCAAAATATTTCCCCTCAGCTATGCTGTCATGGTGCCTCATGAGAGTTATAATTTGGTTTCCTCATGTTCCCATTATCCTCTATGAGCCAGGATCCCCAGCCAGACTACATCTTCCAGGATGTACCACAGCCAGGGACTCCCATGCTGTACTGACACCCCACACCCAAAAAGGGAGACCATTGTGCATCATGGGAGAGGTAGTCTAACCAGGGAGTCCAGCCTGCTTGGGAGAATGGAAGCATGAGGCAACGCAGCGACACTGTAGGCTCCAAATATTTTTGTTCTCAGCCAAAAGATTTCATTTTTCAATTTTTACCGAAAAGTCAATGTCTTCTGTGGAAAAAAACATAAAACAAAAACCCTTTCCAGCATTAGGCACAGCTGTAATACAAATAAATAATTAATAAAAGCAGACTGTTCAAATTATAAGCCATAAAAACACTGTATCTAAATGATATCTGAGTGATATGCATAAAATGTGACAGACATCTGCTGATACCCGTTGTAAAACTCCTATTAAAGAATAATTGTATCATATTTATCTGTTGATATTGATTTATCTCAGTAGCTATGCTAGAGAAATACAAATGTCTTACTGTATTGTAACATTAAGAGCATTAATTTAGCAACACAGGGACATGGAACATAGGACTGGAAGTGTCCTCCTGGCTCATCAAGTCATAGTAACGTTAATTTAACCATGTTTCATATACTGTAGATATAATGATATTCAGTAAACATGAACATATCCAGAGATCTTTTAAAAAACAAAGGCATAGAAAATACTACATATCTGCAGCATATATGAGATAATTTTACTAGGATAACCATGGGGGAAATCCTGGCCCTATTGAAGTCAATTGCAAAATTCCCATTGACTTCAATGGAACCAGAATTCAACCCCTAACTCTTTTTCATTTTCTGACTTTTAAGTATTTAAGTTAGTAAACAATCTTATTAATATAAGTTTTTATATTTTAATTTCCCTGTTGCTTCAAGAAAGAAAAACCCAACATGAATAATACCACCACCTTGCAATTGTGTAGCCCTTTTCATCTATAGATTTCTGTACTAGCTTCTGCCCTGATCTTTTGTGTATTCTCCTGGGCTTGAAGCTGTCTTAAGTGCATAGGTCCTATCTCTGTTTTAGAGATAGTGGCTGGCTAATTGCATTATCTTAAGTGTATTTTGGCAGTGTTGGAGGCTGGATAACTGCAGGCTCCTATGCAATATGTAGATTTCTACTATCAAGCATGAGATTTACCTGAGTATAATTTTTTTTTGTTTTGTTTTTATTTTATTTGCCTGAGGTCACTTTAATTTATGTGAAAAAACAAACAGCAAAATTTACTGGGTATATGCATCCCCAGTGTTCTAAGCCAGCACTAAATAAAGAACCTAACGAACTATTGGGGATTGGTCCTGCTTTAAGCAGGGAGTTGGACTAGATGATCTCCCGAGGTCCCTTCCAACCCTGATATTCTATGATTCTATGATTCAATTCCATTGTGCATGCATAATCAAATTCACATGATCATAACTTCAAAACTATCAGCCCAATTTCCTTGAAGCTTGGCCTATTCATTACATAGATCTATAACACAAGTCAAGTTTGAATAAACTTGGTTCAGCCATTGTTGACTTATGCATGAGCAACATTTTGATTGGGACCTGTGTGGACATACATTTTTTGACAAAGCTATAACTCAAAAATGACCAAATGGAGTTTATTAAAATATCCCCCAGAGAGATCATCTCTGTGCTGAAACCAAGCATGGAAATTTTAGCCTCCAGAGACCTGGTTTGAGGATGTTTACATGGTATCTTAGCACAGTTATACTAGATGTTGCATCTTAACCTCAACTATAGTAGTTGGGCCAGCTCCCATTGTAACCCAGAGAAGGCTCATTAAACTTGAGTCTTCAGTGCAGTATTTGGGGCCTGTGCAGGAAATTTACATTACAAGGAGCAGTAAGGATTTTGCATACCTACTTGCTCATAGAATCATAGAACCATAGAATCATAGAATATCAGGGTTGGAAGGGACCCCAGAAGGTCATCTAGTCCAACCCCCTGCTCGAAGCAGGACCAATTCCCAGTTAAATCATCCCAGCCAGGGCTTTGTCAAGCCTGACCTTAAAAACCTCTAACGAAGGAGATTCTACCACCTCCCTAGGTAATGCATTCCAGTGTTTCACCACCCTCTTAGTGAAAAAGTTTTTCCTAATATCCAATCTAAACCTCCCCCACTGCAACTTGAGACCATTACTCCTCGTTCTGTCATCTGCTACCATTGAGAACAGTCTAGAGCCATCCTCTTTGGAACCCCCTTTCAGGTAGTTGAAAGCAGCTATCAAATCCCCCCTCATTCTTCTCTTCTGCAGGCTAAACAATCCCAGCTCCCTCAGCCTCTCCTCATAACTCATGTGTTCCAGTCCCCTAATCATTTTTGTTGCCCTTCGCTGGACTCTCTCCAATTTATCCACATCCTTCTTGAAGTGTGGGGCCCAAAACTGGACACAGTACTCCAGATGAGGCCTCACCAATGTCGAATAGAGGGGAACGATCACGTCCCTCGATCTGCTCGCTATGCCCCTACTTATACATCCCAAAATGCCATTGGCCTTCTTGGCAACAAGGGCACACTGCTGACTCATATCCAGCTTCTCGTCCACTGTCACCCCTAGGTCCTTTTCCGCAGAACTGCTGCCTAGCCATTCGGTCCCTAGTCTGTAGCTGTGCATTGGGTTCTTCCGTCCTAAGTGCAGGACCCTGCACTTATCCTTATTGAACCTCATCAGATTCCTTTTGGCCCAATCTTCCAATTGGTCTAGGTCCTTCTGTATCCTATCCCTCCCCTCCAGCATATCTACCACTCCTCCCAGTTTAGTATCATCCGCAAATTTGCTGAGAGTGCAATCCACACCATCCTCCAGATCATTTATGAAGATATTGAATAAAACCGGCCCCAGGACCGACCCTTGGGGCACTCCACTTGATACCGGCTGCCAACTAGACATGGAGCCATTGATCACCACCCGTTGAGCCCGACAATCTAGCCAGCTTTCTACCCACCTTATAGTGCATTCATCCAGCCCATACTTCCTTAACTTGGTGACAAGAATACTATGGGAGACCGTGTCAAAAGCTTTGCTAAAGTCAAGAAACAATACATCCACTGCTTTCCCTTCATCCACAGAACCAGTAATCTCATCATAAAAGGCGATTAGATTAGTCAGGCATGACCTTCCCTTGGTGAATCCATTCATCCCCATCACTAACCTGTTCTTACAAAGCCAGTTGGACCACAACCAGAAAGAGAGAGACAAATTCAAATCCCACCTTCCTTTCAGGTGGTGGGGGAACTGGACCAGAGATTTTCCCCGAAAACGCTGTCTGGAGTGCTTCACAACCATGAGTACCAACCTCAGGGCAAACACTCCAAAGTGGTGGTATGGTCTATAATTAGATTTCACCAACTCAGTAACAAATATGAACTCCTGAAACACCATAACAGTGTTACTGTGGAGTCACAGACAGTCCCCTTGGGCATTACAGTCTATCTTGCCACCCAGGCAAGCTGGACTTAGTGACAGTTGGTTGCCATACTCCAAAGATCACAAAAGATTCAGGTTGTTTCCAGTCCCAAGAGACCAGTCACTTACAGCAGATCAGTTGCTACCTCAGATCTCACACCAAAGACAACGCTTGTAGTCAATCCTACAGTAAACTAGCTGAGGATTTATTAACTAGGAAAAGAGAGTGTTATTTGCAAGTTAAATCTGGCAAACATACACACACAAATGAGTTACAGTCCATGATTCCAAAAAGTGACAGAGTTATAGAACTTTTAGAGCTAATCCAGGTTGACCCTGGCGGGGGTGGTGTCTCTGTCTCTGTTTCATAGCTCCAGCCCTTTGAGAGTCGAAACAGCAAAGGAGATGAAAAATTGTCTTGTTCACTATCTTGATTTCCTTCTTCCAGAATTGAAGCTGATGGGACAATCCTGTTTGGAAATAGACTGTACTGGGGCAATTAGCAAAGTCTTTGTACTGTGCGGTCCCACAATGTCCCGTTTGGTTTTGATAGTCTTTCCTGATGAACACGAGACAATCTCGTCGGACAGGCTGACAGTTTCAGGGAAAACATTATTTACAGCTATAAAGCAAAAACTTAAATATTACCTTATAGCATGTGATAAAGATATTATATGTGAGATTAATGCATGCAACAATTTACAAGTGTTTCATAGAGTCTAAACACTAAACACATTGTTATAAGTTCAATACACATCTTAACCATAATGACACACAGGTGAAACAGACTGGTTTCCAGCAATGAATTTTTCAGTGCGTGGCTAAGCCCTAAAGTCTTGGCAAGAGTCAGCACCTGATTTACTGCATCACACCCCTATCTCAGGGGAGTACCCTAACCACTGGGCTAAAAGTTAAGAGGGAAGTCCACTTCATCCTCCTGCCCCCCAGGGTTCTTACAAAAGTGGCATAACGGCCTAACTTCAAAGAGGGTTCCTGGCTGTGAGCTGCCAGCAGAGATAGGTGCCTCTCTCTGTGAGAGGGGTGGGGTTTAGCACACACCCTTCTCATTGGTATCTCCATTGGCCACCTTCGGTAACTTTCAGCCTGGCATGATGGCTTTTGTAAATCACTGTATAAGGTGTCTCTCTCTCCCTATGCATTGTATAGGAGCTTAGGCACCTAACTCAGGCTTTGTGAATTGCAGTAATTTTCTGGGTGTCTAAAAGTTAAGCATTGTGACACTGAGCATCACACCACCTAACTAGCTTTGTTCATCCAGGCCTAAGTGAGTTGCTCAAGATCACATAGGAAGTCCATAGCAGAGCTGGAACCGAACTCAAATCTGCTAAGGACTTGGCTACATTACAGAGCTTTCGCCACTATCTCTATGCAAGAATAGCTGTGCTGTCAGAACCCTGAGGTGAAGATGCAGCAAAAGCTTACCATAGCTACACCACCTCCCTGAATGACATCAGCTAAGCTGACAAAAGCATTCTTCTGTTGGCATAGTTGAGTCTACATGGGGTTTTTCCCAACATACCCAATGTTGGCTAAGGGGTGTGATTTTTTTCACACTCTTAGCCCGCATAGCTATGCTGGCAAAACTTTGTAGTGTAGACAAAGCCTAAATCACAGTTTAAAGTCTTAACCCCAAATCCATCATCCCTCACTGCCTCATTAGAGTTGGCTTTGCAGGCCTGCCCCAGATTTTTGTTTGTGAGCTCCTCAATTTGCAGCACCATACTACCATCACTGACAGCAAATCTCTTGGGAAGGAGATGGCCTGTGTTGGCAGGAACCAGACAAGTAAAAAATTACAACAAGCAAACCAAAGGGATATCCCCAGGGTTCCAAGGACTCTCCTTGGGAGAAAACAAACAACCTGCCTGCCGGTTGTTGACCTGACCCACCTTTGCTTGTCCTGACTGATCTCTCTGCATTCACGCAAACTCTGGAATATGCTCACACTCTAATTTTTAATATGTAGCCATTTGTTTATAATAGGCACTGATGAAAGCTGGCTGTTGCTCTTATTTTTCCCTCTCTATGAACTGGAGTGATGACAACAAAACTTCTAGTAAATTATAATATAGGGAGTCAGTTCCAAATTAGCTTTGAAGTCAGATTTTTTTAAGGGGGAGGATGGTTACAAAACACAACCAGGAAGATTTAAGTAATACTTATATTTCATAACTGTAGTTTATCCAGATTAATATGTCTTTTTCCATGAGTCTGTTTTGATACAGTGAGTTTTATCCGTCAGATTGGCAGAGAGAGAGACTTCTCTTTAGCCACAGGACAGGTATAACACAGCCAGTAGCAATATGGGCTTCCCCACATTGCTCTTGCCAGAGTGCCTCCACTCTGAACTGAAGCAACCATCTCTAGGGATGAGAGGATAGTTTCCAGGCTCCCTTATTCAGTGGCCTCTTGCTGAGTCTGCCAAGATTGTATGTTTACCAACTAAAATAAGCCAACATATTTTCGTTATAGCTCTTACTACTGTGAATCAAAAACATTTCCATATGTGTTGCCTTGCTACAGCTCTTTATGGGCCTGATCCAAAGCCCAATGGAATAAATGGAGACACTCCTAATGACTTCAGTAAGCTCTGGCCCTTATAAATGTATAAGTCAGGCTCAGAAAAGATATATTTCTGATCAATTATCACAAGGCCTTCCAGTAAATATATCATTACCCCCTTGCCCACAACCCAATAATCAATTGCCTCACCATCTGGAAACCATTGTATGGCGGTGAGATCTCATAAGCACCAGAGGCCTACTACACATCTAGGCATTCATCCTATGGGTCTTTGTGCAGTATGCAGCCAGGCAGTACGTGCTTTCCAGTGCAAAAGTGGCAAGAGGAAGGTAGATTTAGCACTAGACGTAATTCTTTACACTGATAGGTTCTAAGTGTCAAGCCCCTTCCTGGCCTGATGTCTTACTTCAAAGTGATCAGCATAAAGAACCATCCATGATATCTTTGTACAACTCTTTCCTAACTAGAGTTCTCCTATGTTATACTTATGAACTGGATCCTTAATCCCCAAATGAGCCACCCCTGCATTTACCTGGCGTTTTCCAATCTGCCAGCCTGACTAATATTTAGGAAGCGATATATGTATATACATGTCTCTCCCTCAATACGCTGTGTGTGTAGCACTTCCTAAGTGCCACTTTGTCTGACTGCCTGGAAAATGCCAGTCTTCTCAGAATTAATTAGGATAAGTGACGAGGTATTTTTGGGTGGGATTTTCTCTTCAGTGGCCAATGTGGAAGAAGTGTGCTGATCCCAGTCGAGTTTGTAGAGCAGTGATAGTCAATAGGCAGACCCCAAGGGGCAAATCTGGACCACCAGATGCTTTTGAATGGACCCCAAAATCTTTTTATTTACTCATTATCATTATTGTTATTTTTTTTTTTAAATTTCTCTGGAGTCTGGACCTTGACTGTAACTTGACCAAGAAATTTGGACCTTGACAAAAAATAATTGCCTACTCCTGGTGTAGAGTACGTCTACACTATAACCAGAGGCGCGATTGAAGCATATATAGACATACCCGAGCGAGCTTACATCTAGTTAGCATGAATACTGATAATAATGAAACTGAGACAGCCTGGACTTTAGCATGGGCTAGCTGTCAAAGTAAGTACCCAGGTTCCCAGTGGACTAGTACAGCCCATGCTGACACTGTGCTGCTTCACTGCTATTGGTCCACCTGCTAGCTAGATCAAAGCTTGCTCGGGTGTGTCTATGCATACTGTAATCACACCTTCAACTGCAGTGCAGACATTCCTTTAGTGGACCAGTGTCCACATCAGAGTAAAGAACTGGCAAAGTTCTGAGAAGCCAAGCACTCAATAAGCATGTGAAAGGGAATCTTGTCACTCTCTTCACCCCTAGAGAAGATTCATCCAGAAGAAGATTGAAGCCCATTGGTTAGGTGGTGTGGGGGAATGTTGCACTGTCACTGTCGACAAACAGAGGACTTCAGGGTCCATAGGTCTTCATCTGGCAGCCTTCCTCAATCTACAGCTCTAAAAACACCTGCATGATTGGAAGAGACACAACAGAGGATGGAACTCCTCTGAGGGACTCTCCTGTCCACTAATAAATGATCCAGCTGAGTACATTTTATCCACTGTCCTGACTGGCTCCCAGTTATCTCCTTGCCTTCTCTGCAGGTTAGGGTTGTGGTTTTGCTAAATTTCTCAGCTTTGTTTTGCATTCGGCCTGAATGATGGTTCAGCAATGGCAACAGAGTAAGTGGCCCACTCTACAAAGGCTGATGTTGGATGCTGGCAAAAATAGATAGAGAAGGGAAAATCCAAAAGTCATAATTAAAGCATAGCTCCAATTTGAATGGGGAAAATGACAAATAGAGGTTCTGGTTTGGTTGTTGCTATAATTTTCTTTTTTCTTTTTTTTTTGGCCAGGATTTTTTTTCTATATATTAGAGGCCTTAGATAGGATACATGATTGGGTAGGGCTTCTATTCCAGATGTTAGAGCCCAATCCTGCCAGGTGCTTAGAATTTCTTACAAAGTGCTGAGTTCCCTCAACTTACACTGAAGGCACTGATAGTTGAGGGCATTCCACATTTTGCAGAATTGGGCCCCCTACTGGCTAGCTGTTTTGTCATCACTGCCCTGACAGAGATCCAGGGGGATATTGTTTCTCTTGCTCTGTGGACTGGCAGCTTTGCAGGGAGAACATTTTGTACCTCAGCGGGATAACAGTAAGACACAGCTTGAATGATCTTTTTCACTGTCTAAATGCTGTTCGTGAAATGAGGTGGCACACTTAAAGGAGGATACATATCTTCTTTGCCATAGAGATGAGAACAGTGTTTCTGTTGTACTATAGCAGGGAACTGTTGTAGCCTAGTGTCCGGAGCAGGGGACTGGAATCAGGATTCTGGTATCCTATTAGCTCTGCCACTGACTCACAATGTGACTTTGGGACAGTCACTTAAGCCTACATTTTCAAAAGTGCCCATTAATTTTGGGTGCCAAACTTCAGAGACATACTAGTGGTGTTAAAGTCAATGGAAGTTGTGGGGTACTCTGTACCTCAGAAAAGCAGTCCTAGAGATCTCAAACTGGGCACTCAAAAATGAGGCAAGCAGAATTTGAAGTCCTTTGAAGTTGGGTGTCCGAAAATTCACAGGGGAGGAGGTTGTAGCAGTCAAGATGGCAGTTAGCGAGGGTCTGGTGAAAGTTTTAGCTCTGTGGAGAGAGAGCAAAAGGGCTGGTTCTCAGAGTTGTTATGGAGAACATCTCCATAAGAGCAGTCAGGATGGACACAATGCGGATATGTAGGTCTAGAGAGAGGAAGGCATCAATTATTATTAATAATGATTGTTATTATGTGTATCGCTGTAGTGCCTGGGTGCCCTAGTCATAGACAAAGACCCCTTGTGCTAGGTGCTGTACAAACACAGAACAAAAAGAGCCCCAAAGAGTTTATAAGTTAGGTAAATGGCACCCAGGCTACAGGCCTGCATGAGAGGAGGTATGGTAGTATTTCCACCAGGGAAATGGGGGTTGGTGCATAGAACTGGTTGGAAAATGGTAAGTATATTTTGGGGTGTGGGGAAATATTTGGTTTGCAGTTCCTCCCCATTATCAGGGTTTTTTTTAAAGGGAGGGAAAAGGGAGAGAAGGGGGAAGGATAAAAGAGGGAGAGAGGGGAAAAAAACACAAATCAAAACATCAAGGTTTTGTTTTTTTATTAAAAAAAAAGAATTTTCTGAAAAAAAAACCAAAACAAACATTTTCTGAGAAAACTGTCATTTTTATAAAAAGGCCATTTTAAATTTTAAAAACAGTTGAATGGAAAATTGTGACTATTTCTATTGGTGTCGCTTGGGAAGGAAGTCAAAGATTTCCGTTCTGGTCTGTTTACGTTTAAGCTGGTAGCAAGTCAATCAGGATAAATGTCACCCAGGTGGGCTGAGATGCGGGACTGGATGGAGGGTGGAAAGTCAGGTATGGAGATGTGTTCCTCATTGACAGCGAGATGATAGCTGAAAACCATGTGGGCAGGTGAAGGCATTTGAAGGTAAGGTGAACAGTGAGAAAATCTTGGATGTCTGTCTTTTCTTTGCAAAGGTCAGTACTACCCTGTGCATTTGGGATTGATTGTGAAGCGGAAAGACAAAGAGAGTGAGCAGCACGTGTGAGAGTATCAGATCTGAAATTACTCTTATACAAGGGAGAATAAAAAGCACCCAAACACCATATGCCTGATTTTCAGAAGTGCTGAGCATCCACAGCTCCATGGGAGGCAATGGCTGAGGACCAGACATGCCAAACCCGTGAAAAAAATGCAGAAATTGGGCTTGTTTTTGGTTTAATTGGCTTGCGAGTTGCTTGTTGGCTAGTTTTTGGCTTGCAGCTTGTTGCTTGTTTGGCCTGTAGCTTGTTCCTTCTTTTTTTTGATCGGCTCCCGGCAAGCCGGGGCAAGGAATGGAGAGAGTCAGGGGTGCACAGCGGGCCCACCACAGTCCCAGACTGCACACCGGGGAGGAATCTACTCACTTAGAGTGTTGGGGTTCTTAGGGATTGGCTTGTTTTGCCCTTATTTTGAAATGGGATTAGCTTGATTTTTGGCTTATTGTGAAAGTCGGGGTGCTTATTTACCACATGAAAGTTGGCAACTGTGCTCAGGACCTTTCAAAATCGGGCCCTTATTCATTTTCTCTGATTACTTTACTTTTATAAGATCTCTCTGTATCATGACAAGGTCTCAGTGCTCCTATAGCTGTTGGAGTTTTCCCTCTGAAACACACTGTTTGTCTATAAATAGTCTAATACAAAGCCCAGCTGGGTACTCAAACTGCCCTGTGTTGCTAGCAGTGGCTCCACCTATTGTGTACAAAGTGAGTGACAACATGGCTTAATGGCGAAACCCCACAGTAGTTCTGCCAAAAGGTTGTGAGGCGGAAGATGAAGTTTAGTGCCACCAAAAGGGACAGTACAGACATGGCTCGGGACCTGTAATAGAACAATTTATAGCAGCTTAAACAGTAATTAATGGACGTTTATGATGTGACCTGCTGTATGAAAGTTCACTATTAGTTCAACATCTAATACTCACAGTTTTGGCAGATTTCATTCAAGCTGGATACTGAACCTCTGCTGAACTTTGTTTATGAACATAGTTCCTGATGGTTAGAAGGTTCTCAACAAGTTACGTTCACAGACCTCCACCCGTGGCCGTGTAAACTAATGAACAAACTTGCAGTTGGCCTGGAGGCACTCAATGGAAGGATTTAGACGAGATAAAGGAAATAATAAAAAACATACTTTGCTGACTCATTTAAACGGAAAAGAGAGGTACCAGGGCACCAAGGTGAGCACAATATCCATGCTGTAGTTTTAGCATGTGTCTTTGGGTCCCATGAAGATGACTGGCTCTAGCAAGGGAAGAATCCAGACAACACCCTTTCCCCTCCAGACATACTGCGAAATGGCTAGGAAACAGGAAAAAATAACGGACTGTATCCAAAAGGGGAAGAAAATCCCAGAAATCCAAGGGATAAAACAGATTTTCAAGTGAACACATTTAGTTTTTGTCTCCCCACTTTATTCCGACAAGGTTGTTTTGGAATAAGAGTAAGAATAATACATTTATTTTATATAACATTTTTCATCCCAAAGAATCCTCAAACAGTTTACAAACTTTATGAAACTATAGCTCAAATCCCACCCACTGTATATAATAAAGGGCATTTGCACTGACAGTCACATGAGATAATTGTGCCTCATTCTACACATTCATGCAAGGGCATAAGGGGAACTAACTCTCGTCCCCACAGCCCAGTGTGGAGTCCCCAGACTGTGGATTCAGGCATGTAGAGGAAAGCAGCCACTGTGTGTGCGTTAGCTACTATTTCCTCCACCATCCCTGGGAACAGGCAGATGGGGAGTGGGTGGAAAGGAGCTAGGAGTGGGCAGGTCTGTGCGCAACCTGCAGCCAGCACAATTCCTTCTCTGTACAGCTGCTAAGGTGATGGAGCTACAAGCTGTCCCAAACTTGGGTGCCTAATGTTAAATACTAATGTAAGCAGGGTCTGAATGAGTTCTCCCCGACATATAGTGATGACCTGAGGAAAAAGATCTCAGAAGTCAACCGTGTTTGCATGGACACACCTACTTTGCCAAGGTGCTCAGCAGATGGAGCTGTTTTGCCAAAATGATCAATTTTGGCTGACGGAGCCATCCGCCTTGGGAACCGAGACAAGCGTTGCAGGAAGTGTGGCTACTCCAACGAGACCCTGCCCCATGTCCTGTGCAGCTGCAAGCCCCAATCCAGAGCCTGGCCGCTGCGCCACAATGCCATCCAGAACCGCCTGGTGAAAGCCATCGCACCGCGCCTGGGGGAGGTCGCCGTGAACTGCGCCATCCCCGGTACTGACAGCCAGTTGCGACCTGACGTGGCGGTCACCACCGAGGCCCAGAAAAAGATCATCCTCGTCGATGTCACGGTCTCCTTTGAGAACAGGACCCTGGCCTTCTGCGAAGCCCGAGCTCATAAGCTGGAAAAATATGCCCCCCTGACCGACACCCTGAGAGCGAAGGGTTACGAGGTGCAGATGGATGCCCTGATCGTCGGAGCCCTGGGCGCTTGGGACCCCTGCAACGAGCGTGTGCTGGGGACCTGTGGGATCGGTCGATGCTACGCACAGCTCATGCGGCGCCTCATGGTCTCGGACACCATCAGATGGTCCAGGCACATCTACATCGAACACATCACTGGCCACCGACAGTACCAGGAGGTGTGAGCCGGTACGACATCGTGCATCAACTATGGGAAAGGGACTGAGAGACTTTTTCCATTGGACCATATGAACTGGAACCATAAACTCACTGAACATTAAATCCCACCAAATGAGGGTAAATCCATCCTCAGCATCGTATCCACTCACTATACTTCACACCTGAACATAGCCATTATATGAACAACATATCCCCATATCTCAATGTCTGTACTTTGACCCGTTAACCTTTTACCCCCAATCGGGGAGATTGCAGATTATATATTGCTTACACCACCCGTTCCTAAACTGAATTTCGCACCCCTTGATAATTTGTACCTTATTCCCTGATAACCAGAAACTTCTATGCTTAAACTCTGTACTGTTTTCTTTTTACTTCAACATCATCTTAATAAAATTATTAAATTTGAATGCAGGGGTAATTATATGTTATCCTTATTGAATGGGCAAAGGGAAGCAGAACTGTGCTTAGCCTGCCCTGATTGAGGGGGGTCACCCTAAATTGAACCTCACTTGATAAACTGGGGGTTGAGGTGCCAATTACCAATGAAGATGAGTGTGGATGGGAACAGATATTGCTACCTGATGGGGTGCCCAAAGAGTCTTAGGCACCATTTGATCTGCCCTTTTCCAGCATTTAATGATAGAGCTGAATAGATTCAATTGAGAGTTCTTGTTTCCAGGTTGTGATTCCTAGAGGTGATATCACTGCTGAGCAGGGCCTGGGCTAAGCCTTAGACCTTGTGTAGGGCCAGTAAAGGCCACCCAGAGACTGTTGTTGCTGTGAGTTTCCCCACTACTTGCTGAAGTCACCCGGAGCTGGGTTAAGTGATGGAACCTGTGAATGTGACCTCATGGGAGCAGCAAGCAGTGGTGAGCAGCCGCAGCAGCAAGGTAGTGGCAGCTGTGAGCCCGTTGCAGAAGCAGCAGAGGCATTGTTCGAGGACCTCCTGCCTCAGGGCTGGGAGGTGAACTCCCATGAATGCACTTCTGAACTCTGGGTCTTCGCTACATAAGGACAGCCAGGGCCCTCCCAAGCAATTCTGGGGCCCTATGCAGCCCCCCGCTCGGGGGGCAGGCCTCTGTGGGGGAGGAGCAGGGAGGCTGCCCCAGGCCTCCGTGTGGGGGACAGGGCTGGGTTGGGGGGCAGGGGGGAGCCAGCCCCCAGCACTCACCGGCGGCGTGGGTGGGGCCGGGTCGCTGCACTTCCCGCTGCCAGTGAGTGCAGGCCCAGCCCTGCTGCAGAGCTCAGGGGAGTGAGGGTGGGGCTGGGGTGGAGCAGGGGCAGGAAGAGGTGGGGCCCTGGGGAACAGCCGGAGCAGGGGCTGGAGAAACACGCAGCTGCGCAGGGCACCAGGAAATTTGGTGCCCCAAATTTCCTGGTGCTCTACGCAGCTGCGTACTTTGCATATGGGTAAGGACGGCCCTGAGGACAGCCAACTGTGAGTGGCGTGCAGCAGCAGGAGAGGGGAGTGATGTGAAAAAGGACATTTGTTTATCGGACTTTCCCACCATAAGGTGGGAAACTGAGGCAAAGGACACTACCCAATGCACTGTGGGGTCGGGTTTGCTTAGGGTCACATGCTGTTGAAGGTGGTGGTGTTTTCCCAAATTAATGCTTGGTTCCCTTTTAATAAAATTCTCTTTTGTTATACACAGACTCTGTGCTGGCAAGAGGGGAAGTATTGCCTCTTAGAGGTGTCCAGAGGTGATGTTAAATTTTCCTAGATTACTGGGTGGAGGCTCAAGCTGGTTCTGTTCTGTATTATGAAGAGGAACCCTTGCATATTGAACCCGGCACTAGTTGCTGCTGACTTCACCTGGCAGAAGGGTTACACTTAATTCCCTATTTAGGCACCTAAATAATCAGTTAGGTGCCTAACTAGAACTGGTCATATTTTATACATACACACACACTATACATATAGATACATGCATGAAATAAACTATGCATCAAATAAAGTATCTGTGGAAGTTTATGCTAATATTAATGATCCAGATCTATTAACTATCAATTTAGGTGTCTAACCTTTGGCACTTGGATTTGAAATAGCAGCAATTTGTTTTAAATTGTTTTTAATTATTATTGTTGTTATAATTCTGTCTAAAAAACAACAGAATCCTGTCACAAAAGCCCACCACAACACATTTTCTTCTCTTCTGAACTGTAGCAATTGCTCTAATAAATGGTAAGGTGCTACCTAAGCCACGAATCTTACTGCCACATTATCAAACCTGGCTGTTTTTTAAGGGCCCAAACATGTTGCCTCTACATCCTCAAATACCTCACAGTGTGCCTCACTGAAGTTCAAATTAACGGAAAGACAGGCTCTTACTGAGATGACCAATAATATGTTAAATTCTGTTGTAATGAGGAGTTTGGGATGAATGGAGAAGCAGCGATAATCTTCATTTGCAGATCGGTTGCGTGATTAATAAATACACAAGAGATATAGCCACAGACAGGAGAATGTGTCCTTTATTTGGTCAGACAATACTAACGGTACATACCTGGTAGCCCAAATGCCTTTGACAACATGAAACTGGCAGGACACTTGGACTGTACGATTCAGGTGTAGGAAATACCGAGGAAGTAATCCAAACAATCTTGCCTTCTAGGTAGGATATATGAGAGAGCTAAGATCACACAAGTCTTTATTCATGGGTCATTTCCTTCCCATTCTTAGTGCTGTTAAATGATAGGAAATGAGCCATCCCCTTGTAAGCAGATACCCAGCCTGAGCTGGAAATCACCACAAAACCATAGCTTTGTTAGAAATGATCAGACTGGTCCTTAGTGGTTTATTTCTGTGCTTATTTTAGACTCTGTGGCCTGGAATTATGAAAGGGAGACATTTTTTAATTTACTCCCTACATTTTTGTTCTGATTTGTTTTCCTGACTTGCTGGCAATGATAATGACCTCCATTATATCAGAACTAGGAGAGTAGAAGGGAAAGGGGTGTCATGTTATCCCACCAAGCTGGCCTGAGAATAGATTCACTTAAATAGATTCACTTTAGCAAATCCTTGCACATTCAGAATCATTAATGCACACACACACAGCTCTCATAAAAACGATTTTCCTAAAATTGCCCAGTTGTTCTTGTGGTAAAAGTTAGGATGAAATGAAAGGTTTCAGAGTAGCAGCCATGTAGTGCATCCGATGAAGTGAGCTGTAGCTCACGAAAGCTTATGCTCAAATAAATTGGTTAGTCTCTAAGATGCCACAAGTCCTCCTTTTCTTTTTGATGAAATGAGAATCATCCTGAAGCTACACTCAAAACTTTGAGGTGAAAAAAAAAAAAGTTCTGTTCACTTATTTTTTCCCCCTCTTTATTCTTCATTTTTTCACACCTCTGCCCTTCTGAGCACCAGCTAGAGCTAATATTTATATGGAGATCACGAATTTTCCAGAGTTATCGTGACTGAAACCCTTCTGATGGGTGTTCTTAAAAGCAAAAAGGGCCTGGTTCAATTATCTAGCGGTTCCGTCTGAAAACGTAAATAATGCCAGCTCAAGACTCCACCCGGAAGCCTGGGAAACTAAATTACTTCCCTTGGATGCTCTAGATAGGCAGTATTTCCCCACTCACAAGCACCAGTCCGGGGTTTTAAAACAAACAGAACTTTCTTGGGAGTTGTGTGGGGCAGGGGGCAGAGGGGGAGAGGGAAGGGACACCAAATAAACTTGGGAAAAGCAACAATTGATACATTAACAATATCTGTTAGGTAAGACTATTTGGGACCTGCTGGGACAGAGGAACGTGGGCCCTCCAGTTAGCATCCTATTTGGTGCGGGGAGGCACAAGTGGCCTACATGGCCTTGAGCAACGAACAGTCCAGAGACTATGATGTTATGTTAGCCATACTAGACCGGATGGGCCAGGCTACAGAAAAGTACCAGCAGAAGTTTTGGGCCACTAGATAGGCTGGAGATGAACAGCCCAGGGCATTTGTTTAAAGATTATTGGATTGGGCTACCTGTTGGTTAAAGCCAGATATGCAGAGTGTGGGTGAAATTATGGATTCCATGATTCTGGAACAATTTCTACAAAGCCTCCTTGAGAACACCTCTGTGCAGGTCAGGAGGCATCAGCCCACAATTCTGGAGGCGGTGGTCAAACTCACAGAGGAGTTTGAGGAAGGAGATTTTCCCTGAAAGGCGGTGCTTCAGTCTGCAAGGGTCAGCAATGTGTCCATACATGACACAAGTGTCTGTGGTAAAAATTTTGAGGTCCATGGTAATTTTTCAAAAAATTGAATAACATAACCCCTTCCCCCCAATGTCCATCACTAAGTATGGTAATTTTTTCACGTGTCCATCACGCAACATGGTGGTGCCGACCCCTTACAGACCAGAGCTGGGAAAGAAGTTTGGAGAATTGGCAGGGGTAAAGTCTGCAGAAAAGAAAAGGAAGGAAAGCAGAGGAACTTCTTCAGGGAGGCAGGAATTTACCTGCTTCTAAGATGGGAGACTGGGACACATAAAAAAAGGCTGCCCCATATGGACTGTGGGAGGACTGATGTGATTGGGGTCTTAGTGGGGCCAGCTGAGGTTACCCAACCAGGATGAACTGCAAAGAATGGGGCAGACAAAACCCAAAGCTGGTGGACAATTCAATACTTAGATTTACTAAGCCAGCATAAAATAGTTTCTTTATTACCTTACTGGTTGCCCAAAACCCAACAACACAGTTCCCTTAAAGCAACCTAGCCTCAGGCCTCCATCCAAGTACCCAAGTCAAATATGAAGAAGATTTCTGAAAATCTTATTTCATCATATAAAAGAAAAGTTTCTACCAATCCCAAAGGATCGGACACATTACCTCCAGGTTATTGAATATTCCAGATCTTACCCAAATACACGCTACAGCCAATTCTTATTAACTTAACTAAAATTTATTAAAAAAGAAAAGAGAGATAGAGAGTATGGCTAAAAGATCAATATACATACAGACCTGAGTTCAATTTCTGAGGTTCAGATACATAGCAAAGATGGTGAGCTTTGTAGTTGCAAAGAGTTCCTTTAGAATTCAGTTCCTAGGTTATAGTCCAAAGTCCAATATCATATTCAGGGCAAACCAGTCAGCACTGGGATCCCAACTCTGTGGCTTAAGCTTCCCCTGCATTGAAGCATCAAGCAGATCTGAGATGACAGAATCAGGACCCAACGGTCTTTTATATAATTTTCTAGCAGCCACTTGACCATACAGTTCTGGGTAAACAATAGGCTTTTGATGTAACCTTCTGTTTTCTAAACACCACTGGTAATTAGTTACACAAATTAACATAGGGCAATGTATCCATTAGGCAGTCTATCACAAACTTCAAAGAGATATATAGACAATGACACTATTTCACCCAAGATTTATCTAAATGTTAATATTCCCTTTTGATCTCTGAATCAAGTTATAGTGACAGGAGGAACTGTTTGTTTACATTGGTAGCATTTAAGATACACACAATTAATATCACTTCTAACAATATAGGTTTGCATTTCAAAGTTTGAGCTTATCTAGCATTTGAATGCCCTTCATTACCATTTGCATACTTTCAAACATGACTTTAAAGGTTGGCTTTGAGTCATTGAGCCCGCAAGCCGTTTAACCCTTTCTGGCCATGATTTATATTTTGTATAAAAATTGTTGCAATTATATAACAGTGGCAGCAATAATGATTTGCATGGTTATATTTTAATTAGACAATGTCACAGCTGAATTTTGTGGCTGGACTGGGACCGTGCAGGTGTGGCAGAGAAAAATGCCATCCATCTCAGTGAAGGTGGGAAGGAGAGAAGAGAGCAGCCTAGTGCGGATGGGTCCTGCTTTTGATCTAATTGGGGATGATTTTGATTTAATTGGGGATGGGTCCTGCTTTTGAGGAGGGGGTTGGACTAGATGACCTCCTGAGGTCCCTTCCAACCCTATATTCTATGATTCTATGATAGTGGACACTGTATCAGGATGTTTACTGGCAAGGACAGACGTGGTAAAGCCATACTTGATCCGGCCAGGGGAAAGGCTGAGTTTGGAGTGCATCCATGGGGAGGGAAGACTCTGCCTAGAGGCCGAGATACCCCTGGAGGTCCTGGGAAAGTTCAGATGGAAAGGGGTTGGGGTTGTGGATACATTGTCCCATCTGGTGGTGTTAAAGATGGACTGGAACCTTTTCCCCTTTAGGAAGAAAGTAGGCATCTAGGGTGCATGGCCGAAGAGAACTGAGCCATCACCGAAGGTAGAGAAAGGGCTCAAAGCAGGGGAACAGGAGAACCCCAGACAGCAGGGCAAAGGCAAGGGGCAAAAGGGGGAAATGAAGATTTCCATGGAGGGAAAGAAATAACTGGCTGAGCAGGCACTAAGGGAAAAAGGAAGCCCAAATATGTTGGGGGTGGGGGGGTGGGATGGCTGTCTACAGAAGGTTCGCTGCTAGGGCCTCAGAAGAAGGAACCCCAAGTTATGTTGGTAGGACTAGGAGAACAAGAAGCAGACAGGAGACAGGATAACCATCTGGAGGGGACTGTACCTGGTGTCTCCTCTAAAGGAAGGAAGCAAAAGAAACCTCAGTGTTTGACCAGGGGGTGTTTGTGTGACAGGGTTTTGGGAGATAATAGGTGAGCCAGCACTGTTCATTTAGGCACCAATCCATTCCCCTGGAAAATGTTGATTGGGAATATGCAGCTAATTAGCTGATCAGGCTGGGAGGGCTGATGAACCAATGAGCCATTAGCTGAGGGGTATAAAAGTAGACAAAGGAAGGAAGTGAGCGGGGATGACTTGGGATGGCTAAGCCCAGTGTGTTTGGAGATCTGAAGGAAGGGAGACCCCTGTTCCTCCTTGGCTCTGTGTGAAAGGGCCAGAAACCCTATATACACTTTTCTGCAAGAGGCTGTGTTGGTGATGGAGTATAAACAAATTCACACGATGTTGCCACCTACTGGCAGAATCTGAGAGATTTCTGGGGTGTCAGCGGACAGGCACAGAATGTTCCCCATTACACACTCACTCTCCACTCACAGTTTGTTGTCCAGTGTTGGTGGAGTCCAAGGATTCTGGTATCTGTCTTCAGGCCCTTAGAGAGGTGCTGCTTAGGCAGCTCTAGGGACTCTACTATCTGACCCAGGTGAGGTGGATACAGATTTGACTGCTGGGTCGGGGGGGGAGGGGTCCTGCACTAGAGCCCCTCAGCTGAGTTGCTGTTCTCTGTGGCTTCAGTCCAAGCCACCCCAATACTGCCTCTGTGCTCTGCAGGCCCCAGCTTAGTCTGCTATCTTGAAACCAACCCAACCCAACTCTACCCATCATCTCAGCTCTGTGCTAAGTCTTCAGAGAGGAACAAATAGCTTATAGGACCTTTCACCGAGTCTCCTAGCAGAAAGTAGAAGGCCCTTTCCCCTTGCTGACTTCCTTTTTTCCTAGCCAGGGTCCCTCACCCAACTGTGCGTGACTCAGGTGTTGGCCAAGGTGACCCCTCACTCCAGGCACAGTTGGTGCCATGCTCTTCTCCTTTAATTTCCCATCAAGGATAACAGTATTTTATTGGCCCCAAATTCAAAACTTAACTGTATTTTAACCCAAATGCCTCACACGGTCACATAACTGAAATGGAAATGAGGCTTGGCCCATTTGGTCACTTCCCCTTGCTTACCAAGAGCTCCATCTCCTCTGGAGCCCTGTCTTTGTGAAGTTCTCAAGCAGAGGACTTCTGTTCACTAAAAGGTATCAATAGTGAGCTCCCTACTGTCTAGGGCTTCAGGCCACAGGGCTTACATAACTAATGACACAAACACTTTTTGGAAGGGATATTAAACCTTGAGCTTCAAGGTTTAAGCCAATCTCTAACTATTAGAAACCAGGATGAAACCTACAAAGGGGGTAGATTATCCCACATCTGTCTGTTATAGGGTTCTTACATCTTCTGAATCATCTGGTTGGGTCACTGTCAGAAATGGATACTAGAGTAGGTGGACCCTGGGTCTCTTCCAGTCAGACATTTCCTATGATTCTAAGTGGAAGTGATGAACAATCACAAGAATATTCATAAAATATATCTTACTCATATATCTAGCCTGCTGGACATGCAAAATACTCTTGTGAGATTTCCAGCTCAATTCTTTTAGACCAATGGTTCTGCAGCTCTCTGGCCTCTTGCAGCCCAATCAGCACACATCTGAAGCCCATGTGACATCCTCAGGGCCATACAGGTAGTATATATATTGTGTGGATGCGGCCCACATAACACACAGAGAGTTGCATATGCGGCCCACAATGGTAAATAGGTTGAGAACCGCAGTTTTAAACCCAAGGGGTTCTCCTACTTTGTATATGTTTGGGTGCATATGTGAACTTTCAGATTTCTGGGGATCACCAACCCCTACTTGTAAGTCAGAGCCTCACTTAACACATTTTTTCACCACAGAGATAGCAGTATAAATTACTCCCTAGCAACAGGCATAAGAGATGATGGAGTGTTCTTCAGTAGCATGATCCTGCACCCACTGAAGTCAATGGCAAAGCTACCATTGTAGGATGAAGCTGTAGATGAAATTCATCCATGTTCAGATTGCTAGCACAAGGACTATGTGCCACTTACATCTCACTTAACCCCAATTTGGAAGGCTTATATGGTGCATATGCCTTGTGCTAGCCCTCTACACAGTGGTGAATTTCACCATTTGTAACTTAATGGAAGTTCCCAGAGCATAAAGCACTGTCCATATTTTTGATGGTGCCTTATGGGGTTTTAAGTACAACAGTGTGTGCTGCTCAGTTCCTTAGTGAATGGCATAATCTGGCCTTGCATCGATGTGAAGAATGCTGCACCACATACAGTTGCGTTTGATACTGTGTTTATGAAGCCAACTTTAAAATAAGACACTGGGGTCTGATCCTGCCAAGCCCTCTCTGTCTGAATTTCTGATTGATGTATCAGTCAGAGCAGCTGAACCGCAAAAGGGTTTGTAAATTTGGTCGACGCAGTTTGGATAAGTACCCAAAGCTTCAGACCCTTATTTAAATCACTGACAACAACAGGACTTCTGCAAGAGGCCCTGGGTTCAAACATAATAGAATGGAAGGAGCTTCTTCCTATTTCATTGTAAACACCAGCAGGTTTGCTAGCAAGGACCTGATCCAAAATTGAGCTACACTGTAAGACCACAGCTGCTCAACTCATTTTCCATCTGGCCAGCTCCTTGGGACCTACCAAAATCAATAGAGCATTTAGTCGTAAAACGTATAGTTAAAATGAAAAGGCTGCTTTAACTGATTGCTTAGGCCCCAGTCCTACACAGCCTTATGCACGTGCTTATCCCTATGCACTGTGAGTAATCCCACTGAAGTTATGCCCACAAAACTGTGGGTGCAATAAAGAGTGGGTAGGTTAAGACTGTGCTGAAACTTAAGTCTTATGTGAACTTTTTGAGATCTTTCATCTTCCCTTCACTCTTTTGCCAACTTCTATCCCGCTTCTTTCCTACTCTTCACTCAGCCAGGACATTTTTCTTTCTCCTGACCCCAGCCTTTTGTTTCTTTGCCCTGACCTCCAGCTCTGCTTTGACTGACTCCGCCTTGACTGACATTCCACTGATCCCCATCTCTTCCATTTTCCTTTCCCAGACCCCCAGTGATCATTCTCCCCGAGCACATACCAGACCCCCTACTTCTGGGAGAAAAACATTTATCCCATTTTTTCTGATTTTTAAAAAAATGTTTACATTCTATTTGCTTCAGGGCTTGGCCCATGGGTTCCGGATATGAATTCTCAGGGATGGACAGGGAAGAAGAAACTGAGCTTTTCACCTTATGAAGATCCTTGAAGTTATAGTGGTACCAGCATATTTAGTGCCTAAACTTGTGATTTGCCCAGCTATGTCAACTCCTGTTGAAGTCTGGAGGTTGAGTGTGTTTGGGACCTACCAGAAGATTGTTATAGCCGTGCAGTATGAGAAACCAAGCAGTTATAGTACAGTTAACTGTTCCCATCTGGCCTCATAGTTGTACATCTGCATATGGTCACACTGACCAGAACAACTTTTACTGTAATTATTTAGACCTCTTTCTTCCCCTCAGCAGTTCAGTGATCCATGATTCATTACAGACTGAAGAAACATGTCTATCTGGCTGAACTCTCAATTCCACAGATTGTCCTATATCTTATCGAGGCATTTTGGACAAGTGCAAAGTACTCACAAGTTAGTTTTTAACAGGCTAAAAGCCATATTTGCTTAGTACACAACTTCTTGCTCTAGACCAAGATAAACAATGAAATCGTTAGCAATTATTAAGTTGGCCTGTTGCAAGAAGGGGCTGAATTTCTTAATCTTTACTATACATTGCTTAGATTTACTAAACATCTAAATACAGGCAGTAGAGAATATGATGCTTTTATGATATACCTGTTGTAATGATAGGTTTTCTCACAGTATATTATTCAACCACCAAATGTCTATGGGCTGTATGGAGCTCCACACAGGTTGTGTTTCCTGGTAAGCAAGGGAGATAAAATGGAAACTCAAGCTGTGAAGAAGACTGTTTGTTAGTGACTGTTTTATATAGTTGTTTGTGTTTAACATACAATTCTTGTTGACAAAAGACTATGATTCCATAGACTTCTGCTTCCCTGATTTACAGAGATGTAACTCTAAGTATCTTGCACTTTGACCAATAATACTTACGTAGTACTTTATGTTTTCAAAGCACTGTACAAACAATGACAAATTAAGCCTCAGAGTATCCGTATGAAGTTGGTTAGTAACTACTATCACCATCATATTGGAGAAATTGAGGCACAGACAGATTTAGAGGCCTGCCCAAGATTAAATAGCGAGTTAATGGATTAGAGCTCAGCATGTCCTGGTTCCTAACTATGAGCTCCATCTACTCAAAAATGAAACTGAACCTGCTTAGCTCCTTTCCAGAAATTCAGCAAGATGACACAACTAGAAATAACACTGCAATGCCAAAGCATCAAGGTTTCACCCCTTGAACATGTTATAATTAGGTGAAAAACACAATACCTACTCTAGTGATGAGTACAGAGGCACCACTGTGTTCAAAGGCATGAGAGGGGTGTAGAGAGTGTGCTTGTGTCTTCTTTACTGGCTGATCTATGGAGCGGTGGAAACAGGTGTGCTAGAGGAAGCCATATTTTATGTCCTCTGAAAAGAAAGTGCTGCAGAGAGACAATTCATGAGCAGGTAATTATGGTTAGGTGACAGGCTCCTTAGAAATATGATAGATGGAAGTGGGACCACCCATCCCTCTGCCTTGGTCACAATCTCCTGTTAGGGAAGGGGATTTGGTATAATTCTATAATGGAAATTTAAAAGTTAAAAACAGCCTTTGACAGGAAAATAAAGCTGATCATTCATTTGAGAAAGAGACCTAGTAAGATAAGATGTGAAAGATAAATAATGTAGACAGCCTAGGTCAATAGTAGATAGACCCACTCATTTCCATCAAAGCAGTGCACAGCCTTTTGAAGAAGGCCAAAAATAATTCAACTCCCAAGATTATCATGGAGAAATCAATACAGTATGAATTGTTCTTGACATTTTAGAATGAGACGAAGAAGCCACTATCTAATTATATGCACAGCATCACATTAATGAGAACACTCCTCACTTGTTACACCACACAAGGCTTTATTATGTCTATGCTTTGAATCCAAGTTCAAATCCTATGAAGAGTTTGCTTAGGGATTCGGTCCTGCCATGTTTGATGTTTTAACTCCTTATTTTGAACAGTTCCCACTACACAAGTGTGCTCAGGTCAAAGTCTTTCTCTCTGTGGTCTTATTTCCTGTGGTGTGGCAAAACTAAGTAGACGGCCAGTTGTCAACCCCTTGACTGGATGATAACAATGGCTGCATCACTTCAGAAGTCTGGTGCACTTCAGTATATCACAAAATCTTGGATTGATCTGAGGACTAAGTCCCCTCCATTTAGATTTGAATCCTAAAAAGCTTTGCTCTATAAGTGAAATTAAAGGGACAGTTTATCAGCAGGTGCAATCAGCGTAGCTCCATTGATTTGGATTACACCAACTGATGGCCAGGCACAAAGTTTGTAAATCGTCCTACATGGTTCCAGAAATTCCTGCAGAGAGGATCCAAAATTGCAGCCAGGCCACTGGAAGAGGACATTGCAAACTCACAAAGTTTATCCCATATGGTGCTTGAATGACCAGGGGTACTATGGTGATAGGTGTGTTAGAAATACCAAGAGATAAATTAGGTAGGTCAGCTGAGACACAACATTTAAGATTTTTAAATAATTCAAGTATTAATAAAAGGCAGCTCGTTGCTATAAAGTGAATTTTATAGATGTCTTTAAAAACATTCTGTACGGTCTTAATGATTTTTTTAAAATAGCCTTAGCATTGCCAGGATATCTGGTCTTCATGTGGTGGCTTGTGGTGAACTTTCCCTCACTGTTATACTGGTTTCATATTTTTGCTCTTTAATAAAGCACTAAAGGCAGGAAAGTTCCAAATCTTCTGGCACCAATTCCCTCATAAAAAGCAAAAGTTGAAAACCATGCGGTTGTGGCTGAAATGGTTTTATCGGATGGAAATTAACAACAGAAAACATGGGAGCTATTTTGGGATTTCCTGATGGGAGATCACTAAGCAGGGCAATAGCTCCCCTCCTCAGGGAAGATTTTAAAGTCACGGTGAGGTGTCCCTTGAACGTTTGTTCCTGATTTCTGTCATAATGCAGTGACAGAGCGGGATAGCTGAGTGATAGCTCAGTGTCAAGAGCTCAGCTTCCCTTTTTAAAAACATGTCCTCTGGAATGTGTTGGGACAGTGCCAAATTATTATGAATTGTTGTGACTGATATGAATAAATGTGGTGAACATGAGTTTGGTATGGCTTTGTACGTCTGAATTTGCTAGAGGATTCTGGGAGCCGGGTTCTCTTAGCATCTGACAGTTGGTATGGAAATTTACTGAGAGTGATTAGAAACTTTATCTGTGTGTGTGTTTTCAACATAGAACTTTGGTCATATCAGCAGGGGGCCAGCTCACCAAGTAAAGAAAATGTAAAAACACACCATCAGTGAGGTTGGCACAGGCTGAGCTGGGTCAAATGACCCTTTTGGATAACACCACACTAAGAAAAATTGATGAGAGATTTCAGGGTTCCTTCCCCACTCTGAACTCTAGGGTACAGATGTGGGGATCTGCATGAAAGACCCCCTAAGCTTATTCTTACCATTTTATGTTAAAACTTCCCCAAGGTACAAACTTTGCCTTGACCTTGAACCCTGTGCTGCCATCACCAAGCGTTTTAAACAAAGAACAGGGAAAGAGCCCACTTGGAGACATCTTCCCCCCAAAATATCCCCCCAAGCCCTACACACCCCCTTTCCTGGGGAGGCTTGAGAATAATATCCTAATCAATTGGTTACAAAATCATCAAAGGCCCAAACCTCTGGATCTTGGAACAATGGAAAAATCAGTCAGGTTCTTAAAAGAAGGATATTATTAAAAAAAAAGAAAGGTAAAAATCATCTCTGTAAAATCAGGATGGAAAATACTTTACAGGGTATTCAGATTCAAAACACAGAGGATCCCCCTCGAGGCAAAACCTTAAAGTTACAGAAAACAGGAATAAACCTCCCTCTTAACACAGGGAAAATTCACATAAAACAAAAGATAAACTAATCTGCCTTGCCTGGTTTACCTATACTGGTTGCAATATTGGAGACTTGGATTAGGATGGGTTGGAGAAGATGGATTTCTGTCTGGCCTCTCTCAGTCCCAAGAGAGAACAACCACATAAACAAAGAGCACAAACAAAAGCCTTCCCTCTGCCCCCAAGATCTGAAAGTATCTTGTCCCATTATTGGTCCTTTGGCACAGGTGCCAGCCAGGTTAGCTGAGCTTCTTAACCCTTACAGGTAACAGGATGTTGCCTCTGGCCAGGAGGGATTTTATAGCACTGTATATAGAAAGGTTGTTACCCTTCCCTTTATATTTTTGACAAGAGGGTAAACATTGACTGATCTTTGGTCTCTGTTTTGCAGCCCCTTCTAAAATATTAATTAAAAAAAACAGAAATGGAATACAGGGCATATTTTATGGGACGTGTGACTCTTTTGAGAACAAGAGGTATAAATGCTGAGCAGAGTAAATTAGTTCGTTAGTTCCTCAATTAACATCTGAAGAGGTCTGTGACACTGTAGGACAAAAGGTCTCAGGGTAGCCTAGACCCTGCCATGAGACACTTTTGTAGGACTTTTGAACCAGAAGGCCTTGGGGTAACCAAGACCCTGCTTTGGGGGATATTTGACAGACCAAGTACTTGAGAGGGCAAAAGAAGAGAAGAAAATAAGTCTCCATCTAGGACTGGTAGCTATATCTGCTTTGTTTGCCAATCAGGATACTGTGTAAGTCCAACATAGTTACTGAAGATTTATGTTTGGGGAATTGAAGCTTATTAGGGAGACATATTATATAACCTTTATTGCTTGTGTGATTCTTTCTCAAAAAAACTGCAGTCATTGAGCAAATTGAATCAGAATTTTCACTGGTACTGGTAACAATCTGCCCAGCTGTGGGCTATTAAAGATCCATTTCAACAGAATTCACTTCCCCCATTGGTCCAGTAGCCCAACTTAGGGCACAATGCAAAAGCCATTTATTCGATAGAGCTTCTAGGGAGATCCAAGGATATATGGCTTTGGAGGAAGTGGGGCTGGGAGGGGGAGGGGAAACTCCAGCTATGTTTATATATATATGGCTAAGATAATTTTTCTTATTGATTAGAATTATTTTTTACTTGACTGTAGCTGCAATTGTTGTTGGGGTGCTTACAGCTTAAGGGTGGGTGTGGTTTATGTATTTTTTTTTAAAGAATAACTGAATAATGAATTAAATCAAACCTTTCCTCTGGTTGGCAGGCTCTTTACCCAAGGCAATGGTAATGACCTCTCCTGGAAGAGATGTTGATCTCTGCTCAGTTCACTCAATCAAAATGGTTTAAAATCAGAGATGGGCCTCCAGATTCTCCCCAATCCAGATCCTGCTCTGAACTCCCAGTGTTGTTCAGTGGCATTAGGATGAGCGGCTTTGGTTTCAGACTGATGTCAACACAGGTGACAGAGGAAAGTTTGGATCAGGATTGAAGTTTAGGGTTAGGGCAGTTTGCTCTGGTGATTGGATTCAGATTCCCTTCCATTTTAAACATGGTGTACACACAATGAGCAGGTGGTCACAGTCTCCATGTAATGGCATTCTGGTGGAGAAACAGAGTGCCTGATTCTGCCATCTTTACTCACATGAAGTAAATAGTATTTTACTACACATGTGGTCCCATTGAAGCCAATGGGACTACTTACATATTAAGATGCTACTCAGTGTGAATACGGGTGAAAAAGTTGGGCCCAGAATTACCAGTTTTCTTTGCTTAAACAAAATTCATAGAATGTTCTAAGGCTGTGGTTACACTATGAGCGAGGGGTGTGATGCCCTGTGATCGGTGGTGTACATAGCTGCTGGTTTCAGGCGGATTTGTACTTGGCCCAGCTCAGCCATGCCTTGGCTGCCGCTACCCCGGCTACTGTGGCCACACCGCTATTTAGCACCAAGCTAGCTCGACAAGAGTTAGCACCAGTACGTGCACTCGAGCAGGGGAATCAAACCCCTGACTTGTAGTGTAGATGTAGCTTAAGGAAAATGACACAACACAAGCACGTGTTAAACCTCTTGGTCTAGCTCCTCAGTTTGCGTAAATCAGGATAACTCCACTGAAATCAGCAGAGTTATGTTAGCTCACAGTAACTATCTTGCCTCCTTTTTCCTAGGCCTTGTAGAAGGTGAACAACCACCAACAGTGTCACCTAGTGGTCAGGCAGGGGGTGGCAGGTCATCTGCCCCATTGACAACACAGTCCTGTCCTTCAGTGCCCCTCCCGCAAGTCTTTCCAGTCCTTCCCTTTACCATGGGGACTTTGGAGTCTGGGCCCTTGAATGGTCAAGATCTTTTCCAGTTGGGTTCTCATTTGAGGTGAAGGCTCCTGTTGTTGTAATGTCCTCTTGGAGTGGGTAGGGGAGCCTGGTCCCACCTTCTCCACCAGGCTTTGGACCAGCGTCCAGTGGTGGGCAGCTCAACTTTGCACCTTGGGGTGCTGTGCAGCTGCACCCCCCCAAGACCACTTCCTACCCAAATCTCCTTTCGCTTTTCAGAGTAAATCAAAGAGCCTTCAATCGAGTCTCTGACCCGCACACTTAGTCACCTGCCTCTCCTTTGTGGGTTTGCACAGATCTGAGCAGTCAGGTCCCAGGCAACGAGTTCCTGGATAGCACCTTCCACTCAGAGCAACCATCTGTTCCTTTCCACTGCCTGCCCACCTCTGAGTTGCTCAGCCCCCCTCTGCCTCCAGTTGGTAAAGGCTTTGCAGGTGTGGCTGGGCAGCGTTGCCTGGGCCCAGAGCCGATCCTTAATCCCTTGCTCTCCAGTGTGGGGTTTGTATACGCCATCACAGGCCCCAGTTTGCCAAAGTACTTATGTATATGCATAAGTTCATCCCTATTCACCAAAGCACTTGCTTATGTGCTGAATTCTTAACACATGCCTCAAGTCCCACTGCAAATAGGCAGTTGGACTGAATGCAGGTGCTTAAAGTTAAGCACATGCTTACGGACTTTGGCAAACAATGGATGTGCACAACCTCAATGGATGTGCACAACCAGGGATTGTAAAGGTTTATCCAGAGGAGAAAAAGGCAACCTGAGCTGCCTAAAAGGAGGACAATGCTGGCTGGTCTCAGCTTTGTCCTGGGAAGCTTCAAAAAGAGAGAGCTTCTGGGGAAATGCTGGTTCTTGAATGAGAGCTTGCTTAGAAAGAAGCAAAGAGTGTTTTGATCCTGGCTGAAGAAGAGTTGTAGAGCCTGAGAGACTGTTGTGTTCCGACCCATTTTGAGATTGCAGCTACACATGCAATTTATCAGGATCTCTGGGATATTTTTTAACTTACCTTTTCAGAAAAAAACTGCCAGAAAGTACCAGTTGGGTGACAGTTCTTGCTAAACTTGACAGCACCTAGCTTGTTGTCCTTTTACCTACAGCAAGACTGTTACAATCTAGAAGACTGTTCTACTGAAAAAATAAAATGAAATTTCTTAGGACCTGGTTCATTTACCTCTTCTGAGCTGATAAAAAGGGGGAGTTCCCCTTTATGAATCCTCTTCTTACCTTTCAAAAGGAGCAGGCAGTGTCCCTGACTGTTACCCAGTTCCTAGTGTCCTACTCCTCCCCTTTCATCAGGTCACCTCTTTATAGTTGACCAGGTAAATCTCTGTGCCATTCTTAAGGGTGGCCTGCTCTCCTTACTGCCTTGCCAGATCTCCTCGTTCAGGCTCCATCTGAACAGTCTTCTCCTTTCCTTTCGGCAGATCTCCTTTTCAGAGGGCTGGCCAGGTTGCCCACTCCTCCCCGCTGGTCATAACTCTTCTTACTAGCTCTCCTTCCTGGCTGGCTAGGCCCACTACATTCTGTAGGCAGGGCACTAACTGGATGGCCTGCTACTCCTTCCAGTGGCTAGATTTCCTTTGGGGTTCAACTGGACAGCCTGCTTACCTTTGTAGTAGATCCCAGGACTGGTTGGATGGCCTAAACTGTCTCATGCTTTCTGTCATTATTTATTTTTGTAGTAGAACAGAATCAGGGCCTGTCATGGAGTCCCTGGGCGATGCTCTGGAACTGCTCCCTATGAAGCCAGGCAGGACTCTGGGGAAGTCTCCTTTCTGTGAGCAGACTGTCTGCAGGACACACAGCTCACACAGCTTCCACCTTCCTGGGTCTGACCTCGGAGCATTCAGCATCCTCTGCCCCTCCGTGCACTTCCCACAGCGAATCCGCCCAGGCAGGCTCCTGGGGAAGCCAGAGGGTCCTGCACCCCAACTCCGCAGTCAGACGTGACTCTCAGCCAGCCAGTAAAACAGAGGTTTATTAGACGACAGGAACATGGTCTAACACAGAGCTTGTAGGTGCAGAGAACAGGACCCCTCAGCTGGGTCCATTTTGGGGGTCAGTGAGCCAGAGAACCACGTCTGTACTTCACTCCATGTCCCCAGCCAGCCTCAAACTGAAACTACCTCCAGCCCCTCCTCCTCTTGCTTTCCCCTTTCCCTGGCCAGGAGGTCACCTGATTCCTTTGTTCTCCAACCCTTTAGCTCTCACCTTGCAGGAGGGACGGGCCAGGCCATCTGTTGCCAGGAAACAGGGTGTCGGCCATTCTCTGTGTCCAGTCCCCTGCACACACCTGCCCTCTAGGGCTCTGCAGTGATCATACACCCTTATCCTACCACTTACATACTTAAGAACTGCATAGGGGAAACTGAGGCACCCCCACACTATTCAGAGGAACCATTAAGAACAGTCCCACTTTGTCACAGGGCCCGTGATATTTTCTCTCTTCAGATATTAGGAATAATCCAAAGGATTATGAAGAAGGTTAGGAAACCTATAGAAATCATCACCTATAACCTTCAGGTAGATATAGTGAGGGAAATTTCTGCCAGTCTTCCATCAATTATCCAAACTTTAAACAAAGGAACAAAAGTGTGCTTCCAGAAGGGTCCCCCCAGGGATCAGCTCTTGGAACTACACTACTTAACACTTATATCAATGACCTGGAAGAAAACATAAAATCATCACTTAGTAAGTTTGCAGATGACACAAAAATTGAAGGAGCGATGAATAACATGAATGGCTGAATGAAGTAATGCAGGTCCCTGATTCAGAGCAATCTAGATCACTTGGTAAACTGATGGCAAGCAAATAATATGTGTTTTAATACCGATAAACATACATCTGGGAAGAAAGAATTTAGGCCATATTTATAGGACGGGAGACTCTATCCTTGTAAGCAGTGACTCTGAAAAAAGTTTGGGGGTCATGGTGGATAATCAGCTGAATATGAGCTCTGACTATGGCTCTGAGGCCAAAAGAGCTAATGCGATCCTGGGATGCATAGACAGGGGAATCTTGAGTAGAAGCAGAGAGGTTATTTTACCTTTATATTTGGCACTGGTGTGACCACAGTTGGAATGCTGTGTCCAGTTCTGGTGCCCACAATTCAAGAAGGAGGTTGATAAATTGGAGAGGTTTCAGAGAAGAACCATGAGAATGATTAAAGGATTAGAAAACATGCCTTATAGTGATAGTCTTAAGGAACTCACTCTATGTATCTTAGCAAGAAAACAGTTAAGGGGTGACTTGATTAGTCTGTACATACCTACATAGGGAGCTGTGACGGGGTTCAACTCACCATTGAGGCGCCTCCTACTGGCTGTGCTGGGGATTAGCTCTGTATGCCAGTGTGCGCTCTTCTGGTGGCGTCTTCCTGCCATCACTTCTGCTCCAGTGACCCACGTCACTCCCAGGACTGCAGCATCCTCTTTGTGACACAGCCATCCGGTCGTGCCACACTCCCCGGGGGACAGTATCGCAGTCCCTCAGTCCAGCCACTTCCTCAGTGGTGAGTGGGGGTGGCGAGGACCCAGACCTGCCAACTACTCCAGGTCCCGGCCAGGGACCCTGTAGGTGGCCACCACTTGCTGCGTCCCCCTTAGGTGGGGGAGGAAGGGTGCAACCCAGGAGCTTGGATCATTGTGAAGCTGGAGCTAATTTGCAAGGAAAGAGGATAGTGGGGCTGAAGATTCAGTTGTTTTTGCTATTTTCTGCTGGACTTTAAGTGAAGGACTTTGACATCTTGTAGGAAGCAAATAATAGGAAGTGGTCCAGCGAGGCAGCCCTGAAGCACTCTGGGTTGTTTGCTATCACTGCTTCTCGTAAGGCCATTGGTCAGTGCCCAGTGGAGAGGGAAGGCCCTTCTCATAGAAGGAACATAAAACCTTGTCCCCACCCCCTTGAAGAGGATAGAGACACTGTAAACCCTGAGTCGACAGCATGCCATCCTTAGGCTTGGAGGTAAGCTGAGACCCTTTCTTTTGTGGGGACATTAGACGGTATATATTTTGTTGGACTTTGTTACCCCAGCAGGGGGGTGAACTTAATTGGTGAGTCACCTGGAGGATTGAGTCGCTTTCTCTACTGAAAGGCAAACCGCTATAGTATTGGATTCAGAATAGCAGCCGTGTTAGTCTGTATTCGCAAAAAGAAAAGGAGTACTTGTGGCACCTTAGAGACTAACAAATTTATTTGAGCATAAGCTTTCGTGAAAGCTTATGCTCAAATAAATTTGTTAGTCTCTAAGGTGCCACAAGTACTCCTTTTCTTTTTATAGTATTGGAGTGATTGCTGGCTGACAAGGGGGAGAGTTGGGACCAGTGAACTAACCACTAGGCCGCACCACCGGTAAGCCCTGCACCTATCACTTCTGTACTTAATTGATAATGTACAGTGCTAATTTTTTACCTCAGAATGTCATGCATCACCAGGTCACAAGTATATTACATCTACCCAGGTACCTTTACCCATCAGACTTGTAATCTCCTAAAAGAATGCAATCTGGTTTGTTTGACAAGACTGATTTTCCATAAAGGCATGTTGACTGCCATTAATTATATTCCTATCCTTTAATTTTTTCTTAATTGAATCAGCTTTTTCATTATTTGCCAGAGGCTGATGTCAGGCTAACTGGTCTATACTTACTGGGTCCCCTTGCTTCTCCTTTGTGAATATTAGAGAGACAAGGTGGGTAAGGTAATATCTTTTACTGGACCAACTTCTGTTAGAGAGAGAGACAAGCTTTTGAGCTTACACAGAGCTCTTTTCAGGTCTCAATATTCTTTGAATATTGGAATACCATTAGCACTCTTCCAGTCTTCTGGAATTTGGCCTGGCATTCCAATATTTATTAAAAATTAACACCAGTGGGTCAGAGATCTCCTCAGCCAACATGAACATAAAAATATTTTTTTTGTCTGGTTGGTTGATATTTTACCAGGAATTAGGGTTATCAGCTCATAGTCTTGGAGAAATACCAGTTTGTTCTAATGATCTGAGTGAACTCTCATTTTGTAATTATGGTGCTTTATTTTCCTGAAGATTTTGACCTGTGAGTCATGTCATTGAATAGAACAGATTATCTTTTGAGTTGTTTGTTTTAAAAATCAAATTACAAGAGGCTCAAATATTCTGTCCTAGTGTGTATATACTAACTAAAACCATCAGCAGAAACAATTCCTTCCAGGGCTAGGCTGTACCGCAAGCAGACCCTGACACAATCAGTAGGCATCCTGGGGTTTAGCAATTAGGACACATTATCTTGAAGGAATGATTTTTTTATACAGTGAGCGTGCAATAGAACATTAAACTCAAAGGCACTGCTAATTATATGCCATTGACCATACTAACAAGGGGCAAAAGAAAATCTCAGGGCCTGTGTTAACATTCTGATTGTGGCATTCAATTATAAGCCCACACTGAATGCAGGACAGATCCAGACCACTTTGAGAAGAGCTTCAGGATGGATTGTGCCTCAGAAAGCATGATCCTTCCTTGATTTCCTTGGGAAGCAGATGGAGAGTACATGCTGCACTATCCCTTAGGAAGGTGCTACATAACATAACTTCACAGCCAGCCAGTGCTGGATTTGGGAAGAGGTCATAGCACCTCCACTTCCCTGGTCCCTATGGGACAATTTGCATATGCAGGCACAAATGGAAAAAAACAGTCCTTGCAACTCTGAGAACTACAGGACAGCAGTTATCCCTGCCCTATAATGCATGAGGGGACACCCACGTAAAGGTCAGTGGCCATCTGGCCAACAGTAATGGTCCTGAAAGGCAATGAGTCTTCAAGTATGTCCCTTCTGTTACCAACTTACCGCAAGATGCAACTCCATATGATGCTGCTCTTCATTTTAATCCTCTACTAAATGTTGTTGCTGAACATGTCAAGTTGTATTCCCATGTGCATATGCCTCACAAGCCCATTGACAGCTACGTAGCTGCATTACATCAGTTCAGTGCAACTTGTGAATTTGCTAGTTTCACAGATGAAACGAATAGGGATCCAGTTGTTGCGAAGACTGACAGTTCCAAGATTCATGAACAACGCCTAATTATAAAAGGCCTGGCCTTGGAGAAAAACCTAGAAACTGCCTGACAAATGGGAAGTGCCATCCATTGTGCTAAGTCACTCTCTGCTACACCAGATGTCTTTTAACCTGCGCAGCTTAATGCTTTCCGATACAAGCATTGCAACCCACAAAGCTCCGAAGTCAACATCCACGGTGCCTTCACCATCCCACAGACCACATTGCTCCCAGTGCTACAGATGTGGTGACACTGGTCACAAGGCAAGGGTGTCCTGCAAAGAAATCAGTATGCAAGAAGTGCAACTAAAAAAAGACATTTGCTAAAGCCTGTAAGTCTGCATTCAGTGTTTACTGGGAGTTCTCACGATGAGGATGATGGCAAACTGAATCCCAACAGTGTCCTGAATGTGACAGGAGATCACCACACTACTCACTAGTGATGAGGCTGTTAGCAGATTTTGAGTTGCCTTATATATAATATATAACTATAATTCTCAACCAGCTCTAGACTGTGCTATTTGCCTGTTCTCACCCTGTGTGGCATCCTCCAGACACACTCCCTGGAGGGTATGGTGCATCGCTCCTCCCCATCAATGGCCATTTTACAGCTACTGTAAAGTATAAAGGCCCTACTGCCCAAGAGAAAAATCTATGTAGCACAAAGGGTGTTCCTATTTTAGAATGGAATCATCAGAGGGCTCTTCAGAAGATATTAGATTAAAATAGCACTGAACCTGTCCTGCAAACAGAGGATAGGCTATAACCAGGAATCATTGGTGAGTTTCTGGAAGTTTTCACAGATACCACAGGTGTTGCAAAAAAGTTCAAACACAAGATCCAACTAAAAAATAAAGTGGTGCCTGTACAGCATAAAGTGTGAAATGTACAAATTGCCCTGAGACAACCACTCAAATCTGAAAGTACACAAAGCAGATATCATTGAACTGGTTGTTTCATCAGAATGGGTTTCTTTTATTGTTCTCACCAGGAAGCCTAATGGTGCCATTCACATGTCTGTGAACTTGAGAAACCTAAACTCCAACATTGTGGTGGATTGTCATCTACCTGACATCAGTGAAAAGCTGCTCACCTCAAATGAGGCAAGAATCTTTAGGACTCTTAATTTATCCTCAGCTTGCCACGAGATCCCCTTAATAGAAGAATCCCACAAGTTCACAGGTTTCATCACTCCTGAAGGTTTGTGTCAGTTCAAACAGATGCCATTTGGGTTAGCCTCTGCAGCATCCATATTCCAGAGAATGATGTGTATGGTCTTTGGAGAGACAAGAGGTGTTACTTACTTATAAGATGACATTCTGGTGTATGGCAAAGATGAGCCTGAACATGTCATCCTAATAAAAAGTTCTAGAAAAGCTTTGATGACATGGATTTACTATTAGCAAAAAGAAATGTTAATTCCATACCAAATCAGTGACATATCAAGGACATACTATCTCTTGGAATGGCATACAACCAAAACCAGACCTAGTGAAAGCCATTCATAAGAATCAGAGCAGGACAACAAGGACAAACTGATCCTTCTTGGGATTGTGCAAATACCATTCAAAGTTTGTACAGCAATTTGCTATGAAAGTAGTACCTTTGCATCATCTCCTAAAAAACTGTGATGTTTGAATGGGATGCAGCATGCAAGAACAGCTTTAATGAGATAAAACATTCAATTCTGACAAGTCCAGCTCTTAGCCCTTTTGATTCTGAGAAGCAAACAATTGCACTCACAAGCATCTGTTGTGACAGTCTTGCTGCTGTCCTGTCTCAACTAAAAAGTGGATGAGAAGTCACTATTGCATTCACACCCAGGGCCCTGACTAATCTGGAAAAATCTTATTCCGTGACTGAGAAAGGAGCTCTGGCCTTTTTCTGGAAAGCAAGACACTTCAGACCCTACTTCAGACCCGGTAGGAGATTTATCTTAAGAGCTTCTCAAACTCCTTCAACTTTATTCATCATGCAAGGTTCTGGCTGAGCAACTCCAAGCACTGCCAAATGGGCCATCAAAGTAATGGACTTCGACCTTCAGACAGTGTATCTTTCAGGTGCCAAGAACACCATTGCAGATTGTCTCTCTCACTTGCCCATACCTTATCAAGAGGGTGCAATGGAGAAAGATGATGAAGAGATAGTCATTGCACAAATCTCTGCTACAACTCAATAAGTGATCACAGTCTCAGAGTGGGCAACATCTATGAGAGAAGACAAGGTACTGGTAACTGAGAGTGGAATGCAATTGACCTCTGCTGAAATGCAGCAATACCTCAGTAGAAATGGTATCAAGCACAAAATAATTTCCTTTTACCATCTGAGGGCTAATGGTCTAGTTGAGAGAATGAACAGACTGGTGGAAGAAAGTTTGCAAGCAAGACCATGAAAAGAAGCTTTACAGGAAACATGATTTGCTTACAGCACCACTCTATACTCCACAACAGTAGTATCACCCTTTGAAGTATTAAGTGTTAAGGGCGAATACATGACTTACTACTGTTAACAGCTTACATGTTTCCTTTGTACAACCAAACCTTCCAATGAAACCATTCATGAATGTGCTATGAACTGAGAAGACAGTATGTAAATCATAAGAAAGGTGCTAAACGTCACAAGTTTCAAACTGGAGATTTTGTTTATCTGAAGGTATCATATAGAGACAAAAAAGGATGTTTATGTCATTCATGTTCTTTGCAGATAACAGAAATCCGAGGAGATTCTGGATGGATCTATGCTGCAATGTAAGCGCAGGGCTAATAGAACTCAAGTTAACAAGCCGAACAAGAGTTTGTTAATCTAGGGCTTGAGCATCTACATTAATTTATAACCCCAGGTTAGGAAGTGTGGGACCCTGGATCCCAACCTAGGGCTTCAGCGTCTACACTGCATTATGTGGGTCCGAGTCCTACCTCCCACATCCCAGACTTCCTAGTGCCCTCCCAAAATGTGTTTCCTCTAACCCTTTGTTCGTGGTGCAGTGTTGGAAAACTTGACTGTCCAGTGGACAAAGAAAGTATGCCTGTGGGATTGTGAGATACTTTTCATGGACTCCCAGAGCACAAGTCCAGTGGGGCTGCATCTACACTGCAAAGCAAAGCAATAGGGCTTGAACCCTGGGTCTCAGCATGACTCAAGCTCAGACTCTCCACCACCTTGGGGTCCTGTATTAGCACAGTTTGTGTGTATATGGAAGGGGGGTTATGCTTGAGCCTGAGTTGGAACCCTGGAGTTACAATGCAATATAGCCATACCCCTTTGCTGTATTCATAGATGGAAAGAAATGGAACACTTCAAGATTGTTTACAACTCAACAGACAGCAGCTGAAGAAGATAATGTTGATTTCCACCGTGGACCAGAGAACACCGATGACTTCGATAGTGATAATGGAAAATCTACAGTAGTGGGAATTACTTCACAGCCCACTTTCTTTCCAGCCTCTCCAGGTATAAGGAGAAGAGTGAGACAAAAGAAACTTCCTAAAAGATTGGAGTACTTTGTTAAAGGACTAAAGTGATGGTTTGAAAGTGAATGTTGAAAGTTATACGCAGTTATTCTAAAAGTGAAGGATGTCTTGTATCTAGCTAGGCGCAGGTAGCTGCACTGGTTTGCATTTGTGAGTTTGTTCCTGGGTGGTTCCTGTCGTCTTGGGTCCAAAAACCATAATTCCCAGGATGCACCACAGGAAGGAGGAAAGGGAGAGAGAAGGAGGAGAAAAAGAAAGTGAGCTCTGTGAAAGAGTAAGAAGAAACCTTACCTTTGCTGTTATTTAGCTTCCCTAGTCTTCCTCATAGGGGTTCAGATACAAAATTCAGCTTGGCCTTTCATGCCTCTTAAATTCCCCTTGCTGTTCCTCCACGAAACACCTCCCAGGACTCTTCCTGGAAGGCCAGTCCTTTTTATCAGGGCTTACTGCTGGAGCCTGCTCCACTCCCAGCAGCTGCTTCATCTCTCTTCTTGCCTTCTGCCAGACTTCTCTGTTCAGGAGAGGATTCCATGGCTTACACTATCCCCAGGCTTCCTGCTGGGCTCTCCTGGTATCTCTCCTCTCTCTAGTCCCAGAAAGTGACTGCAGACTCTCTTCCCCACAGCTCACTTCTTCTCTCAACGTCATCTATTTACAGTCTTCTCCCAGCCCCTCCCTAGCTGGGCTTCATCCTCACTTGAGCCTGGCGCACACTTCAGGTACAGACAGCAGATTGGTAGTTAATTGGCCTCTCAGGCCCATATTAGCCCTTCTGGAGCCTGTGTGGGGCACACACCCCACCACAGGGTACTTATGAAAATGTGGCCTTAATTATAGAAAAATGTAGCCCATGTTATCAGACAAGAATAAACAATGCCACCAATCCAGGCCTGCGTAGAAACGAAAGGTCCCATGATGCATGTTTTCAAAGGCTATGTCTACGCTTGGAGCTAGGGGGTGTGGCTGACGTGCTCTCATCTCGCTCGGGTGCTGTAAATAGTAGTGTAGCTGCAGCAGCCCAGGCAGTGATGAGCAGTAGCATGGGCTAGCTGCCCTGAGTATGTAACCAGGGAGTCTGATGCTCTTTGTACTCAGGGCAGCTAGCCCATGACGCTGCTCACCACTGCCCATGCTATCACAGATATATCACTGTTTTAGTGCCCTGGCTAGATGACTGCTAGCATGGTTATGTCTATACAAGCTGGGAATCACACCCCTAGCTCCTGTCACTGAGCAATGTGTGTCACTCACATACCTCTCAGTCACTAATCTCACAGTCCGTGCAAGCCAAATACCTTAAAGGAGCAGGGTAGGACAGCAGTGGCTCCCTCATGAAACTTCCATATGCAGTCTCAGGCGAGGTTAATGGGAAGTTGTTCACCCCAATATCCTGCCTTTCATTATTCCCCATGTGAGAAGAGACAGCTGTAAAGAAGCAATGCAATACTTCAGCTGCCATCTCACTTGGCCATCTGGTACAACACAGATGTTAAATTTTTATTAATTCTCAATAATAAAAAATGTCCTAAAGGTCTTTGGAGGGTTTCTGCAACTAGAAGTGATTTCAGCAACTTCTCACGTCATTCGTTCCTGCTGTTTAAAGCAGTTATTGGAAATAATCAGTAACAACACTAAACCAACTTTGAAACATTAAGCATACAGGTGTGTAGGGGAATTTGAAGAGCATTCCAGGTGGCACCATAGTAGTGCAGATAGCATTTTAAAACCCTAAATGGGGCTAAATCTAGGCCAAGAATTATAGTTTGAGCAGCTCTGATTATTACTAAAGTGACCGTATGTTCCAGTTTCTCTGAGACAATCTTAATTTTATATATGATGTCCCCAGTGTCCCAGGAAATTATGTCAAGACACCTGAAATGACCCAGTTTTTAATCTGATCAATTTTTTAAAGTAACTACAAACCATATTCCATACTTAGTACCATGCGGGAAGAACAGTGTTTGTGGGGAAAAGTGAAAAGTCAAATGAGTCAACCACTATCAAAGTTGGTTTTTTGCTCGGAGTTCATGTTAATGGAACTTCTTCAGTGTTTCATAATATACTCATCTAGAACCCTACGTTACAGGTAAAGAATTTTTCACTCTGAGAAATACACACAAGTTGCTGTTGAGTTAGAATCTAGCAATAGTGACACCAGCACATGTTTTGTTGTTAACCGAAAAAAAAAAAAAGGTTCTTTCTGCATAACAGCTCTAAGATCTGGCCTTTTCTGTCTAGCCACACAAGTAACTATTTTGTGATCCTAAAAATGTCACCACTCCAGTGTTTAATTTTGAATATGTGGTCACCTTACTCATGATTATTGTCGTAGAAAGAGAGAGCCTGGGATAAGGCCTGGGATAAGGGGCCTGGTGTCAGGCTTAAGGCCTGAACTAAAGTCAGGCCCTGCTAAGACAAAGCAAAGTTAGCAAGAGTCAAGCTACAAGCAAAAGTCTGGTCCTGTTACAAAGCAGAGGCCTGCTTGCAGGTTCACTGTTCAATACATGAACTTGGCAAGAACAGGGATGGTATGGCAGAAATGCAAACACTCCTAAGAAGTGCTAGGCACTGGACACTTGCATAAGCACATTCCAGAAGGATCGTGCCAGAACAGCCCAATAGCAAGATATGGTGTAAACACACTCCCCAAAGACGATACAGGGACCACTGACCCCTCTTAAAGGTAAGTTCAGGATAACAGAGTGATGGATAGAGATGTTTTGATCAAATCAACAGATACAAGGTAAGGGGTGGTAGCTAATCACGTCAGAGGGGCAAGACGTAACTTGTTTGTATCAGTGTATAAAAAAGGGGGTATCTTTGTCTGGCCAAGGGGGGAACGGAAAGTCCCACTGTTCACTGAGCTGGTCCATTGTAATGAGTGAATATGTATTAGTGGTCCTGTATAGTCTACAGGACGCTCGGACCATGCCTCATTGACAGTAAACCTGCCTGAGTGCCTTCACTACGGAACTGATTCTGTGGTCTTCTTAGGTTTCAGAGTAGCAGCCGTGTTAGTCTGTATCCACAAAAAGAAAAGGAGTACTTGTGGCACCTTAGAGACTAACAGATTTCTGAGGCAGTTCAATCGAGATCTACTGTGTCAGCTACCTGTGCAGAGTTGGTGAAACACACAGTGAGAACACACACACAGCCAACAACTGACAACAATTATCACTTATTTTTAATGGTGGTGAGCGCTTCCAGCCCGATTGGTGCTTTTCTAACATGTAGTAAGATGCAGCCCCTATCCCAAAGTCTTTATCACCCATTAGCTACATTAGCATTTGCTGGCTCATTAAGTTTCTCTTCAACTGTCTCTGGATTTCTTTCTGCACAGGATATTTCCAAAACAGTCTGAGGGGAATCAGAATTCTTGACGGCATTTCCTATTCTCTCCAAGCCACTTCTACAAGTCCTAGGCTTCTTCCAGTGCTTCTCTTTCATTAGAGTGTTTTCTATTGAATGAAATTGTTATCATTTGATTCTAGAGGCTCCCCCGAAATTTTAGCCTACCATATTTATCATATTTATCTCATTTCCTCAGCTATAAGTAACTCCAGAACAGTTCTTCATAGAGCACAGCACATCTCAAAGCAATGTGATCCTCACCATAGGTTTTGCATAGATCAGAAGGTGAGGTACTACCATACCGGACCGGGTTACTGGAACAGTCCTGTATTCTGTCACTGATAGATGCTTCACAGGATGATGTAAAATCTCCATAATGCACATAAGTCCCCATGAAGAAAATTTCATTACCGATCCTGACGTCCAATGGTGATCAGCTTGTGATCTAAATTAGGAAAGTTAGTAGTACTTTTATTGTATCCTAGATAGGACAATTACACAGAATGGGCCAGATCTTCTGCTGGTGCAAAATTAAGTCGGTGGAGCTCTGCCAGTTTATCCCAGCTGAGAATCTGGCCTACTGGCATTATTAATCCTATTGAATGTGACTAATCCTTTGCAACATTTGTTCCCCTTGAGCTCCACTAAAATCACTGGCACCAAAAGCTCTGTGACCTCTTCCTAGCCAAAGCTCAGAACCAGTACTCCATCCTCATCCTCCTTGACCTGTCAGCCATCTTTGACCCTGTTGACCATTCTCTTCTTGAAACCTTGTCCTCCCTTGGATTCTGTGACTCTATCCTCTTTTGATTCTCCTCCTACCTCTATAACTACTTCTTCAGCATGTCCTTCAGAGGGTCTTTGTCATTCTCCCTCCAACTTTCTGTGCGGGGTTCCGCAGGGCTCCGTCCTTGGTCCCCATCTCTTCTCCCTCTACACCTTATCTGTGTGTGATCTCATCCACAGAGACAAACTCAACTACCAACTCTATGCTGGTGGCTCTCAGATCAACCTCTTGCCTTCTGTCTAAACAAAATATTGGCCTGCCTCTCTGACATCTCCTCATGGATGTCTAGACATCAGCTCAAGCTCACGTTGGCTAAGAAAGAGCTCTTAATCGTCCTCCCCAAGCCTTCCCTACTTCTCTTCTCTCCCTCTTCTCTCTATCACTGTGGGCAACAGCAGGATCCTGCCTATCACTCAGGCCCATAACCTTGCTGTTGTCTTTGACTCAGCCTTCTCTCTAGGTCCTCACATCAAGGGTATGTATAAATCTTGCAGAGTCTTTCCGCATAGTAGCTCTAAGATCTGGACTTTTATATTCCTCCACACAGATAAAACTCTCATCCAAGATCTCATCATCTTGCACCTCAGTTATTGCAACATTCTTGTCTCTGGCCTCGACAAATGCAGTTTTGCCTCACTCATATCCTTTAAGAATGCTGCTGCAAAGATCATTCTCCTAGCCCATTGCTTTGCCTATGTCACCCCTCTCTTTGCATTCTACCACTGGCTCCCTCTTCTCTAGCACATCAAACATGAGCTACTTGTCTTCAGTTTTATGCCCTTCATGGCCTATCTCCACCTTACCTATTTTCTCTCATTCACTATCAAGGTGTTGACTCCCACCTCTGACTGGCCCATGATGCCAGTCTCAACTGTCCACTTGATAAATGGTCAAACATGTACATTTGTGCTTTCTCCCGTGCTGCCCTGTGTGCTTGGGAGGAGCTCCCTTTAGACACATGCAAAGCTACTACATTATTCTCCTTCAGATCCCTCCTTAAAACGCTCCATTTTTATGAGGCCTACAAAAAAAAATTGACAATGGTTAGGCTCCTGGTGTGCTGAGAACACCATCTGTCATGCTGACCGACACTGTCCCATTGTTTCTTTGTACTCCCTCATCTGCCTATCTGTGTACATCTGCTGGCTCTTGTTTTATACTTAGATTGTAAGCTCTTTGGGGCAGGGACTTCTTTTTTGTTCTGTGTTTGTACAGCACCTAGCACAAGAGAATCCTGTTCCATGACTAGGGCTCCTAGGTGCTAATACTAATACAAAGTAATACAAATACTTAATGATAATAACAATATTCTGTACCGGTGAATTCCACAGGTTAATTTTCCCTATCCTTTTGGTAAATTCAGTTCACTGACATTTTCAATTCTGAATCATTACCTAGGTTCACAAATATTTCTATACTGATGTATCCTACCTAAAATTGATTTACTCCATTTACCAACTACTGGAGCATTCAAAAAATCATGGCATTTTTTCATAGGAGATATTTAGTTTCAGATATTTAGGGTCTGATTCTCATTTGCACAAAAGCTACTTCACACCACTCTAATAGTGTAAAAAGGTTTTAAAATGAGTGTAAATGTAATTTATGCCTAGTTTATGGTCCCTTTATACTGCCAGAATGGTATAAAACAGCCTGGGGGTAAATTGTTATTAGTTATTATCTATACTGTGGTAATGCCTGCAAGTTCAAGTCATGAAACAGGCCCCCATCATGCTGAGCACTATAAAACCAGAACAGTCTGGGCCATAAGCATTTACACGTCCATTGCTTTCCTATCTCATGAGCTTTTCTACAGGATTAGCCAGTGGATATATTACCTTGGGATCTTGGCAGTCTTTCCAAATTTTTCATTTCCCATATTACTTATCTAAAACAATCTGGTGAGATAATTTTCCATGTCGGCAGCTAATCTGTTCTATCAAAGGTATTATTACTAATCTTTCCTATACCACCGTGCTCTTTTTCCACAATAGCTCCAGCTGTCTGAAAACCTAGGATTTTCTAACTGGCCAACCTCTCATTCCCCTGCAAGATCCCACTCATGAACTCATTTCAACTATTAGCAAATATATACACCAAACGTCACAGTCCTAAATTTCCTCTAAGCAAGTTATCTCCCTAGACTTCATTGTATCTATCTTTGGCTACCCTCCTCTCACCTCATTTACTCTAACATTAAATATAACTCGTCTCTAATGTTTTACGCAGTCTGATTCTAATCTTGCTTGCATTATTTTTAGGTTGGTGGAAATACACTGGTTTCTACTAAGCTGCTCCCAATTTAAACAGTGTAACTAAGAGCAGAATCAGGCCCTAGCTATCTCAGTAATACTCTCAATCTTTGACTCATAACAACTAAATACTGCCAGGTTTGCTTGTTCTTTTTACAAGAAAATAGTTTCCTGTGTAGTGCACCATGGAAATTTCTATCACCTATAGATTCCTGCTCTGAAATTTGCTATCCAAATCCATTCCTCCTCATTGCCTTGCACAACACAATCGAATGCTTGCTCTCTTGTTGATATCCAGTACATTTTGGACACAAATTATTAGCGGATCTTACAGCTAAGTTATCCTTTCAAACATCCTGTTTCTTTAATACTGTATTGTATAGTGTGTTACAGGTCCCTCTTGGTGCCTGATCTGCAGAATGTGAGTCTGTTACAGCACAGCTAGAGAGCCTGCTCTTCAACTCAATTTCAAACCCAGTGTGTCAGCCAACTTGGCAGCTCTCACAGTATCTCTAGTACACTTAGGGTATTTCTACACTGCAATTAGACACCTGAGGCTGGCCCTTGCCAGCTGACTTGGGCTCATGGGGCTCAGGTTAAGAAGCTGTTTAATTGCTGTGTAGACATTTGGGCTTGGGGTGCAGAACCCTCCCCTCCCTGCATTTTCTGACGAGCTCTTGTCCCTCTCTTTACAATGGGATAAAGCAAAATGTTGGATGTGAACATCCAAGAACTCTTAACGTTTTAATATCTGCATCCAGGTCCAGAACAGAATTTTACAGCTTCTGAAGATGCAGTTGGCAAATTATGAACCCTTCAAGAGGTTCACCAGGGTGTGCCTTAGTGGTTTAAGTTTCTAAGGATTTGTACAAACCTGGGCCCAGATTTTCAACTGGTGCAAACTGGAGTATTTCCATTGACTTCATTGGAACTATGCAGGTTGCTTCAGCATGAGATCAGGTCTGTTTAGTCCAGTTTCAGTTCAAATTGATTTGAGTCCCAAACATGAAAGTGAAACTCAGCTGAAGCTTGTGAGTTTATGGTACAAACCCTGAAAAATCATCACATTTTTCCTGGATTCCACCATCAGCTGTAATGTCGCCCCTTTGCCAAGCAGTTGCAGAATTCGGGGCCTTACAGGTCATTTTCCTGTTTGGGATCGAAATTGGTGATGAAGACTGACATATTTTCTTAGTGTCATTTGTTTATTTACAGAATCTATATAAGTCCAGTTTCCTTGAATGAGGGCAGTAACAAACTGCACACAGGTAACTAACTCCCTCTTGCAGAAATCGCAGGCCAGGCTCCTGGAAAGCAACTGTGTTATGCTTTCTCGTCAGGGCCTCCCATAAGTCTAATTACTTACTCTGTGCCCCTTTCTCTCCCTTAGCCTCTGCAGCTTTCACCTGGGAAGCCCCTAGTTCAAGGCTGCTCATGGTGACCACATGGCCTGGAAAGGCAAAACTGGGCATCTACCCTCCTTTTGCAATACAAAGAAACCCCAGAACTTCAGCTGTTAAGAGAAAGAAGAGTGCTTTAACGCACACAATACCCTATTACTCTCTGGATGTGGTTACTACGTGGCATCCTAACTCTTTCTATGGGGTATTTCATCCTGGGTGCTTATACACCAATGACTCTTCTTGGGCAAGACATGCATGAAACATGCCTAATGGGCAAGCCATAACAATGTACTGCACCAGGTTCACTCAAAACTGGTTCTGTTCCAACTTCAATTTGGGCTTATAAATGGATCATGGACCTTTCAGCCAAACTGGATTGAATTTAGGGTTTAATCATGAAACTTTGGTGTTGTTCTGTACTCAACCCAGCTTCAGAATTACCAGACCACTGGGCTGCAGTGGTCAAATGTTCTGCCTTGGGAATGCAGAGTCACTTGGGCAAAGAGTAAACAAGGGTGGCCACTTTGTCTCTCAGCCAGAGGTGGAGTATGCACTCCTCTTGTCACCAGCCTTACAACACTTGCCTGTGCACAGGGAGGCAGGGCCCTTGTCGTCCACTCACCCAGCCATGCCCCTTGAAGTGTACAGAACTATGCCCTGCGCCAGACTCCTGAGCACCTGGCACTCGAGGAATCCAAACACTGGGACTGTGGTGGCCTCTTGCACACCTGTGTGATGAATTGGAGAGTCAGCGTGCAGGCTGAGTGAGTGAGTGTTTCTTGGCACTCCCACAGACAGACCTTCTGGGGTATGGCTCATCCCAGATGGTGGGAAGGATCCTGTCTCAGGAAATAATGTGGTGAGGAAGTTCAGGAGGGGGTGGATTTCCTGCCTGAGTAGTGCTTAATTTATAATAAAAGAGGTGTCAGGACTCAAACTATTAGGTACTGGGGCTCAAGCAATTTTTTTACTTGTATAACTGAGGCTGCAAGCCCAGAGGTGCCAGGAGAATGAACTGCCTAGCCTAGAGGTGCTGAGGCTCAACCCCGGCAAGCCCTGGCACAAATTAAGCACTGTGCCTGGGGGAAAATGTAAACATTTTTCACAGCAACACCGACAGGAAGAGCGAAGCTGCCTTTGCACCCTCTTCCAGTAATAGTTCTGTTGCTCCTTGAAATTGTATCAGTGTTGTTAGTCTGGGGACCTAGCCTGGCTGTGCTAACACACCAGTGAGGGGCCGCGTCACTAATACGGACTCTGGGTAGGTGAGACCCCTGGCACCTGTGCAGAACCTTGCTGATGGCAGAAGGGCTGTGTATCGATAGAGGGGTCTCCCCACACAGAGTCAGTTACAATGATTATGAATAATTATTCATTATTTGTATTGCAGTAGCCCCTGGGAGCCCCAGTCATGGACCTGGATTCCATTGGGCTAAATGCTGTACAAATACAGAACAAAAATGTGGTCCCAAATTGCTGACAAACTAAGTGAGCAGCATCAGTTGCAGGATCAGTGCCTTTGTGGATATTCTCACTGGGACAAAATATTCCTCATATGGCTTATGTAAACAAAATCACATAAAGAAAAGGAGGACTTGTGGCACCTTAGAGACTAACCAATTTATTAGAGCATAAGCTTTCGTGAGCTACAGCTCACTTCCTCAGATGCATATCGTGGAAACTGCAGCAGGCTTTATATATACACAGAGAATATGAAACAATACCTATTCCCACCCCACTGTCCTGCTGGTAATAGCTCATCTAAAGTGATTTCCAGCACAAATCCAGGTTTTCTCACCCTCCACCCCCCCACACAAATTCACTCTCCTGCTGGTGATAGCCCATCCAAAGTGACAACTCTTTACACAATGTGCATGACAATCAAGCTGGGCTATTTCCTGCATAAATCCAGGTTCTCACATCCCCCCCACCCCCATACACACACAAACTCACTCTCCTGCTGGTAATAGCTCATCCAAACTGACCACTCTTCAAGTTAAAATCCAAGTGAAACCAGAACATCTGGGGGGGGGGGGGTAGGAAAAAACAAGAGGAAACAGGCTACCTTGCATAATGACTTAGCCACTCCAAGTCTCTATTTAAGCCTAAATTAATAGTATCCAATTTGCAAATGAATTCCAATTCAGCAGTTTCTCGCTGGAGTCTGGATTTGTAGTTTTTTTGTTTTAAGATAGCGACCTTCATGTCTGTGATTGCGTGACCAGAGAGATTGAAGTGTTCTCCGACTGGTTTATGAATGTTATAATTCTTGACATCTGATTTGTGTCCATTTATTCTTTTACGTAGAGACTGTCCAGTTTGACCAATGTACATGGCAGAGGGGCATTGCTGGCACATGATGGCATATATCACATTGGTGGATGTGCAGGTGAACGAGCCTCTGATAGTGTGGCTGATGTTATTAGGCCCTGTGATGGTGTCCCCTGAATAGATATGTGGGCACAGTTGGCAACGGGCTTTGTTGCAAGGATAAGTTCCTGGGTTAGTGGTTCTGTTGTGTGGTATGTGGTTGTTGGTGAGTATTTGCTTCAGGTTGCGGGGCTGTCTGTAGGCAAGGACTGGCCTGTCTCCCAAGATTTGTGAGAGTGTTGGGTCATCCTTTAGGATAGGTTGTAGATCCTTAATAATGCGTTGGAGGGGTTTTAGTTGGGGGCTGAAGGTGACGGCTAGTGGCGTTCTGTTATTTTCTTTGTTAGGCCTGTCCTGTAGTAGGTAACTTCTGGGAACTCTTCTGGCTCTATCAATCTGTTTCTTTACTTCTGCAGGTGGGTATTGTAGTTGTAAGAAAGCTTGACAGAGATCTTGTAGGTGTTTGTCTCTGTCTGAGGGGTTGGAGCAAATGCGGTTGTATCACAGAGCTTGGCTGTAGACGATGGATCGTGTGGTGTGGTCAGGGTGAAAGCTGGAGGCATGCAGGTAGGAATAGCGGTCAGTAGGTTTCCGGTATAGGGTGGTGTTTATGTGACCATTGTTTATTAGCACTGTAGTGTCCAGGAAGTGGATCTCTTGTGTGGACTGGACCAGGCTGAGGTTGGTGGTGGGATGGAAATTGTTGAAATCATGGTGGAATTCCTCAAGGGCTTCTTTTCCATGGGTCCAGATGATGAAGATGTCATCAATATAGCGCAAGTAGAGTAGGGGCTTTAGGGGACGAGAGCTGAGGAAGCGTTGTTCTAAATCAGCCATAAAAATGTTGGCATACTGTGGGGCCATGCGGGTACCCATAGCAGTGCCGCTGATCTGAAGGTATACATTGTCCCCAAATGTGAAGTAGTTATGGGTAAGGACAAAGTCACAAAGTTCAGCCACCAGGTTAGCCGTGACATTATCGGGGATAGTGTTCTTGACGGCTTGTAGTCCATCTTTGTGTGGAATGTTGGTGTATAGGGCTTCTACATCCATAGTGGCCAGGATGGTGTTATCAGGAAGATCACCGATGGATTGTAGTTTCCTCAGGAAGTCAGTGGTGTCTCGAAGGTAGCTGGGAGTGCTGGTAGCGTAGGGCCTGAGGAGGGAGTCTACATAGCCAGACAATCCTGCTGTCAGGGTGCCAATGCCTGAGATGATGGGGCGCCCAGGATTTCCAGGTTTATGGATCTTGGGTAGTAGATAGAATATCCCAGGTCGGGGTTCCAGGGGTGTGTCTGTGCGGATTTGATCTTGTGCTTTTTCAGGAAGTTTCTTGAGCAAATGCTGTAGTTGCTTTTGGTAACTCTCAGTGGGATCAGAGGGTAATGGCTTGTAGAAACTCGTGTTGGAGAGCTGCCGAGCAGCCTCTTGTTCATATTCCGACCTATTCATGACGACAACAGCACCTCCTTTGTCAGCCTTTTTGATTATGATGTCAGAGTTGTTTCTGAGGCTGTGGATGGCATTGCGTTCCGCATGGCTGAGGTTATGGGGCAAGTGATGCTGCTTTTCCACAATTTCAGCCCGTGCACGTCGGCGGAAGCACTCTATGTAGAAGTCCAGTCTGCTGTTTCGACCTTCAGGAGGAGTCCACCTAGAATCCCTCTTTCTGTAGTGTTGGTTGGGAGACCTCTGTGGATTAGTATGCTGTTCAGAGGTATTTTGGAAATATTCCTTGAGTCGGAGACGTCGAAAATAGGATTCTAGGTCACCACAGAACTGTATCATGTTCGTGGGGGTGGAGGGGCAGAAGGAGAGGCCCCGAGATAGAACAGCTGCTTCTGCTGGGCTGAGAGTATAGTTGGATAGGTTAACAATATTGCTAGGTGGGTTGAGGGAACCATTGCTGTGGCCCCTTGTAGCATGTAGTAGTTTAGAAAGTTTAGTGTCCTTTTTCTTTTGTAGAGAAGCAAAGTGTGCGTTGTAAATGGCTTGTCTAGTTTTAGTAAAATCCAGCCACGAGGAAGTTTGTGTGGAAGGTTGGTTTTTTATGAGAGTATCCATTTTTGAGAGCTCATTCTTAGCAACTCATGTTTTCAATAAATCAATGGCGCATTGTTGTGGGGGTGTCATGTAGTGTAATCAGTTATGTGGGATGTGGCTGCAGATGCTGAAGGTCATCCTCTGTTTTGAAAGGCAGATTTATGGATGGCAAGAGACAGAACAGACTGGCTGCTGACCTTTACAAAAGGCTCTTAATGCTGAGATATACATATAATACAATACACATAATTTAGCTGTTAAATACATGCTCTTTGTGTCTCAATAAGAAGAACATCACAACTGTTATTCACATTTTAGTGCATCCTGCACAGGCTGCAGTTAGGCTAAACCATTTTTAAACAGCAGTTGATATTTTCCAAGGATAATTTTTTGGTGATAACCTCTAATAGCACAAGAATACAAGCACCCTACCCTTTGCCCCTTGCCTATGCAGCTTCATTTCTCTCTTTCCATTGCTATGATTGATTAACTCTGGAGAACATTGTGGAATATAATTGGTACAGCAATCACTACACACATTAATATTGTTTTATTAGGCTGGTATTTTACTGACTGAATACATCATAACTGTCCTTAACTCAATAAAACATTGATATAAAGAGGAGCATAATAAATTGGTCTCAAGAAGTAATGGGCTTAAATTGCAGCAAGGGAGATTTAGGTTAGACATTCGGAAAAACTTCCTAACTGTAAGGGTCGTTAAGCACTGCAAGAAATTACTCGTAGAGGCTGTGGAATCTCTGTCATTCAAGGTTTTTAAGAACAGGTTAGAAAAACACCTGTCACGGATGGTCCACTCTAGATAATTCTTAGTCCTGCCTCAGTGCAGGGTACTGTACTAGCTGACCTATAGAGGTCCCTTCCAGTCCTACATTCTATGATTCTATGATTATTGCATTAATGATGTAAGGTGAGATTTCTATTCAATTTTCCAAATTGTCTCAAAAATTATGAGGGATATTGTTCGAAACATGGGGATATATTTTTTCTTACTGACTTGTGGTTTCTTGTTTCACAAAATCTTCTCATTCTTCCTTGTTTTGCGACATACATGAGTGTATGGCTTGTCTAAAGGACTACCTATGTTTGAACTATGTTAACCAGTTTCAGAATGGCTGGTTAGTAAGTTCATCTGGTGTGCTCAGCTTTAAATCCACCCATGCATTTAACAAGGAATCAAGTGAATGGTGGGGAGAAAGGAGAAAGCATTGCCTGGACAGACCATATGGTAGAAAATATATCATCTGTCCGAATGTAGTGACACTAATTTAATTAAAACCAAGTTGGAAGGTACAATTTATTGGCCAACATGACTAATTTTGTTATGCTTTTGCAAGCAGAGAAATTAATTAAAACTTTGACACTTACTTATTGGTATAATGAAGGCTCAATTTACACTGGCAAGAGATTAGGAAAACCTGCTTGATGCCTTCTCATGCATTTAAAAAAAAAAGCAGCTTTTTCACATTCTCAAGACCAAGGAGCGTTTAATTAAAGTCAATAGAGAATTTAACAGTGGGGAAATGGCAGCAACAAGAAATAATCTTAAAAAGATAAGTTGCTTTTGAGTAAGAAGGACCTGAATGTTGTTTCTGATTGATGTGAAAGGTGGGATATGCCAAGGAAGGGGAATGTCAAATGTTAGGGGAATGACTGTGAGGCAATAACGGAGGCTGTGAGTGAGATCTACCCCCACGTAATAGTAACATATTGATTCTAGACGCTGAGTCCGCTGGCTCACTTCCTGACTGGTTTCAAGAGAGGGATGCCAAAATTATGCCCTAAGCCTCCTTTCTATGGCTTGAGGATTGTTGCTCTTCATTGCATCCTTTCACCTCCCAAGTCCAGCCGTAGCTACCCCCTTTACCAAATTGTGCACTGGGATAATTCGGGGTGGGAGTTGGGGGGGGCACAGCCACCAAACTGGGATATTTCTGCTGGTACTTAGTGTGAGAATAAATCAGTTAAAGACCCACTTGGTCTTGCAAGTTGACCATCTCCCAGCTGTAAGCAAGCCTCTATTTGTAAGTCAGAGTTATGTAAGATATGGGCTCAAACTGCAAAGTTCAGGTGTCAGACCCTTGGCCCAGCTATGGTCACTTTGTGCTACCAGGGTAAACCCTAAAGGGACAGTTGAGGATTTCCACAGTGCAGGGAGGTGCACAGACAGCTTTAAACCAGACCCTGCTTCTCTCCGCACTCCCTTTCATATATAGACACACACAGAGGAAATCTCCATTTCGAGTTCGGGTCTAAATTCCAGCTTGTGGAGACATACTTGTACTAGTTCCGATACAGCTAACGGGGGAAAATAAGTGTAGATACAGGTGTCACAAATGGCGGGAGAAGCTAGCCCCTTGAATATGTACTCAGCATCTTGGATGCGTAAATACGCAGGATGGTTAACCCTTCCTGCTGTCTGTGCCGCTGTAGATAAATTTCTATTTATAGTGCATGAGCTTGATCAGAGCTAGCGCAGGTATGTCTCCTCAAGCTGGGAATCATGCCTGCCGCCCAAAGTGTAGACAAACCCATAGAGATAAAATGATTAGGGGACTGGAACACATGAGTTATGAGGAGAGGCTGAGGGAACTGGGGATGTTTAGTCTACGGAAGAGAAGAATGAGGGGGGATTTGATAGCTGCTTTCAACTACCTGAAAGGGGGTTCCAAAGAGGATGGCTCTAGACTGTTCTCAGTGGTAGCAGATGACAGAACAAGGAGTAATGGTCTCAAGTTGCAGTGTGGGAGATTTAGGTTGGATATTAGGAAAAACTTTTTCACTAGGAGGGTGGTGAAACACTGGAATGCGTTACCTAGGGAGGTGGTGGAATCTCCTTCCTTGGAAGTTTTTAAGGTGAGGCTTGACAAAGCCCTGGCTGGGATGATTTAGTTGGGGATTGGTCCTGCTTTGAGCAGGGGGTTGGACTAGATGACCTCCTGAGGTCCCTTCCAACCCTGATATTCTATGATTCTATGACATGACAGGGAGTGTCAGGGACTGCAGGGGGGCAGGGCCAGAGACCAATGTTCTCCCAGCAAATAGAACTGGGAACATTTAAGATTACCTAAATTAAAGCAGATCTGTGGCAGATCTAACATATGTCAAGGTTTGGTCCAATCTCCAACAAACAAAAACAAAAGAACCCCAAACCCTCTCACTTCTAACAAAGCCATAAAAATAAACAGAAAAGCACTGAATTTTCAGAAAAAGGAAAGGTGCTTTAGGCAAGGAAACAGCTGTCTTTACCTAGTGTTACCGAGTCTCAAGATTTTATTGTGAATCTCGTGATTTTTAGTGTTGTTCTTAAACCTCCAGCTGCTGCAATCATGCTATTGCATGAGATTCTCAATTTTCTGAAATAAATAAATAAACTTTCTAGCACTCAGGATTATAGAAAAAAGCTTGAAAACTTGAAGCAAGTGCACCTTAAAGCCTGAAAAACCAACAAACAAAAAACCCAATGTCAATTATTTTTAAAAAATAATCTCATTGATTTTAAGACAATCTCATGATTTCTCATAGCCAGACTCATGATTTTAGAGAGTTTAGAGTTGGCAATACTGTTTACCTGTGATGACAGGTGAAGTAAAAATCGCAGCTTGACTGCAAACAATCTTTTTAGAGAAACAAGGTAGGTGAGGTAATATCTTTCATTGCACCAACTTCTGTTGGTGAAAGAGAGAAGCTTTCAAGCTTACACAGAGCTCTTCTTCAGGTCTGGGAAAGGTACTCAGGTCTTAAATACAAGTGGAACAGATTATTCAGCAGGAGGAGTTGACATATGTTGCAAGAGACCATTCAAGGTAAAATAGGCCATTAACTTTTGCAACATTAGCTCCTTATGCTAAACAAGCGGATCCACCATGTAGTGAGGTGTGACACTCTGAGTACCTTTCCCATGCCTGAAAAAGAGTTCTATGTAGCTCAAAAGCTTGTCTCTCTCACCAACAGAAGGTGGTCCAATAAAAGATATTACCTTGCCCACCTTGTCTCTCTAATATCCTGGGACTAACATGGCTACAACAACACTGCAGACAACAACCTTTTCATGCATGTTGGCAGTGCCCCAGCACATCAGCATTGTAGCAGCAACATCCTGTTAAAAGATTGCTCTTGTGTGTTTTGCCCTTTAGAAATAAAGGGCCACATTCATCCCTGGTGCCAACAGAGTTCCACATCCATGAATCTGGCCTCATATAGAATATCAGGGTTGGAAGGGACCTCAGGAGGCCATCTAGTCCAACCCCCTGCTCAAAGCAGGACCAGTCCCCAATTTTTGCCCCAGATCCCTAATTGGTCCCCTCAAGGATTGAACTCACAACCCTGGGTTTAGCAGGCTAATGCTCAAACCACTGAGCTATCCCTCCCCCCATAACAGGTCAAAGGAAAGGACCTATAGTCCAGAGTTTGGATGAATTTGGCTCTTTATATCCATTGACCAACTCTCTCATTATTTGTGCTTTTTACTCCTCCAATCACATATGAAACCAATCAGAACCAGCCCTATTTTGATCTGCCCCAATATCCTTGCATGGTAGTATTTCTTTCCAAAGAGATATAATTTCCTGAGGTACTTCATTACAGGGCCAACATAGCATCTTAAAGGATATCTCAGGCACCTGAGGTGGCTTATAAGTCTCTGAGCAAACATTTCAGTGGGACATCAGAAGCCTGTTAGGCGAATGATCCCCTTCGTGACCTGTTTTGGATATCAAGTGTGATGAACACCCTAAAGGCTGTGGCACCTCTAAGGGAATTTGGGAAAGAAATCAACCCCCAACCCCAAAAAGGAGGGGGCTATTTCCAATGGAAGTTGACTGATGACAGAGCAGTTCCTCCCCAGCCAGCCTCATGAAAGGATGTGTGATCTAGAGCCTTTCGATACCTTTAGCAAGAAAGAGAATCAGGAAAAGCAGCTGAAATTGTAGAAGAAGCTGATGTCACAGCAAGTCATGGAAGTACAGAAGGGAGAGATATATCCCTCAGCTAACTAAACACCCACTGAGTCACCACTGGCAGGTTTGAGTTGAGTTCTGCTAAGATTTGACACCAGCCTAACAATTTCCATAACTTACATAGATTTATTTTATGAGCTGGTTGCAGGATGTATAGAGCCTCCATTTTTGAATTAAGGTAACGAAGAACACCAAATATTAGCAAAGAAATTTGTTAAAGGCAAGTAAGTGAGTGATACTGATAGTTTTGTCCGCCCAAAGAATGACCTCCTGTCATCTAATAACACAAGAGAATCTTTCTCTAGTATTTTCAGTAGGTTGGTGTCAATGGTGTCAAAGTTGAAATTTGTCACACAAAAAAGGTTACCATTGGACAATGTATTTCTGTCAAAATCAAAATTTTCTGCAGGCAAATGTTGATTTTAGTTAAAATTTTCAGATTTTCCAGTTGGAAGAATCAAAACACAAAATTTGATTTCACGTCAACATTTTGAAACAAAATGAAATTTTTCATTGCGAAATGTTGATTGGAAATGAAAAATATCATTTTGACATGTCAGATTGTTTAGTTTCAAACAAAAATATCGACCCTTTTGTTTCAACCATTTCTGATTTGAGATATTTCACTTTGGGAAGTTTTTCAATATTTCAACATTACGTTCTAGTTCCAACATTAGTTCCAGAAACCAATTTTGAAAAATGTCAAAATTTCCTGTGGGGTAAAAGTTCTGCTTCCTGACCAGCAATAGTTGTCAGTGTTTTTATTTAGAGACAAGCTGGAACCAGGTATTGAGATACAGTGTCCTTGAACTTTAAAGAAGTTCAGATTCAAACCTGAATTCCTTCACCATCTCCCATCTGTTTGTGAACCAAACCAAAACCCTGGACCTGTGCACCCTGAAAAGTTAATAGTTATTATTAAATATTTGTATTGAGGTAGTACCTAGGAGCCCCAGTCATGGCCTGCATCTATGCCTCAGAAAGCTTACAGTCTACATCTACATATCAGACAAGAGACAAATGGTGGATACAGACAGAAAGACAGGGGCCACAAGGAAACAATATTGGTCAACATTATCGTCAGTGGTCTCTGCACACCAGCTGTGTAACCATTGTCAAGCTCTTTTGTAGGTATCACAGCAAAGGAGAGTTTTAAGGAGTTGGATCCAAATCTGAACTTCATAACGTGTACCTTTGTGTATTTTTATCAATTATCTGAGGCATGCTTTCATAAGAAGTGCTGTGACAGTGTACTCCCTTGAGAGCCTGTGAAAAAGGCACTTCTGGTCTTAGCTCTCTGCCACAAGAGATGGAGAGTTTTCTGTAGCTCATTCTCTTGTTATCATCACATGGTGATTGCTGGGAAGACAGACTCAGAGCAGATTTTCTCTGTTTTCCTTCTCCAAGCCTGTTTTTGAGGGAGGAGGGATTGCACTGGACAAAGACTTTGCACACCTCCACCAGATGAACAGCAATAACGATGTCATCCAGAAGAAAGCCATGTGCCAGCAGGGTCAGAGATTGTACAGAGTGGCATAAGGGAACCATTATATAAATGAAAGCACATAGCATGCTGCCCTAGTTTTGTATTAGGCTCAGAAACTCCCTGGATTATCTCATATATAATGAATCCTCCTCCAAACATCCATCTTTCATTGCGCCTAACATTTGTTCTGTTGTCAGTGGAGACTCTGAGGTTAGCCACATGTTCATTTTTTTCCTCCTAAAATGCTGATAATACATTGCCTACTGTGCAATCTTTGTTAAACCCAGAAATGCAAAATGTAGCCTTGTCTTCAAAAGTTTCTGTGAGGGATGGTGACTGATACCTTTTGGGAGGACACTCCAGGAGCTGTGAAAGTCGTCAAGAGCTTGTCCATACATCAGTTAGCAGCATTTTTACGGACTGTCATTCTACTATCCCATATGTCAGTAGAGCATATGTATTTCTACGCCACTAGGTGGTGAGGATAGTGTAACTACAGCTAAATCTTAATTAACGTTCCCGTATGAATAAAATGTTAGCATGATCATTTTTAGCCTATACCCAGCTGATTTATGTCTCATTTCTTCATAGCCATGGTTATTAACAGTGCAAACCAAATATTATAACAAATGAAAAGGAAAAATGAACATACAGCATAATTTTATCTTTTCCCAGTTTTGTGATTCTGAGTTAAGTAATAAGTTGGTTGAGTTAAAGTAAAAACAAAATCCCCTTGGAAATCATCACTTCCAAAAAAACTTCTGCTGGAAACTTATTTATGACTACGTTTTCAGCACTGCAGCGCCAAACTAGTATCCACAGTTTTTAACCCTGACTTTTTGACATCTGCAATCTTTATATATGCAAAGATCAGCTGTGAGTGGACAAGCCGCATCTGGAATTGTGACATTTGCACATGAGAATGCAGTTGTCATGTGTTTGCATGCACAAAACCTAGGATGTGCAAAGCCCATGGCATGCAAAAGTAAGTTTATACCATTTAGAGGCTGTTCTGAGGCCCTTTTGAAATGTGATGCTTAAAATAAAAGGCTTCCTTTTCAACTGAGTTACACTGTCCTGGGTTCCTTATGTTCTGGGCCTATTCACGGTAGCAGAGCTGCAACAGAGTGGGAGCAAACCACTAGCAACACGGGCTTGATCACAAGTCAATCTCTTTGTGTGAGGTAGAAAGGGGTGTTTTTCCAGAGGTTCTGGTTTAACCCACATTGACACCAAATTGGCAAATGTCTCTGTCTGCACATTCCTTCTATGTAATTTTACAGGCAGTAATTGTAAAAAACCACAACATACGGGGCAGCTCCAATCTTCCCCAGAGTACTCTGTTCTGCCTTCTACTCAACGCAATCCCCTTGTCTGAAAAAAATTTGGTTTTAATTTTGTGATTAAAACTCACAAACTTTGGAAGAAAATTTCTGATTAATAATAAATAAAAATAATAAAATCATTTTTCATTGACATTTTTCACAGGAACAAAATATATTTCCCAACAGTGGTGCTAATGCACCCCCTGGCTTGAAATAGTAATAACAAATGCCAAATACATGATTTCCATGGTTTCCATCAGCAGCAGCCCCACTATAAAAATTGTTTCAGCACCCCCTAATCTGCTTTACATTAGGTCTCTGCAAAGAGGTGCAAAACTCTTTTGCTGACTCCCCCTGATGGCAGGTGTTAGAATCCTGGATTGAGATGCAGGGCTTTTTTCTTGATTCAGCCACACATCCCGCCCAAGTGGTTCCTATTAGCCTCATTTGATCTCAGGAATATAAAAGTAGGGGGATCTAAGGCCTAGCACAGCAGAGATTCTGCAGGGACAACCCTAGGAACTGCTAATCTCAGGCTTAATTTTATGCTTTTTTTAAATTGAGAATTAAAGAGAACTCCAGAAAAGAAAGGTGAGTTTGAACACGAACAGCGCATGAATGTGCTGCATTGTTTATCCCCATTACAAATTTTAACATGAATAGTCATACCCAGTATCTTTCAAAGATGGTTTTGAAATGGATTCAGTGCCTTAGAGATGTAAAAGAGTGTAGGCTATAAAATCTGTTCATAATGATATGCTAGAAGTTGGCACCACAATGGCCATAAATTGATGGAACCCCCTATTAAGCCATAATAATAACAGGTGACTACAAGCCATCATTTTTAGCTATGGCAGTGATAATCTTTCAGGAAACTGAATGTTTGTGATGATATTTAGCTGACTGGTCTAGCTTCCATGTGAAAGTTAACTGGTGGGTTGGCTTGACTGGTGATGCTAGTGAAGTAAAATGATATTATCTTTTTACAACACTCCCAATTTAGACCTGTGAACAGGGTTAGGTCACATAAATGGCCACCTATAGCTCCGCATCAAATACTGGGAGAGAGACACAAATAGCAGACCAATGTATATTCTGTCAAGATCTTGACTGCTTCCTTCTGTAATCAATTGTGTTCTAGGGTTGGCCAGAATACAAGAAGTATGTGTTGTGGAAAAGAAACGGAGGTTTTGTCATTTGGTTTTGTTCTGCATCAGAACAAAAACTAGACCGTTCAAATTTTTCTCACATAGGCATACAAGCAAAGCCACAGATAAAGAGGAGCCCCCCCACCCCCGCCCCATTACCCAGGGTTATCAGAACCCCCAACAGGAGCAACTTAACTATTTCACTCCAGGTGGTGTGAGGAATGAATCAACAGGAACTCAGCAATTCTGTCTGATCAAGGAAAAATGCAAGTAAGCATGCTTTTGTTGAACACTGCAGTTTATTAGATTTAAGCACACACAGACTTAAGCAATAGGTTTAGAACATCCCAGATATTTACCTATATTCTGAGATGGTATTGAGTAATCAACAACAGGTCAGCGCTGGCCAAACGCCTTCCTGCCGTGGAGTAAAGATGTCAGGAAAACGTCTCTCCCGGGATAGCTCCTGAGGACTGCTCCCAAAAAACCTACACTATTATCTGAACTTTCTATAACTAACTTCTACTAAACACATCCGTCATAATGACCCCTACTAAGTCATCACTTTTCCTATCTTTCTATAAATTTACTATCAGAGGTGTCTATACTCAAGGCTGTCCATCCACATATCTTCTTTCATTCTCCGTTATTTACTCTTCTCCTCCCCTCCTCCCATACTGATCAGCAAAACTGCCAGTAGTTATGACCTGAAAGCCTGTCTCTGAATTAACCCTCATCTATGTGGTGTTCTATTTCATTAATACATAGTGGCTGAATGCACATAATGTGATTGCAATTAGCTTGATCACATTATGGGGTATATACATCCCTCAAATTGAGGGCAACCCCCCAGCAGGCTAGCCAACAGTCCAGAGGTTGGGGAACTGGGAGGTCAGAGACCCAGGTTCAAGTCCCTGCTTTGCTTAAGTCAAGTTTCCCACATGCCAGTTGAGTGCCCTAACCAGTGGGCTACTGGCTTGTCTGGTGTGTGTGTGTGTGTCTCACTCTGGTTTTGATGAGAAATTCCATCCTGGACCAGCAAAACAATCATTACAAAGTTTACAACAAAACTGATACATTAAGGGGGGAATCATTTTGACAAACTGTTTTTTTCTGACCCCCCTGCCCCCGACAAAAAAAAAAAAAAAGTTGTGTTGAAAAATTCCTGAGCAGATTTAATCCTGACACTCAGTTCCAAGATCTGCCCAAAAATCTTTTGTGACAGCTTCTGCAGCACCCAGAACAAAGGAAGATGAGAAGGCTCCAAAATACAAGCAACTCTGCAGGAGAAAATGAAGATCCTCTCTGACAAGAAACCAGGTGAGTTGGTGTGTATTTGTGCATGATTGGTGTGTATCTGGGCTTGTCTCCACTTACCGGGGGGTCAACGCGTGACGATCAGTCCTCCAGGGTCTAGTGAAGACCCGCTAAATCGACCGCCAAGCGCTCTCCCATCGATTCCGGTACTCCACCAGAACAAGAAGCTTAAGGTAAGTTGAGAGTTTTCCCATCGACCCAGTGTGGTGTAGACACCGCAATAAGTTGACCTAAGGTACGTGGACTTCAGCTATATTATTCACGTAGCTGGAGTTGTATAACTTAGGTCGACTCAGCCCTACAGTGTAGACCTGCTCTTAGTGGAGCATTTATCTTCTGCATATCCAATCCACCATCTTTCTCCTCCTAGTCTATCCACCCATCACATGCACTAAGACTTATTACAGTGGATTTGCTCATAGATTACTGCCACTCTTGGACCCAGTGGTTTATGTCAAAAGGAAAGAAGTTCCACATAATAAAGGGTGATTTTTTTTATTTTTTTCCCCCATCCAGTGCTCCAATATAGCCACCAGAAAAGAGATTTCCCCCCAGGTCCAGAATGCACATTTAGGTAGATCTAATATGAATGATGTTCACTTTCCTCCGATGCATCAGATACTGACCACTCTCAGAGGGTAGGATAGCAGACTGTTGGTCTGAAGACATATGACAAAACCTATGTTTGTGTGTGTATAACTAACTATATTAGGGTAGAGAACTGAGAGGAAGCACAATGACCCAAAATAAAGAGGTACATCATCATTCTAGCAGCCCATTCTGCCACCCTGTTGTTGCCTCCCTTGTTCAGAAACCTGGGACTGCCTAAAGTTGCCACTGGAAGGCTGGGATTAGGGCTGCTGTGGTTTTCATTCTTACTCACTGACAGGTTCATTTCCTAACCCCTACACCATCCATTGAGTTCATGGTTTATTTGAACTTGAAAAGAGACAAGTTTTCCGACACCAGTGGAGTTTAAAAGGATCAGAATCTGGACTCAAACTTGTCAACTGGCCTTTATCTTTAAGATAGGCTGAGCCAAAATTTGTAGCCCAACCCTGTCATTCCATCTCAACAAATTTGGGACTGTTTGAAACCTGAATCTGAATCTTTTCTAGTTTGGATAACTTGGATGACATCACAAAAAAAATGAAGATGAGTGTAACTGAAAACCACCTCATCCTCCTTCCTAGGCTGGGCTCAACTGTTTCTGCTGTTGTGGGTCCTATTGTAGTAAACTAGTAAAATGCAGCCAGCAAGCAGGTATGTAATGAGGCCTGTTAGAAAGAAATGGCCATGGAGAAGGTGGAGATTCTATCCAGGCTGGGCTAAGTAAAGCCTGAAGTTCAATAAACCTCAGCCAACCTACTGGTGAGCTCTGAGGAAGATTCTGTTTCATAATGAAGCCTGACAGAAGGTAGATTCTATCTGGCTTCAGGTTCCACTATGGAAGCTTTAAAGAGTTCTAGCTTTGCAAAGAGCAAAATGCAAGTTACCAAAGATCCTGTTTGGAGGCTGAAAAAAATTCCTACAATAGCTTTGTTCCAGTGCTTAAAAAGCGTGGAGGGGGCATGTAGAGAAAGCACAGAAACCACCCTCATGTAAAACATTGGATTAACCTTCCCAGAAACTGGCAGGGAAAACTGCCTCTTCCCTCCCTTACATTCTAGGTTTGTGCTCCCCTGCTGTAACGGGGGGAAGGAGGAGGGGGGAGGGAGAGGGGGAATCCTCTCAATTTCCCTTTTAACAGTGTGTTAAGAGATTGCCAGGTCAGTCCTGGTGGTAGGGTAGTGGATGACTAATAGCGGCATTTTTTAATTAAACAGTATCAGAATGGGATGATTGGCACCTCCACCCCCTGCATTTCACAGAACATTTCAAAATTACTTTTTGAAAAATGGAACTAAAAAAAAAAGAACAATGATGGGAACTTTTCGCTTGGGAGGAAGCCCTTCTTCCATGGCTAGCGTAAAAGCTTCAGGAATTTTTGGTCCCAAAGAAGGATGCGAACTTTTATTACAATCACAATTTACTTTGGGCCTTATTTACACTTCTCTGACATCAGTGGGGTTACACTGAGTGTAACTCAGGGCTGAGTTTGGCCCAGTGCTAGTGGGCTCCTATTTTAGAAAAGATATTTCTATTAGCATGTGATCCTTGTTTGAGAAGATCCTTCTCTTTTCAGAAACCAGCTTCTCCTGTTACTGGATCTGGCAGTGAAGACATATGGGCCATAACCATAGCTGGTGTAAATTAGAATAGCTCCACAGACTGCAAAAGCTGAAGGGTCTGGTCCAAATGGCCAAATTCTGCTCATTCACAAGAGTATAAAACCTATTTGGTTTTTATCTGAGATCCACAAAGTACTTTACAAATATTAAAAGGAGGACTTGTGGCACCTCAGAGACTAACAAATTTATTTGAGCATAAGTTTTCGTGAGCTACAGCTCACTTCATCGGATGCATATAGTGGAAAATACAGTGGGGAGATTTTATATACACAGAGAACATGAAACAATGGGTGTTACCATACTGACTAACATGGCTTCTACTCTGAAACTTTGCAAATATTGTTTGTTTAAGCCTCACAACTCTCTCACCAACAGCAGTTGGTCCAATAAAAGGTAATTACCTCACCCACCTTGTCTCTCTAACACCTTTGGAAGCAGGTTAGTCTGTTAGTATTTTACATAGAAGGAGAAGTTAAGTAACTTTTATTATTTGAATGGCTAGGAGTATCCAGCAGCCTCAACTGAGTCTGGAGATCCATTGTGCAGGGCACTTTGCATATATGAGCCCTGGCTCTAACAGCTTACAGTCTAAGGAGACAAGAAAAATAAAGGGTGGGAGGAGAAACAGAAAGGTGAAATGCTTTGTCCAGGGTTACATAACAGGTAAGCAGCAAAGTTGGAAATAGAATCTCGGTCTCCTGAATCTCAATCCAGTGCCCAATCTACTAGACCACACTCAGTGGCATGGCTGAGAATACAATCCCAAGGCCTGGTTACCTGCCCTAGACCATCCATCTCTGTGAGGAGAATGCAATAGAACAACTTCTCTGGCAAGTTACTTAGACTCAAAGGACCCTTTGTCAGATACAGTATCTGCCACATGTTTGCACACCTCAGTAAATCTTTCTCTCTCCCTATGTGCGACACAGAACCTTTCTTCTTGGCTTCCCTATTATCCCCCTCCAGGGCCCTGTCTTCCTGTCAGGGGTATGTGTGGCGTGTGTCTGACTGAAAGGTCCAAATCCCTTCCTCATGACTACCTCAGGCAAAACTCTCATTGAAATCTGTAGAAACCTTGCCTGAATAAAGGCTGCACGACTTGGCCTCTCTTGAGCAAATTATCCCCAACCTGCTAGAAGGGAGGGAAGTTTCTTCCATCAGGAACAAGTGGAGAGAAGGGCAGGGCTGTCCTTAGGATTTATAAAAAGAGAAGGAGTACTTGTGGCACCTTAGAGACTAACCAATTTATTTGAGCATGAGCTTTCGTGAGCTACAGCTCACTTCATCGGATGTTCACGAAAGCTCATGCTCAAATAAATTGGTTAGTCTCTAAGGTGCCACAAGTACTCCTTCTCTTTTTGCGAATACAGAATAACACGGCTGTTACTCTGAAACTTAGGATTTATGGGGCCCTGTGCAGTATTATTAAGCTGGTGCCCCCATGCCCGATGGCAGCCAGGGCTTGCAGGTGTATTTTAGATAAGAGTGGTCTTTTGAAGGATGTATTTAAAAAACTGTATGTCTGAAGATCCAGGCATTTAAGGCTAATGATGAATACTCAGATTGTGCATCTAAAAATCTGTGCAAGGATTTTTTAGAGATGTGATTTTATAATCTTCAGCAACACACTAATGAAATATTTTTAAAGGAAATTTTAAAACTAAGGTCCTGTAGAATAGACTAACATGTTCTGAGTAAATATTACAGTAATGCACAACTGTTTTTGTCAGTAAATTCAGAAACTGACAGTATATACCTGGGGGTTGGCAAATGCCTGTTAAATGGCTTCATTACCACTTGAATGGCTCTTTAACAGTTCAATGTTGTGCTAATAGGTCTGGCAGGCTGGAAGCCTTTTTCACTTTTAAGTACTAGATACCCTCTGGAGGAAGACTCACCAGGCTGCAGCAGCCAGCTGTGGTGGGAGCCTTCAGGAAGGGTCAGAACAGGGATAGGAAGAGGCAGGAGGGTAGACACTAAGACCCAGGGGTGCCCCAAATTTTCGGGTGCCCTATACAGCCACGTATGCTGCGTATGCCTAAGGACGGCCATGGAGAAGGGTTTGTAATACAACACACAGGTGTTGTTCATGTTTTCTGCCCTCTTTAGGAAAAGATGCCATGGCCTTTCAAAGAGGACAGTCAAGGCTGCAACCCTTCTGTCCTATGCTCCCCACTACAGGCAACATTCAAAAGTAAGCAAGGACTGAAAACTTAAGAGCTGAACTGGGGCAATCAGTGTAGCTTTGCACAAGGTGATCATATTGTCTGGCATCTTGAGCAGACAGCTACCTTCCCTTGCTCCTAGGAAACCTCTGACAGCTTCCTCTCATGGGACTCCCTCCTCCTCGTGGCTCCTTCCAGTACCTCTCCTTGCACAGAAGCTTAATAGCTGCTAGACCTCCTTTTTTCCTCTCTAGTTTTGCCCCTAGAGCTGTATACCCTGAGGATCTCCACAGTGGGAGGTATGCTTGTCGCTAGCTATGATGGACCCTGCCCTGGATGAAGCTATGCAGGTGCATAGGGCTGAAACGCTTCACAAATGTCTCACTTCTCTTGTCAGGTAGGCAGAAAAAGAGTGTTGTAACTGTGTACATGGATCCTGCATGTGATGTGTGTCCAGCAAGGAGACATATGGAGCAGGAAGTGCTGCAAAAGGAAGAAATGTGAGCGTGTCCAAAGCAGAGCTGCATATGCTCAGCAGAGACACACCAAGAATATTCATAATCATTTGGAGAGCACAGGTGGGTGCCTACGTTATATTCAGCTTGACCCAGCCGTAGGCAGCAGCAGAACATGTGTTAGCTTTTACAAGTGAGGATTCAAATCTGGTATTATGTCTATTCCCTGCTTTTTCTATGCTTTTGCTTACTTATGCTCACCAAGGAAGGATGGTCCTGTGAAGTTTTAGGCACAGGCCTGCAAGCTGGAAAAGCTGGGCTCTTCACCTGGCTTTGCCATGGGCTAGTTGTGTGACCTGGAGTAAGTCACTTTCCCCCCTCTCTGCTCCTTGGTGCAGAGACTGGCCATCTTTTGTTTCTGTGTTTGTCCAACACCGAGCAAAATGCAATCCCAGTCCATGACCAGGGCTCCTAAGCAGAGTTGCTCAGCATTTTCCAATGAAAATTTTTTTCTTCAGAAAATGATCATTTGTCAAAACTGAACTCTTTGTGGAAACATGTCCATTTTGACTAAATTTTTGTCAGGAGGACATCTTAAGCACAGACTAGAGCTGACAGCCCAGTGGTTGGGGCCCTCCCTGGGGATTTAAGGAACCCAGGTTTAAATCCCTGCTCTGTGTGATTTGGAGCAGGTACTTGAAGCTGGGTCTCCCACATGTTAGGTAAGTGCCTTAGCTGCTGGGGCAGGGCTTGCTCCCTCAGGTTTATTTTGAAAAGGTCTAAAGGGCTCACTTTCATTTCAATGTGTAACACAGACAGATTGCCAAACCTCTGAACTTTTCAGAAAACAGAATTCTTGTTTTCCAGCCTCCTCTACTCCTAAGGGCTAGCACAATGCAAATACTAAATCAATAATAATAGTAACAATACAACTAAGCCAGATTTTGCCCTGGATCACTCCCCATGTAGCGACAAGATTATACTGCCTTAATGTATGTATGCCTCATCTCATCTCATATCGGCTGCATCTCATTTGCTGGGAATAATGCTTGAGCTGATCAGGTCAAATATTATGGTCAGGGTCAATTTACTGTGTTGGGTTGCCACAAGCTACAAATGCAGGTTCTTTTTCTGTAGTTAAATTAACATAGCATCTTCCTTAGCTGGTCTAGTCCCCAGTCCAGTAGAGCTTCATGCATCTGTCATGGCAGAGTCTGGTGTGTAAACAAGAGAAAGGTTTGTCCTGGGGTTAGAGCACTAGCTTGAGACTTGAACAGCGTGGGCTCAGGCCTCTGTGTGATGTTAGATAAGTCACTGAAACTCAGTTACTCATACTTAAAGTAGGGATAATATTTCCCTACCTCATGCAGGTATTGTGAAGATAAACACATTAAAAGATTGTTAGGTCATCAGGGGAACAGGTAAGTATCCTAGATAAAATGTTTGGGGTTCTTGAATTTTTCTTTATTTTCACATGTGGTGAGCACTGTGATGCTTCCCAGGGATACCCAGGGTTGTCCGGCACTTCACTGCCATCTGCCCTTAGTGTGTGGAAGCCTTGTCTGTGCCTACCAGAGGTCAGCTCCCTGACTCTCCCAGCCACAGACAACACAAGCTCTCCCCTCTCAGCCTGTTCAGGCTCCACTGTCACTCTACAGGTTAGTAATAGGTGCACACCAGTCCCTGAGATTCATGGGTTCGCTGATCCCAAAGAAGGAGTATCAGTTACACCTCAGATCACCACTCTGCTTAACACACAGCACTTAAGTAAGTTGATAGTGAAAACAAGTAAGTTTGTTTAACAAAGAATGGAGATTCAAGTGATAGCAAGTAGACGTGTTGGAAACAAAAGGTTACATATAAAATAAAATCATAACATGCATTCTACAACCTAGACTTAATTAACTAGATTCTTTCATGTCCTATAGAGCAATGCTTCCCTAAAGTCCTTCCATCATTTTGAAGCCAGGCTTGGCTGTGATCTTAAGAACATAAGAATGGCCATGCTGGGTTAAACCAAAGGTCCATCTAGCCCAGTATCTTGTCTTCTGACAGTGGCCAATGCCAGGTGCCCCAGAGGGAATGACCAGAGCAGGTAATCATCAAGTGATCCATCCCCTGTCGCCCATTCCAGCTCCTGGCAAACAGAGGCTGGGGACACTATACCTCCCCATCCTGGCTAATATCCATTGATGGACCTATCCTCCATGAATGTATCTAGTTCTTTTTTGAATCCTGTTATAGTCTTGGCCTTCACAACATCCTCTGACAAAGAGTTCCACAGGTTGATCGTGCATTGTGTAAAGAAATACTTCCTTTTGTTTGTTTTAAACTTGATGCCTATTTAATTTCATTTGGTGACCCCTAGTTCTTGTGTTATGAAAAAGGAGTAAATAACACTTCCTTATTTACTGTCTCCACACCAGTCACAATTTTATAGATCTCTATCATATCCCCCCTTAGTCATCTATTTTCCAAGCTGAAAAGTCTCAATCTTATTCATCTCTCCTCATACGGAAGCTGTTCTATACCCCTCATCATTTTTGTTGCCCTTTTCTGAACCTTTTCCAATTCCAATATTTTTTTTTTTGAGATGGGACGACCACATCTGCATGAAGTATTCAAGATGTGGGTGTAAATATGATATTTTCTGTCCTATTTATCTGTCCCTTTCTTAATGATTCCCATCATTCTGTTCTGTTTTTTGACTACCGCTGCACACTGAGTGGCTGTTTTCAGAGAATGACTGAATGACACAATGACTCCAAGATTTCTCTCTTGAGTGGTAACAGCTAATGTAGATCCCATAATTTTATATGTATAGTTGGCATTATATTTTCCAATGTACATTACTTTGCATTTATCAACACTGAATTTCATCTGCCATTTTCCTACCTGCCTACTGTATTTTCCACTCCATGCATCTGATGAAGTGGGTTATAGCCCACAAAAGTTTATGCCCAAATAAATTTGTTAATCTCTAAGGTGCCACAAAGACTCCTCATTGTTTTTGCTGATATAGACTAACACGGCTACCCCTCTGAAATCTGCCATTTGTTGCCCAGTGACCCGGTTTTGTGAGATCCCTTTGTAGCTCTTCGCAGTCTGCTTTGGACTTAACTATCTTGAATAGTTTTGTATCACCTGAAAATTTTGCCACCTCACTGTTTACCCCCTTTTCCATATCATTTATGAATATGTTGAAAAGTAGTGGTCATAGTACAGACCCCTGGGGGACACCACTATTTACCTCTCTCCGTTCTGAAATCTGACCATTTATGACTACCCTTTGTTTCCTATCTTTTAACCAGTTACCAATCCATGAGAGGACCTTCCCTCTTATCCCATGACAGCTTACTTAGCTTAAGAACCTTTGGTGAGGGACCTTGTCAAAGGCTTTCTGAAAATCTAAGAACAGTCTATCCATTGGATCCCCATTGTCCACATGTTTGTTGACCCCCTCAAAGAATTCTAGTAGATTGGTGAGGCATGATTTCCCTTTACAAAAATTACGTTGACTTTTCCCCAACAAATTATAAGCATCTATGTGTCTGACAATTCTGTTCCTTACTTTAGTTTCCACCAGTTTGCCCGGTACTGAAGTAAGGCTTACTGGCCTGTAATTGCCAGGATTACCTCTGGAGACAATTATAAAAATTGGCATCACATTAGCTATCCTCCAGTTGTTTGGTACAGAAGCTGAATTTTCCATTCATGAGACAAGTTGTGCAGTCAGCTTTCCTTCTTAGTGAAAGATTGAGGGTGCCTGTTTGCACCCCCAACAATTCATTGTCTTCACTAGGAAACAGGAGTTCCTCCTGCTGTTTATTTATGCCTGTAAATTTCCTCTCGAAGATTTTGCAATCTCTTGATTAGCATTTGGCTCAGAGTGCAAACAAGCATCCATTGTGAGACACACAATGCCCAGTACACACATGACCAGACAGAGAGATAAGCGTGTTACGTCCCGCTTGAAAGGAACATTCCTGAGGTCAGTCACTTCATAGTGACCTGCCCTAATCCCAGAGCCTTAAGAACATAATTTTTAGTACAGATAGATAACTTCTGTTTATTATCCATATGTACATTTCACGATGAGCATGATAACCAGTGGTTTACTGGCTCTTGGTAGAGACCTTATGTGCCACCCTTTCGTGAATTATTAAGCATATATTTGACCCAGGGGATCCCTGTAAAACTTTATGGACTCCCTGTGCCCTCTGACAATTGGCACCAAGAGGATGCTGGGTCACAAATATTAGTTAGATGCAAACAGTTAATTTATCAATGACTAATTTAGAGAGATCAGAGAGATTCACTGCACAAACAGAAGTGAACAGGGAAGCCAGAGCCTTTCCCCTTTGTTATTTCTATACTATCATTTATTACTTAGCATGCTGTAGCACCTACAATGTGCTAAGCACTTACCAAACACATAAGAAGAGACAGTGCCTGCCCCCAACAGCTTATATTATTTAAAAAAAAAGTGAACAAGGAGAGGGGGAAAGTGATGCAATCATTAAGTGAAATGATTGGATGCCCAGGTCATTAGTGTTTTTTTACCTATATAGTAAGATTCCAGGGATGCCACTTTGTGTCACCCTGAACTTAAAATGTCTGTACTGTCAGTGTGAAGCGATTGAAGCAGCTACAGAGCTCTTTTTGTTCAGAACATCATCAGGTTGAATCATCACTGGGTTTTGCAGTTTGTTGCTATTTAGTTTTTAAGTTCTCAGCCATTTCAATGTTATGAATTACACCCATGAGTTGTATGGTTACAGTAAGGAAGATATTTATGTAATGCCTAGACCTTTGTGATATCAGAAGTAACTCAACCAATCACCACCCTTACTCTACAGCTAATCTGCATGCAATGATTTCATTGGTTGTATGAGGAAGGCTGCACAGATGATCGATTACTTGGCCCAACTCTCAAAAATTAGCACAACAACCCATGCAATGTAGTAGCCTACACAGTAACCCCAAACACATATAGCATCTTACTGCAGCACAAACTCTTCATTTGCCACCCACACTAATCCACACAACTCTCCCAGTGCAACCCAACCCACATGCAACATCACAGCTAACACACATCAAAACCCCAAATACACATAGTTCTTCATGGCAGCATCCCTCTTTCACCACTCATACAAATCTACACAACTCTCCCAGTACAGCACAACCCACACACAACAGCACAACCACCACAAACAGTAACCCCAAACATCACTCCGAGGCCTATGATGTCTGTTGAGACAGTGTGAAGCGATGGAGCTACAACCATGGGTGAGAACTCTTTCTGTTTAGAATATCAACAGGCTCAATCATCAGTGGGATTCGTGGTCTGTTGCCGTCCAGTTTGTAAGTTCTTAGCCATTTTTGGCTTTATTACACACAGGACTTTATGAATTACACCCATGTGACAGCATGGACTTTCACCTACAAGTTATTATTAATTATTATTATTATTATTATTATTATTCAAGGTTTTGGCATCTGCAAGCTGGGGTGAGCTGCAGAGATTCAAAAAACCCAGGGGGAAAAAAACCAACTGGTTTGCGAGGAGAGTTATAAATATGACAAACTGGAAAGTTGGGCTAAAGCCCAGATTAACGGTTTTCCTTTACAAATGTGTTTAGATCTCCTATGGCGAACTGAAACGGTGTGTGGATGTTTAGAAATATGGGCACTTTTTTTTTGTAAATGGGGAAATTTAAACAGACCGTGCAAGTATGCTCTACTGAACCTAAATATTCGCTAGCTCTGGCATATATACCATGTGCAATAAAGACAATAGTTCATTGCTCTGGTTATTATTATTTTGGTGCCAACTTTCTTGATTTCTTGTTGCAATAAATGCTGAGCTACACAACAGAAGCCTATGAAACCCAGCTTACATATGGCATTTGGTGAAAATTCAGCGAGGGCTTTATCTGTCTGCTTTACCTGCCAGTTTTCAAATGCTACCCAAAGAAACCAAACTGGACTGTAAATACTCTCAGGGGTTTTTTTTGTCTTTTTTAGAGGTTAATTTCTTCAGATTTTCAGAGTGTGTTGCTGTAAAGGAGAAGAAACTGTGTGAGTTTATATTTCCTTGAGCATTTTTCACTGGCGATGTGCTGAGCACGTTTCAGGCACACAGAAATGCCTCATCCCGGGGCAGAACACAAATAGAGGGCAGCTACTTTGCTGGAAGAGAGTGCGTCAGAGTTTACCTAGTTTGCATCAAACATGGTGACACAAACAGAGGGGCCCTTGTGCTTCTGTTACGGCGCCCTGTGGCCAGGGACAGAAACACAGGCATTTCAAAATTAAAAGAACATTTCTGTATTAATATATCACTTTGGTACACACAGAGCTAGCTATTTTCCAAAGGCCAAATACTGTATGTTGTGTAGTTGACAGAGTTTAAGATTTTATGAAAGAAACACAGTTGCTTTCTTGATGCCATGTAGCTAGCCTTATGAAAGAGCATTTTGTATCTGAATGGTGCATAGAAATTTCAGAAAGTGCATATGTACACAGATATGATCCCTGGGGGAAAGCACACAGATCTGGGCAGAGAAAGTGGAATAAATCATAAGGCTTAATGTGCAGTTCATAAATCCAGTGTTTGTATTGACTTTTGATAAGGTAGAATACTGCTGCAAACTGAGTTTTACTTCACATACCATAATATGCAGTATTTGCATAAACATAACGGAGACTGTGTACTATAGTTAGGATCTGCTGGCACATGTATTACATTTATTTGTGGTCCACAGTGTAAATGGGCCAGATGCTGATCTCAGGTATACCAGTGTGAATCAGACTAATGCTGTTGGCTTCACTGTAATTACTCCAGACTGGGAGCATGGATCCAGCATTCATGTCACACTCCCTGTCAGTACCCGGTCCAAGCTGGGGAAGCTAATGATCCAACCATCGGATCAAATTCAGTGATGAATCCTGGTCACATGCCACTGGTGGCATGTTGCGTATATGCTAAGAAGAAGACTCCAGATTTACACTGGTGTACCTGAGATCCAAATCTGATCCACTGATCTAAATTGTGCTCATTGACATAATAGACACTAATGTGCGCCCGCAAGTTTAATAAGTCAAAAATGTTAAGTTGCTTCTCCCAATTTTTTGTATATATACATGTACATATTAAAAATAACCTACATCTTTCAGAAGCAAAGCTCAAGGTGTAGATAACCTGCCTGTCTGAATCCATCCCAGGTTGGCAGTGATTTAAAGTTGTTACTATCCGATGGCTGTTTGCGGGCCTATCTCAGATGAGTTCGATTGTCTCTTAGTCTTAGTAACAAAATAAACCTACATGTTAATAAACACCAATGTTAATGGTTACTATGTTTTATTTTCTAGTGCAGTCAGTGGAGGGTGGACATTTTCCTCTCATTTCTTTAGACGTGTATGGAACTCAGCTTAAAGAATCCTCCCAGTTATCCTGCCTCCTCCAGAGACTAAATATCCAGTCAAATAGAGCAGAAAGGGGAGCGAAGGGCAGGATCATCAATTTGGGAGAACTTTACATGAAACACTTGTGGTGATTTACTGCAGTAGAACTCACTTAAAAGAAAGGTGCGGGCGGCGGGGGGACGACAGAAAACAAGTTTTTTCCTGGATCCCATCATCAGGGATGCAGACTCCAGTAATTTTATCCAAAATCTTGCAATATTTATTGTTTTTTCTTAAAGGCCCACTGCAAGAAAGTGGGCTGGGCCTTTAAGGGATATGGGCTCAGCCCCACTTGCACCTTGTCATTCAATCCTAGGAGTTGGGTTTGTGCTGGTGGTTGTGTCAGGTGACTGGGCCTCATGTGATGATAGATTAGGGGCAGGGCTTCCTATAAGAGGGAGTCTGCTCCAATAAACAGAGGCAGATCAGAGGCTAGGAAAGACTGTGGGGCAGGGAGGTTCAGAGAAGCTCAAAGTAGGTTTGGAGCAGCTCTGAAGGAGCTGAGAGCAAGCAAATCAAGGCCTTGGGCCCTGATAATAAGGGTAAAGGGGAGAAAGACCTGCAGGGGACCTAGAGGAAACGGTCAGAGAGTACCAGGGTGTCCACACTAGTCACGTGAAAATGCTGGTTGGAGCAACCGGCAGTGAAAGGCAGAAGGCCTAAGAGTAAGAGGCTGAGGAAATACCAGGCAACAGAACCTGGGTTTGGGGAAAGTACTATTGAACCCCGCCAGGGACTGAAGAAATCATGGGGTGGGAGAAAACTTGTTTTGGATAAGTTGGTATTTGCACTCTGATGTTGTTTTAATGAACGAGACTCCAAGAAGGGGTGTTGTTTGACTCTCTGGTGGCTGGGTGCAGGTCTTAAGATGCTCAGGAAGTAGAAACTGAGGCAGCAGAAGGGCCCAATGCCAGATTGGGTAAAACCTTGTTATACCCAACACCTGGGTTTCGAGACCTCATGATTGTAGACCCTCCCTCCCACCGCCACCTGAAAATGACCCCAGAACCTCCAACACTGAAGGGAAATAACAAGAACCCAAAATTTACTATATTTAAAATCTCACGATTCTGGGGGGCCTGGCTCATGATATTGGAATGAGCAGAGGGGAACTGAGGTGCTGCTGCGAATGAGGGGTCTTTTCAGAGCCTTTTTCTAACCAGGTATAGCCAGAGTTGAGATTTTAGAGTAGCAGCCGTGTTAGTCTGTATTCGCAAAAAGAAAAGGAGGACTTGTGGCACCTTAGAGACTAACCAATTTATTAGAGCATAAGCTTTCGTGAGCTACAGCTCACTTCCTCAGATGCATATCGTGGAAACTGCAGCAGGCTTTATATATACACAGAGAATATGAAACAATACCTATTCCCACCCCACTGTCCTGCTGGTAATAGCTTATCTAAAGTGATTTAAGCAGGGGGCGTTCAGAGGGCTTCATTCTGCCTGGAGTCACCTGACTTGATTATTCTAGTGAGCTGTGAAATTGGACTCTACGTAAATGATACTGGAGTCAGATTTAAAAGGGAAACAAAAGCAGAGGTAAATGTGTTCTCTGAATCCATATACCGGAATTGGAATAATCCTTTTTAGTGAACAAACCCTACCTCTGTATGTGAGGAAATGTTCCTGCTGCGAAAAGTTTCTAGCCAAATATAAATATAAAGTTAAAATTTACCAATTCAAGTTGTATTTTAGCACCATGGTCCATAAACTAACTGTAGCAATAGGACTGATTCACCAGATGAAAGAATCTTGGATGTGATTCCCTATGTGTGCAGATCGGCACCTATCTTCACTGATTTACTACATCCTTCAAATGAACTCTGAAAGTGAAAGCATTTAGTATTGGAGCAGAACAAGTGGTAGCATTCAAAAGTGTGAAATAATTCCTGTTTTAAGTACCAGTACTTACTTCTACAATGCCACTCAGCCAGTAGCTATAGATGTAGGTAACTATGGATCAGACATATATTTTCCAGACTACAATGGCCAAATGCTGCCAATTGCCTACTACTTCACTACACTGACCAATGGTGAGATTGATTAGGCTAGAGTCTGACCTCAGCGGTATTATAAATCTAGAATAAGTTCATAGTCACAGTGTAACAGAGATCAATATTTTCACTGGTGTAATTAAATTCAGGGTCTGTGCTCAGATTAAGATGATGTGGTACAATCATGCAAAATAAAGCTCTGTAAAATACAATATGGATTAAATTCCTGTAAACTTTTGACAGACCACCTGCTACTTGTACCCCTGACAAATAGCAAGCACTTAGTTTGCATGCCAATATGATGTAAGAGACTACTCCTATGCATGATGAACTTCAATCATGTGTCTCCCAATGCCCTGGTTGTTATGGTCTCCATATCTAAACACCCTGTGAACATGATTGAGGCAGAAACATTGCAAGTAGTTGAGGGAACTGAAGCTTATGAAAGAGCTCATCAGTCCTCAACTCTGATGTCCAGTTCAATGTGCCAACAAATCAGTCCAACTGAGTGAAAGAGATACATATTCCACTTGGACGGTAGGAATGCTGCAATCATATCACCTGAGCAATATACTGCTGCTTGATCACTGTGAGAATAAAATTGGATCTGCTAGGCAAGATCTGCCATTGTGCAAAATGAACACAAGAGCTCTAGGGCCAAATTCATCTCTGGAGTAACTCCATTGAAGTAAAAGGAAATTGGTTTTAAATCCTATGCTGTTAAGCTCAAGACATCTCTATGCAAGAAGAAGTGGAGATACTGATAGTTCATCCCACAACTAAAAGATAATATCTTTCACCCAGATTCAGTGCACAAAATCTAAGAGATGGTATTAATCATCCCAGATTCAGTGCTGTAAGCGATGGGGCTGGGTCAAAGCACAGCAATAATAATTGAAAGCTGTATAGTTGGGAGTCTCTGCTGTAGAGGAGTGTGAATCTGCAAGTGCTCCGTGCCTGGATGTATAAATTTAGATGCAATATTTATACTGTGCTCATTTCAGTGGCATTTGAAGCCAGTGGGAATCTACATGCAGTGTGTGTAAATTACAGAATTGGATTCAAAGGCTGCAGTAGTTTTAATTGGGGGTAATCGGACACCAAGCAACACGCTCATCGGATAAATCTTAAGACGTATTTCTGTGACAAAAATACATTAAATGCTTTCTTTAATTACTTTCCTGACTCAAAGTCCCATATGGGATATTAAGGTGTAAAAGTAGGAAAAATCTCAACCTATCTTTAGTCCACTACACTCTTGTACTCTCCCACTCATAGGTACAGTGTGCTCTTGCCAATAATGCTTCAAATTCAGGAAAGGAAAAACCAAAGTACATAGGCTGGATTCTGATCTTAGTTGTAAATCAGGAGTAAGTCCACTGAGTTAAACAGACGTATTCTTCACTTACATCATTGTAGCTCAGTAGAATCTGGCCCCATGGATTGGACAATAAGCTACGTCACAATGACTAGATTATACCTGGCATGGTGCAAGCTAAACCAATCATATATCCTAACCCCACTGTAATTTCTTCCTGCTCATGAATTATTGTAGTTATTAAAAATCCTTCTAAATTAAATTTCTCCTTCTCTTTGTAAAGCAAAAATGGGTATCTTTGCTTCCTGGACAGCTAAAATAGTGGTTATAAAGCTAATTCACTTTCCTTATCCGGTTTAACATATTAACCACAGAAGACAGTAGATGTTCTTTTCTTTTCCTACACAATTAGCTGGAGTCCATGCTTGCTGCATAGTAATTTATTCTAATGGAGGAAAAAGACATTTCCCTAATGATGTACACTTATGAAAAATGAAGAGGCTTCTCCTTAGCAGGCACAGGCTGAAGGATGAGAAATAATTGTTTTCTTTAATCTACACTGAAACAGACCCCCCAAAGTTACTAAAATTGGATTTAGGCCTCTTAGTTCTCAATAAGCACAATAACCTTTTCCTAGTGTAACGTACCCAGCACTCAGCACATTTGGTGGTAGTAAGTGATAGAGTACGTTAGTGTAGTAGAAATCTTGTCTGTTTCTTGGCCATTATAAGACTGTTTTTCCCCACATGTAAAGGATTGTGATTTTGAAAAAGAATTAGCCATTGTTTAAACTGAGGCACTCCCACAAACCCGTGGTTCAAGTTGCCATACTGTATTACCAGATCTGGGCGAGAAATGGTTTTCCAATCCCACAAAAATTTTGAGAAATCAAAAATATTTCTCATCCCAAAGGAGGATGTAAAAGTCAATCAAAACTTTGTGATCTGAAAATCCAAAAATTCAGTTTTGGGTCAATTCATTTAGATTTTGAGCATTTTAATTTTAATTTTTGCTTTTACTATCATTAGCTTACATTTCTGAACCAAAAGTCCTTTTCAGCTGGGAAACTAGACATCATGGTCATTTCAAAAATGTCAAAACAAACCAATGACAATTTCAGTAGGAGTGGGTGGGCTCAGCACCAGTCCTGACCAGGCCAGTGCAGAGGGTAGTGTGGGGGTCAGGCCAGTGAGAGGATTGCAGAATTTATGACAGTGTGAACCAGTTGCTCTAAAACCCCGTGCAAGTAAATGTGGGGATCTGCCTCTACTTCTGAATCACATAGACTAACACAAGGGATCTGTGGTGTACTGCACCCCTGCCTCTGAGCTGGGTGGTTCACTTTGATCCTCCAATCCCCATCCACTTCTGTCTGGCTAAAACACAATTTCTACGGCTTTGTGAGGGAAGTGAATTTCACCCACTGTGAACAGCAACTGTCAGAAAATATCGCAATTTGGAAGAAAAAGGAGATATGAAAATAGCAAGTTTCTGTATCTGGAACTACATCCTGCACTCCTTGTATTCCTCTGCTGAAGTTTTGGGTGCATGAATTATGTAGCATCAGACTTTTAACAAGTTGCTTATTTTCAAAATTTTCCCTCTCCGCACCTGACCCTTCCAGAAGTGCTAAATACCAAAGTAAGAATGGGCAGGAAGGCGGGAATCAGATCTTGGCATTTCTTAGTGAAAGTTCCTCAGAGATTTAATAAACTGCCATTTGAAGAATGATCCTGCTAACAGTGATAATACTGAATCATTAAGGTTTCATATAGCCTAGCCTGACTGCTTTAACCTTCACACTCCACAAGTAAAAACATAAGTCCTCAGCCAAATTCATCCCTGGTGTAACTCCATTTGACACCACTGGAGGTTGCATTAGGAATGAATTTGCCCCCGTACTTTTGACTCCTTACTAACACCAACTCATGATGGGTTAGTCTGAACCTCAGTGCCTGATATATGACTCCCAATAGGGTTAATTACTCAGCTTTGTAGTAATCCACAGCCCAGTCAATCCACAATATATTTCATCACAGTAGCAGCCTGAATGCTCGGTTAGGGGACCAATTAATCAACCAGGCATTTTAAAATTATAAATTCACATTTTATAATAATGTAAAACAGCAAGGTATTAATTTTTAGATAGTGTGTAGCAAATGCACTCCCACCATCCCCTGAATCTCTACAGCTTGATTTATTACCTTTAAAATTGAATGACTTTGGAACTCAGTTTTATTAGCTTTCATTATTTTAAAGCATACAATAAAGTGAAAACATTAGCTAATAACTGCTTTCGATTCAAAATAAAGATTCCTAAAGAGTACATATAGAAGCCTAGAGGCACTGAATGTTATCCAGTCTTCTCAAGGATCAGCTTAATGATTTGGAGACAGAATTGCATAATTTAAAAAAGGTACGTGTAAGTGGACCACATTTGTAATATAAGACTACCCAGGTGACTTTTGTGCTGTTTAAATAAAGAAAAAAGAAATTATGAGTTGTATTTTAAGAGACGTGAAAATTCCTTTCTTTACTCTGCAAACATGTTCTGAACCAGAGTTGTGAAGTGGGGGTGGGTTGGGGGAGGAAAGGTGGATTAGAAGCTAATGAAACAAAGAGAAGCTGTATCGAAAAATGTTTCCATCGGCATGTAACATGCCCTTTATTCTCTACCAATACCTGTTTAAAAAGAAAAAGTAGACCACAGAGGAATATCTCGGGGACGAGCAGTGAGATATGGAGCCTTTCCCATCTAGGTGACTTAGGGCTCGTCGACAGGAACATTTAGTTAGCAACAGGCTGGGGTGTGAATCTACCCCACGTTCGCTGCTGTGAACCAACTGCCCATATGGACCCTGTTGACATGCACTAACAATTCCTTAATGCACTTTGGTCTACCCTGCTTTGAAACGGGAGTAGATTGAAGTGCACTAACAAACTGTTCGTGAACATCAACGGGGTCTACTGGGATAGTTACTGCGTGGCAGGCTAGTGTGGGGTAGATTTACACCACAGCTTGCCACTAACTAAATGTTCCATAGACAAGCCCTTATTAAAGTACAGGCTGGGTTGGTAATGAACACAAGTCATCACTTTCTGATGACTGCCCCCTTGTCCACGTGAAATGAATCTGGTGGGCTCAGGACAATGCCCAATAATGGACATTAACTGGCACCCTTGTTGGGAGCTCTGCTGGAGAGGAAGGGTGGCCTTGTAGGTTGGAACCTCAGAAGAGCTAGGTTCACTTGCTCAGTGTGGGGCATGGCTCAGGCTGGATAGAGAGGTTAGCAAAAACACAGGAGCTACGAGCTGAATGTTGATGCACCGGCAACAGGTTTATAAGGTTAGAAAGGAGAAAATCAAAGGGTGATAATTGCTTTATAGGCTTGGAAAAAGTGAAAATCAAAGGATGACTATTGCTTTATAGCTCTGTTCAAATGCAGTTAACTAGCATGAACCAGGGTTGTTTTTGGCCCTTACCTGCCTCAGCACATAACCACTGCATGTGCAATGAGAGGGTGAAAAGGGAAGTAAAGCCACATTTTTAATGTGAGCCTCTGGGTTCTTTTGCACCAGCATTCATAGGAATTCCTTTAGGTTCTATCTACATTCGTTTACTTGCTAGGACTTGCAGGCAGGCCAAACGACTCTGGTTTATATTAGTTAACTAAAATTTTAAGACAACCGTAAAACAATAATCACCCCTTGATTTTTGCCTCTCCAGACCTGTAAAACTTGCCTGATCCCATAAGCATCTGCACCCCCTGCTGTCAATATCTCTCTTCTCTCCAACATCTTTATCTAGCTGAGACACTATGCAGAGGAATGCATCCGATGAAGTGAGCTGTAGCTCACGAAAGCTTATGCTCAAATAAATTGATTAGTCTCTAAGGTGCCACAAGTCCTCCTTTTCTTTTTGCGAATACAGACTAACACGGCTGCTACTCTGAAACCTGTCATTATGCAGAGGAAGCAATCCTGCTGCAGTTTAAATAGAATCATAGAATCATAGGGCTGGAAGGGACCTTGAGAGGTCAATACATCCAAATAAACTACATCCAAGGAGGCTGGATATCTGCAGTAAGGTCTTCTTCCCTTACTAGTATCTTGATGAGAAACAAGCAAACTTCAGTGGGGTCAGAGCTCATGTTCTGTTTGAATGTGCACCGCACCTTTGGGATGCTTATTCAAACCACCCAAACTGCATGCATCTCCAGTATCAAGCTTGATGGAACAGGCTCTCCCATAAGACTCTCATACCCTCTGCTTCCAGTCCTGGCCTGGGATACAACGAAAGTGGCCCTTCTGATCATAATTTTGATAAATTATGTATCCAAATGAGACCAGCTCTACCTGGGCTAGCAGTGGGATCTGAACCCGATTCCTTTAGTATGAACCTCTCCTACGTGCCTAAAGGAGGTAGGTGTCCAAATCCAATGGGCTCTGAAAATTCTAGCCCTAGCCTCTTACATGGCAGCTGTAGCAGACTCATTTAACCCCTTCTGTCGTGTGGCCCCTGGAGAGGGACAAAACACCACACTACCTTAGTGTGGCTTACACATACATTTGAGGGTCCGTTTTAAGTGTGACTTGTAAAACAGAAGAGTTATTTTGTACCAATCTGTTCTCCCATCTCTAATCATAACTCTCCTCCCACAGCTCAGGTTGCTCTCAACCAGTCCAGGTTCACTTTGCATTTAAAACTCAAACATGACCGAGTCTGTGGTGAGCTGGAGAGCTTCTCTGGGCCTCTTCGCTCCTTCCCAGTTTGGATCAGTCCCATCAAGTTTCCAGTCAATATGAACTGGAGTAAAAAGGGGTGGTTCTAGGGCATACCTGTCCACCCTAAGGATGCCTCTCTTCCCTTTTCAAACACAGATCCAACGCGTTGATCTGGCTCTTGACAGGCCCCCCCGCCCTCCCCAACCTGAAGAGCTATTGTGGTGATCAGCCATTGTTCATACCCTCAAGTTTTGGAGCTAAGCCAGATCCTGCTCATATGAGTAGAGGCAGGCAGGCAGGATTTGGCAGCGCATCTGGTCGGAGTGTCCTTGTTCTTTATCTCACCCGCTCACCATCTTGACAAGCATTAAAAAAATACAAAACAACCACCCTCCAAAAAAACCCAAAACATTAATAAAACACAGATCTTAACCCTTACTGGATTTTCCGCTTTGCAAACTGAAGCACTGTAATTCTCTTATGAAGAAAAGCTATAGCTACATGAGCAGGTCCCAGGTGCAGGAGTAGCTGTGTGTGCATAGAGGCTTTTAGGTAGTCTTGTCTCTCTCACATGGCCCCCAATACTGGGGTATCTAAGCACCTCTGTGTTTGATGGATTTAGCCACACAATGCCCCTGTGATATCACCTTTGTCCGGCTTGTCCTCATCTGTCCCTCCACGAACGCAAGTCAACACCACACCACTTTATTTTGTTGCAAGCACGTTCTTTCCATTTCTGGCCAAAGAGTGCTGTCATGGGATTGGCCCAGCATGTTTTTGGCCTGCCCAGCGGTTGCTTGTCTCTGGGGATTCAGTCACTGATGCGGGTTGTCCACCTATTGTCTTCCCTATGGATTACATGACCTCGCTCATCTCCACTTTGCATCACACATTGCCTCCATTACATAGGTCAACTCTGTACGCCTTCTGATCTCCTCATTCGGTATATGATTGCAGAGCAATATCTTACACATTCGCCTTTCCATTGCTCTCTTGGTGACAGCAAATTTTTCTTCCTCCACTTTCATCGTTGACCAGCTTTCTGCTCCGTATATCATTGCTGGCTGAACAGTGGAGTTAAACAGTTCTTTCCTTTTCTTCATGGGCAGTTCATCATCCGTTAGAGATGTCTTTATTTAAAGACCTCGCCTTTCACCTCCTACTACATTCCTCTTCGAACGAGTTGTCTCTGCTCAGCTGCTGACCCAGGTAAATATATTTGTCGACCTCCTCGATTTCTTTCCAATTTACCGTGATGATTCTTTCTGCACAATGCTCATTCCACATCCAATTAGTCTTCAACGTGTTCACTTCCAACCCGATATCATAAGGAAGTGTTTGCAGTTGCGATTTGTTCTCCAGTTCTGCTGTGTCCATTGCCAGTATTACACAGTCATCTGTGAAGAGAAGATGTGTTAACGGTTCTATGTCAATTCTGATTCCTTCTTCCCAGTCAATTTCTTGAACAGGGACTCCAATACTGCTGCAAGCAGCTTTGGTGAGATTGTGTCACCTTGTCTGACTCCTCTGTGTATAGTAATAATGCAGGGGACATGGAATAATGTTATCTCTGTCGAGCAATTGCGGTTAATTTCTTCCCTATGAGGTAGGAAGTGCTATTATCCCCATTTTATAGATGGGGAATTGAGGCACAGGGAGTCTGACAGATTTACACCATCACACAGGAAATCTGTGGTGGAGCAGGAAATGGAAGTTGGACCTCCTGAGTCTCAGGCATGGGCCCTTACTACTGAACCAATCTTCTTTCCCCCATACAATGTCTGGTGGGGCTGCTTAATCTGATACATTGTTCCTGTTATCTGACATGATCCAAAGTCACCTGAGCTTCTCCAAAACACCTGTAACAGTTTCATAATGCATTACCTTGGTATTGCCTTCTTTCATCCTCCTCTTCTTCCTTCTGTTTTTTACCCTTTCTTCTTTACCCTTTTCATGGTTTGCAGAATACCCACCTCTCATATGAAGTTCTTTAGAATCCATCTTTTGAAAGTCAGCACTGAATTATGTCCTTTTATGGACCCTTAATACTCTTTATTCATCTTTCTTGATCTCCAAGACAACTGAATCTTTGTAAATTTCTTCCCCATTTTGTTAAAGTGTATTTAAGTGTATTCATTACACTTTATTCCACAAGTGCTGCAGTTAAGGTTGCAACTCAGTTTTCATTTTAACCATTTGCTTTCACTCGCTCCTAACTTTCTCAGAAATTTGACCTTTACATTATAATTTTCCATCCTTGGTCCCAACATTAATTCCATGCTTGAACAAAAGGTGAATTATTTTAAGATAATTAATCTGCTTGGCCCTTTTTGAGTGAGGCAAGGAAAATATATTTCTATTAAAGAAACAGATGGATTTTTATGTATTTTTTAATTTATTTTGCACATGGCTAACTCAAGAGCAGATGAACTTTAAGATTTCACACTTTGCAAATGTCTAGATCTTGCAGTACCTTTACCCTTTGCACATCTCTGAGTTATCTTACCACCTTACAGAATTCCTGATGAGTGAGTGACATTGGTGACATTGGTCTTCTGCAGTTTCCACGGTATGCATCCGATGAAGTGAGCTGTAGCTCACGAAAGCTCATGCTCAAATAAATTGGTTAGTCTCTAAGTACTCCTTTTCTTTTTGCGAAGACAGACTAACACGGCTATTACTCTGAAACCTGTCATTGGTACCTTACATTCACTTTTTACTACCCCTTTCCACAAGCAGGAAGGCATTATAAAATTACTATCTTATCATTTTATTCATGCTGCAAAGGCATGGCAGAGGTAGGTCTTGCATTTCACCCTGAGGGCAGAAGACAAGTGGTCATTCCTAATGACATCCTTAAAGTTGCAGTGACTTTAGACAACCTGAACAAATGGTGGTGGTGAACTGGCACCTTGATAGGACTAGTCCCATGGGGCAATATGCCTCACAATTCCTCTCCTGCTTTCAGGGGAGTGCAATTTGGAATTTCCGTCCTGTGGGAAATTGAGACCCTTTCAATGTTTTTATCTCAAAATGGGATAAAAAACTGAACTATTCTACAGAATAGAAATTCCAAAAACTGTTAATTCTGAAGGGTCAAAAAATTTCTTTTCAACCTTTTCCTTGTAAATGAAACATTTTGGGACATTCTTCAAATCATTCTGACAGACATCTCTACTTAATATCTTTTGAAAATCTCACTCCAAACTCTTACATATTTACATTTTAAGCACAGTATAATGGAGCCTGATGACAAAGAACTCAGTTAAAGTGAAACTAAGCCTAGGGAGAAATGAAAATCCCAAACTTTTTCAGGACACTTCAGCGAGATATCACTCCTGTTGTATTATCTAATCCTGCTTGCCTTACTAATGCAAGAAAGCCTACTGACTACTTAGCACATTGATCAGGATTTGACCCATTGTGAAGGCTCCAATCTGCTTAGTGTCAAAATGCTACTTAACGTGCTGATCTATACTTCCCTTTGCAAAGAATTGGAGCCAGATTTTCTAAAGTGCTTAGCTCCCAACTTGCCCCCAGTCTGCTGAGCTTCTCTGAAAATCTGACCACTTGCACAGATGCCTCAATGGAAGCAGAGCAGTTTTGAAAATCTCACTCCAGACTAGGAGTGCTGACTCTTTTGAAAACTCTGATTGTAGAATCTAAAATGATGACCAAGTTATCCTGTTAATTCTCAGTGGAATTACTCCAGACTTATGCCAAGGTAACAGAGCAGGATTGTGGAGGATGGAAAAGGAAAACAACAGTTCCAGTATAGCAGAGCCTGTGCTTAAATTGGCATCAAACAAGATAGGTTTCCCTATTAAACAGCTTCCTAGTGTATCAGTCATATTGTGTTGAATTTTATTTCAGTGACTCCTCTATCTAGTTGCTTTATCTCACATAGGGCTGCTTCCTTTTTCTGTATGTTAAAATTCTCACGATGTGGATTTTGGGGGTTTCTTCCCCCCTCGCCCTTACAAGATTCCTCTTTTGTTATTCTTTTGGGAGAAGGCATAATCTCAGGACCGCATCTGAACTCTTTTGTGCCAAGACGTTAATCTGCATTGTGTAGTGTTTCAGAGCAAACAGTTCAGGAGCGAATGTAAACTCCTTCCCCTTTCTTCCCCTCCTGTGTATTTTATTCAATTCCCTCATCTCAGCAAACAGGGGATGACCCTTTTTTGTACACAATAGGCCAAGAATTATAACATTCATAAACCAGTCGGAGAACACTTCAATCTCTCTGGTCACGCAATCACAGACATGAAGGTCGCTATCTTAAAACAAAAAAACTTCAAATCCAGACTCCAGCGAGAAACTGCTGAATTGGAATTCATTTGCAAATTGGATACTATTAATTTAGGCTTAAATAGAGACTGGGAGTGGCTAAGTCATTATGCAAGGTAGCCTATTTCCCCTTGTTTTTTTCTAACCCCCCCCCCCGCCAGACGTTCTGGTTAAACTTGGATTTAAACTTGGAGAGTGGTCAGTTTGGATGAGCTATTGCCAGCAGGAGAGTGAGTTTGTGTGTGTGTCCCTGGGAAAAGGGGGCGGGGGTTTGGGGAAAGCCTGGATTTGTGCTGGACATGGCCCACCTTGATTACCATGCACATTGTAGGGAGAGTGGTCACTTTGGATGAGCTATTACCAGCAGGATAGTGAGTTTGTGTGTGTGGTTTTTGGAGGGGGGTGAGGGGGTGAGAGAACCTGGATTTGTGCAGGAAATGGCCCACCTTGATTATCATGCACATTGTGTAGAGAGTTGTCACTTTGGATGGGCTATTACCAGCAGGAGAGTGAGTTTGTGTGTGGGGGGGTGGAGGGTGAGAAAACCTGGATTTGTGCTGGAAATGGCCCAACTTGATGATCACTTTAAATAAGCTATTACCAGCAGGACAGTGGGGTGGGAGGAGGTATTGTTTCATGATCTCTGTGTGTATATAATGTCTGCTGCAGTTTCCACGGTATGCATCCGATGAAGTGAGCTGTAGCTCACGAAAGCTCATGCTCAAATAAATTGGTTAGTCTCTAAGGTGCCACAAGTACTCCTTTTCTTTTTACAAGAAATAGAGGGGTGCATCCTGGTGAATTTTTTTAACTTCAACTTTTTTAAAAAATGAAGACAACGCCAGCCCACCTCAAATACACGCTGCCATGCCAAGAGGTACCTTAGCTGATGGGCAGTGAGGGGCCCTGCTGGGAGAGGATCGGAGAGTGGAAAGAAATTGATTTGGGAAATCAATGGGAACTACTAGAGTTTTCAACTAGTATTTATAAAACTAGGCCTTCCGCTTGTTTAATCTTCGGGTTTAATTGCCAGCCCAGCCTTAACCAGGTCTCCTACAATAATGTGCAACACCTAAATACTGTGATGATCGGTGCTACATCAATACACAAGCTAAACCTCATTTGCACTTGCAGTGGCGGGTAGGTTACATGTAGTTACACACCTCAGTGAGAGGCAGGCTGGGTCCACATCTGTCGCAGCAGTGTGTAGCTACACGGGGCAGTGAAAGGCATTCCAGCAGTGGGGACTGGGGGGGGGGGGGAAAGGCAGTGGGGAAATGCTATAGCAGCTCCCCCATGGCCCAGCCTTTTCCTGCTGCTGGAGCCTTTTACGGAGGCCGGGGAAGGTTCTGACATTGGTGAAGCGGACAGAAACTACATTGATAAAAACAGCAGCAGACCTGGGAGGCACTACTTGGGTGTGTAGAGAGAGACACAGGGAATATACAGGTTCCGGCATGGAAGGCCCTCTGCTCTACTCGGCTAAGCCTCAGCATCTACACTGCTGTTTATATCCGTGCTAGCTGAGCATGCCGTGTCTGTACTCTACAAGCCACCCAAAGTGTGGACCTAACTACAGACAGAAGTTATTTTCAGGTATAATTTGTGGGCCAGATAGTGCCACCCTCGCTTGCGTTGAGTGGTTCTGTAGCCTACAATCAGTCCTATAGAAATCAATGATGGATCAGTGGGACAGCTTGCAGAACAAGGTCCAACCCCGTGAGAGTAAGGCTGGCAGAGTCTGGCCATGTGGCAGTTAGATGACTGAGTACATGATTGGGAGTACAGCCAGCCACCTAGCCATACTCTGCTCCTGCAAACAACTGACCATGCAAAGGAGTGCCTGGAGTTACTGGCAGCGTCTGCAAATTGAGAGGCTAGATTTTCTAAAAATCCCTTAGTCTTCTAGTATGGAAAAGTGCACGACCACTATCTACTTATATGGCCCCCATTACCACAGTATCTGAGCACCTCACCACCTTTAATGTATTAATCCTCCCTACATCCCTGTGCGGTGGGGAAATACTCTTATTCTGTAGATGGGAAACTGAGGCACATAGCAACTAAGTGACTTACCCAGTGTCACACAAGAAATATGTAGCAGAGCTAGTAACTAAACAGAAGTTTCCTGAGCTAGCACTCTAGCCATGGCCCATCCTCACACAAATCTCCTTTTATGGATAAAAGCTCCTGCCAAGTAGTTTCACTGGAAGAATCATGGTCTTGTTTGCAGCACAGAGCTCTGTTAGCTTAAGGTCTCTCTTGTGAACCCCCCAGAGTTCAGTTACACAGGAAGTAAAGTAGTTCAGGGAGCCTCTTAAGAAAAATATGAAGATGGCTATGAAGCACCTTGTTTTTCAGGAGTGAATGGCACCTACTGATGAGCATGGTACTTCTTGACTCTGCTTTCACCACTCTCATGTTATATTATTAATTATTGTATATTTATTTATGCAGCACCTTAGACACTTTATAGAAAATAGAAGGCAGGTCTCTTCCCAGCTGAGTTTTGAAATCTACGGGCCACACCACCGGCATTCCCTGCCTGGATGTGCTATGGTGAGAAAGGGAACAGGATCGCTCTTCCCTGTTTGGTGCTCCCAAGCAGGAGGCATCTGCTAGGGCACTCTGAGTGCCAGGTGGGGAGGCTAGTGCTGCTGGGAATGCTACACTCCTCAGGGAGGGTTTGCCTCAGTCTGGGCAGATTGGAAGCAGGGCCAAGGCTGCACCCACACTGGGCATCATGGGCAGATGGTACTCAGGGACGTGCACATTACACTAGTCAAGAGGTGTAGCAACTGAGTGCTCTTCCCCCAGGGTTCCCAGCCACCACCCCTTGGGCACCCACTACACAAGCACAATGCCCCTGGCTACCATGCCTCAGGCCCGACAGCTCAATCACCAGCACGCCACAGGCTCCAAGAGGCGGAACCCACCTTCCTGTATTGAGGGAAGTCCAAATAGATAGGGTGAGCCGAAATCAGATGGCCTCCAGCTGTAAAGCTCAGCCTCCGATCTGCACGGTCCCAAAGTTCAGGAATGGTGGATTCAGCTCTGGGAATTTGGTTCAACCTGTTACTAAGCTAGGGAGACCCCTGATTCCAGTCCGAACTTTCCCAAAGTTCAAGAGGGTCTGGGCTCCGGGGCTTTGGTTCAGGCCTGCTTCCAGCTGAAAATATTTAACAGTCTTAACTTGGACTGTCTGTGTCTCGCTTTAAATAAAAGGTAAAGCGGCCCTTCTTAAACAGACCAATGTCTTGATCAAAATGTTGCTTTGTCATATCTGTTTCATACAAATTTGCCCCCTCTGGGCCACTCCTGCTTGATGTCAATGGTTAACGCCAACCTCAGCCTTGTCCCAGCGAGTATTCCACAAAGCCTTAATTTCACAGCCTTCAAACAACAGTGAAAAATCACCAGGAACTTTCTCTTAGGCTCCTCGATCTCCCTAGCAACCACAGGCCAAGCATACTGTAATTCAATTTATGCCTTGAACTCCTTCAGGAGCCTCTTCTTTAAAATCTGTCACAGTCAACATGCCTTGGGAAACTATTATAAGTGCCTGAACCTTTGACCAGCCAGAGAAAGTAAGCTTTAGTATAAATCTAGTAAGCATGTTTGGTCTGTTTTTATGTTTAGTGTATGGTACATTTAGCATTCAGTCCATGGTCCCTATCTCCATTCTGCTTGAGAAAACCACTATGCATCTGTCATACTGTCTGTGTTTAAACTGTGCTACTAGGCCCGAATGGGGTGTGTGGGGGGGGAGAACCGCTTCCATTCAGCTAGAAGAATTGCTTTATGTGGAAATGCACTGACATGGCCCTAGGCTGATTGGGAGACAGAGTGTCATGGGAAAGATAAGCAGGAATGACCTGGCAGGTTTGTGAATGTCTCAATCTGGGACTGAAGTGGATTTACAAAAGAGTAAAAGCTTAGCCGAGAAACACAAATGATAATGAACTGCTGGCTATGTTTAAATAGCAATCCCCAAATCGTTCAGCAGTGAACATCATCAAGTTACTTTAGTCAAAGCAAGGTTTATAGGCCTGTAATTTTCAGGGCTATTTGCTTAGGCACCCTGTGTGAGCATCTTGAAAAAATTATTGCTTTCGCTGACAAATACCATTTTCAAATTAGGCGCATGACACAATAGCTTATAAATAGGATCCCCCTCTGTGTGTTACTTTATGCCTCCAGTGTGGTCAGAAAGAGAAGACATTTTAATGACTCACGTTTGAATGGAAACTTGTCTGTGTTGCAGATTTAGTGGCAGATCCTCAGCTGGTGTAAATCAGTGGAGCTACACCAATTTACACCAGCCGAGGATCTGACCCATAGTGCCAAATCCACGGGATGCTGAGAACCTGCAACTCCCATTGACTTCGGTGCTCAGAATATTTCAGGAGCTGGTCCTTCAGGTAATTACGAACTGGCTTTGTTCCAATCTGAATCTTCAGCCCGCCACAACATGTCAGCTAGGAAAAGCAGCCTGTGAACTGACAAGGGATTTTCCAGTTGAATCGAAAATAGATGTCACAATTTACACTCGGTTCTGTTGCTTAGATATGTGACAGGTCCTATATAAAGTTGGACTGTGTAATGCTATGATGCCCCTAAATGATGGTTATTGCTTATGGCTTATATAAACTGCTGCCTTTCATGCTACAATGAAAGAAGATCCCCTTCTCATTCCATGCACATGAACTTCTCAGGCTGAAATTGCATTAGCAACCCACGAACTAGCACCGGGCAGATGTAGGGCCATCGTGTAGCATTGGTACACTATCTGATATGTCCCATAACTGGAAGAGTATCGGGCCCTGTCAGGAGATGGACTTGACCTAATCAGCCTGTCTTATCTCATAATACTGTGATCCTATTTATACCTTCAACCCTCCATTCACATTGACACCAGTGGGAGTTCCTGGTGCAGTTGAGTGTGGTATTTGGCCCTGTGGTACCTAGATCTGTAGTGGGAGAACAACAGCGGGAGTAGGATCAATGATAAATATTTGCCAATGCATTAATTAGCTAGACATGCCAGCCTTACACTAATACCATTTTAACTTAATTATAGAATCACAGAATATCAGGGTTGGAAGGGACCTCAGGAGGTCATCTAGTCCAACCCCCTGCTCAAAGCAGGACCAATCCCCAACTAAATCATCCCAACCAGGGCTTTGTCAAGCCTGACTTTAAAAATATCTAAGGAAGGAGATTCCACCACCTCCCTAGGTAACGCATTCCAGTGTCTCACCACCCTCCTAGTGAAAAAGTTTTTCCTAATATCCAAAACTTCTGTGTGTCCACAATGCAATGAAGGCGCATTGGCTCACGAAGTATTAATATAAAATACCATTGAGACAGATTTTGCTCCCAAAAGCACCCGTATAAATCGGGTTGATTTCAATGTTCCATTCCCAGTTATCTTAACATAAATAATGAAAGGTAGCACAGGCAATTGGTAGCATATAACAAACTATCTGGAGCTGGAAAGGAGGAGAATCTGATATTTTTCAGGGTAAAGTAAAGCAGCTTTCTTCATTCATCAAAACATCTAGAAATGTTTATTTCAGTGGTTAGTCAGACCCATTGCTGTCTGAGCAGCCATGATGGCCGACAGCATACTTCAGATTGAAAACCAAGAAACGCACAAAGCGTGGAATCATAATAGCTGCCCTTTGCAATGTGGGAGCTCTGTTGGCTCTACATCAAGTGAAAAAAAATTAAATATCATTTATCTTTCCCTGAAAAGTTTGTGTGCCAAATTTTGAGGGAATTATCTTTTTCACATCAACTGTTTGCTTGACTGTGTAAATACAATACCTGCTTGATAAAGGAACAACAATGTTCCTTTCAGCCATGTAGAATTGCAATTTGCAGTGAGTTTATCTGACATCTTGGATGATTAGCTGTTAAGTTATCTGAAGCAAGACACACACACACACACACACACACACACACACACACAGAGGAAGATAAGCACTGAACAAAGGATCAGAGTCTTTCTCTCTCTCTCTCTCTCATTCTCTCTCTCTCTCTCTCTGGTAGCTGCTTTAAACAAGCCCAGACAATCAGATACTGAAATACGAAGTAGGATATACAATGCTACAGCAGGGGCCTAGTGTAAACCGTGATACGTACACCCATTTCAGACATCAAATACTTCTTTTAATGATGTGCTTTCCTTGACAAATGGTATGGCTAATTCCACGCAGTTAAAGACAATACCACGGGCTTTTCCCAATCACCATGTAAGGGCTTGATCTAAAGCGCACTCAGGCAACGTCTGCACTGGAGAGTTTACAGTGGCACCGTTGTACTGCCGTCACTGTGACACTTTAAGATCTCCCACGTAGCTGCTCTATGCCAACGGGAGAGAGCTCTCCTGCTGACATAATTAAACCACCGCCAGCGAGCAGGGGTAGCTATGTCGGGGGGAGAGCATCTCTCGCTGACCTAGCGCTGTCCACACCGGCGCTTCTGTCGGTGTAACTTATGTCGCTCAGGGGTATATTTTTTCACACCCCTGAGCACCAAGAAAAGTACTAGTGCAGACATAGCCTAAGTCAATGGAAACATTCCCATCGACTTCAAGGAGCTTTGGATCAGGAACTAAGAGCTTGCAGCTGAACCCTGGAGCTTTTATTCCTGCGAATTCCCATTGATTTCAACGAAGCTATTCCCCATAAGGGCTTCAGGAAGAGACACTTGGGTTGTAACCATCTTTCTGGGCTTGATCCTGTTGCCTTTGAAGTTAATGGGAAAGCGCCAGTTGATTTCAGGAGTTTGAGATCAGGGACACAGTGAGTATTTCTGGCAGGCAAAGAAAGGCTTTGCAAAATTACTCAAGACTGGTTTTTAAGGCATATGATCGTTTTGGTTTTAAAACGAAATGGAACACAGTTGTGACTATTAAAAAGCTGGCCTTTGACAAGAGTCACCCCATAGTGATATTTGACATTACCATCGCTTCTCCCCCAGAGCCTCCGCAATGCACAGAACAGGAGTTATCTGGGGTAACTGTTGGCATATATTGACTTTCTGTTTGCTGATGCGCTAATGGTTAATAAACTTTGTTTACATAGGGCTTTTAATGTGAGTGTCTGAAATTGCTTTGTGAGATCGCAGTGGAGTAAACAGTACTAATTCCATTGCGCAGAGGGGAAACTGAGGCACAAAGAAGTTAACGCCAGATTTTCAAAAGTGACTAGCAGTTTGGGATGGTGCCAAACTTGGGATGCCTTAAAGGAGCCTGATGTTCAGGAATTGCTGAGCCACCCAGCTTCTGAAAACCAGGACCCTTTAAGGTGTCTCAGGTTGGGTACCCCAAAATGGAGGCACCCCAAATCACTAGTTATGTCTGAAAATCTTGGCCTTTGAGACTTGCTGAATGTCACATAGCTATCGCTATTAATATTTATATTGTGGTAGTCTGAGAGGTTGGTGTCCCATTGTGCTCAGTGCTGTACAAACATACAGAAAGGGACAGTCCCTGCCAAAAGAGCTTACACTCTAAAAGATAAGCCATAATAGGTAGAAGAGACAAACAAAAGGGTTAGAGTGGAGGATGGGGGAGATTGAAATAATAGGATTATGCAATTTTTAGCCAATTGGACGTAGTAATCACAATTTGCCATCTGCCTGGCCATCAACTGTTTGCTGTTTCCTGTATGTTACAGAAAAGGAGGGACTTGAAGGAGGACAGGATGGTGGTTTTACAGATTTTGACTCAGAGCTTTTCCCCACTCAGAAGGGCCAGCATGGGATTAAGCATGAAACTGGGTGTTGGAAATACAGAAACCGGTGATTGAGGATGGCATCATTGTGGTTGGCTAGTAAGTCAGTGGCAGGTCCAGAAAATAACACAAAGCATATATATTTTTTAAATTACAGCTATTTCCCTCCCCCACCCCAAAACCTCAGAACTGTGAGCTTGCCACACAGAGGTTGAATTCTGACTCAACCATACTTGTGTTAATCTTGGCATAGTCTGTATTTATATAATTGTGAGATCAGGATTTGGTCCCGTATCTTCAAATAGGATGATGGGTATACTGAGGTTACGATTATAACAGGACAAAACACGAGTGGAAGTTAATAACAAATAGCCTCTTGTGGCATTTTCATCTTTGACTCATTCACAGTTGCAATAAAGTCCTGTTTCTATCTCAACATCAACATTCACAATTCTCCAAAAGAAAATGGAAGATAACATAAATAGGAATTACCGTAGCAGATCCCCTAGAAGATTTTTCCTTTATTAGATTCCAACAAATGGCGGCAAACACATCTCAAACTGACCGTATTTTCAGGAATGTAAATACCCCAAAGTACAGATTACACAGTCACAGTTTTTGGGTAGGCATGTCGGATGTGCCAAAGAAAAGGAATAATAATGCTCCTCTTTATTCTCCATGGCTGAATTCTCAATATGGTCAGACTGACCTATACTTCAGTCATTTCAGTTTTTTTATTGGTTTTAGACAACCTTTCCTGAATCAGAACAGAATATATGCTAGAGATTTGCAAAGAAATTAGTAATTTTTTTAAATCATTGCTACTACAGAATTTACTGTTTTTTCCTTGTGCTGAAATTCTCTGTTCAAATGTAAATTTCAGCATGATCAGAAAAGCAATAGCTTGTACCAAGGAACTACTGCAATTACAAGAGAAGAAGAAAAACATCCCAAGCAAAACTGTATTGATCACTGCTGTTGAGGGAGCTTGCCACAACACAGTAGTCCCTCGCCAGGGTTTAAACATGATTCAGTCTTGCATCTTAGGTTGGACTAAGTCACATGCCTGAACTATGGTACTGTTTTAGACTTTTCCATTCATAGTTACGTATTTATTTATTTTGATTTTGCAAAAATAAAAAGGAGAACCAAGCCAAAGCCCAAGGCACAGGTTACATGTAGTATTTTTCTTGCAGCTATGGGTATATTGCATTGCTACATGGGGAACTAACATCAACACTTCAGTATATCTACATGCAACATAGTATTATGATTGCCGTGGGCATGCTAGTTTAATTCAGGCTAGAAATAAGGCTCAGGTTTTCAAACAATGAGGGTAATTAACCACTGGGACAATTTATCAAGGGACGTGTTAGATTCTCCCTCGTGTGTTGTCTTAAATCAAGGTTGGGTGTCCTTCCAAAAGTAATGCTCAAGCTCAATCACAAGATAGATGCGGGAATTACTGTGAGTGCTTTAGCCTGCATTATGCAGGAGGTCAGACTAGATGAACATGGTCTCTTCTGGCCTTAAAATCTATGAATCTGTACCATCACTTTGAATTTTCTGATATTTTTCCTATTAAAATTTCTACCTTAACTTTGCATTAAATATTCTAATTTCAATGTCTTTGGAGCTCTTTTTAAAAAAGGGAAATGTATATTTTACTGGTTTCACATGTGTTACAGCTCAATATGCACGGCTGTATTTATTTAAATGTCTGACCTGAGCACCAGAGCTGCTCATTTAAATAAATCCACTGCGTGGAAAGGATATAGTTTTATGCCTCAATCTAGCAAGGACTTTAGCATGTGTAAATGTCATTGGGATTACTCACCTATGCAAAGTTATCCATGTACTTAAATTTCTGCAGGCCTAAGACATACATTTTTAAAAGTCAGTTTAATTATCATGAAGGGGATCATACTGACAACTGTGTAGAGAAAGGTTTTCCATCAATAGTTTCCCACTCACAAGTGCATCTCAGTTCCTACCTGGAAAGATCAAGAGTGGGAGAGTAGTTCATTCATTTTCATAGCCTCTCTTCTGGGACTACCAAAAAGTTTTCCAGTTGGTGCTAGTTATCATGGTAGATTTTGAGTCACGGGAACTGGTCTGACATAACCAACTTATTTTACATAAACCACTAAGCAGGTGTGACTTTTGGCAACTGAGAACTTGAACTCAAATTCAAAGATGTAGCTGTAAAAAAGGATTCATTACCAATCCCCCCAACCTTCCAGTCTTTTGAGCTTCTGGAACATTATGGCAGGGGGCAAATTACTTCAGAGATCCCCAGCCTCTCTGGATTTTCTGGGCCATCTCTTCTGTGGCCCACTCAATTCTACCCATCTGAGGTGTGAATATGAAGGAATCTTAACTTAGTATCCTGGGCCCTTTGTCCTAGTTCTGTAGGTTTATCCTGGGCCCTTTGACCTATTTATTCTGTGAGTCTGATATGGCTCTTAATTTTTAAAAGGCAATTCAAATCCATTGTATGGTAAATCTGTCACTAAAGAGAAAGAGAGAGAGTGTATGAATACACTGTATAGCTGTGTAGTGTATGAATCCCAGTTGGTCTGCAATAAACAGCTCTTTTTTCTATAAAGAGACTATATTGATCTGACTTTTAACAATATTAGAACCCACAACAAAGGGAGTATTTTCCACTGAGTGTTGTTTCCCACTCTTGTAGTGTCAGGGTGATAATGAGCCAAAATCTGCTCTCTGTTACACCCATGTGGCCCCAATGAAGTGTCCTATCCAGTGGGATGTAATTACCAACAGAATTTTCCTTGAAGGTCTCTTGATCATCAAGTTTCTTTGCTAAATTGTCTGATGTTAGTAATATGAAAATAATATAATGACACCAGCCCAGATCTGAAAGGGAAAAAATGCTTGCACCCCTTAAGTGTTTAAAAACTACGGCTTTGGGCCAAATTCTGTTCTGGCTTACATCAAATGCAAGGAGGGTGACGTAATTCAAGGCAGGATTCAGCCCCATGCTGTAGACAGAATACAAAAACAGCAGGAGTAAAGAAAAGCTTATGTGGGCTTCCAAATGCCTTAATAAGGACTTTTTTTTAATAGGAAGGTTTAGTCTAAAGTAACTACACTTGTAGTAACAGTTATGAATAGGCAACTGTATGTGTTTAAAGGGGGATTTTCTATTGAAGAGCCTGCTAAAGGCCAAGACTTTTAATTGCGCAAGCTACTTGCCTAGACCTACTTGCTAGTATCGTTTGTTAGGGAGAGGAAGATTTAAAGCAGAGAAAACATGTATAAAATGGCATTAGTCATAAAAAAACAGGCTAGACAATTCACGATTTTTTAAACTTGAAACCATAAATTACTAAACCACAGCTAAACTTGCAATACAAATAGAACCTTTAATTCAGTGGGACCTTTGAAAAGTCACGGTTCCTATACTCCTGTAACTTTACATACACACACATTCTCCCGCTCTTTCAAAATTCCAAAAGTGACGAGTTGTTCAAACTCATGTACCATCACGAAAGCTGTGGAGTTCTTTAGAGAAGGGGTTTAGAAAAGCTTTTTCCACCCTGTGCTCCTTCCCATTTACAGCTCCAAAACTCAGGCAATATAATGCAGCTCTGATCTAATGAGAATTTAACTGACCTCCACTCTTAGTTCGTAAGTCCATGACAAAGGTCAAGCCTTCAGAGGAGGCCTGAGACATGAAAGGCAGGGAAGAATCTCTCTTGGTGGGGTTATGCCAAAATTAGCACTTCAGTCAAACCTGGTCTCTGCAGCTTTTCTCTGTGGCCTCCCAAAACTTTTGTTCAGTGTTTGTCACAGCAAGTCTAGATCTAGCTGGTACTTCCATTTAATAATCATTTCATATATATATATATATATATATATATATATATATATATACAGTGGCAAACTAGGAATATCTAGCACTTATGAGCCATAGAAGAATGAAAAAGTCTGCTAACTCCAATGAGCTGTAGGCAAAGGTATATTTCAATAAAACTAAACATTTGCAGCCCATTTCTGATTTGTTTCACTGATGTAAATTAAAAAAATAGCGGCATTGATTTCAGTGGTTTTACTCAAGCTTTACACCAGTGTAGCTGAGAGCAGAGTTTGCCCCTACCGCAGTTTGTCACTATCTCATAGCCACCATCATGAATAGCACATTTTGCCTTTTAAACACTTCACAAATATTAATCAAGCCTCAGCATAGGCTCTCATAAAGCAGATGGGGAAAACTAAGAGCTTGAATAATTTGCCCAAGATCACAAAGGGTATCAGTGTTGGAGCCAGGATTAAAACCAGCAATTCCTGGCTCCCAGTCCTGTGCTCACACCATTAGCACACACCTTTCTCTGTGAGTAATCATTTGCTAATATTTTTCCAATATTTCAAAGTCACCACTGTCGATCACAACAGTCAAATAAATTAACATTATGTGAGACAATGTAATGATTATTCTGAAATTCTTCCAGCCCGCTCCATGTATCTGATTGCAGAAGTTATTATGTCAACATTTAAGAACATAAGAATGACCAAACTTGGTCAGACCAAAGGTCCATCTAGCCCATGATCCTGTCTTCCGACAGTGGCCAATGCCAAGTGCCCCAGAGGGAATGACCAGAGCAGGTAATCGTCAAGTGATCCATTCCTTGTTGTCCATTTCCAACTTCTGAACATTTTAAAAAGTGCCTACTGATTTTGGAAGTTAGGTTGTTGAGCTTGAGACATCCATGGATGTCTCAAGCTGGGCACATAAAATCAGTGATCAGGTTAAAAAATTTGGTTTTATAGCCTTATAGAGATGTACCAATGCTAAAGCTAGGATCTTGTAGTCTGACCTCTTGTTTAACGTAGGCCAGAGAATTTAATGAGGTAATTCCTACACTTGAGGGAATTATTCTTCCCTGCTATGTAACCGAGCACTAACTACCCCAGTGTAACTTGCAGTTGAATTATAGGATCTTTCAGGAGACACACAATCTTGACTGATGCCCCAATTTAGCAAAGTACTGAAGCATGTGCCTAACTTTAAGCATGTGAGTAGTCCCACGTGTTTAAGATTAGGCACATATTACTGTCAGTACCTTGGTAAACTGGGGTCCTAAGAGTGCAAGGGATGTTGAATTTATCATCAAGCGTAGCAATCTGTTTCATTGATTAACTACCCTCACAGTTAAAAAAAGGTTAATCTTCCTTTCAGTATGACTTTTTCTAACTTCATCTTCCAGCCACTGGATCTCATTATGCCTTTGTCTGACAAGTTAAAGAGCCCCGTAAAATCCATTATCATTACCTCACTCTGTAGGCATTTCTAGACCAGGAGCATGTCCCCTCTTACCTTGCAAAAGACATTTCCTCCTGTTTACCCTTATTTTCTTGTCACAGGGTTGGCTCCCTCACCCTGGATTTCCTCTTGCAAGCAGGCCTCACACACTCTTAGAATCATAGAATATCAGGGTTGGAAGGGACCTCAGGAGGTCATCTAGTCCAACCCCCTGCTCAAAGCAGGACCAATCCCCAAATAAATCATCCCAGCCAGGGCTTTGTCAAGCCTGACCTTAAAAACTTCTAAGGAAGGGGATTCCACCACCTCCCTAGGTAACGCATTCCAGTGTTTCACCACCCTACTAGTGAAAAAGCTTTTCCTAATATCCAACCTAAACCTCCCCCACTGCAACTTCAGACCATTACTCCTTGTTCTGTCATCTGCTACCACTGAGAACAGTCTAGAGCCGTCCTCTTTGGAACTCCCTTTCAGGTAGTTGAAAGCAGCTATCAAATCCCCTCTCATTCTTCTCTTCCACAGACTAAACAATCCCAGTTCCCTCAGCCTCTCCTCATAAGTCATGTGTTCCAGTCCCCTAATCATTTTTGTTGCCCTCCTCTGGATGCTTTCCAGTTTTTCCACATCCGTCTTGTAGTGTGGGGCCCAAAACTGGACACAGTAGTCCAGATGAGGCCTTGCCAATGTCGAATAGAGGGGAACGATCACGTCCACCGATCTGCTGGCAATGCCCCTACTTATACATCCCAAAATGCCATTGGCCTTCTCGTCCACTGTAACCCCTACGTCCTTTTCTGCAGAACTGCTGCCGAGCCATTTGGTCCCTAGTCTGTAGCGATGCATGGGATTACGTCCGTCCTAAGTGCAGGACTCTGCACTTGTCCTTGTTGAACCTCATCAGATTTCTTTTGGCCCAATCCTCTAATTTGTTTAGGTCCCACTGGATCCTATCCCTACCCTCCAACATATCTACTTCTCCTCCCAGTTTAGTGTCATCTGCAAACTTGCTGAGGGTGCAATCCACACCATACTCCAGATCATTTATGAAGATATTGAACAAAACCAGCCCCAGGACCGACCCTTGGGGCACTCCACTTGATACCAGCTGCCAACTAGACATGGAGCCATTGATCACTACCCGTTGAGCCCGACAATCTAGCCAACTTTCTATCCACCTTATAGTCCATTCATCCAGCCCATACTTTTTTAACTTGCTGGCAAGAATACTGTGGGAGACCGTGTCAAAAGCTTTGCTAAAGTCAACTCTTATGTAAGTTCACCACAGTGTACTTTACTTACAATGTTTTATGACGCTTCATGTCCCATCACCATAAGGCTTCTCCCAAGCTGCAAGTACCCCCTAGATGCTGAGGTGGGGGTGGAGAGAGACATCTCACCTCTCTAAGGGCTCATCTACACTTAAAACACTACAGTGGCACAACTGCACCACCGCAGCACCTCAGTGTAGACATTACCTACGCCGACAGGAGGGATTCTCACCACTGGCATAGGTAATCTACTTCTCCAAGAGGCAGCAACTAGGTCTACAGAAGAATTCTTTTATCAATCTAGTGCTGTCTGCACAGAGATCTAGGTTGGCTTAACCACACCACTCGGGGTATGTGTGTATTTTTCACACCCCTGAATGATGTAGTTATGCTGACCTAATTTTCTAGCGTAGACCAGGCCTAAGATCCTGAGCTTCTTTGTCCTTGCTTCCAGTCTCCTTTCTCTCCTGACCTGTCTGTCGCTCATTTAACAATCCCTAGATGATGAGCTGGATCCCCTCAGCCAGTCCTAATCAATTATCTCCCAATTTGGCCCAGGCAGGGATGCTCACAAAGTGCACAGAATGTTGAGCCAGCCCTAGGCTACTACCACTCCATCACATCTTCTGTGTAATGTTCATGCTGATTGAGAAAATATCAGCAGACAATTAGAAACAGAATGTCAGAATAACAGTGATGATTTTTATCCTCTAGCCTCTCTGGTGGTGGAAGAAAATAAAAAAGGAGATTATACAAAAATTCAGTTTCAAAAATAACAGTTGATCTCTTATTTGATCTGAAAAAGGAATCTGTTGTTTTCAGAGATATGATCTTTATATGCCCATATCCCATAATTTTATACTTTGTTTAATGAGTTTTCTTTAGTTAATAGACTGGAGTTTGTCATCAGACATAGTCTCTCTCTCACATACATATATATAGACTGCAATCCAGCGCTATAGAAATCACTAGATCAGGCCTGTACTATTGTCAAACACAATGCAAACATGGTCTGATTAGAACATTGCCTTTTCTTTTTAAGCCAATTTATATTATATACAGCTACACTGACACTGTATAAAAACTTTAGCCGTTAGCTCTGTGTCATACACTGAGGTATAGGTGGTGCAACCCACTGGTCAGAGCAGAATTGGAGGGCAGAATCAGTGGCATAGTCAGGAGACAAGCCAATGGTCAGAGCCAGGAGTCAAAACAGAACCAAAAGGCAGAGCAGGAGGGAGACAAGCCAGTGGTCAGAGCCAAAAATTAGGAATCAGGAGTTCAGAAGTTGGCAGGGACGAGGGCTGGAGTTGTCCAGGCAAAGGCTGGATAGGAAGCAGGTCTAACACAGCTGCAAGCATAGACTACATTGAGTAGCTATTGGGGTGTTCTTGCTGCAGGGTTTAAACGGGATCTGTTGGCTCTTCTGACCAACCAGGGAGCATAATCCCGGGTTGGTGAGGGTTTATTGGGCCCAGCCAATCTCATTGGGTTGCTGGGCAATCAAACCCAGAGGCAGCTGAGTTCCTGACACACTGCATATGGGCCTTGTTTCAGAAAAGCATTTAACTTCAATGGGATTTAATTATGTGCTCAGAGTTAAGCATGTCCGTAAATGCTTAGCTGAATTGGATCTTCTCAGTCTTTACATTTGATCTCGCTCAGCAGATTGCTGACTGGTCGGATGGTGCAGGAAATATTTTGGCTTAAAATACATTCCTAAAAGTACTTTCACTTTAGTAATTGTATTTCCCTGGAGATGTCTGCTCAGTGCAAAAGGGAGGGAGATGCTATGCATGACTATTGAAATGGAAAATGCTCCATGAGATAGCAAATTGGACTGGACATGTCCATAAGACAACCCCTCCATTATGATATGACCCACACTGTTAAAAACACTGAGAACCTGTGATCTGGGAAATTGTTGGCTTCCTTCAGGAGATTTAATAATCTTTCTGTCCCTTTCTCTTTTTCTCACTGGTTCTTCCTGAAAATCTATCCATTTGAGTTAAAAGCAGGAGATACAGAGGCCTGGAGATGTTTGAGGCGGGGTTTTTTTCAGATGCCACATTGCTTGGCACACTGCATCCTTGAGTTCCAGACCTAGCAGAAAGTGATAACAACAACCAAATAAACTGTCAGCAGCTACATTGAAAAGAAAAAAAGGACCCAGTGTTCCTTCTTTCAGGCATGCAGGGAACTAGCACTGCATGTAGCTATCACAAATACCTGGAAAATACTGTGCTTGCTGCCAGAATGTTGCTGAGGTTTTTTTTAATGGTTACATTCTGAATGGACTAGTTGTTAGGATCTTTGTACACCATGGGAATGAGGTGTATTTTATATAGTACTGGCATTCTTTATTTATTTATAAGGGACAGAGCCAGCACCCTTGGTTATTCGGAGCCTTTCTACTGTTCCCCTCATACACAAATCAAGGCATCCCACTGAAGAGATGAGGAACTTTTGTTATGGACATATGTGTTTCACAGCATGATTCAAATTAAGTTCTTTGTGTCAATGTAACAGTTACAGTAAAAATAAGTGTAGCGATTAACACTCCAAGTAAAAGGCAAGATGCAAAGATAGTAAGATGCAAGCAGAACATGTCAGCACTGTCTTCTATCTCCATAATGAATTGGAGTTCAGAAGAGATAAAGTGACATGGACTTTCAGAAGACAATATTGCTGCTGGATCTAAATATCAGTGATTCTAGGACATTCCTTCTCTTGCTGAAAAACCTTCCGCCTCCTAACACCCAAGCTGGAGAACCACACAATGCAATCTGTGCTCTGGGCAATAGAATCCAAACAACCACGTTTGACAAAATAATGATTTTTCAATATTAAACCTAAAGAGGTTAAAAGAAGCCGTACAATCCAGTTGTGAAGTGAGCACCGTAGGTGGCAGACCTGAATTTCAGAGGTTTTACAAAGCACCCAAAACTCCAGCTGAAGTCAGTTGGAACCACAATCACTCAGCGCTGGTGGAAATGTCTATGTGGAAAGTAAATGTTATTGAGTTAAGGTAAATCTCCCCCAGCTTTGGTTCCCCCTTACACATCCCTAAATAATAGAATGGATTGCATTGGCCTAACCATTTGTGCCACAATAGAGTACAATATAGTTGTATAGAGGGTCTCTGCTTGCAAATTAGTGGACATGAGTTACACATTGGTGGAGATAAATATTGTCAAACAGTGGAAAAGCTGCAGCTCTGCTGAGCAGGGGACCAAGCGGAGAGGGGTTTCCACTCTCTGATGCGTCATGCCCTCTGCAGTGCCCCTTCCCTGTGGAATACAAAGGGGAACTGGGCATGTTGGAACATGAAGAGGTCATGGCCAGTGCAGACCCTCTAAGCCAACCCTTGCATGAAGGGGAACCTCAGTCCATATGCTGGAAGTAGAGACTCCAGGCTAACTGCCTGCTTCATCCCACAGCCTGCTCCTTTTGAGCCTACTTTACTTCATGAAAGGTCCATGTATTAAGGCTTTAGGTCGTTTCTCAGGATTTGACCCAAATAGACTAGCCATTTGTGATTACAATTCTCAAAAGTGGCCTCTGATTTTGGGTGACCAACTTGAGATACAACTGCTCTGCCCGTTTGCTCCTGGGGAAAATATCTGGGGCACTGCCCCAAGGTCTCCTGTACACCAGGCTACAGTTGTTGGTAGCCCTTATGGGGGCTGCAGAAGTGTGTGTGTGTCAAGGGCCGTGGTTGTTAGTCTTTATTCCTTATACCCCTGCATAGCTGCATGAGGCAAGGGCAGAATGTAGCCCTAACTTATTTCTTGAGGGTATTGTGGCAGAAGTGAGGCATCTAAATGAATCTCATCAGTGAGGACATCTTCAGTGGGATAAATCACAAAAGTAAATACTCATTGTGAGTAAGTGTTGAGAATCAGACTTTAAATAATTAAAGTCCCAGCGAACTCCCTCCTCCATGATTCTCAGCACATTCTGCCTTCTCCGTGCCTGTTATTTAGACTGCAAGTCCTTTGAGACAGCACTGTCTGCCTTTGTGTGTCTTGTACAGTGCTAAGCATGCTGTCAGCATTTAAATCATAAAAAATATCTATAATTACTCCTGCAGTACTGCCATATCCCTTAGCAGATATGGATTTAATCACAGTGAACACTATTCTTCACAGCCAGTAGGCCAATGGACGGTTGTATTTAATAGACTTGGAACTGTTATGGATCTATAATCTCAGAGACACAAATAATTACATTTTATATTTATGAATTGCTTTGGTCTCAGAGCACATTATAAATTATTTCATGGTGACTGGTTAGTCTCCATATAGTTAAGCCTTCTCTTTAAGCTTGATGATCTTCACAATGAACCCATAGAGTTAAAGGATTAAAAAAGTATCCATTTTTCATTAGACTACTTTTTCAGAAGGGTTTTGATACACAAAGCCACTATTTGACCCTTGGAAAGCGATCTTTTGAGTTCTAATAGTAGTTCCCAGAAATAATCCCAAATTTATGCCCCAATTTGACTATTAACTTAAGTCTGGTCAGAAAATGGTCTTTTTTTCCCCATGGAAAAGTTCAATGAAAATGAAAAAAACAACAAAAAATAAGCAGAAAAGTTCAGATTTTGGCAGTAACTGCAAAATATTTTTTTTAAATTGAATGTGCTACTGTGGGGTGCCTCAGGGAAGTTGGAGTTCAGGTGCCCATGTTCATGTTCTCTTCTATAGCCTGGACTCCCAGTCAAACTACAAGTCCCATGATGGGCCATGGACTCCACTCATGTTGAGGAGAGGCAGTTGCAACATGGAAGTCCTTGGTCATGGCACATCAAGGGACAGGAGAATGGTGGAGGACCCCAGCCCATAAAGGAGAATGAGGACATGAAGAAACCAAGCTGCAGCTCTCATAAGGCACTGTGGAAGGAGATATGAATAGAAATATTTCCGTTTTCTGGCATTTGTTTTTTTGATTAAAAATAGTTTTCTGCCAAAAGCAGACACTTTTCACAAAAATGTTCATTTAGTTGAAAACTCAGTTTTCAATTGAAAAACAGTTTGGATGGAAAATTTTCAGTGATCTCTATAGTCATGTTACATGTATACTAAAGTGCTTTTCTGGATCAGAGCCTCAGCTTTGCATGTTACAGAACTTATACATTTGTTCCAAGCAAAACAATACCTATTAAAAAGTTTGCTCATTATTTTTAATATTAAAGCAACTGGCTAACAAGACATCTGTGGTTCTGTACATATATTGATGCTCTTTACGGGATGTATGATGCTGTGATGTGGCAACTGAGGTCACTTGAGTGCACTAAATCGGATCTTTCTAGCCCTGTTCTGCTTGAAAGAAATTTTAAAGTGAAAAGGATTTGGCACTCAGAGTTCCATGGTTTGGAACTGCATCCAGAATCAGAGGCTTAAAGTTCATACAGTTTTCTCTGAATAAGGAAAAATACTAACCCAAAACAACCCATCAAAGAAACTTAAAAAAAAAAATAGATACTGCCAAAAACACATTGAAAGAGCTAGGCATGCAGGGGAAAGCTGTTCCTTGTGAACATGTAAACGCATCTCATTCAGAATATGTTGTTTTATCCATGCAATGTGACCTAGTCTGTCAGATAAAGAGAACCAGTCAAACAGAGAGGATGTGGTTGCTGTTTCAGAACTTGGAAAACAAAATCAATACGGTTAGAGTTCCCACCCCCCAAAAAATTAAAAACAGTGTTCACTTTAGCTTTTTAAGCTCCATCCAAGGAATACAGAATTCTGAAGGATACTTCAGATGAGCCTGCACTGACAATAGGCAAAGCAGATTTGGGGAGAGAGGGAATTGGGGGAAAGTAAGTTAACTTTATGCCCTTCTGTTCCCACCACCAAAATGGGAAACTTATGCATATGAGTTCCGAGCAGTGGAGCCAAGTCTGGAAGTGAGTCTCTACACCTTTTTTTGAGTATCTTAATTGGTACAAATAACAAAATTCCCCTTTTCCCTACCTGATCCAAGCATTCAGTTTATTCTTTGGCAAGCATATAACATACAGACTCAGACCTCTTCATTCCCCCATGACTCCTTCAGGAGCATTCTGTGACATTAGCATGCACACCCTAAACTGGGGGAGAGGAGGTGACTCAAATCCCCTACCCCTTGTTTAAAAAAGAATCGGTTTGTTCTATACAGTGTAAATGTACCATTCAAGCTCTGGGGGCTTGACCATGGCTAATAATAGTCTTTCAAACTCACCACAATGTCACCTTTTAATTTGGTTCCCTCAGTGTCAGTTATGCATGGTAATATCTGGGTCAACTTGGCCTTTGATTAGCCAAGGTTTAACCCCCAATGTGCTCTATAGACATCAGCCCATGAACTGGGGAAAGTGTGGAAATCTCTCTGCTCTTTGAAGAGTTACCCCCTGGAGTTGTGAGACTAGAACCCCTCCACCCCATTTCTGAGTTCCAGAAACTCTCTCCACTGTCACACAACCATGAAAACCCTGATGTGAGGACTGACACCAACCTACAGTCCCCAAGTCTAGGTACCATCAACCTAGTTCTAAATTTCCTCTCCTCTAATCTAAAAGCTTTTCATTAGATGGATGAAAATAAATCTTGGTGAACCTGGGTTTTGTGGTGTCATTCTAGCATGGACCAGCAAACAAGATTCTCTGGAGTTTGAGCACAATAGTCATCAATCACAGCAGCAGAACCTGCATCAGAGTTTACACTGAATGTACAGTATATTAGACTAAAAAAACAGTGTCAGCCTGGAAAACTGAAATCTCCCATGCTGTCACTCTCTCACTTGGTTTTCTATAAACCTTAATTTTCACCATTGGAAATGGACCTGGCAAAATTGTCTGAACAGCTTTAAATTATATTGAATTTCCAGAATTAAAGCAGTAACTCTATATTCCAGCTTCTGATTCCCACCCCAAAAACAAATATAAGCCCTGCTCTACTAGGTGCAGCATTAGCCTACATTGAGGAGTGGGTTCTGTTGGGTGACTTCACTGCAGATTTAACTCTTACTCAGGTGTTGTCCCAGCCTGTCTCCTGTCCACACACAAAACCCTTTCATCTGAGTTTAGTGGTATTTTAAACCCAACCAGGTGCAGCTTTCATGTGGGCTGGTAATCCTCTCACTTTGCCTGAGGACACAGGTTAAATCATTGGAGTGATAGTCCTTCAGTGCCTTCCCACAATTCCTCCCGTGTGCCCAGAAGGACAGACAAGTTATCCCGCAATTCACTAGGAAAGAATCATAGAGTGGCTCAGCTTACTGCAGCACGGAGAACATGGGGCATGCCCCCAGAAGTCCTAGCAACACACATGGATGAATGTAGCACCAGTGAGGACACAGTGATTTGGGCAGGGCTTTACAGTGTGGCTGCTCATGCCGGGACTAGACTAACCTGGGTGCCGGTCACCTGCATTAACTCTGAAGTGAAGACAGACCCTCAGTCAGGATGGTTTTGTCATTATCTGTGGTGTTGTCTGTTCACTTGTGAGTGTATGTAAACAATGGATGCTCACCCTGCTACTGAGAACAACTTCAGGGTACAGTGTAGCTTACACAAAAGCTCTAAGAAGTCAATGGACCGATCACATATGTAGCGAGGGTAAGTATATACTTTTTTTCTAAAAATAGATCTATATAGACACACACAAATGTATCTATGTATTATGATTTTCAACTGTCGGAATGGTTCCTGTTACTGAAAGGGACAAACTTAATTACAAAACTGGAACAAATCTCATTCCCAAAACAAAAGGTGGGGTGCAAAAACACTTAAATGATATCCAAGTTCTTTCATTATGTATAAATCATTTGTTAGAAAGAGAGGGCCAGATCCGCAGCTGGTATAGACGGGCTTCCAATTTTGATAGAGGAATCACACCAGTAAAAGCCAGTAGTGCTACACTGATTTGCACCAGCCGAGGATCTGGTACCGCGTATTTTATTCTATTCACAAAGAGGATTTTCGAACTTTAATTATGGAATGATGGTGATCTCTACAGACACACACATGCACCCATGTAATTCGATATAGACACAGTGGGGAGGACACTGGCCTGGGCCTCAGGACACCGAAACTCCTGGGTGATCTTGGTTAAATCACTTCCCTTCTGAGTCTCTCTTTTGCCTCCCATCCTTTGTCTGTCTTCTCCGCTTAGACTGTAAGCACTGGGCCGGGCGGGAACTATCTCTCACTATGTGTTTGTACAGTGGGGCCCCTGTCAGTGTTGGGACCTCTAGATGCTATTATAATACAAATAACAAATAATAACACAGGAAGGGGGATTAGATGTCATAGAGGAGCATAAGTCATCATTTGGCTCACACAAGCTTTTAGGTAAACTGCAAAGTTTGTGTAAACATGAGAAAATGTTTTTAAAAAACCCAGTGTCTTGCTCCAGTGATAGCAAAATGTGTAACTCGAGATTGTTGTTTTAACACTGTGCAGTCTTTTCAGATGTTGTTTTTGTTTGCTTGCAATGAACAGGACTTTGTTGGCTCGTTGCTGAACTCACACATAAAGTCTTTCATCAGTGCAGGCTTCAGTAATAGGCCCCTGGATATCAGTAACATTGACACATTCCATACAATATCCCCCTCAATGATTTGCAGTGCTCCTACAACTCAGTCCTATTAATGTATGAGTGACTCTTTTCATTACTTTGCCATAGATCAAGTGTTGGCCTCTAATTTTGACAGATGATTCAAATACATCTGGTTCTCTTAGCTTGAGTCCATTCAGCTCCTCCAGCTTGTGCTAAATGATGTTGTTGCCAGAGAAGAATAAACTGTTTCGGAGGGCAGCACAAAAGGCACTTTGATGGCTGAGCTGCAGTCCCAGCCGAGAGGTAAAATGGCTGCCATTGAGACAGGGATGTCAATGAAAAAATCTATTTGGGTGAATTTTACACATTACTCGCTGGCACAGCTTATGTTTTGCCCAGTAGCAGACAACCATGGGTGAACAGGTCAGCAGCAGCCTCATTTCATAGGTTAAGGTGACTTTGAGAGGTTCATTTTCAAAGTACAGCGGAAGACTTCCCTACTGTTGCAAGACTAGTATTGACTGAGATTCTCCATGCCGTTATGTGAAGAAGACATATGCACTGGAAATCCTCAGCGAGAGGTCACTAGCATAATTTTCCATGGCTGTTTACACATGGATCTCATCATATATTATTGGTTTGGTATGGTTTGGCAGTATTATTTTATGCCCAAGAAGTTCAACCCATGAGAAGAAAAATGAATGCAAAGGAGAACATTGTAGCTAATATATTTTTACATACTGATCTGTGCCAGGTACATTGTAATTTATTTTTAGACTATGTATTGTCAACTTTTTCTTGACTGATTTAGGACCAGGTTCTGCCACATTTGCACTGACTAGAACCTTACTCCATGAATAACACCACTGATTTCAATAGGACTACTCATGGGAGTAAAGTACTAATCTGCTATGAGTGGTAGCACCTGATCCTTAGTTAATTTTAAAATACTGAATGGCTTTAGCTTGGCTTTCCCACTCCCTCCCTCCAAATACGAGACAGTATTAATATTATGTATTGTTTCAGGTGGGACCACAGTGTGCTAGGTGCTGTACAAAGATAGAGGAAGGCCCAGTCTCTGAGTCCCAGGAGCTGAAAGACGCAGTGGAGGGAAAGGTGCACAATACAAAAGGAAAGGGGCCAAGGTGAGGATCAGGCAAATCTTAACAATACTTCAATGTTTTGAGAATATAAAGTGTTTTAATTAGGTTTGTATGCTCTCCCAAATTGCCCTTCAGCCTTGTAATTATTAATGTTTCAAGGTACTAATAAGGCTCCATCGCTGTATTATTGGTGTACCTCAGACACACAAATGGATCTTTACTACTCCCTGTAGGCTAAAGAAGTGTAGTCATCCCCATTTTATAGAAGAAGAACAGAGATAAGAAAAAATTAATCATTATGGTGATGATCCTGCAGCCAAGCTCTGTGCAAGCAAGCCTGGGTGCTCTGTTGGAGTCAGTAGAGCGAAATCCTGCCCCTGTCATCCACTACAATCAATGGGAGTTTTATGACTGACTTTAATGAGGCCAGGATTTCAGCCCTGTGTAGAGTGCATAGACTGTTGGTCCTTCATTAGTTGAGACTGAGTCGATCGCAACACGTCTTCCAATCTTCTCTTGCTCTGGCCATCCTTCGCCATGCTTGTCCATATCTCCTTGTTAGGAAATCATCCCACCTCTTTGGAGGCTGACCGTGTGGCTGTTTCTGTTCTTGCGGATACCACTCAGATATAGCTGCGGTCCATCTGTTGTCGCTGAGTTGGGCCACATGTCCCGCCCACCGCGTTTTGCTGAGCTTGCTTTCAACAACAACATCTCACACTCCAGACTGCTGCCTAATTATTTCATTGGGGATGTGATCGCTGACCGAAATGCCCCAAAATGTTCGTTCCATTGCCCTCTGTGTGACAGACAGTTGATGTTCTTCAATCTTTGTCAGCGACCATGTTTCTCTGCCATATAACAACACTGGAAGCACAGTCAAGTTAAAAAGATTTGCATGAGTTGTTTTGCTGATCTTTCCTTGGAGGATGTCCTTGATGTCACTGAATGCGCACCATCCAGCTTTTTTTCTGCACAACAGTTCGCCTTTCTGATCGTGGCACATGTTGACTTCCTGGCCCAAATAAATGTATTTATCAACCTCTTGGATCTGCTCTCCTCCAAGAATTATTTGGGTTCTTCGCAGAACATCTGATCTCATGTATTTCATTTTCAACCAGTTCATTTTTAATCCGACTTGACTACTTTTCGCGTTTAATTCTTTAAGCATTCTGTCAAGCTGGGCTGTATTTTCGGCTATCAGCACTATATCATCTGTGAACCTGAGATGGTTTAGTCATTTGCCATTGATATTAATCCCACCTTGTAAGTCTGCTTGTCGAAAAACCAATTCAAGACAGGCTGTGAATAGTTTTGGCAAAACTGTATCTCCTTGTTTCACACCTTTCTCGATGGGAATTCAGAGGGGAGTATTGAACAGCGATATGTCCATGCTGCAGCCAGAGTTCGCTTCCTTTAGTAATATTTCACGCTGATGTCCTGTTCTGAAAGAGCTTCAAGAATGGCGTTAGTCTCTACACTGTTGAACGCCTTCTCATAGTCCACAAAGGCAATGCACAAAGGGAACTTGTATTCCCTTGAACGCTCTAGTAGTTGGTTTAGAGTGAAGATGTTGTCAATCTACTCAAATGATCTAATGCTTCACAAATAATAGAAACTGTTAAACTAACTCCTTAAGATTTTTCTAAAAAACACCATGTCAGGTACTGGTTTACAGACATGCAGAGGAAAAGGCACCTACCGGCATTGTAATTAGTACATGGTTGTCCCTGGTATCACAGCCCACAGCTGTTCAGAATTTCATGGATACCTGGGACTTCACAAGTGACCATGGCTGGTGATAGAACCTAAGCCCTTCTCTTCCTAAGACACATTCTCTACCACAGGAACTACAGGAAAATCTCCTAGTTGTACTTGTTTTGTCATCATGATGTACCATTCAGGTGAGAGCAGCCATAGTTAGAATAGATAGTTGGAGGATAGGTCCATCAGTTGGAGGACATGTCTATCAATGGCTGTTAGCTAAGATGGTCAGGGATGCAACATCATAGAATCATAGAATATCAGGGTTGGAAGGGACCTCAGGAGGTCATCTAGTCCAACCCCCTGCTCAAAGCAGGACCAATCCCCAATTTATGCCACAAATCCCTAAATGGCCCCCTCAGGGATTGAACTCACAACCCTGGGTTTAGCAGGCCAATGCTCAAACCACTGAGCTATCCCTCCCCCCAAAAAACCTCAGAAGGTCATCTAGTCCAACCCACTGCTCAAAGCAGGACCAATCCCCAATTTTTGCCCCAGATCCCTAAATGGCCCTCTCAAGGATTGAACTCACAACCCTGGGTTTAGCAGGCCAGAGCTCAAACCACTGAGCTATCCCTCCCCCTCGGCTCTGGTTGTCCCTAAACCTCCAACTGCCAGAAGCTGGGACTAGACAACAGGGGATGGATCACTTGATGATTACCTGTTCTGTTCATTCCCTCTGAAGCACCTGGCATTGGCTGCTGTTGGAAGACAGGATACTAGACCATTGGTCTGACCCAGTGTGGCCGTTCTTATGTTCTTATTTATGTTAGCGGGGATTAAAAAACAATAATAAGTAAAATACTTGTATTGCAGGGCATAAATCAGCCACCATGGGTATGTCTACCCTGGAGCCGGAAGGTGTAAATGCCAGCTCAAGGAGACGTACCTGTGCTACTTCTGAACGAGCTGGCGTGTTAAAAATGGAGTTTAGCTGCGGTGGCACAAGCACCAGAAGGAGCTAGCTACCTTGAGTACAATTCCCGTCTGAGTGCATAGGTATGTAGTCAGGACAGCTACGCTGTCCCACTGCTCCCGCCACCACAGCTACACTTCTATTCTTCGCATGTGAGCTCGATCAGCTCCAGCGTGACATACCCTTTTTGACTAGGAAGAAACTTCCCCTCAGACAAGGTTATTCCATAATCATGCACTAGGGGGTTTCTTGCACTATTCTTTGAATCCTCCAGTACAGGCCACTGAACGAGATGGGATAGGGGACTAGACAGATCACTGCTCTGATGGACTGTTACAATCCCTATGCAAAAGCATATATATGTGTTGTGGGCCAACCTCCAGTTAAGTTTATAGTCATAAACACAGGTGAGAGTCTGACTTTCTGGTACTCATATATGTGTAAGCACACATGCACACACACTCACACACCTATTCGCCGTCACGATTACATGCCTATTCCTGAAATGCTGCTTTCCAAGCAGAAGACTTGGGGACAGCTTCTGTCCTGAAGTCACTGTTGCAAATGGTTCTGTATTTACCTGAGTCTGCTGCAAACCCCAGCAGCTTTCCAGGGGAACACAGCAAGGCTCACAAACAACCCCACAGGGGTTACATCTGCTGCAATCTCATGGCCTTGCAGTGCTAGCAATGAGAACTTTATACCATTGGGAACGAGGAGATTCTTATCTCCAGCTGCCCATTGGGACACAGGTGTTAGCTCTGAGACAACGGATTGTAAAATGGTGACATTTTTATGCATAAAAATATCTATATTAGGACATTTATGAAGGAATTTTACATTTATGAATATTAATTTATCTGTATGGTTGGACTCCTGGTAACAAAGGGACTTGGCTTTACAGAGAAATACAATAAATAATTGTTTTTAAAACATTCCTGAAATAGTTCCCCCCCCTCCCATGTGTAATATATACAGAATACATGCTGGAGTGGTGTGACATAAAAAGCTTTGTCAGCTCTTGTCTGGGATGGTCTGACTATCTCAGCTGGCTTCCACAGTTGTGAATAGTGCTCCCATCATGATAAAACCTGTATCTGACTCAACACAGGCCTATATTCCCATTAGATTTAATCATAACTTGCTCCTGTCTAGCATTTCCATCTGTAGATGTCAAAGTGCATGACAAAGGACCTTCGTATCACTATCTCCTTTTACATATGGGGAAACTGAGGCACGGGCAGGTGAAGTGACTTGCTCAGGGTCACCCAGCAATCCAGTGGCAGCAGTGGGACTAGAACCCAGGTTCTCCTGAGCCCCGCAACAGGGCTGTATCCAAAAGGCAACCTTGCCTCCAACCCTTCATAACATCAGTACTACTATAACACCATTTTGCTACTGTTCTCCATTCCTTTCCTGCATAGTCATTGATGCCATAGGCCTAAGGCCCCAGCATCAAAGAATTTACAGTCTAAATAGATTAGATTTGTAGTCTGTGGATCTAACTATTCTCTCAGGCCAGGTCTACACTAGAGACTTCGTTCTGCCAGCATAGCTATATTGATCAGGAGAGTGATGAGGTGTGGACTGTGTCTGACATAGCTGTGCCAGCACAAGACCCTACCTAGTATAGATGTAATTATACCAGCAAAATTGTGCTTCACTTGCTTTGGGGAGTTGGGAGGAATAAGCTATACCATTAAAAGCCCAGTTTCGCTGGTATAGCTACAGCCACACTAGGATTGCTTTGCTGGAATAGTACATCAGCATAACTGTACCAGCAAAGTTTCAGAGTAGCAGCCGTGTTAGCAAAAATAACAGGAGGACATGTGGCACCTTAGAGACGAACAAATCTATTTGAGCACAAGCTTTCATGAACTACAGCTCACTTTCATCTGAATGCATCCGATGAAGTGAGCTGTAGCTCACGAAAACTTATGCTCAAATAAATTTGTTAGTTTCTAAGGTGCCCCAAGTCCTCCTGTTCTTTGTACCAGCAAAGGTTTTCCTAGTGTAAACAAGATCTCAGTTACACAGCTCCAATTTCTACTGCCCCTCTGTAACTGAGTTCAGAATTAGGCCCATTATTTTTCTACTTGTCTGTGAAGTGTCTAACTCATTTGCACACCAGTGACAGATTTTCAAAAGCACACAGCACCCATAGTTGGAGCCAGAGTGTTGGAAAAGCTCCATTCCCATTTAAGCTTCTGAATGAAGTGGCCAGATTGTCTCACCGAACTGGGGAAAACAAGAGCTGGTGCATGCTGGTTTTGGTTTTGAAAATCTTCCCCTATATAAATAGTAATCAATGAAAGATGATATACTGGATGAGTTTGCAAATATTTAAGGTTTCAAAGCACTAATTTTGTTAATTAAATAGTGATGCTTGTGCAACGTTGATCTAACCTGAAGGTTAATGCAAAAATCCCCGTCTTTGATAGGAATTTAATGTCTCACAAATTCCCTGGGAGAAGTTTAAAAAAAAACAAAAAAAAAAAACAAGGAGTACTTGTGGCACCTTAGAAACTAACAAATTTATTTGGGGTCTGAGCTGCCACAAGAACTCCTCGGGTTTTTTTGCTGATACAGACTAACACAGCTACCACTCTGAAACCTGGGATAAGTGACATTTCCCTCATTTCTCCTGTATTTTAAAGCTGAACTGATTGTCTTTAAACTTTTCTGATAGATTCACTTGTCATTTCAGTGTGCCCCAAGATGAATCTATTGCTAGAATAGAATAATACAGCCCTTATCAGATTAGTAAACTTTTTAATAACCCAAAACATGTGTGACATATTAGAAGGATTTCTTAATGGCTTTGATTACATGTTCTCTTGTCCAAAGGATTATTGTTTTTATTGTTACCTATTGAGAAATGCAGTTATGATCATTATCAATGAGTACACATTTCAAGATATTAGATAACTGTACTAGCAGCATTCAGAGTCACTGGTGCAGAGAAAAGAAACAAAAGGAGCAGTCTCTCAATGGGGTGTCATTGGCACATAACGTAAGAAATTTCAGGCACCAGTATTCTATCCATCCAGGCTACCATACCTGATGTGTTTTGCTTGTGTTCAAGTCTCTCTGCTTTTGCACCAATGTTCTTAATGCCCCTTCTGTATCCACATGTTCTGGGGTGTAGCCAATGGTAAGATATAAGTATTGATTAAGGCTATAACAGAAGGCCTACAGGCCTCAGGGCTGTGAGATATTCAGCTTAGCCAAACATGTGAAGGCCTATGGATAGATTGACATGAGCAGCTAACCAATAAGTGATCCTCTGTCATAAGACAAAGTGTTACAGTGAACAAGTTTGCAATTTGCTGATGCTTAGGAAATGTAATACCACAATAAAACAGTTAATCCTGCAAGATGCCTGTTAATGATGGTTACTAAAATTTTGGGGAATTCTTAAGAAATGTGTGAAAGCAGAAATTTAAACAGTAAGTTGCTATTAGCATTTAGGTCAGTTAATTGTTATAAGTACAGGAGGAACCAATAGGTTAGCCTATGAGAAGAAGTGTGCCCCAAGATGAATGGGGTATGGAAGTTTGGATAAGGAAAGGAGTTGAGAACCTTATACATACATGTGCACCCCACTGGGCATCAGTGTAACTCATTATAAAAGGTGTTGCCCAGCCAGCATGCTGTGGCAAATGCCAGACTGATGACTACTCGCTGATCATCTTACCTAGTCCGGGGTTCCCCACAAAGGATCAATGAGTAATGACGGTGCATACATCTTGAATTCGTTCCATGTCCTTCGTTATAGTGCAGTGAATGTCTGATTGTTTTGCTGGCTGACAGGAGCATTGATGGAGGAACATGTGATTTGCTTGAGTTGTTTCTCTTATTTCTCATGTGCCCATCACTGAGTCTCTCATTCTGATAACGATTCTGATGCTGTAGCGAAGAGGAGGCTGAACACACTCAAACACCACTCGGCAAATTACTTAGATTACAAATCAAATCTAAATCAATTGTAACAGATAATTAAGGTGACGGGGGATAGAGACTCTGGCGATTGATGCTCCAGAGAAACCTCAGATGTATTAGATAGAAATCTCCCTATTAGTCTGATTAGCTTCTTCAGTGGGTTGGGAAATATTTTCAAGGTTGTGACTTTTCCACATCCTTCATAACCCCTAGCTTGTATGAGCCTATCTTAGGTGTGAATAGTCCTGAGTTCAAATTCCAAAGAAGCTCTTATAGGGTATGTCTACACGACAGTTAGAGAGCCGGGGGTGGCCCATGCCAACTGATTTGGGCTCATGGGGCTTGGGCTAATGGCTGTTTAACTGTGATGTAGACGTTTGAGCTCAGGCTGGAGCCCTAGCTCTGGTTTCCCAGAGATCCCAGAACTCAGGCTACAGCCTGAGCTCCAACATCTTCACTTCAATTAAACAGCCCCTTAGTTTGAGCCTCGCGAGCCTGAGTCAGCTGGCATGGGCCAGCTGTGGGTGTCTAACTGCAGTGTAGACATATCCATAGAGGCCAGGAATAGTGCTGTACCTTTAGAGAGAGACTTGGGAGACCAAATCCCTGCTTTGCCACAGGCTTTCTTTATGGCCTTGGGTAAGTCACTTAGTCTTTCAACTGCTAGAAGAGGGCCTCATCCTCCCTGATTGAACTAACCTCTTTATCCCTAGCCTTGCTTGCATATTTAAACGTGCCTCTGGAAATTCCCACTACATGCATCCGATGAAGTGGGTATTCACCCACGAAAGCTTATGCTCCAATACGTCTGTTAGTCTGTAAGGTGCCACAGGACTCTTTGCTGCTTTTACAGATCCAGACTAACACTGCTACCCCTTTGATATTAGTCTCTCTATGTCTCAGTTCCCCATCTGTAAAATGGGAATAATAGCACTGCCCTACCTCAGAGGGGTGTTGAGAGGACAAATACATTAAAGATTGTAAAGTGCTCAGATACTACAGTCATGGGGGCCATATAAGCTCCCAGAGAGAGATACCCAATTGTCCCATCCTGGAACTACTCAACTACTCAGCTATTACGAACAGGAGAGTGGGTTTATGGCGGGGGGGGAGGGGGAAGCCTGGATTTGTGCTGGAAATGGCCCAACTTGATTATCATACACATTGTAAGGAGAGTGATCACTTTAGATAAGCTATTACCAGCAGGAGAGTGCGGTGGCGGGGAGGTATTTTTTCATGCTTTGTGTGTATAAAAAGATCTTCTACACTTTCCACAGTCTGCATCCGATGAAGTGAGCTGTAGCTCACGAAAGCTTATGCTCAAATAAATTGGTTAGTCTCTAAGGTGCCACAAGTCCTCCTTTTCTTTCAACTCATACCGTAGCATAAGGGGGTGTGCTGGGGCAGGAGGGATGTCTGAGCCAGGGATGCAGCACACAGAGATCGTGGGCAGTGCTGGAGCCCACTGGGCAGCCCAGAGATGCTGCTGTAACTTAGGCAGGTCCTCAGGATTCTCCTCATTACATTGATGGCCTCTCCAGCCCTGAGCAGCCAAGGACTGGGAGGATGCAAAGGTGGTTTAAAGGCAGTGTAGCCCCATTTACCTGGGCTGCAAGTTCCGCAGCCCAGAATCTCACCCATTATATTTCCCTAGGAAAAACCCCTTCTTAGCATTGGCCCAGTCCTGTTTGTGGGGTTTCCAAGAATGCTCAGTCTTAACCTCAGCGTAGGAAGACGTAGTGGACAGAGCATTGATCTGTCACCTGGGTTCAATTCCCAGCTCAGAAACAGACTTTCTGTGGCAAGTGACTAAATCACCATGTGCCTGTGGGTGAATGGGGATATTTCCCTGCCTGACCAGAGTGTTATGAGGGGAAAATCCATCAATCATTGTGAGGAGCTCAGATACTACAGTGATCAGGGGCACACATGTATCTAGATAGATAGTGCCGGCCTAACTCTGCTCCCACTGAAGTCATGGGAATTTTACCATTGGCTTCGGTGGGAGCTGTGATAGGCTAATTCAGGTGTGTGGGAACAATTTGTACAGTGGAGGTGCTGACAGCCATTCAACCAAACTGTAAACCCTGTCTATGATGGACCCTACCTCAAACCAGGGGGTGCTTCCGCACTCCCAGCGCCCTTTGTTCCAGCACCTATGGGATGATTCTGAGTGCTTTGGGAAATCCCAGTGTTCTCGAGTTCTGCAGCTACAAACTTTGTCAGAGAATCAATCCCATGCAACAGAGCTGTGCAGCAGATTCACTGCTGACCGGTTTAGCTTCGGTGTGTCAATTTAGGCACCCCAAAATGGAGGCATTCAAAACGAGAAGCTGCTTTTAAACATTTGGGCCGTAATCTTATCTGTCACTCTTCTGTAAATTCACTCCAGTTTTTCTGCATTACTTTGCATTTGCAGGGCCCAGAACTGCCTACTAGATTACAACACAAGTTTGATACCACAGTGCTGTATAGAAATCTGAGCCAGCCTAATTACAGCCTTGATTCAACCACTAAATGGTGTTCTGTGGAGTCAGAGACTGTCATCCCCAAAAACACTGAGGTTTTGCCAGAAGGGGAAAATGTTAGGAACAAACAATATTGGAAAAAAAACAAGGCAAGATCTGGAGGAGATATTTTCCCACTAGACACCCTATAATTTGCTGTGAATGCGGTAATTTAGCCAAAATAACATTATTGCATGTGCTTCCAACGTATTTCTGTTTAGCTCATCGAAGCACATGGACCTTGGGACTGGTAATGTAATATTGAATCTTTCATCTTGTGTTCACTGGTCCAAATCCAAACCAGATCAGTATTGAATTAAAGTTGTTCCCATATGATGGCTATTTGGTGGCATCTATGAGATAAACTGGTGTATTATGCCCAAATTCTTGGTGGGAATGTGTCCACATCCAAGAACACCATACTAACTGGTAGTCTCAACAAACTTAAAATTGTCTAAAACCCATAGGCAGCTCTGAAAATCTTAGTCAAAATATACTGAACTCCATCCATACATTGCAGGGGAATATTTAGTGGCTGGTGCACTGCTGGAGATACAGAAGTTCCCTGGTCAAATGGGAAACAATGACCTGGGCCAGATTCCTATTTGCTCTACACCTTGTGCAGTCATTTACACCAGTGCAAAGGGGGCATTAATGGCTATCGTTTTGATGTAGTAGCATTCTATATCCACCTTACACTTGTGTAAATGACTCTATAAGGTGCAGCACAATGGAGAATCTGGCCCTTTGTGTTTCAGGGGTTATGCTGATCAGCTGTATGGGTAAAGTTTTTCTCTCCTATGTGTAGGAACTGAACCATAGGTATGGTCTAGTATCGTTGTTTGAGCAGCAAACTCAGACAGGAAGTCTCCGTTCTCTCCCAGGCTCTTCCATGACTTGCATGTGACCTCAAACAAGTCACGTCACTTGGTTGTGCAGCAGTTTACCAATAATTAAAATGGGGGCATTCATAGTATTTTTCCACATTTGAAATATTTCAAAATTCCATACAATGATCTGATCAATCCCTGAAAATAAAAAGTGGGAGTGAGTCGGGTTGAGAAAGTAGCCACCTATGTATCTATATGTATGGCCCCCAGCACTGGAGTATCTGAGAGCCTCCTAGATATGTAAAATGAGAAATAGATGTCACCTATAAGATGTCACCTAAAGACTAGGTCTAACTCTACTCTCACTTCCAAAACTTTTTCCTGTAACCCTATTTAACTCCTGTGATTTACTCCACAGTGAGAGAAGAATCAGACCGAAACAACTCTGCCCTCTCTGTACATCAACAATGTTATCTGAATTCTTTTTGTCTTTATTTGCATAACCAAATAAAGAAGAGTTCAACATGTGCTGCAAGCCCACCATGATTGCATTGTTCTCTCAACTGAGATGTGCTGGTTGTATAAATAAAGAAAATGTTTATCTACATCATCTTACTCTGTAACCCACTGATAAATCTCAATTGCAATTAGACCATACTGTCCCTGCAAGCACTTTGCTCCTGCTGAGACATCTTTTCCTGTGTTTACCCATGTCCTTGAAGAAATACTTGGAACAAGGGGTCCATGCTGTGAGAAAAACACATCTTCTAATTGTTTAGCTTCTGTAATGCTAGAAGCATTCACAAGCGGGGAGAGGGATTTGGAATCTACAGTGGTATGTCTGTAAATCCTATTCTTATACAGGGAACGGGGTAAAATTTCAACAAGGATCATCACCTAGAGATCTCCCCTCCCCCCACACCTTTGTTCTCTTGGAGGCTGTGGAGTTCACTCCCTACAAAAAAAAAGCTATAGATAGGGTCAATCCCTAGGAAGGCAGGGACATCTGCCCAGATGATCATAGAATATCAGGGTTGGAAGGGACCTCAGGAAGTCACCTAGTCCAACCCCCTGCTCAAAGCAGGACCAATCCCCAATTTTTGCCCCAGATCCCTAAATGGCCCCCTCAGTGGCCCCCTCACAACCCTGGGTTTAGCAGGCCAATGCTCAAACCACTGAGCTATCCCTCCCCCCGTGATCTGTGTGCACAGTGGAGCACCACTCATACCTCTCAGCCCTACCACAATATAAATGTTGAATAATAAGAACGTTGAAGTCCTTTCAGGGGAGGGTGCTGTGGGAGTGCAAAGTATTTTATTATTTACAGACCCACTTCCTGAATTCCTGCTCTAGGGGCTAAGAGATAGCCATAGGCCAAGATTTTCAAAACTGAGCAGTGATTTTTGGGGCCTCCATTTTTGGGTGCCCAACTTGAGATGCCTGGTCATCAAAAAGTAGGTGTTCAGCACTTTCTGAAAATCAGGCCCCTTTAAGATGGGCCATGCTGGGTACCCAACAGCTGAGGTGTCCGAAAATCTTGACTATCATTTTTAACTATCTCTTGCTGATATGGCCCAACTGAAGACATGTGAACTCGACTAGCCCAGCGCACAAAAGCAGATAATGTTCTGTACACAAAAGTTAATCTAATGCAATGTGCATATATGGCAGATACAGGGTACATAACATGCAGAAATAGGACTGATGCTGAATTTGGGGTGAAATCCTGGCCCCACTGAAGTCAGAGGAAGTTTTGCCATTGACTTCAATGGGGGCCATCATTTCATCCCTGGTTTTTTTTTTGGTTAATGCATGGAAACTTTTAAACATACAGCCACTGCACTCACCAATCCCATGCAGATGAAAACTGCAGGCAGTGATGGATTAATGCATGGGCCCATAGGGCCCATGCCAAGGAGCTCTGACCAATTGGGGGCCCCTGGATGAGCACTGAAATCTGTGAAGAAGGGGGGGGGGGGGCTACTGGCATCAGAATGTGGCCCTGCCCCTGCTCCTCCTCTTCCCCCTGAGTCCCTGCCGCCTGGCCAGGCAAGAAGCCAGAGCCAGGCTGTGGTAGGGTGACCATATCCTGCCCCCCAGCCCCCCCATGTGGAGCTGACCCAAGCCGCTCACGCTCTCCCCTCCCCTCCACGTGGAGCTGGCCTGAGCCGCTTACCCTCCTTCTTTCCCTCCCTCTCCCCCCAACCTGTGGAGCTGACCCGAGGGCCCCCCGCCATGCGGAACTGACCTGAGCCCCTCTCTGTACAGAGCTGGCCTGAGCCACTCACCCTCCCACCTGTGCAGAGCTGGCCCAAGCAACTCGCCCTCTCCTCTCCTGCACGGAGCTGACCTGAGTCCCCCTCTCCGCTTCCCTCCTGCCTGGAGCTGGCCCAAGCTCCCCTCTACTACCCCCACCCAGAGCTGGCCTGAGCTGCTCTCTCCACATCCTCTCTGCCCAGAGCTGGCCCAACCCCCCACCCCAGTGCAGCTAACCCTCTCCCATTCCCCCCACCCATGGAGCTGGCCCAAGCCACATGCCTGAGCCCCCACTCTTCCCCCGCATGTGGCTGGATGGAGCCCTACCATGCAGGATTGGCCCTAGACCCACTGCTCACCCCCCTAGCAAGAGCTAAAAGGACAGATACCCAGTTTTGCCAAAAAAGTCAGGACATCCAGGGCAGGGCTTAAAAAGGGGACTGTCCCAGCCAAAATGGGACATATGGTCACCCTACACTGTGGTAAGGGTCATCCAGGGAGCCCAGGCCACTCTGGGGAGCCCTGGAGAACAGCTCCTGGCCCATGTCCCTTGCCCTCAGGGTGCACAGCGCAGGGCAGGTGGATGATCCAGGGCTCCTCACAGTGGCCCAGGACTCCCTGGGCAGCTCTTACCACTGCCTGGCTTCTGGCCTGGCCTGGGAGAAGGGGAGAAGCAGGGTACAGGGCCTTGTGTCAAGGAGGAGCGTGGGGGGCCAATGTTCTTTGTGCCCAGGACCCCAATAAATCTTAATCCTCATCTGACTGCAGTGCAAGTTTTTAACATTTGACCTTGCATTGCATTTGCTGACACACAATCACTCTGATATTCATTCATCCGCTTCTGAGATTACAAATGAAATCATCATCAAACATTCTGGTTTTCTTTTCTCCTGCTTAAAAATAAGTTCAAAGGATGTCATTCTTCAAGCCATACGGTACTTTTCTTTCACATTTTACTAGAACTCACAGATGAAGGTACTTAAAAATGGGGAGCAACTGATACCGTTTGCTGCGTCCCTTAGCCCCAGTTTGGATGCCTGCAGGAATGGAATGCTCAATAAAACATGCCAAAGATGGAACTTAATGTGACATGGATCTTCCTGTAAAACAGCAACTCAGGGAATGTAATTTTCTCTCTTCTTTTAATGACACTGTATAACATTTAGGCTGCAGCATAATTTATTCCTTTACAGGAAAAGGAGGGAACCGCTCACTGTACAATGGTGAGACTAAATCGTATTGGCCCATGACTTCGTGTCAAGTGCTTTTGTTAATGACTTGACATGAATGGAACCATATGACAGTTGCTACTGTTTTTACAGCCTAAAAAGGCAGACGGAGAGAATTGTTTTTTACACATCACTATCATGGATGATAAGTCATCCTGCTGTAAACTCCTAAAGGGACTTGCTTTTTCACTATACTTTCTTCCTTTCTAGAATCTTCTTGTTTTTTTCCACATCACAATTTCAGCAACTCCATTCTGATCTTGGCTCCCTATCAGCGATGCTAAGGCCTCCAGGCTTGAGTAGTTGTGAAGTAACTTTATATCCTCTGAGGCATCAGACGGGAAATATTCACAGATTTATTGGGCTTTTGGGGGGCTTGGAGGAAAGCCAAGTGAAGGCATCCTGCATCCTGGCTTACATTCAGAGGCAAGTCAATATGGATTTATTCCACAGTAAAAGGCTTCTCATACAAAAGTTGTTTTGGAGTAAAAGTAGAATATAGAGACTTATAAAAAAATTAAATGATAACATTTGTTTTTAAGCAGGGAATCCAGAGTACAATTTATATCCATCAGTGAATTGTTTTCAATGTGTTTTTTATTCTTCTGACCACTAAACTGTAGCACAGGTGCAGTTATTATAAAACCATATTCTGGACAAATACAGAGACTTATATTTATTAGCTTTTAAGGCCACATCTTTCTCCATATGCAAATCAAGATGAGGACAACCCTAAATTTGTGAGTATTAATGCCCCTCTACTGTCTTACAAGTGTAATCATGAAATAACTGCCCATTGCCTGTCATTTTGATCCATACCATCATTGATCTATAACATATTGACAGTGTTGGAAATGATCAAGAAACTCAACACTGGTCAGTAGATACTTTGCACAGTTCTCTTGTGCAAGTCAATGTCCAAAAACCTCTCAGGACGGAGAGGTACTCCCCTTGTTTATAGGTTGGTTGGTTGGGGAAGGAATCCTGTGACAAGTTTGTGGGGCTGCCGGTTAGGGGAAAAAAACCTTGTAAACTGAGCACATTTGCAACAAAATGTATTGTGAGACAATCATGGAGCCCCCACAATTACAAGTATATAGTCACTTTTCAGTGGAGAATCCCACTTTAGACTAGTAAAGTGTCCTGGCATGGTTTGGTTCATTTGGAGAAATCGAACACAAAAAGTAAAGAGTCCTACAACATGCTTGCAAAGATGTTAAGCCACCTAATTGTCCTCCTTCAAATCCTTCCTTTCACTCTCCTTTGCTGTGATGCCTACAAATTTTTTTAAAAATTAGGCAACTAGTTTGCTGAGACCACTGCTTATCAGGCTAGGCAACTGTTCCCTGGTGGTCCTGTCTATCTGTATCCATCTGTTGTCTCTTGTCTCATACTGGGACGGTGAGATCTTTGGGGCAGGAATGTGTTCTGGGTTTGTAACACACCTAGCACAATGGGACCAATTCTATCTCCTGTAGCTTGAACATGCCTTATTTGGTAGATTCAAGGAGCTCAACCTATTTAGCTTAACAGAGAGAACTTTAAGGAATGACTTGATTATAGTCTATAAGTACCTACATGAGGAACACACACTTGATAATGGGCTCTTCAGTCTAGCAGGGAAAGATAAATCATGAGCCAATGGCTGGAAGCTGAAGCTAGACAAATTCAAACTGGACAGAAGGTGTACATTTTTAACAGTGAGAGTAATTAACCAAGGGTCACAGTGTATTCTCTATCACTGGCATTTTTTAAATCAAGATTGGATGTTTTTCTAAAATATATGCTCTAGGAATTATTTTGGGGAAATTCTGTGTCCTATGTTATATAGGAGGTCAAACTAGATGATCACAATGGTCCCTTCTGGCTTTGGAATCTATGAAGCTCTTCAGGGCAGGTCTTATTTGCCTGAACAGTCCTAGGAGTTGAGATAGTTGTGGAACCTCATTATTCCACTGATCCTCATTACAAGAGCTCAGAAAAATTAAATGGAATTCACCTTCAGGATGCATGTAATTTTAAGGCTCCAGAGTTGAATAAGCAACAGCATCAGTGTCCAATACAGCAGCTACTTGACAATAATATGAAATTTGGAAGGTTAGACACTCAGACATAAGGCTTTAGTTCCCTAAAAATTTGAACCAAGACTGTTTGCCCACATATATGACTTCTGATAAAGAGTATTGGAAGCTCCTTGCAGTTGTTTCTGCATTCGTGCCAGTATAAGGTCTATGTAAAACCAGACAATCACTGTGCTCTCAAATGAACTCACACAGAAAAAAGACACAAGACAAGAACACCCTATCACCCGTGGGTGAACACGTTTCACAAAATGATCGCTCCATAGCTGACCTCTCAGTATTCATCCTTAAAGGAACCGTGCACAACACCTTCAAAAGACAAGCCTGGGAGCTTAAAGTCATAATTTTGATAGATACTAAAATCATGGCCTTAATAAAGACACTGGGTTTATGGCTTATTACAAGAGTCTGTAATCCTGTGATAGAGTGCTAGGCAACAGCAAACCGTAGTCCCAGCTTCTGCTGCAATCAGAGTCCCAGATGGTAACAGGGCAAGGCGAACGGCTGAGCTGAGGAGGGGAAACAGTCCCAGAGTGGTGTTCGAGGTGGTGGCGGTGAGGGAGTGCATGGACTAGGGGGAGGACTCCACGCTGCTTCCCCTGCAGCAACAACCACCACTACTCGAGCAGAGATGATACAGTTACTCCGTCCAGCAACAGCAGCACCCCCTCCACAGAGTCCAGCAGTGGCAGCTTCAGCTCCACACACTCCAGCAGGGCACTCAGTCAGCCCCAGCAGCAACCAGCCAGCCAGAAGAGACCCCGAGGATGGAGGTGGGGCCACTCGCTCCCCTCTGCAAGGAAGTCCAGCAGCCCCCTCCACCCCGCAGCAGCAGCCACCAGCAGGAAGGGTCTGGCCGGGGTGGAAGCTGGGCAACAGCAGCTGTGCCAGCACTCTGATCACTAGCTTACCAATGAAATGGCCCTGGGGTAAACCCGAGGGGCGACGCTGGGCCTAACTGGGTACATCTAGCTCAAGATAAAAGACCCACAGAACAGCTGCAGCTGGCCTGGCTCAGCTGACTCAGGCTTGTGGAGATAAAAATTGCTGTCTAGACATTAGAGTCCAATCTCTTGGACCCTCCTTCCTGACAGAGTCCCAGAGCTCAGGCTCCAGCCCAAGCCTGAACGTTCCCCCCAAATTTTTCAGCCTAGGAGTCTGAGCCCTGTGAGCCCGAGTCAGCCGACCTGGGGCAGCCGCAGGTTTTTTATCCCCATGTAGATATACTCATTGAAAGATTGAGATGGGCTGAGGAGAGCCCAAAAGGGTAATAAGCCCATTGGCCCAACCAGTAGAAGAGGTACAGGAAGGAAGTGCTTAACGGGAGAAGGGAGAGACGGGAAGCTTTTGAGAGCCAGGGCCATTGGAGATCTCTCAATTATATGTTTGTAAAGGTGATATTGTGAACACTAAATAAATTGCACAAGGTATTTGAACAGGAGAAGGTCTCCGAGCAGTTTGTATCTAGAAAAGAGGTCTGAGCAGGATGACGACCTGTCAGAAACCCACTTACCCCCCTTTTTTGTCCTAGGACTGCAGTGATGTTAATGGAACACTTCACTGTGAATGGCCCCTCACAATATGTGCTAAATACTTATACTAAACAATCTGTTCCACCTTATATTTAGCTGTGACACTGAGTGTAACTTTCTCAGAGCCGAAGAAGAACTTGAAAGCTTGTGTTGAATAAAGAAGTTGGTCCAACAGAAGATATTGCCTCACCCATGTTGTCTCTCTAATATCCTGAGACCGACATGGCTCCAACAACACTGCATACAACCAGTTTCCAGGTATTCATGAACTTGGAGTTTTTCATGACTTCCCCTGAGAGATTTATGGTTCTTTGTGATATCTTTTTGTAGCTAAACTACTACTATACAATGCGTAGTGAGACTTGCCCGGGATGCAATTATTTTTTTATGCCATTTGTATCTGCATGGATTAATTACAATTATTCTGTAACAAAAATCAATATGGAACAAGAATATTCTAGCTTCTAATACATGGGAAAATATTTGAGTGCAGAATAATCATTTGGATCATTCACTTCCCATGAACAGGGTTCTGGGATGAGGAGGCCGGGGGCTGGGAGTCAAAAACTCAGAGATGATCACTTTGTGGGGTTTTCATGGGATCATTCCGCTGGGCAGTCCCTCAAGGCCTCTGTTCTCAGAGCCCACAGATCCTGGGACAACATCAAAGGTCAAGATGCATCTGCACAGAAGACCTGTTCCTCCACACTAGCTCTGGGACCACCTGACCCCTTGGTTTTCTCCACCCATCACTTTCCACAATTCAAACAGGGTAACCCTAGTGAATAATTATTGGTCTCTCACACCTTCTCCACCCCACACATACATATGTGCAGGAAGGGAGCAGCTTTGCTTGAAGGAGATCCTCCAGTAGCACTTATATAACACAGATTCTACAAGTGAAATCCTGACTCCTTTTAAGTCAAAGGTCAAACTCCCATTGTCTTCAGTGTGGCCTGGATTTCAACCAAACAGCCTGACCCGACACCCACTGAAGTCAATGGAAAGACTCTGATGACGTCAGTGGACATTGGATTAGACCCTGCTCTATTTAGGGTAATGGAGAGGGATAGAATCAAAGTATATACATTACAATATATTAAAGTCCCAATCCAGATCAGAGCCCCATTGTCCACACTTGACTGCCTATCATATTGTCCATTGTTAGTTATCTGATTTCTTGCAGGCGTCTTGGAATATTACATCTTGAGAAGACTGTGGCTTTATGTATCAGGGTATTCAAAAAATAAGGGGTGGTGTGGGTGAAAGTACAGAGAAGTTTCTGGGGGAGTGAACACGACTGTCATTTAACACTTATTTTTGCATCTCTTTGTTGCTTGTGTTTTTTAAAGGGCAATAACGAAGCCTTCAAAAAGTATGTCTTTCCAGTTAAGACCTAAGCAGAAACTTAGCGTGCTGACACAAAACGTTTGTGCATCACAAGCGAGAGGACACACAAATCTCACAGCAAACAGTGCCCTTTGTGGTTATGCTCATAAAAGGCATCTTCCTTTCCCAACCTCCATACTTTCTTGCACGATTCCCTCCATTCTGCTTTCATTCCATTATATACCTGTCACCAGCCCATGATTTAGATGAAAAAAATAAATATTTCTGGAGATCTGTCAGTGCTGCTAAAAGAGCAGATTGTCACAGAAGCACTATAGTGAGCAGCCAAGCTGAAGCTGTCCTCTGGAAAAATTAGTTTCCCATGAAAAATAAGCATTAGCTTTTTGCAAAGTATACAAACTTGGGACAAAATACTTCTTGGTTCAGACTTGTTTAGGCTTGAAGTTATGGTACTATGTAACTTACTTAGAAATCAACTTGGATTATTATTATTATTATTTTAAAACAAGGTTCATTTTGCTTTTTGGGGGAGGGAGACTTTTCTCCATTAACCCTTTATTTAGCTGCATCTGCAAATTCTGACCTTGGATGCACAAAAGGAACACCTATTAAAAATCAGTGGAAGCTACTTGTCTGCATGCAGGGGCAGAATTCACTGCTTAGGATTTATGGACCAATCAAACTACTTTCATTTGCATCCCACAGAAATAGCCATTGATCACAGTCAGCTCAGGCTCATCTAGGCTACTTAGGGGCAACTCCTTCCTCCCATCCCTAGGTATGGAAGGATCCTGCACACAATGCATTTCCACAACATCGGGGAAAGGTTGAACAGGATGAATGGGGGTCTATGGAGGCATTCCACCAAGTCCTCCATGACACAGATCACAGCTTTGTAGGGGCTCTCTGTGCCCCCAAAATAAGAGTGTGGGGGCGTTTTGGAGAAGTGTGAGAGTGGGTTGGGAAAGTGACAAAGACCTGGCTGAAGTATCCATAACTACAGGGCTCCAATCAACCATTCCACCCATGAAGTTCATGTCCAGCTTTAGGTCCAAAATTCAATGGGCTGGTAGGATCTGGGAGTTTTGCCGAGACCCTTTCCTCCTTCTCCTGTGTAACACTGATGGTCAGTGAGAATCTGGTGGTCTACATAGGACAATGTGTGAGGTGGCACCAACATAGACATTCAGGATACTGCTCTCACAGACAACTAGCCCTTTGCTGGCCTGAGCTAACATTTGGCCTGGTAGATATGGGGAAATAATCAAGCAGGTGTAAGGGCAGCAAATGAAAGAAAACTCCATAAGCATTCCACCTGCTGTGAATGTCTGTGGAATTCGACAACGTGTGGGAAACAAACTGTCTGTGGCCCTGCTCTTTTAGAAGGAAAACACCATAGGCTGCTTTCTGTGCATTCTGACACCAGCCTGGGCCTTCTATTTTAGTGGGAGTATTAGAACACTGTAAATAAATGTCCCAGAGCCATAGAGTGTCCATAGCTCAAGAAAGTGCCCTGTCCCTTAACATGCCTTCTGCAGTGAATTCTGTGATGAAAACCTTTAGACAACATCTACACTAAACACCACTGGTGGCAGCATGTAGCATACATGTAGCTACACGCCACAGTGAAAAGCAGGCTGTGTCCAAAGTGTGATGTGTAGCTACATGTGTCAGTTAAAGGCTTTGGCAGAGGGGAGGCAGCAGGGAAAGGTTCAGCAGCTCCCCACTGCTGGAGCCTTTCACTTTCCCTGCTGTCTCCCACTGCCAGAGTCTTTCCCTGCTGCTGGAGTCTCTCCGTGCGGAGGAGAAAGGTTCTGTGATGTTGCACTCCATTTGTTTTATGGAAATATGCTTATGAATATGATGTCACTGGAATATGGTTTATGCAAAAGGTCTCTTTAAGGTATCATAACAAAGGTTATAACCTAATGAATATATTCCTCCTATTTGTATGCCTGTATCATTCTTGTCTCTGAAGCTAGAAATATGAAGTATAACTCTGAGATCCTATAATAATTATACAAAGTCTGGGCCATTAATGGTGGTTTATAATCTTGATGGCTCCCATTGACAAGAACAATGGGTCGTAAATGGTTTATTTACCTGCTCGCCTTCCTGTGTACGTGTGGGCCAACCCAGGAAGAATGGAGACTAGGGGTCTTACAGTGACATGTGACCATGTCACCTGATAATGAAATCCATCTTAAATCTGGTACTTTTCCATGTAGAAGGAGGGGTGGGGACCCAGAGAGACAAAAGATTCCCACCTTGTGCCAAAGCTATAAAAGGGGATGGAGCAGGACAAAGGGGGCTGCCAGTCATTAGAAAACCCCTGCTTACCACCTGAGATGTCTTCTGGAACTAACAAGAACTGTACTGGGGAAAGGATTGGGCCCAGACTAGGAAGGAGTCTAGTCTGTGAAAGAAGCTTATTGGAACATCTCTGAGGATGAGATATTATTACCTGTAATCAGTTTCTTAATGTATTAGGCTTAGACTTGCATGTTTTGCTTTATTTTGCTTGATGACTTACTTTGTTTTGTCTGTTATTACTTGAAACCACTTAAATCCTACTTTTTATACTTAATAAAATCACTTTCGATTATTTATAAACTCAGAGTAGGTGATTAATACCTGGGGGAGCAAACAGCTGTGCATATCTCTCTATCAGTGTTATAGAGGGCAAACAATTTATGAATTTACCCTATATAAGCTTTATACATAGTAAAACTGATTTATTTGGGGTTTGGATCCCATTGGGAACTGGGTGTCTGGGTGCTGGAGACAGGTAAGCTGCTGAGTTGTTTTCAGTTAAGTCTGCAACTTCTGGGGCCTGGACCAGACCCTGAGTCTGTGTTGCAACAGGCTAGCGTGTCTGGCTCAACAAGGCAGGGTTCTGGAAGTCCCAAGCTGGCAGGAAAAACGGGTTAAAAAGTAATTTCAGCACATCAGGTGACAGTCCCAAGGGGATCTCTGTGACTGAACCCATCACAGGCTCTAGCAAAGTGTAGGTAGTGGACACTACATGGCTGAAAATAGCAGTATAGACAGGGAGGCCTGGCTTGGGCAACTAGAGAGCCAACTAGGGTACGTATTCATGTATGTACCCACACCCTTCAGGCATGTCTTCACTCACTCCAGGAGATGCCTTAGGTGGGAGGAGAGGCAGTGTGGTCTAGTGGAAAGAACAGTGGACCAGGACTCAGGGCTTGTCTCACCTAAGGCAGGGGGTGAAGAGTAGCAAGCATGGGGGAGAGAGCAGAGAAGAATGAGAGGCAGGCAGGGCCTCAGGGCAGAGCACGGGGGAGTGAGGCCATGGTCTGGGCACCAGGGCCTCTTCTGACTGTGGGACCAGCGCCACGGCACCATTGGCACCATTGTAAACCTAGTTCTGCCTCTGAAAGAGCTGTGCAGTGTAGATATACCCTCCTAGAGAAGATAAGTGCAGACCAAATGCAGAACCCCCGGAAGTCACTATAAACAGTGTTCTTGGGAAAATCATAGGGGCTTTCATGGAGCACAGAGTGATTCTCCTGTGAACCCCTTCCTTTCTGTGCCGTCCACCTCAAAATAAAAAGTAAAGCAGAGATTCTAGTAATGGCAGTGGATAGAAATTTTTTTGATTTTAAAGCAAGCTGCTCAATAAATAAGGGGGCTAGATTCAATGCTTGGGCTCTGCCAATGCAAGCTGGCAGAATCTAGGTTGCAGCTTCTCTTGGAGACAAGTCTAGAAGAAGCAAAGAAGCAATGGCTCAACTGACCTTCACCCCCATTTCAGGTCCTGATACAAAAGACTCATACCTACCATCCTGTCCCTCTGCTAATACCACCGGTCTCCCCAAGACGGAGGCTAGGACAGTTATTTTAAATGTTTGACACAACATCTTAACACTGATCAGAAAATACAGTAGCTACATTCTCTTCCTCTGGGTCCTCTTCTGCTAACACCTCCTGGCCCCTTATCTCCATGGTGAGCAAAAAGCTCTATATGGGGGTGGGGGAAAGTAGGGCTTTGGCAACCTCTTAGATATTTGAAGAAACACAGGAGTCAAAATGCAGACTAGCTACACATGTCACAGAAGGATCCATCCATGCAACAGCAATTGGGTCATACTTGTTGGTTTAGCCCACATGGTTGCAATTCTATAGGTTGCAATGCTATTGGTTTAGTCCACATGTTTGCAATGCTATATCCCATGCAATGAGCTCTTCTTTGAATAAATTACTAGGTCATGGTCAGGCAAGTCATTGAGTTTGATTTGGTGGCTAGAGTGCAGACTGTTCAAATGAGTCTGGATTTTCAGTGGACCTGTTTGGCCTGTCACAGAAACAGCTGCAGATTATTTCTCACCCTAAAATCCACCTCCCACTCCTACAACTACAAAATCCGGCTACTGGCTCACTACCCAGATCAAACATCTGGGTACCAGATACAGACAGCTCTCTGCTGGACTACATTACTGATACACTGCAGGAAATGCCTTAGATGGGTGGGGAGGCAGTGTGGCCTAGTGGAAAGAACAGTGGACTGGGACTCAGGGCTTGTCTACACAGGGAACTCAGAAAAATTAATCCAAATTAACTAAAGGTGTGAATTTGAAGTGGATTGGTTAATCCACATCAAATCCCTGTGCGGATGCTCTTATTCAGAATTTCAGTGGTCTTAATTTGGTTTAGTTTAATTCACTTTGAAATTCATACCTTTAGTTAATTCATATTAACTTTCCTAGATGTTCCTGTGCAAACAAGCCCTCAGCAAACCTGAGCACTATTCTTGGCTCTACCACTGGCCTGCTAGGTGACCTTTGACAAGTCACGCCACTGCTCTGTGCCTCAGTTTCCCCATCTGAAAATTGGGGATAATGGACTTCCTTTGTAAAGTGCTTTGAGATCTAGTGTTGATAGCAGCTAGGTATTATTATTATTATTATGCCATTAGTTTGACCGATTTGATCTTGCTATACCTACACATATCTATATAACATGCAATAGGGTTTCACTTCAGTTCCTGACCTCTGGCTGTAGTAGAACAAAAGAGAAAGCAACAAAGTGTGATGATTTAATTGAAACAGGAATCTATATTTAAAAAAAAAAGTGAGAATTCAGTAACACTGTTTCAGCCACAACAAAGATAATTCAAACAAAAACATCCATTAGGGCTTGCAATTGGTTGGCACAATTTCAAAACCCATAAAGTTGAACATGACCTACTATCAAATTTATAAAGTGATTGAACTGATTGAACTGGTTTTGGAAAAACATTTTCTCAATTAAATTTCAACCAAAATAATTTCCACTTGGTTGAACATTTTCTGTTTTTTAATGAATACTAGAAACTAAAAAAAAAAAAAAAAATTCAGTGACATTTTAAGGGTTTTGTCAAAACGTTGGGTGTTTTAAAATCAAATTTTTACTGAAACCTGAACAACTAATTGTAAAACTGAAAAATTTTAAATTCATGGGAAATTTAAAAATACCCTCAAAAGTTCTCCTGAAAAATACAGGGCATTCTACAAGCAGCTCTATTTTAACCCCTATCCACACTAGAACTTACAAATCTAATTTTTTAAACAGTGTTAGCTAACACGTTTTCAAACATCGCCTAGTTTCTTGATCTAGACAGAGCTACAGGCATAATGTGGGTCTGAGAGTTGCTTCAAAGTAAATCAGCTTGATGGGGCAATTGTTTAGTCTAGAATAAATTGTATAGTGAGATTTATTTAATATATGCAAAATTCTCTATTGGGTGCCTTAATCTGGCACAGATCCATCCAGGCTGTAGCTCCACCCTGGGCTTCACCAAAACAGCAATGACTTCCGTGGAGCTAACTGTACCCCAGTAGTCAGACCAAAGGACAATAAAAAGATATTTGTGGAAGAGGAAGAGATTCACCTTCTCCTAAATCAGACTGCAAAACCACTCCAGATGTACAAACCCACTAGCTTATACTGTACACCAACAGGTTATGTCACGCTTACAGAACAGTTGCAAAAGATCATTAGAGTGAAAAAAAAACCCCTCAAAACCTTCCACCTGTAATAGTTAAGGGTAACTTAATTAAGGTTACCCTAGATTATCAGTCCTCATTAATTTGTAAATATCACACTGGAGAATTAATTCTTAAAAGTAAACATAAACCCAGCCACTGAAAGCCACTACAAACAAAGGACCATCTCTTAGCTGACTTCAAGTGCGTGGAGCTATGCCAACTGACACCAGCTGAGGATCACAGAGTCCTGTTCTCCTTTCACTGTCAACAGTACTATACCAGAATAACTCCACTAGGCTTGCTTCTGAACTCACACTGGATTTATGCTACTGTAGCTTCTACAGCTTCAGTGGAGTCAGAGGAGAATCAGGACTACATACTCTTCAGCACCTCCTTCCTCTATGTTTCCTCTTCAGCACCACTATGAGGCTGTGCCACCCTAGGAATGAGAGACAGGGACAATCAGAAGCATAAATAATAGGAGCTAAAATACATTCCAAAAACAAGACAAGAAGAGGCACCCTGCAGCAGCCAGGTGTAAAACAGCCATCTTACACCAGCAGCCGCTTGTCTTTCCCAGATTTAAAAGGCCAGCTACCAGAAGAAAAAGCTGAGAAAGATCCTTTTAAGGGAATTATCACACAGTGATCAGTCACTCCTACAGGCTGAATTCCTAAATTATTGAGGGGTAGGAACATGAGTGGAAAATATCCTGAGGCTTTCACACTTGGGACCTGATGTATTTGAAACCATCATTTCATTTGACATGAATGGCCAGGTTCGCTGGCCATTCCACTGCATAGATCCATCCCTCTCTCCCCGTGCTGGGGAAAACTCCAGCCTTGGGGAATCCGCACTGAGAGTAGAAATGGAGGTAGGGATGGACTAGGGGAAGGTATGGCTGGAGTACATAGCACTCTGGCTATGCTAAGTGGACAGTCAGACTCTTAGGGCCAGTTGCCAGCTGATGTACCTGAGAACAGCCTGTTAGAGCCGTTCTAATATGTTCCAAGGCCATGTCTGGGACAGAAAATCAGGGGAAGTAACAAGCTCCTTAATGGGCTGCATTGCTGTGCTCTCTAAAAACTACAGGCTGAGATTTGGAAAGGATCTGGCTGCCCAGTTCAGCGGCGTCCAATGTTGGTGTCCAGATCCCCAAGACAGCTTTGAAAATTTCAGCCATAGATTTCTTTTTTTAATATCAGCTCCTTCCTGTGCTTGTAAATTTGCAAGCACTGCAGCAAACTGCCTAAGAACCAGAATAGAATAGAATAGAATCGGCAATTAGAATTCAGACAGATTGTGTAAAATTAAAGTGTGTGTATTGTGCACTCAGGAAAATCTAATTACCCAGGGCAGTTATTTTTTAATGTACAGTGAAACTGCAATCTAAATACAGTTAGTAGTTAATGTGTAAGATTTTGTGGTGTCTTAATGTATAACTGCAGAATGGAAGCCTAATAATTAGATCCAACTGAGAAATGCCAATCATTTTGGGCAGGAATTTGTTAAAAAAATTAATTCAATAAAAATGTAACATAGAAAAATAAAAATCTTTAGTTTTTTGAAAAATGTTTTCTTTAAAAACTTTGGAGTTTGAAAAACAAAACACCTTATCAAAATTCAAAGTAATACCTCCAAAATTGCACCAAAAACTGTAAAATGTGACTGAAAAAAATTCTGATTTCATTTTTTCATTGAAAAATGGGACAATGTCTATCAAAATGAAATTGTTCAGAAAAAATTCATTTTGGTTGAAAAGCCATTTTTCATCACACAGTGTATAGATGAAAAAATATTAACCAGCTCCACTGATAATGCCCAGGCTTGGGTCTGAGACTTGAACTCACGCATTCAAGTGGGTTAAAAATTAGACAAAATGGGCTTGCCTTCCCTACAATCTATGAAGATCCTTGATATCAAACATAGTGAAGGTTGTTTTAGTGAGATGACAGAACAGGCTGGAATAAAGTACAAGCCGAGATACTAACATTTAAACAAACATATGCATGGCCAAAACAAATGATACCTCAAGAATAATTTCTCATCGTAGCTATCTGGTGCTGACATGATGGATGAAATGTCCCTGGGCTGCAAATGTGCACCATTGATGTGTGTCTTTTAAATTAATAAGCTGCACACTCGAACATAGTAAGGTAAAGACAGGGAAAGCTGCCTAATTTAAGACAAGAGCGTCATTTTTAAATATACCTAGCCAGCGGTGACTTGATCCTTTGTCAATAGAAATAAATGTGACTCCTCAGGAACCAGGCTGAAGAATTGCCATGAATACCCGCTGGATGCTAGAGAAGAGACAGGGCCTGATACTCCATTGCCCTGCAGCTTGGGTAGTCAGTTACATGGGGACAAAGTGAACACAGTTAGTGTGATGTGCTACCCAGTCAGAACTGAAGTGCCTTGCCCTGGTGTCAGAGATTAGAGAAAGGGCAGGGCATTTAAGAATCAGGCTCACAGTCTCTAGCAATAACCTACTGCCCCCCCTGTGATGCAGATGACTCTGCTGCAGTAGGCTTTCCTAGGGGAATCCTCTGTCACGCTTTAACAGCAAAGCAGCTCATGGGGTAAAACTAAAAGACCATTCAGTATCTAATGGTCTGGATCCTGATCTCACTTACACCAGTGTAGCTCCTCTTTCTTCGCTGAATTGCACCAATGGACATAAAAGGAGAACCAAACCCATTAACTTCCCATGTGGTAGACTCTTTTTACAAAGCTGATGTTAATGTTCATTTAGAACCAAGTGTCCCCCTTCCGCCTCCCGTGCCCTGGACACAAACAGTCCCAAACGCTGGGAAAGTTCATTTTTAGCTCCAAACATTGAAGCTCAAGTTCATCTTGAGTGGCAAGACAAACCTCACAGCAGCCTTCCTCATCACACAGTCTCACTCAACGCTACTATACAAATAAATCACACTAATCCAATTAGAATTGAATTTATATTTGTAATGTTTTTAGAATAGATCTAGTTTCATGCCATACATTTTTGGGTTTATGAAATCAAGCCAGTTTGTATATTAAACTTTATACTAGAAGTGGCTAATGGAAACTCTTCTTTGGCTCATGTAGCAGACTCATGCATTTTGAGCAGAGGAGTTAATTTCTTTCCCCGGTATTGCCATGAAAATTTGAATTAGCCATGGTATGTGGCATAGTGACAACTGTGGAGACCTAGGTAGCCAGTAGAGCTGTGTGGGAAGCAGATTTCCCATCCCTTGAATATTTCTGAGAGTTTGAGATTTTTTCCTGTTTGAAATCCAGATGAAAAGTCAAAATCTAGAATATTTTTGAAAACTGAAACAAATGCTTTTTTTCAGTTCAGATCAATCAAAATGTGTTGTTTTTTTTAAACTTAGAAACATTTTATTTTGATTTCAACATTTATTCTTTAACTTTATAAAATCTAATTCGCTCAAAGGCTGACACAGAAAGTTGTTTTGAATGGGAAACTTGGAATTTTTCATTTCAGAAATGTCAAAACAAAACATTTTGACAATGATGGCCCTTTTTTCTACATTTTTGCGAGTCACCGTTTCTGTTTCAATGAATCAGCATTTTTTTCCCCAAGGAAAAAAACATTTTGTCAAAAACTTCTTGACCAGCTCTAATTGCCAGGGAGTTATCACAGTATGGTTCTCATTTTCACTGTGTGCATGTTTATGTGCATATAACTACAGGGAGAAGAAAAGAATAGCCACAAGTTACAGAGCAGGACAGGATCTCAGGAAGGTTGGATTCCATTCTTACTTCGCCATCCATTTCCTGTATAAATTTTGGTAAATCATTTAACCTTTCTATGCATCTGTATTCCCATCTATAAATAAGGATAACAATACCTACAGACCTCACGGGGACATTGTGATGCCTAATTCCCTAATTCATTAATATGTGTAAAAAAGAATCATCGGATGCTGTAGCTCACAAAAGCTTATGCTCAAATAAATTGGTTAGTCTCTAAGGTGCCACAAGTCCTCCTTTTCTTTTTGCGAATACAGACTAACACGGCTGCTACTCTGAAACCTTTTAATATGTGTAACGTGCTTTGAGATCCATAGCTGAGAAGTACTGTTTTATTATCATCACTACATAAATCTAAGTTACATTCTGCGCGCACTAACACCCACTGCGTTATTAATTTTTTCTTTTGTTTTGGGGGGAAGCAGCTGATACACAATGACGAATTTATACCTCAAAATTTGAAGAAATAATTACTAAACAATTACCGAATCTGTCTCTGAAAAACTCAAGGGTTACATAGGGTGAAATCTTGTCCCATTGAACTGCCCATGGAAGTTTTGCCATTGACTTCAATGTTGTCAGGATTTCACCCAAAGTATTTGTTCAAAGAGAAACTGTGTTTCCGGATAGTTAAATAAACAATCTGAGTTGTTTGGTCTAGGTCATTGTGATGCACCCAATATGAAAACCTTACTTAAATAGTGCCATATATTGTTTGCATCCCATGGACCGCTAGACCCTGACCAAGTGTAAATCGACATGCTCCATTAAAGTCAACAGAGTTACACCGATTTACATCAGCTGAATAGCACATCCCACATTTCCATCCTGGCAGCAACACACACACAAAGAGCCATTTACCTCAAGGCTGCAATGTCAGAGCAAGAATTAAAACCTGCTGAAAAAGGAACCAAAATTGATACAGGCATGACCAGGGTGGTGGGACTCCATTAAAGTCCATTTAAAGGATCCTTACCACGTACTGGGTTTTTTTCAGGGTTTATTTCTTTAAAATGATTCTTGAATAATGACAATAGATGGGATGGATGACCCTGAAAACTGGAATCTCTCTGCATATTCTAGCTTAGTGACTTGGCTGGTACAAACAGTCAGTGCCAAACTGATAGAGATCTATTCCAAACTAGCATTGATTGTGACATGATTCACCGAGGTCAGAGTTTATCTTTATACAAGGACAGTCATTTGCCACACGTTTTGTTCCTGGATTTTGCACTCCAGAATAGTGTTTTCCAATAAATTTCTCTGAAGTACTTTAGCAGGAGAATGGAATCTCATGTAGCACACCCTGACCAGATGAAAGGAGCTAACTGTGCTGGGAAAAGATCACATCACTTGACGGAAGAAGAGTTAGGGATTTGGGGAAATAAAAAACTGGAGCACAGGACTGGATGTTTTTCTTCAAACTTTTTCCCCCCTGAAGTTTCTGAAACTTGAGGAGATTTTAAAAGCACTTCAAGGATTTAAGACCATAGACCCTATTGATTTTCAATGGGACTTGCACTTTTTCTTAGGGCATGGCTACACTTGCAGATGTAGAACGCTGTGAGTTAAACCAGCCTTCGGAGAGCGCAGTAGGGAAGGCGCTGCAGTCTCTCCACACTGACAGCTGCAAGCACACTAGCGTGGCCTGTCCCAACGCCCCGTGATGCATCAGTTCGCATCCCAGCATTCCCTGTGCTTCCATCCACATTTGGTACCATCTTTCAATGTTTTTTGTACTGCGTGCTGTCTTCTCTTTCGGTCTGCGGGAATGGAGCCCGAACTGCTGAGGAGTATGCTGATGAGTCTCTCCAGCGTGTCACATTTGGCAGTCGAGTTATTCCTTAAGATCCAAACTGACAGTGAGGACTCCGACGATATTGACTTGAGTAACGCAAACTACACGAGTTTGCTTGTGGCATTCACGGACATGCTCACCACCGTGGAACGCCACTTTTGGGCTCAGGAAACAAGCACTAAATGGTGGGATCACATTGTCATGCAAGTCTGGGATGATGAGCATTGGCTGCAGAACTTTCGGATAAGAAAAGCCACTTTCATGGGACTGTGTGAGCAGCTCGCCCCCACCCTGAGGTGCAAGGACACGAGATTAAGAGCTGCCCTGATGGTGGAGAAGCGGGTGGCTATTGCTATCTGGAAGCTGGCAACTCCAGACAGCTACCAATCGGTCGCTAACCAGTTTGGCGTGGGGAAGTTGACCATTGGAACCGTGTTGATGCAAGTTTGCAGGGCCATTAATGGCATCCTGCTCAGATGCAACCATGACTCCGGGTAACGTGCATGACATTGTGGCTGGCTTTGCACAAATGGGTTTCCCTAACTGCAGAGGGGCGATAGATGGGACGCATATTCCAATTCTGGCACCAGCCCACCTAGCCTCCGAGTACATTAATTGGAAGGGGTATTTCTCAATGGTTTTCCAGCCGCTTGTGGATCACCATGGACATTTCATTGACATTAACACAGGCTGGCCCAGAAAGGTGCATGACGCACACATCTTTTGGAACACTGGCCTGTTCAGGAAGCTGCAAGCCAGGACTTCTTTCCCAGACCAGTAGGGGAAGTCAAAATGCCTATTGTGATCCTTGGAGACCCTGCTTGCCCTTTGATGCCGTGGCTCACGAAACTCTACACAGGGAGCCTTGACAGCAGCAAGGAGCAGTTCAACAACAGGCTGAGCAAGTGAAGAATGACTGTGGAGTGTGCTTTTGGCCGTTTAAAGGGTTGCTGGAGCTCTCTGTATGGGAAGCTGGACCTGGCCGATGACAGCATCCCCGTGGTTATATCCACGTGCTGTACCCTCCATAACATTTGTGAAGGGAAGGGTGAAAGATTCACTCAGGAATGAAAGTCGGTGGTTCAACACCTGGAGGCTGAATTTGAACAGCCAGAGAGCAAGGCTATTAGAGGGGCCCAGCATGGGGCTGCAAGGATTAGGGATGCCTTGAGGGAGCAATTTGAGGCTGAAAGCCACCAGTAATGTCTGGTGTGGTGCCCTGCACGGGAGTGAAGTGCAGTAGGAATCTGTGTTTGCTACGTATGATACACTGACTTGCAGTGCCTGTTGATTTCCTGGGCTAAGGTTTCTTTTACTTTATGCAGTAATAAAGAATGTTTTCAAAGCCAAAAAATCAATTTATTGAAAAGAAACACAACACAACTGCTTGGGAAACACAAAGGGCAAGGGGGTGGGGTGGGGTGGGGAATGGTACAATCACAGATTTGCGTTATGTCCTGTCTGGAGTGCTGTGCAATGAGTGCTGCACTTCAGGATGGCCGTACTGCATGGTGATGGGGGTTGAGCGCAGTGGGTCAGGGTTGTAGTTTTCAGGGCTGGATGGTGAAGCTTCAGGTGTTGGAGGCAGCTGGTGGCGGTAAGAACCCCGCTGTTGGGGAAAGTGGTTTGGAGGTGACATGGGGGCACAAGGGAAAGAGTTTTGGGACAAGGGCTGCGGGGGGGCGGATGTGGTAGTGTTCTGCCTGCCTGGCTACGAGTGCCTGGATCGAGTCCGTCTGGCGCTCCATGATGCTGATCAGCCGACCCGTGCTTTGCTGCCGGAGCACCATGCTTTTGTGCCGGCGCTCCTCATTCTGCTGGTGGATCCTCCTTTCACTGTCCCGCCACTCCGGCGCTTTTTGATTCTCATTACTTGAATGCTGCAGTACTTCATGCAGCATGTCTTCCTTGCTTCTACGTGGCCTCTTCCTGAGTCTTTGGAGTCTTTCGGCCGGTGATAACACGGACGGCTGAGATCTCAAGGTTGTATCTGTAAAGGCAAAATGCAGCACTTAACAGAGGCAGCATTGTTCACACCAGACAGAGCAATGATTCCCCCGTACTTACGGGCAAGCAGAGTCTACACAATAGCATAATTTGCCTGTCCCAAAGCGAGTGCACATAACCCACGGGAGCCCCAAAATGGTGAGTAAGCACTGGGTCAAGCGTGACTGATTGTTTCATGGCTGTACTGTCTTCTGGGTTTCTGTGCCTTGGGGAGAGCCAACAGTGGCAGGGAGCCCCTATACTGAACACTGTTGCCACATTTTCCACAGGAGTTTGTCCTGGAAGATATCTCGCTGCTGAGGGTGACCTGGGAAGCAAGGGAGGGTCTTCTACTGCAATGCGGCTTCCGCCCTGGCCCATATGCAGCTTGCCTGTGTGCAGCAATGGTCCCCTTGCCCCTCATGGCACAGTAGCGCGGACAAGTTAGTCTGCCTGGGACAAGGAGCACAGTGGCTCTTCCGAGAAACCTGCGCAAGTGCATTGCCCAAGTTCAGGATGAGACCTTTGAAGAGATCAATGAGGCCGATTACCGCGATGTGAGAGAGCACATCAATGCCCTATTCCGCATCTGAGCATGCATGCAGCCCTAACCCTCCTCACCCCAAGAGCCTGCACCGAATAACTTCCTTCACAAAATAAAAGTTGCTTACTGGGCATCTCCTCTGGTGTTTGTCCTTCCCCAAGCACTGGCTGTCGCAACCGGCTACCTTCCTCCTAGCCTGAGAACAGCTCCTGGCTGCATGCATCTAGGGTTGCCGGGGTGTCTTCCTTCACCTCAGCACCCTCGCTCCCACTTTGCTCCTCCTTCTGCCTTGTTGGACTGAGCTATGAAGTGTCCATGGTGGTCCCCAGAGTGGAGGTGGAGTTGTCCCCAAGTACCGCGTCCAGCTCTTTGTAGAAACGGTAGGTTGCGGGGGCAGCACCGGAGCAGCGGTTTGCCTCACGGGCTTTGCGGTAGGGATTCAGCAGCTCCTTCACTTTAACCCTGCACTGCAGAGGATCCCGGTCATGACCCCTTTCCAGCATGGCCCTTGATATCTGCCCGAAGGTATCGTAATTCCGATGGCTGGAGCGCCGCTGGGACTGGACAGCTTCCTCCCCCCAAACACTGATGAGGTCCAGCACCTCACCATTGCTCCATACTGGGGATCGCCTGGCTCGTGGAGGCATGGTCACCTGGAAGGATTCGCTGAGAGCACTCCACGCCTGGCTGAGCAATCAGGAAGAGATTTTCAGAATTTCCAGAGAATTTAAAGGGCGGGTCTGACAGTTGGTCAGCTGAGGGCAGGGCAGTAGAGTTCAAAGGGATGACCAGAGTGGCTAGCACAGGCATTGTGGGACACTTCTGGAGGCCGATCAGAGCGCACTAACAGACCAGGGGGTCCACACTGGCGCTGCGGCGGGGGCGCAGCAAACGTTATTCCACTCGCCGAGGTGGAGTGCCAGGAGCGTTGTAGCTGCGGAGACAGAGGGCTCTGCGCGCCTTGCCAGCGTGGACGGGTAGTGAGCTAGGACGCCCGGGGCTCCTTTATTGCGCTGTAACTCGCAAGTGTAGCCAAGCCCTTACATACTTTTGAAAGACCCACTCTAATATGCTAAATAAGCTTCTACAGCCCAGCAATTAACAGGTCATCACACACAGGCTGTACAAGTCACTAAAGTTTGTGTAAATGCATTAATCTGAATTTAGTAGTTTGGGCCCAACTCTAGCTGTATGTATCTTTATAGTCCAGTATCTTTCCCCCAGTGGTGGCTATCGCAGCTGCTTAAGATGAAAACACTCCATACTGTCCTACGCCTGGCCAGTTGTATTATCACTTCAAGGAGAAATAACAACACCCTGATACAGCTACTCTTTACAAAACAAATTGTGCTTTTTGACTGCCAGGCCCTGTGCTGGTTAATGGGCTCAATCCTGCGAACAGTGCCTCCTGTGAGTAAACCATCATTGCTCCTGCATCGAAAACCATTCAAATGAATGGGACCTGGTGCAGGAGAACACTCACAGGCATAACTGTGCATTTGTACTAAGGACAGGTGAAAGCCTGCCATGCTGACTCAGTCCTTATGTAATGGGTGATACGAGGATTAAACCAGAGACCTCCAGAGTTAAAAGCACAAATTACTACAGCTTGAGCGAAAGAGCTAGGCCCACACACGGATGGCCATTACTGACCCATATTCTTTGGATCCGGCACAGAAGGCAACACATAACATACCCTGACTAGGGAGTTACATGGATTCAAGCACAACAATGGGAGTCCGCTGAGAAAGGACTGCGGGATTCGGTCCAATCAGCAACAGGCAGACCTCCCAGGTTCGGCTCAGATAAGCAATCCAAAGTTTGGAAGCTAATCCAAAGCTTAATTGAACTATCCTAACCTCCCACGTCTGCTCTTGTTGGGCTGGGCATCACAAGAACAGCAGTTATCACAGAGGCTGCCATAGCCAATAAGAAACTGGGAGGGCAGAGAAATACAGCAATAAAGATAGACATTAACTAAACTTTTTTGTATCTCCAAAATGCATCATTTGCATTTGAGGTAAAGGATATGGTGAGTTTTTCTTTTTACCTGCACTGGCTCAAATACCCTGTCTGTGGAGCTGATCCAATTCTCCCTGAAATCAGTGGAAGGAGTCCTATTGGTTTTAACAGGCATTGGATTAGGCCCTGTACACTGCCACACAAGGACACATTTTCAAAGATATGTGTAATGGGTAAGCTGAACAAAGATGTGTGCACCTGCTGTGGGCAGCAAACCCTTTGTCTGGGGCTCAATCCCTCAAAGATCTCAGTGCCCTGAACCACCACTGACATCCTGCACCGCGGAGGATTGGGCTGTTGGCTTGTTAACACGTAGGTCAGGTACCATGTTCAGCTTGCCATTATTATGTGCACACAGGCCATTTGCACATGCTGATTCGGTTTGTGCTCACAAACGTGGGGCTTTGCAGATACATTCAGCAGATACACAAGAGCTTTCTATGGCTCACTCTGTGCAGGATTCTACTGATATGATAGAGAGGCCATGAGGTGGGGCAGGCCTTTCCCTGCAATTAAAGTAGCTTTTCAATGTATCAGCTGCCTTTTGTGTCCCCTTCTTGTTTACTTCTTTTCTTATATCTGGCCTTTCCACCCTCTTTGTTCATTCTGGCTGACAGATTCCCAACCTGCTTTCCAGGGACAGGAAGTTCATGGCTTCCTGTGAAAACACATATGTACTAACCTTTAAGTCTAAGCTTGAATGACTTGGCTGCTTGGTTATCCCCAGGATTACCATTTTCATTTTGTTTGGTAGAATAGAGTTATTACAGCAGGAGAGATTAATCAAATTGCTAGAGGCCTAAAATATGTCTTAGAACCTGGCATCAACTCCAAGAGATTTCTCTCTAAATTGTCCTCTAACGGGTCTCCTCATAGGGCTAGATCCTCAGCGAGTGTCACCAGATGTTACTCTTCTAAAGACATGTTGAAGCCATATTGACACAAGCGGCAGATCTGGCCCCGATTCTTCAAAGCACAGCAGTTATGCATACTTGATACAAAATATGTGGCATATTGAGAACTGTGGAGATAATGTAAAATAAGTTGATTTTAATATTAAAATAAACAGCACAAGGGTCATTTTACTGATTGTATTGTTCACTTTTGTACTTAATTCATTAAAAGCCTCCCTTTTTAACTGAAACGAAGCTGCTGGGGAATTTCCAGTCTGAAGTACTAATGTGAGCAGGATCCTGGATCACTGTCACCAAATTGAACTCCAGCTTTCCAAGAAATGAAAAGATCTTTGATGGCAATGTGATCTCTGGTGCTTTTCCAGACATGCTTAAAATCTTTACATGCTAATAAGCTCAATGAGCAAGACATCTCATACTGAAATGACCTGTGTCTGGGACCATCTTCCTTTCAAATAATAACACAGAAAGAAATATTTATAGCACTGACATGATATCAAGAGAAAGAGAACAGATCATCCATCAGAAGATTGTCAATTGTATCAAGGCATCTTCTTCTGTTAATATAGAAAAAATGATAATCATACTCTTTTCTTGTCTTTCACCTGGAAAAAACCTGAAATGTTATGCAAGCTTTACTAAATTACTAAAGTAATTTCACCCACGGCTTATACGCCAGGCACTTCGTAGGGAGAATGTAGTGCAGTCCGGCAGTGCAAAGTAATGTTTTAGAACAGGATATGAGGAACAATATTTCATCTAGTTGAAACTGAATGGAAAGGTAGGTAGGCAGCATGTAATTGGTCCTTCCCCTTGCAAAAAGTGTGATGGGATCTTTAATAGCCACATATAGGCAGGACCTCAGTTTTACCTCTCATCCCAAAAATGATACCGACAGCAGGATGGTGCCCCTCACACCGTGCCTGGGCATTATTTCAGCACTGACTCAGAGGGAAAAGTGATATCCATTGATTCAGCTCCACCATTTTTTTGCACCACTTGGGGGATCCAAGTACTGAACAGAGTTTATTTCTGCTGCAGCTTGTGAGCTCTGATGGGATGACATCTGTCTAGGTACGGAAGGGTCGCGTGTCTGTAGGCCAGGACGGCTTTATGGTTTCTGGAAGGAATACATGGGTGGAAGAGCTTCTTGAATATTGGGCATAAATTTACTTCCCTTTAAGATGTACCATGTTATCGTTGCCCATTTCTCCCCACACTCCAGGAGCCTGGATTACCAGTGTGAGTGTCATAGAGCAGAGCATGGGATGGAACAGCAGGTTCTGTGGGGCTGCTACTTTCCTCCCAATACAGGGGTGGGCTGGGACTGGACAGAGCAGGGTTTCTTGACTCCATCCCGCCAATACACCAGCGAGTATCTCTAAAACAGCACAGGCTGGGAATTAATTTGTTACTTGTATGATCTGGTAGCACATTTCCCAGCCCCGACTCAAGGGGAGAATGAGGGAAGGGAACATGACAAAGTGACAATTCCTTCTAGGGGCTGTTTAGCGGCACCGCCCTTCTGCCTGGCCCTGTGTAAGGCCTCAACCTTGCCCTATCCTTGGGTACAAATTAATATGCTTTTTAAGCAAATGAATGTACAAATTGAAATGCCTGTGGCCTCCCTGTATCCCAGGCAGATACATTAATAGGGGCTGAGTTAAAGGTTGGTGGCGGGTTGCAAACATTCTGAAAATAAAAGCCTGTATTCCACAATGCGTCAGTATGTTCTCCCACACAAGGGGCCCATTTAGTCCATAGTCCACAGAGTTGGACTTAGAGGAAGGGTGGTTTGGGGGGAAGAAAAAGTTACTTGAACTTTATAGGTCAAGAAAATGCCCAGCTAAAGTGGACCGTCATTAATACTTTCCAGTTACACCCTAGGAACCATCAAAACTGGTGTTTAGTGATCAAGCTGGTGAGTAATTTTATGGACTGTGCTGGGATTTACAGACCCCATGCTAAGGCTAAGGGAGTTGTGGAGCAGTATTGGGCCAAGGCCTCAGCAGCTGCAGAGCATGCTCCAAATGGAGGTCCTGCTTCAAAGGGGACTCTGCCAGTCAAGCCAGGGAGAGTGAAGGAGAGACTGGCTCCAGGAAAGCAGCCAAGCTGTAGCTTCTGGGACACAGGGATCTACAGGGGAAGGGTCTGGACTGTGGATATGACCTGACTGGGAGACCAAGGGCCTGCGTGACCCCATTTTTTCCCTAATAAGGGGGAGCAACTGAACGCTGAAAAGTGAGCTGAGATGCCTCAACTAATTGTCTGAATTGTTGAGACTGTGAGCAACCCTCTGCTAAGAGGGCAGCTCAGTGTTGGGACCACACCCCAAACTGAAGAGAGAACAGGAGAGGCAGGAAGTGGCCCAGGACAGGTTGGTTTGTTGTACCAGCTGGAGGGTACAGAGGGACTCCTCACCCCTTTCCTGATGGGACCTGTTGGAGAGGATGGGCCTGGATCCCCATTCCCTACCCCCTCCTCTGAATGATTGGGGGAACCCAGGGAGCACTGGGGGATGATGGACTGTAACTTAGCCACCAGGCCCTGAAAATGCCCATCAAATCCATCCCAAGACTCTGGGAGACTGCTGAGCTGTGGTCTGCTCACTAGCCATGCTGGCCCCAGGGGAAGCCTGCTACGCAGATGCACATTTATCCAGCCTGATGATAAATGATGTGATGTGTTGGTGGCTTTCAATTCCTATTGAAAGCAATGGGATTTGAGGCACTCAGCACCTTGCAGGATTGGGCTTTGGGGGGAAATTCAACCCCAGTGCAGAGGGCCAGCAGCACTTATAATAGGTTTTGAGTGATGCATAGGCCTTGGGCTGACTGTCTGCACAGGGGCTGGAACAAAGCCAACACAGAGCTTTATTGTATCTTTTAAGGTAACACATGCCGCTGCTTCTTTGCCAGCCTATTGGTGGTAAGTCCTGGGTTGCCTGCCATGTGTGGGTGGCCATGCATCCACTCCAGTAGAGAGAGACTGACTGGGAAGGAGGAGAATAGCAGATTCCCATCCATACATGACATGGGAAGGCAGGTGGAATGGATATGAGAAGTTACCTTTCAATTGTGTTTTAATGAAAAAGTTGTTTGTTCTTCCATATACTTTGATGAATGTCTGTTTTCCCTCCAAAGCCAACGTTTGTCTTTCATTATGCCCAACATATGCTCTCCTAGGCTGCACCATTTTTTCTACCTTAGATAAATAAACAGGAAAATGTCATTTACCTTGCAGAAGACTCTCCAGCATGCTCTCTTTCAAGTCTGGCACAACTCCCAGATGGAACGCCTCTTGGGAAATGTGATGCTTGTCTGCAGACCCAGCTCCATAGCTCAGATGGAAGCATTTCAAAAACAATAGTCTCTACGCCCTTCAGGGTAGCTGTAGCTAACTCAATAGGCATTTAGAGGGAGTGGTATAGGTACAACACACAGGGGGTTGAGAACTATGACTTTATAATGAAAATGATTCTTTCAAGGCAAAGCATGGGATAAAAGCATTAAAATTTGCCACTCCCAGCTGTAGTGTTTTGCCATACTAGCGGGACATGGAATGAATTGCAATTTATTACACTGAAATCTACTACTGATTAGAGATAGTATGTGGAGCTAAATCCCTATTAGGACATCTACCACTTCAGACACAAGCTTGTGCCTTTTTGCAGTATTTCTCACTAGTATTCACGGTATTGTTACAGAAATGATGCATGAAAGTTAAATGAGAATGTCGGTATTTCCAGTGAAACTGGGCTATGGGCTAAAATTTAAATCTGGGCATCTTAATAAAACAACCAAATCCAGCATCAAATCAGCTCTAAGACAGGTAAAACATGTATTTAGGGCACTGGCTCTCAAACTTTTGTACTGGTGACCCCTTTCACATAGCAAGCCTCTGAGTGCAAACCCCCTTATAAATTAAAAACACTTTTTTATATATTTAACACCATTATAAATGCTGGAGGCAAAGCGGGATTTGGGGTGAAGGCTGACAGCTCACGACCCCCCACATAATAACCTCACGACCCCTGAGGGTTCCCAGCCCCCAGTTTGAGAACCCCTGATTTAGGGTCTAGAGCAGTGGTCTCCAAAGTGGGGTGCCCAAGACCATCCCTGGGGGTGCGCAGCAGGAGGAGCGCCACCAAAGAGCTGGCCCTGGGGGTGCGCGATCCAAAAAGTTTGGAGACCACTGGTCTAGAGCATCTGAATAAGGGATCTGAACGTTCTGTCAAGGTGCCTCATTTGAAAACCGTCCTCATTTGATTTTGATTTTGACAACAGATGATTGAATTATCCCTCACAAATAATATTCCTTTTTTCTATTTTTGAATTGTTCCCAAATCTAGTTTCTGAAAATGTCTTTGTTGTTCACAGACATTCCCAAAGAGCTTGGGTAAGAAATTTTCAGCCCATCAGTTATTCATGAACTATGCACTTTGACTATATGCTATGAGACTGATGCAACACTCACTGAAGTCAGTGGAAAAACTCTGGTTGACTTAGATAGGAATTGGATCAGATCCTATTACTGGTGTGTGATTAGTCACTTAAATCACTTGGTATTCTTTCTACACTCTTCTAACTGGCTGGCTGAACTTTTCCAGCAGGTGCATAACAAATGACAAATGATGGATATCGTCTTTCTAGTACACATTTGTCAAGGATGGTCTAGGTATACTTCCTCCTGCTTCAGTGGGGGTGGGGGTGGGGTAGACTAGATGACCTCTTGAGGACCCTTCCAGCCCTACATTCCTACAATGCTATGAGCTTTACTTCCAGTACCTGCTTAAGTCCCATTAAAGTCAGTAGTCCTCAAGCACATGCTTAAAATTAAGTATGCACTTAAGTGTTTTCCAGAACAGGGATAATTAAGCACACATGTAACTATTATCTTGAATGGGACTAATATAAGTCCATAAGAAGAAATTTCCTGTTTATTCAGGAACATTTATAATTATTCAACCAGCTCTTGGTTGCTCCTTGAATTGTCCTTGTGAAATGTCAGGACAACCTCTATAGAAGTCACAGAGCAGACCCGCTCCTCAGGATGATAGCACCTCACATGGATGTACTGGCCCTTGAGCTGCTAAATTGTGGACCTCCAGGGCTACTGTAGTCCAAAGAAAATGTTTATTTGATTTTGAATTGAAATTGTGCTCCTGAACCATGCCCTTGAGACTTTTAAATGGAAGGGTTTGAATTCTGAGCTACCACTGTTCAACAGCACCACCCACTAGCAATCTGCTGCACTGCAAACGGTAAAAAGGGAGGAGAGAGTAGCTCTCATGTCTTCTCTGCCTACCTCCTTGGTGGGTTGTGGGAGCCCGGGAGAGCAGCATAGGCTACCAAGTGGCTCTGCCTAAGTCTAGCTAATGTACTGATTGTGGCCCCTTGACTTGTGCCTTGGTTAAAAGGTGGCTTCACTGATTAAGACACTAGTCATTCAGATCCTACATTTTTGCTCCCATACAAATATCATTGTGACTCTAACCTAGCTAGAGTCAAATAAAACATGAAAGATGTTAGTCGCATTGCTTAATGTGATCCTGGAAGGCACTCAGCTGCTCCAGAGATTAGTGTAATAGAAGACCCTTTATAGAATAGAAGAGAAGACTGGGCCAAAATTAGAGAAAACAAATGATGTGAGCTACTTACTGGCCTTGCCGCTGATCTCCTTCCCAATAATGGTTTTATCAAGTATGTGAAAGTGTTAAACTACTTCTGCCTTAGACAGTGTTTGGCTTCTTAACTGGATTATCGTACAAAGAATGTTACAATAAGGTTCTTAGGTCTGTCAGGTCAGCTTGGTAAATGATAGTGTCTCTTGAAGCTATAATGGATGAGAAAATCCCTGATAAGATTTGACACTTGTACTATGCAAGCTGTCACTGTAGACATTTCACTTTTTTCTTGATGTTTTTAAGGCCATAAATACTGGTCCTTAATGTTAAGTATGTGAACCTTACATTAATCATCCTGCCAGTGGGAGCAGAGAGCTTTGCTCATAAACTGAAATGGAGCAGGGTTAATCTATCAGCGTTTTGTAATGAGGATTATTATAACAAAGTATTTAGGTTGATTTACTGACGTGCTGCTCATATCTGCTAATGATCACGCATCACTAAGAACAAAGGGTCATCATCAGGAGTCTGAAATGCACAGAAGTTTCTAAGGTACTTTCCAAGTCTTTACAAAGAGCAGCCCCCTTGGTTTTTTTACTGCTGCTAATGTCTGAAACTCACAGAAAGTCCTTTCCATATCTATTAAATTCTTTAAGATTAGTGGACCAGTTCCTCAGCTGATGTAAATCATTATGGCTCCACTAATGTCAAGTGAAGCTATGCTGTCTTAGTTCAGCTGGGGAGCTGGCCTCTAATGTTTTCAAATGATTCTATTTAATACTGTGAAATTGTTCTACAGATGGTAGAAAAGGTAAGATGCCTTGTTAGGCTGAGTTGCGCAGAAGTATAAGGAATTCTTGTTTTTAGCAAACAAAATGAACTTGCCTCAACAATATTATTTATCTGTATTGCAGTAGCGCCTCAGAGCCCTAGTCATGGGCCAGGACCCCAGTGTGCTAGGTGCTGTACAACAGGGCCGGATTAAGACCTTTAGAGGCCCTAAGCACTGAGAAGATTATGGTGCCCCCCCATATGTAATTAAAAATAAAAACAATACTATACCATAAAATAATATTTTATTTTTTGAAATGACACAAAACTTACATGTACGCTGAAATTAAAATAGCTTCTTTCTAGATTTTCTGATTGCAAAATTCTAGATAAATTCATCGAAGCTGACTCGATGAAGCATGTCCACTTCCATACACAATAGGGTAAGTGAACCAAGTCTGTCCTGACATATTGTTCTCTGAGGGTTTTTTATTCTTTTCAGCTGAGAAAGAGCATTCTGCGGAGCAGTTAGTAATCATCAATGTTAGAAAAATATGTAGTGCGATCTCTACATTTAGAAATACGCATTGTATTCTGTCTTTCAATAGTGTGTCATGAAGATCAATGTGACTGAATTTCATTTTTCCTGTTTCATTAAACTTTTCACACATATAACAGGGGAACTGCCGTACTTCTCCACAGAGATTCATGTTCAAGTCAACAGAGTATGAGACAACTAGCTTTTGGGAACCTTGTGAATATTGTTTGTCAGATAAGTCCATATTGTTTAGAAAAGAAAATCTACTTGATACTTCTTTGTATACTTCACCTCTCTTCTTCATATGAGCTTCAAGTGTATTAATTAAAGCGTTGTAAGTAAATACGTGAAATTACTGGTTTAGGTGGGGATAAGTAATAAAAAGAGAACAGAAAAACGAGGGAAGAGTGTGTAGTGGAGTGTAAGGAAGTCTAAGAAAGTTCTGATTTTTCCCATGATGACTAATTTGATGCTTTTTTTGAAATATCAAATATCAATATTTTTTTTTTAAATCTCATTTTTTTGGTGTCCCCTACTTTGCTGGTGCTTAGTCTGCCTATTGGGTAGTCCAGCCCTGCTGTATAAACAAAGAACAAAGACAGGCCTTGCCCCAAAGAGCTCACAATTTAAATATCAGCAATTACTTAAACAGAGTGGCAATTACCATCTTACACTTAGCCCAACTTGAGCTTAGGGTAAGAGCTCATTTGCAGAAAGGAGTTTTGCACAGGTGCTGCTACCCCAGTGAAGCCCCCAGAAGAGATGATAAAATAACACCACTTTTCACTTCTATAGCACCATTCTTACCCAAGGAGCTGCGTGCTTTACCAACACTCACGAATTCATCCTCAAAACACCCATGGGAGAATGAGAAGTATTTTTAGCCCTACTTAGAGATGAGGAAACTGAGACACGTGCTGATTAAGGTCTGAGTTTTCACAACTATCCACTAACTTTGAGTACCTCCGTTTCTGGCTGAGACACGTGGGGCCTGATTTCCAGGGGTGCTGCTGGCCAACACAACTCTGATTTCAGTTGACTAGCACTGTTAAAAAGCCATTTATGCCCTTATATGTTTGCACAAAACTGCGGTGAATTGAGGCCTGGAGCCTCAGGAAAGTCAGACAGCACGTGTGCACACAAAATGCCAGGGCGACTGCATGCTCTATATTTCCCATGCAGTTACTCTGCTTGCCTGCCAGTCATATAACTCGACATGTAATTGGTCAGCTGTGCTCTCAATGGCCCTGTACAATGGGGTGCAGGACAAAGTCAGCTTAAGCAATGTTTCGAGATGGTAATTTTCATTTAAAATGTCCCATCACCAGCTGAAATGGGTTTTTAGAAAGCCTCAAGAAGCCTCTGGTAGTAGTCCTGCCCCCGTCTCCCCGCACAACTCCATTCTAGAGATGGTGATGTGCATTCCTGAATGGCTCAATGCTTTAGTTTGTGCTGCACACATTGTACCAGTTGTCTGCAGTAGGACACGCAGATGGCTCCAAAGGGTACAGCAGAACCTGCCAAGATGAGATGCCAGTGACAGCGAACAACAAACCAGACTTTCTCAGAGAGAAGCTGCAACGTACATGTGCTTCCCTTGCTTGGCACCCTCACAAATAACAGCCAGGGACTGAACTAAAAGAAGGAGAGCTGACACAACATCCAAAATCAGGGCCTTTGAGGTGGGAAGTAAACTGGCTCTAGGCAAACGTCTGTATGTTAAACCTTGTACATGACTTAGATGCTAGGGTGATGGGTGCTTTATGAATGCAGGAGCTATAGATAGATCATGACAAGATTAGCTCAAAAGATGTGCAAAACAGTGGGGATAAAATGAGACCCAACAGAAACCTTCACCTAAAACTTCCAAAAAGTTTTGTTCATTTCGGGGTGGCAGTGGGGGGTGGGGAGAGGTGGTGCGGGGGGAGGAGGTGTAGAGTCTTTTCTCCTCTCACCCCACATTTCTGGTTTTAGCTGGCCCTAAAATAGACAAGAACAGCATTTTAATATATATCCTGGAGCTGAACACACCCACAGTTTTGGTTCTGACTCTGAATTCAGATGCAAATTTCACAGCTTGTCCTATTGTAATAAACTCAAGGAGCTCAATCTATTTAGCTTAACAAAGAGAGGTGAAGGGGTGACTTGATTACAGTCTATAAATATCTACATGGGGAACAAATACTTAATAATGGGCTTTTCGTCTACCAGAGAAAGGTGTAACATGATTCAATGGCTGGAAGTTGAAGCAAGATAAAAATATACAACTTATTTTGAGTCTGAATTTAACAGCAAGAATAATTAACCTTTGTAACAACTTACCAAGGGTTGTGGTGGATTGTCCATCACTGCCAATATTTAAATCAAGATAGGAATTCCTTTGGGGGAGTTCTTTGGCCTGTGTTATGCAGGAGGTCAGAGTAGATGAACATAATGGTTCCTTCTGTCCCTAGAATCTCTGAATCTCTATTAGACTTAGTTTAAGTAGACCCAGATTGAAAATTAGATCCTAAAAGTGCAAAAAATTACTATGATTATTATTTTCTTCTTTGTTGTAAGGACCACTGATTTGCAGGTAGGAATTGCTGGTATTTAGGACAATGAAAATAAAATTTTACCTCTTGCAAACTTTTATAGATAAATGTCTTGAATTCTTGCAAAGGGAATAAAGGAATTTTACACTTTTGGCAAAGAAATCCTGCTGGAGATCCAAGTGGTGATATGTTAAAATAGCCTCACTTGAATTAGCAAGCACCGGGATCTGGGAATAGCAGAGGTTGCGTTCTAAGGGTAGGCTACATTAACCTCTGGGCTGTGGAGAGCAACCTCTCACTTGGAGTCACAATATGTGAGATCTCAGAAAAGCCAGCCAGGACCTCAGATGGGGTAAATTGGGTAGCTGTACTGATGCTTCTGGGCCCTTTTGCACCATTCTGGCAGTGTACAGGGGATTTAATGTAAATGAGAATATGGTCCTGTGTGTCTTGCTAAAATTCCAGGAACATTTTCCTAATAGTATCAGTGAGGAGGATGCCCAGTGCATTTGCTTTGCACCAACAAGAAGGTGAGACTATAACTACCACAGAGAGATGTATTTAGAGCCAAACTCTGTGCTGAGTTACACTCACATGACCCCTTCAGAAGGGTGTGTAAATCAGAGAAGTGAACACTTAACATTACAGAGCGGGTGCAAAGCTTAACGAATTAGGATCAAATTCTGTCCTGAGTTAGACACTGTGCTACTCCATTGATTTCCAAGAGGATCCATAGACACCATCCCCAATTGCCTGTAAAGTGCGTTGAAAGTGCTTTGCATGCAAGTTGAATCAGAAAATTAGACATAGACTAGAAATTGTTGCGAAGGGAATTGCAGGGTCTGGTTTGCTGGGGAAGCGTTAGACCCAACCCAGCAAAATGCTTAACACCCAGCACTTCTCTCAGAATCGAACCATTAATCTCTGGCCTGGACTGTTTGGAAGTTGTAAAGCCCTGAGGTGCTGGAGATAAGCAACAATCATTATCAGCTGTAGTTCAAGAAGAGGGAGACACAACAATGTCCAAGGGCCTTGAGCAGCTGATGAGAACTAGAAAGTAAATATGGTCACAAATTCCTTCGTGTTGACAAACAAGAAGACTCTGTTTACCAAAGGGCTGGGAGTGGAGGATGCACAAGGCAGAGTTGTTATTGTCATGTTGTAGAGTCCAGTGGATTCTACATGCCTGCGTATTTGATTCTGCTGGTGCTGCTGACAGAGGATAAATAAACAAAGATCAAAACAAGATTAAGCAGGTCCTTCTCCTTATCTTGGCCTCTTTATCCCAGATGATCCCTCCCTGGGCCCTTTTCATTTATCCTGGAATTCCTCACATGCTTGAGCACTTAGCTGTCACATACAGTTAAAAATGTGGTCGGAGGCCTTGCATGTGTTTCTTGGAGTCCTTTGCTTGCTCTACTCTTCTTAAAAATCTAGTTTTCCTTTGCAATTCCACCCAGCTGGGCTTGCAGTGGATATACGGCCCGGGTGAATGGCTGAAACCTAGCACAGAGGAAGAACATTATGGTGCAGAACATTATGGTGCTTGGCTTGGCCTATTCCTCGTTGCAGAGATGGATTCACCCATGCGAGCTTGAGGTCAATGGCAACTGTACCTCCCTGCCCCACCCAGGCACCATAGGTGATATACCCCCTGGAGAGGGGAGGTGATATTTCCACCAACACCTTTTGTCGGGAATTCCATCTGAGAAAGCCAAGTTTTAGTGCCCATCTGGAGCACCCTGCCCAGGAAGGCTGCCAAGAGGATACGTTAAGCGTGCACCTCTTCTCTGCCCCCGAAACAGTGCTGTCTGTGTTTGCGGATGCTCCCTGCAGCCTCCGCACCCCCAATGAAGAAGAGATTGTGGGCATCTTACATCAATCACGCTGGCCTCTGCTGCCTTGGGCTGAATTTTGACCTCTGGAGGCCTTCCACCAGGGTCTTCAGTGGTTCTGCTTAAAGTAATTACAATATCATGTGATTCAATACTACCTCACCCCTCTCCACGAGAGTTTCATGCAGAAATTTCTTCCCCACACAGAGCAGGTGGCAGGGTTGGCCCAAGAACCCCATGGGTCCCCAAGATCTGCAGGAGGCTAGTATCATCCGTGCAAATGCCCCATGCTTCTGGGCTGGGACTCAGTCTCCTGAGACCTCCCCAAGAGAGTGGCTCTTCTTTTACATCTAGGAGGGAGGAGCATGGAAATACAGAGTGGTACCATCTTCCATGGCTGGAAAAATCCACAGTGCCAATGTGGGAGAGTGTCGTCCCGTCTGGAATCCCCACTTCCCACATGGGGATCCCTGGACCCAGAGTAACCAGGAAAAGGGTGGGGAGGAGGGGGAGGGAGTAACAGAGGTCAGGATGCTACCATGTGGCTGCCTAAATGCCCTTTACACGTGGAAGGGGCGATCCAGAAATAGCAGGTCCCATCTGCACAAGGATCTCTGGGGCAAAATCAGTCCCATTATTATTTGTTTTGTATCCAGAGCCCAAGAACGTGCAATGCACTTTACAGAACAAATAGAAATCTGTGGTGGGACCCTGGCCCTCAACACTTGGAATTGACAGTGCAACACAGGCCAGCATTTTCCAATGTGACCCGAAATGTTGGGTGCCTCAAGGTTGTGGGTGCCCATCTTGAGACATCTGTGGTGTGAGCACGCAAAACTCCCAGGACTTCACTGGGCACTGAAAATCAGATGTCTCGTGTCTGGGCATTTAAATCACCTAAGATACATTGCGGAAAAGCAGGCGTGAGAAGGGTCAGATGTCTTCTGTGCCAAGGCCAAACAATGTGGAAGGAAAATACAAGTGATGCTATTTTTTTCCCTTGTTACTTTTTCATCTTCCTGTTCCACTGATTTTATTAAACCACTCAGTAAAAGATCATTTGTACCTATCTTTCCAATTTGCTGTGCTATTTCTCGGGGAAACTATTACAACTGCGTTTTGGCCTACAGTTTTAAAATGTGATTAGTGATTCTGGGTACCTCCATTTTGGGGTGCCCAAGCTGAGACATCTGAATAAAGCCTGGTGTTTATATAGTGCTAAGCTCCACCTCTCTCCCAAAATCAAAGTGGAGCACCCGAAATCACTAGCCACTGTGGAAAATGAAGGCTGCATAACAATTCTTCTTCTGCAACTTTTGTGTGTATCCCTATAGATAAACATTTGATTGTAGATTTACTACATGAGCCAGCTATGCAATCAGTGCACGCACTGGCTTATTTATTCTTTCGTATGCCATGATTCAAGACCCCACAGTTTAGAGCTCCTTGTTAAAACGATATCAACAGACATGAAATATGTCACCAGAAACACCCCTCCACACACACACACACACACACATTACAACCCCCCCTCCTTCTTTTCTGAGCACAGAGCAAAGAAAACTTCTTTTCAGGATGCATTGTGCTCATGAGCTGGCAATTTATTTTCTTCTTCGGTTGACACTGCCAGACCCTTAGTGCTTTTATTGACTCTGGCTAAACACAGTGACAATTATTTTTGTTGGTTTCAAATCACATTCTCTAATGGAGTGTGAAGTCAGCAGGTTTTTTGCATGCTGACTGTATCCCTTTCAAACACCCGAAGGGGAGGGGAGGGAAAGATGATGGCTTTTTTGTTTTTATCCTCTTGTACTTTGGCATTTGTCCAACGAGTCGTTTGTTTCAGGTCTGGGGGAGGTTAGGGAGAGGCTTGTGGATGACAGATATGGTGTAAAGTGGAGCTGGGAGCTTCTTATCTTACTTTCCTACTGTAAAACTGGTTTGACTTAAGCAGCCACCAAAAGTTGCCTTAGGTAGAGTGTAAGTGTCTTGGCTGGAGTGGTGATGTGGTGGAAGCAGTGTGAATGGTGTTAGTTGTCTGGCTTTTGCATGCTAGGCACTTTCTTACTGGATAATAGTCAGAAGTGATAAACCTCTTGAATAGGGCTAGTCCTTGTCCTTCTTTCACTCATATATCGGGCTGCACCCTACCCTTCCTCTCCTGGGCAATAAGGACAAAGGGCCTGCCTGGCAATTCCATGAGGTGAGCTGTGCAATGCTCCCCTCACTGGAGGATGAGTTTGGAACATGGCCTTCAAGCCCTGCAGCTCAGGAGATCATGGAGAAAGATCATGAGGGAGCCATGATGCCCTTGACTCTCCCCTGCCCCTGTGCAACCCACTCCTCACTGGGCAGGGAAGTATGGGCACAAAATGGGAGCTTACACTATGTGGAAACAGCACAAGTTCAACTCTGGATATCCTGGGAATACCATAGAGTGTAGCTGCTCCTCAGGAGAGGTAGTTATGACACCTGCACTCTGGGACACCCAAGCCACACCCAGGATCCAAACTTGGACGAACAAACCATTAATTGGCCTTGTATTATCTCCATGTATCTTTTGCTGCTGAAGTCCAGGGATAGCACAACTCAGATGTTCTTCATTTTATAAAATTTCTCAGGACTGGTCTACGCTAGAAAATTTGATCGATCCAGCTACGTCACTCAGGGGGTGTGAAAAAGCCACACTCCTGAGTGACGTAGTTAAGCCGACATAGGTCCCCAGTGTAAACAGTGCTAGGTTGACATAGGAATTCTCCCGTTGACTTAAATACCACCTCTCAGGGAGGTGGATTACCTACACTGACAGGAGAACCCCTCCCGGCAGCGTAGGTAGTGTCCACACTGAAGCCCTACACAGCTGTGCCCGTGCCGCTGTAGCCTTTTAAGTGTAGACAAGCTCAGATACTGTGGAAAGTCCTAGAAATTAACAGCTTTAGCGACAAGATTTTTAAAATTATTTTTAGATTTTTTTTTTAAAGAGACATGAGCAGAGATGGGCAAACCATGTCCGACAAGAACATCTTGCAGAGTCATTTACACCTATGCAAAGGGAATTTTAAAAATCTACCAGGTCAGAATCCTCTACTCATCTACCCTGTAAAAGAGACTTTGCCCACTTTTGTCCTGCTCAAGTGATACAAAGCACTTCAGCAACTCCATTACGCTGCTGAATTTCAAACACATCACATACAATTAGAGTGGGGGGGAGAGGAGGGCTTATTTTCCCCTGCCAAAAATGTCAACACCTGAAAATTATCTGTGTTTTTGTTGAAATTTCTTTTTCAAAATGTGTTGAGTTTTAATGAGCTAAATGCCCCCCAAATGAACATTTGCATTATGAAACCTCCAAAATTCTGGATGAAAACAAACTTTTTCATTAAATTTTCTGTTAAACTGAAGAGCCATTTTCTGGGGTGGCAGGCCGGGGGACAGAGACAGACAGACAGACATTTTGACAGAAATTATTCAACCAGCTTTACATTTAAGTGGGCTTGATATTTAGCAAAGGCTGAAGTTCCCATGCCCATGCCTGTGTTTCACTCCATATTGTCCTGCAGGATTGCCTTTACATATACATGAATTTTCTGAAGTAAATTTAAAATATGGGTTTGCTTGGTGAAAATCTCTTCCAGGTGTCTAAGGTAGGTAGGTAGGTACATGGCCCCCATCCCAGTATCTGAGCACCTCACAACCTTTAATGTATTTATCCTCAGAACACCCCTTTGGGGGTAGGGAAGTGCTATTATCTCCATTTTACAGATGGAAACTGAGGCACAGAGAGACTAAGGCCCAGAGCCTCAAAGGTATTCATATGCTTAGCTCCTATTGAAATCAATAGGAGTTAGAGACCTAAATATCTTTCAGGATCTGGGCCTTAAAGTGACTTGCCCAGGGTGACACAGGAAGTCTGTGGAAAAGCAGGGAGAGACCTGAGGACAGGTCTCCCACAACCCAGGTTGCTGCCCTAATATCTGGTCTGCTGAAGATTTCTGCTGATTCTTTGAAAACAAGACTGATTCTGTTATCAAGAGGGTTAGCTAGGGCTGGAAACACTGTGCTGTGATATGGGGGTTAGGGAAAACTAACAAATTCTTGTCAGAATATACAAATATATTGACCCATCAGCTCCTTCCCTGTACAAAAGCATTGAGGATTACTGGCTAGGGGTTGAGTGGTGGGGGAGGGGCCAGAGAAAGAAGCAGAGGTGATGATCCCAGCTCTTCTCCCTGTGGAGTGGGCAGACTACAGAAGAAATCCTTACCCTCATTGCCACCCTCCAGCTGGCACCCATGGGCTCACTGCCCCCAGCTGCACAGCGGGGTCGCAGAGCACTCTGAAGGAGTCCAGGTAACTCCCAGAAGATTTTATCTGTGGATTTGTCGCAGTGCTGGTGGGGAGCATGCCGTTCAGGGCCGCTAGTCCCCTGGCCTTGCCCACCTCATGCCAGAAGGAGGAAGGAAAGTGGCACTGTGGCATCCCACTAGTCCTCTCTCACCCTCTGCTGGTCCCACCATGGTTTACTCCACTCAGCAAGCAAGCAGGGGAGCATATGAGCCATCTGACCTAAACAGTATGGCAAGTGATCCCCTTGACAGACAGCTGAAATGCAGCTCACTCGAGAGACACGTTCTATCTGAGCCAGCGATTAACCCTTGTGAGAGGCTGATCCCAAATGCTTTCCACTAGCTACTAGGCACATGGTGGCACCTATTCTATTCCGATTGAAAAGGCTCCTTGGGAAGTGAATGTTTCCCCACTAGGGACACCTTCCAATCCGGGGGAGTTTAGTGTGACGATGAGCAACCCTTCCATCTCCAAGGTGGGGCTACCCCTTCTAACCCTGTGCACTGGGAGACTCACCAGCTCTTTGGGGAGGAGGGGCTAATCTAGCTGCTAAGAAGTCAGCTAATGTGTTCTCCCAAGGCCATTTCTGCACACTGACCTCCTCAAGCTGTATTCGTCCCCATAAGTAGCTCCTAATTTTGAACCTCTGCCCCTTTCTCCACCTAGGAGAGATTCCCACCAAGGGGTATGTGTTACAGGCAGGCTGAATTCAAAGGGGTTTATGATAGAAATTCCTGAATAAACTGATTCTTCCCTAGTATAGTTTCTAAAGATTTTTGAACTGAGCATTAAATCAGTTTAATGGGGACTATTGTGCCAAATGTAGATGTTAATTAGAGAGAAGCGTCAGTAAATTTACTGCCGCTGAAGTTACCCTCACGCCATTGTCAATACTCTGCTCCCACCTTCCAGGCCCTTCAGACTTCTATCCCTTCCTACTCACCCAGACTTCTCTTCGGTCACATTGGCCACCCGACACCTCACCTGTTGATTCGCCAGTGAAATCAATGTTCACCACTTGCTTGTCTGCTTCTCTCACAACTCACACTGGGCCTCCTCCTTCCCTAGCCTTCAGGAACATAACCCCTTAACCCAGCCATGAACTATATCCCTGCCTCACTACTACAATACTGCTGCAATAGGCCACCACAGGACAACTAATGCAGCCCCCTCCTTGGCCTGCGCTCCTTCCCATATTTGATGGCCTGTGCAATTCTACCACAGCAGGGAGGGTTCTCCCAAAGTGAAGTGCTCCAGGCCACACAATTTAATGGCATAGTCTGGATTAGAATTTAAGAGCTCCTGGTCCCCAATCCTGCATTGAAATCACTGGGCAACTTGTAGCTTTTCACTCCCTTTTCATGGTCACACTATGTCAGAATGGAAACTGAGGGACAAAGAAATTGTAACTTGTCTAAGGTCAGGCAAGAAATCTGTAGCCAAGCCAGGCACTGAACCTAAACCTTCCACAACCAAGTGCATAGCCTTAACCACAACACCATTCTTCCACCAGCCTTTCTTTTTAATGTTAAGTCACCCAAATTTGAAGAATTTGGCCTTAATTTTTCTGTGACTCAGCTTCCCCACCTGTAAAATGGGGATAATAAAATTTACTCCTTGTGTTAAGCACTTTGTGACCCTTCAACAGCAGGTAGCATACAAGTGCAAATTACCAAATAAGCATTTTGGATACTTATTCAATCCAAACCTTATAAAATTCATCTAGAGCTGCTGTAAATCTCTCCAACCAAGTGATATCTTGGGATATATAATTTTGAGCTAAGAACATCCCATTAATTATTAGATCCAGTTTTACTTGAAATCCTAATTTCCAGATGGACATTTAGGGAAAGAAAACACATACACACAAAAACAGAAAGATGCCAGGGACTGATTTTCATTTGAACATCTTATATTTATTTTGCTTCTTTATAATTATGCAAATCTCAGTGCATTTTTTCTAGTTAACTGGGTAATGACTAGCTTGGTAGCCAACGGAGTGCTGCCTTTTGAGAAAAGATAGCGTTTGAAATCAGGGGTTATGCGTAGAGCCCGCTCAAACAGGTCTCTGTGCCAAAGGCTTTGTTTTGATACTAGAAACATTTCCACTACAGCAGACTCTGATGATAGTCATGTGCGGGATTAGGAACTGACTCCATTCAAATAACAGACAGCTGTTTGGAGTGAAAACTCGTCTCTGTCAGTTTGCACTCAAAGAAGGCAGAAGCAAAAAAAAAAACCCTTAGGCCTGGGAATCATTGTGACTTAATCCCTCCTTTGGCAGGAGATAAAACTAGGGCTTTCCAAGGCTCTATAATTTCTTGCATTGACCTGGAAAGAGATTTCTCTATTCACTGGTGTGTAAACCTATTTTTTTATATTTACTACATGATGTACAAGGACTGAATCTCCAACAGAGAAAACATGCCATGAGGGGCCAGGAGCCTGGGAAGAAATTTAGTCTCAGTTTAAATAACTTAGTAAAACAGAGATACACAGTAGCTATGAAAGAGGAGGGCAGAGGATGTTAAAGCCATTCATGGATTGTTCTTCTAACTTACAACAGAAGGTTTTTTCATTCTCTGCTTCTACAGACTGAAGTAGGAATGAGGGCCAAGATTTCCAGAAGTGATGAATGATTTAGGTTGCTTCCATTTCGCGGTATCCAGCTTGAGATACCTTAAACGGTTCTGGTTTCAAAGGGTAGGTGCCCAGCATGTTCTGAAAAATCAGGTCCCATTAAGGAGTTTGAAGTTGGGTCCCCAATAACTAAGACATCCAAAAATTGCTAGTCTCTTCTGAAAGGCTGGATCAACGGTATCCCATCTCCAGCAGAAACCCAGAGGGAAAACATAAAACTGGACCAGAACTGTTTGCCAGAGACAAGCATGTACAACTGAAAACAGAAGGAAAGCCTGAGAAAGCATGAACTGCTCATAGAGAGAATATGTGTTTTCAGTCAGATTCACACACGGTGGGTGCCCTTGATAATGGAAGTTTAATTTCTGGATAGTTCACTGAAAAAACATGCTTTGCTAATGGCCCCAATGCAGTGAATGGCAAAACTCCCTTTCATTTCAAGGTGACCCAGCTTTAGCTTGTTGCACACCTAGAGTCTCTCCTTTTTCTCCCGTATTGTGACCTCCTTAAGGCTCATCTTCTAAGAGACCCGAGAATAATATTTAATCCATTAGAAAAGAAGGAACTAAAGGGTCCACCCTGAGGGCACTGACATATTAACCTACAGGTCAAGGCCAGGAGAAACATCCCCTGTAAACAAGTCACAACATCCAGCAATCAAAAGAGATCAACACAGTGGAATATAAAAAAAAAAAATGATACAGAGCCAATTTTACATAACATTTTCCCATTTTGTTTTGATTGGAAGCTGTCGTGTGTTTCCCTGTGGCCCAATGAATAGCCCTCTCATCACATCATACCTAACACCATTCATGTGCAGAGCTGAAGCTATGCCTGTTTGCCGTATTTGGAGGCAATATACTCAGCATCTTACAGGAAGGAAGGTCTTTTTTCTGAAAAAAAATAAAAAATAAAAAATACAGGAGTCAGGAGACATGGGTTTCTACTCCAAGCTCTATGCCACTTTCTGTGAGGCCCTGGACCAGTCACTGACTGTGCCTTAATTTCCTCATCTGTAAAATGGGAATAACAGTGTTCGTGTACCTCTCAGCAATGCAAAGAATGTATCAGCAAAACTGTAATGCGGGTATATGAAGACCCCAAACAGTTTAGAATTGACAAAAAGGAGATCTGTTATTTCGGTACAGGATCACCTAGACAACTCATCAGATTCCATCTCAAACAACTTCCTCACTCTCACCCCCCATGTCCCCACCTCACTGGAGCATGCTCAGTACAGCCATAGGGCTTCTAACAATAAATAGCTATTCTCACATTGGCCACCAGGTGGCAACAGGCATAACAAAAATACCTACAACATTACAGAAACCCTCTGAGAACAAAGCCACAGCTTTTGCATAGCTCTTACTTTGATCCCTGACCCTGCAGCTGAAGTCAGTGGGGCTCCATGAGCACACAGGTTTCTGGCCTTGCACACTGAATTTCAGGCTCAGGGCCTTAGATGGTGAACTCTTTGAGGCAGTGTGGCAGGGGGTGCCTCAGCAGCCTGTGCACCCCCTCCTGGTGAGACATGGTGAAGCAGCCTCTTCAACTCTGACACCTCCTGTTGACAGCCCTGCCAAACGTGCAGTGGCTATCCCTTCTCCGGACTCAGCGCTCCAGCCAGGTCACTTATAACCCCACCTCTTCTAGGGTGGGCAAAAGTCCAACAAACAAAAAGTCTAATGACCTTATGCAAGGTCTTCTGCCCCAGTCTGGGCTCAAGAGTCCTTACTTCCTGGCTTCAGGGGGCTTTTACATCCTTTTCGTGGGGGTAGGTAGGGGAACCCAGGCCCCCCCTCTACTCTGAGTTCCAGCCCAGGTATCCTGTATTAAATAGCTCAGGTCTGCTCCCTCAAACTCACCGTGACTTCCGGGGCTGCTTCCTACCTTCATCTGCCTCCAGGCCCGTTCCAGAGCTTTCTCTTTGTTAATGTTCACAGCTGACAACATTTAGCACAGAAGCAGTTACCTGTAACAAGCAGCTCTTACAGGGACTTTCAGAATTTTGGGAACTAGTTTCAGATTACTTTACAGCCATTAATGCATTAAGTCTTGCACCTCCAGAAAGCAGAGGATCATTAGACCCATTTTATAGACGGGGTATAGGAATAACAGAGAGGTTAAGGCCCATATTTTTTCTAAAAGAGTTCAGAAATGTGTGTCTTGATTTTTGGATGCCAAAGTCTCTCAAGCTGGACGCTATGCCTACACTGCAATTAAAAACGTGCACCTGGCCCATGCCAGCTGACTCAGGGTCACATGGCTTGGGCTGAAGGGCTGTTTAATTGCAGTGTAGATGTCCAGGCTTTGACTGCAGCCCAGACTCTAGGACCCTGTGTAGTGGGAGGGTCCCAGAGCTTGGGCTGCAGCCCAAGCCGGATCATTGCACCGCAAATAAACAGCCCCGCAGCCAGAACCCTGCGAGCCCCAGTCAGCTGGCATGAGCCAACCATGGGTGTCTAATTGCAATGTAGACAGACCCTCTAGAGGCATGCACCCAAAATAACTGGACACTGAAAGTTTGGGTTTAAATGACAAAGTTCCTATGCAGAGCAGGGTGAAATTTTGCAACTGAATTTTGTTTTTGTCCACAAAATAGGTTTTCACTGGAAATAAAATAATTGTCATTTTCAACCTTTTTTTTCCAAAATTTTCAAAGAGAAATTTCAAAAGAAAAAAAGTCATTTTGTTTTTAACTGAAATTTTAGATAGTTTTGTTTTTGAAATCTGATTATTTAATGTTGGTGTTTTGTTCCCCATCTCCCCCCCCCACCCACCCCCTTTCCCCCCCCCACTTCTTTGCCATTGAATACAACTGAATAAATAAGGGGTTATTTTTTCTTCCCGCTTTTTCTTTTTCCTTCTCTCCCCATCCCCCTGTAACTTTTCAAAACTTCATTGACTTTGGAAAAGTTATAGCAAGGCAAAAAGAAAAATGAAACTTTTCCACAGTTGAGGAAGTTTTGAAAAGTTAGAGTGGAAAAAGAAAAAGGAAAAATAGAAAACAAAACAAAATCTGGACATCATTCATTTTGTTGAACTAGGTGGCAAAAAGAAAAAGTGAGGGGATTTGGGGGAAAGCAAAAATACAAAATGTTCATTTGTTAAAAAAAATGGTGAAAATTCCTGAATAAATAAAAATTGTTCCAATTTGAACTCTGCAACATAGAAACCAACTTGAGATTTTGAATCTCCCCATTTTTCCCATCAGCTGTATTTCTATGTGACTTTATCCAAGCTCCTGTTTCCCATGATTGTTCTTTAGTATAAGTGCCATCCTTTTCAACAGAGCAGCTACTGCTTAGGCATAGTAGAATTGAATAAAGGATGCTGGCACAGTTCTAACAGTCTAACTCTGCCTTTCATTTCTCCTGTCTGCTTTGCAGGCCTTAACATTATTTGACTTTTTTTAAAGCTTAATTTAGTTTTGTTTGTATTATATGTTCTGTAGCTGCAAGATATTACCCCATCAACATTTCATTTTGAGGGGAATCTAAACCAATATGACAGAAAGCCAAGCTCCCTCCATACACCATGGCTTGTTAGATGCACAAAGTATAAATTGAAATAAGGGAACTGCTCTGTTCAAAGAATTGTTTATTTATAGGGTACTTTTCTAATCTTTATATTTAGGCTGATCAAAATATTTTCCGTAGACTCTCAAAAACCACAAGACACAACAGAAAGTACCCTCCTGTAAGATCACAAATCCTGGACCACAATGAGAAGACTATATTTGTATATTTCTTAATCCCCCCTATGCCAGGAGTCAGGATTTTCCTAGTGCTAAGAGGCAAAATATTATGGAAGTGTCTAAGAAGATCTGAGCTACCATACATCAAGTGCATGTGCTGTGAATATGGAAGGCATGGTTTTATCCCTTCATTTACCTACAGGAGGTTGCTACTGGAACTGTTCTGGTTTCTGTAGGGATACCAAGGAGTACTTGTGGCACCTTAGAGACTAACCAATTTATCTGAGCATAAGCTTTCGTGAGCTACAGCTCACTTCATCGGATGCATACTGTGGAAAATACAGAAGATGTTTTTATACACACAGACCATGAAAAAAATGGGTGTTTATCACTACAAAAGGTTTTCTCTCCCTCCACCCCACTCTCCTGCTGGTAATAGCTTATCTAAAGTGATCACTCTCCTTACAATGTGTATGATAATCACCACATAATGTGTATATGGCCCACTTTGATTATCATACACATTGTAAGGAGAGTGATCACTTTAGATAAGCTATTACCAGCAGGAGAGTGGGGTGGGGGGAGAGAAAACCTTTTGTAGTGATAAACACCCATTTTTTTCGTGGTCTGTGTGTATAAAAACATCTTCTGTATTTTCCACAGTATGCATCCGATGAAGTGAGCTGTAGCTCACAAAAGCTTATGCTCAAATAAATTGGTTAGTCTCTAAGGTGCCACAAGTCACCCTGTTCTTTTTGCGAATACAGACTAACACGGCTGCTACTCTGAAACCTGTAGGGTTACAGTTCATCCTCTACTAGATTGTCCTGTATAGGTCTAAAAATGGAATCACAGGGCAACAAGGATTTGGATATGATCAGGCTATCTCTATGTACACAGATGGCCCTCCATAGCCCTAGGTGAGACCTATAGATTCCAGGTTGTACGTCACTGAACCTTAAATGATGGGCTTGGTTTGCTGGGTTTGTGACTCCCGAATTACCCTGAGTTCACACACAAGCAAACACGCCAGATGAAAAGGGAGCAAACTCTGGTGTAACTAATAGCAGCCCTTCTCCATTCCCTTCTGCTCCTCAGTATTCCACCTCCCCCACCACCAGGTGCTAGCCCTTAGCTTTCCACCTACAAATGGACGACCTGCATCTCATCCCCTCCCATCTGACACGCTCTTCTCTCCTGCATTCCAGCCTCAGGGCAGGGCCTGCTCTTAGCATAGCCTCCTGATATTGTTAAGGGATTGCTTTGTCCGACTAATCCACCTTTCTTCAGCAGCAGAATGCTGCTCTGGATTTTAATGAGTCCCTAAACTCATTCTGGGGCCAAGATTCTCTAGAAAATCATGGGGAAAGCAGGGAAATTCCCAGAGGAGTGATATTAAGATACTATGGGCAGATCTTCAGCTCCTGTAAATCAGTGCCGCTCCTTTGATTGCAGTGGAGCTATGCTGATTTATACCAGCTGGGAATCTGGCCCTTTCGTGTAATTTATTGCGAATAGGTATCCATTTCCGTATCTTATGTACTTGTGATAATTTATGTGAAGACGGTAGCACTAGTCTGAGAGAGGAAAAATAGTAGGAGATAATGTTGAGCTTAAAACTGGTTGAATCTAAACCCTTCGCTTGCTGACAAATACCAACCATTAGGGAGCAGAGGGCAAACATAGGTATCGTCCAGAACCTGCAGTCTAATGCTGCGCACATCTATACTTATCTGTAAACTAGCTCCGTTGATCTGACACCACTACAGCTGCTTGTCCACCCCAAAACCCCAACCCATCTCCTAGCTTTCAAACCCTCCAATATATCCCTTGACAAGTGAGCCCCACTTACTCCCTGTTGTTTTCATTCTGCAGAGTCCATCTACCTGGAAATGCGTTAGCCTTGTAGCAGGTACCAAAATGTTACATTTATTGGCATCCGAGAAAAGCTTTTTCTCCAACTCTCGAAATGTATTTAAGTTTCTCTCTTTGTTTTACCTAACCAGAATAACACATTTATAAAACAAAACCACATTTTAAACTCATTGTACATGGAAGCTGCTTCACTGGAGGTTTTCTAAAAGAGGCTGGGTAGCCATGTGTCTTGGATAGTTCAGGCAAAACAAATCCTGAATCTTGACAGGGTTTGACTACATGACCCTTGTGGTCCCTTCTAACCCTGTCGTTCTATGAAACACCTAATTCTTATATGGTGCTTTCCATCAGTAGATCTAAAAGCACTTAAAAAGGAGGCAAGTATCATTATCCTAATTTTCACAGGTAGGGAAACTGAGGCACAGAGCAGTTGGGTCAAACCTTGCAAATACTAGCTATTGTGTGTAATACTATGGGGGGTACTCCCACTTTAAACAATAACACTGGCTAGTTAATAAAAGTATGGACTATGTCTGGAACACAAAAAGAAGAGAACATTTGCTGTAGTTATTTTATGAGTTTCTCATAAAAAATCTCAGTTTTAATCTAAGGGGTTGTTATTGGGTTTTTAAAATATTATTTTAACCCATTAATAAAATTAACTACCTTTATTTTCCAGTTTTGATTGTCTTTCCCTTCCATTTAACACCCATACTCAGAATCAGGAGGGAAGAGACAAAGAAATATATGCTGATAAACTAATGTAGGCAGTAAAAATAAAGAGTTTTCTTCATTCATATCAACACTGATCTGATTTTATAAACAACTCACTGAGAAATCTAGGTCAAGTTATCCAGGAAATTAATATGCCCTTTAGCAAAAATTTCTCACCCTGAATATGTATATATATATCAGCAGTGAAGTATATTTTTCATGAGTAATTAAGACATTATGGGTTTCTGGTTATTCGCAGATGTCTTATGGGAAAATGAATTATAAAGTTACAAGAATAATAGCATTCAAAGAACTTTTCCTCTTACTGCAATATTGATTTTCAGAACACAAACAAAGGCTCAGAAAAGCCTAATCTTGGTACTATACCTATTTTAAATGCCAATTGTTGAGTAAATAGATCTCTGCAGGGATATGTTTGAATGAAAAGGCCTTTGGGATTAGAGAATATTAGCCCAGTATTCAGCCTGAGACCTACTTTGTGAAGCTTCTTTGTTACTCTGTCAGCTATCTAAAGCCCTATATGATAGGTCTCAGCCCTGGTGATATTTATTCAAGTAAATCTAAGTATAAGAGTTAAGATGCAGCTGTTCTTACACTGTGGACATCTTTGGGTCTCAGTGTGTTTCAACTCGACACTGAAGTGCAGAACGTCTCAGAAGACTAATGAAGTATTCACCACTCAGGCCTTCAATATGTTTCTTAGCCATTTTCCACTGTCAATACTTTTTTTTCCTAATTAATTCTGGCCGTGTATAATTTTGCTCAGGCACATGAACTAGAGATTTGTTTACTTAGCGCTAGTTTGCACATAAGACACAAATTCTTCATGCGGCTAAGCCGGGCTCTCTAGTTTGCAATGCCAAATCCTGACCTTCCTCTGAAGTGCAGAGTGTTTATATTTTTGGATCACCAAGTCAAAGAAAATAAAGTTGTTTTCCACCAAACAGAAAAATATCTCTAGTTCTTTGCCCTTTGAATTGATCTTTGGAGTATCTTGATACCTGGTCATGAGTATAGAGGACAGCCTCAGGTCTGATTCTTCTCTCCACTGTCCTGATGTAAAATGGAAAGAAGAATCAAGCCTCTATAAATGTTGCCAGTGCCTGGGCCAAAGCCCACTGAAGTAAATGGGAGTCTTCCCACTGGCTTTGACAGACGACAGTGGATCAGGTCCCTAAACGCAAGGGTGATTTAATTTTGGATGCCGTTTAGAAGTGCTTGCGGTATATAATATAGTAAAAGCGAAGTATCTAATTAAAACCGTCAATAGTCCAGACTGGAGGACAATGAATTGTTTACATGCACCTGTGATTACTGTACTATAATTACATTAGATAAATGAAATGGTAAAAATGCAAAGTAATTTCCAAAGGAAAGCTTTTTTTAAAATACTTTATTCAGACATTCTTCATAGTGTACTGACTAAAAAGCAGAGCAATGCACCAGCCACAGGCTGCAAAAAAACACCATGAGAGGAAAGGCAATCCAGGTTCCCAATACTAGCCAAATTGGTCCTCAAATGCTGTTCATCTCCTTGCACTCTCTCTCTCCTGCAATCTGAAGGTAAATAGGAGTCACAAAATCCCAGGAGCTTTTCAATTTTCCATAGAGTCCCTCAAATGCAGCAGCTGATAAGAGGCCATGCAGGGTGTCAAAGTAAATATTGTAGTCATAGTGAAGATGCATGCCTAATGGACATAGATACCTGGAGGACAATGTTCCACCTCAGAATTAAGCTATGTAAACATATTATTTAATTGCTGGACCCATTAGGTTTAGTGTAGATCTGCTGAACTCAGATTCTAACAAACTGGCTGTTGTGATCTAGTTTCAATTTTTTGTGTGAGTAGAATCCACTTTAGTCCAATGCTTTTGAACTGTGAGTTGGGGAGTCCCTCCTGGAGAATACCATTCTGTTTCAAGATCACCTCCTTTCCAAGAGTGGGGAGAAGAATGGGATGTTGGTAGGTTCAGTGTACTAATTTCTGAGACGTAACGTGAAAACCACAAATAGCTGGGAGAAATGATAGAGAAACCCACAAAAGTAAAGGTGTTTATGCACGAGTTACTGAGTGGCATATTCTGTGGCCTCTGTTACGCATGAGGTCAGAATGAGGTCAGAATAGAAAATCTAATGGTCCCTTCTGGCCTTCTGCTATAATATTGATGAATAATCTAAACCATCTGATCCTCATAGGTCTGCAGAACAGAACTGGAAAATGCATGTAAAAAGTCTTTCTCATGATGTTTTGGTACTTCGAATGTGGTCCCATCTGAAACTGCGCAGTGTACAGGAGTGTTCCAGCATGTAAAAGAAGAGGGGATTATTCAAACTCTTTTGCACCTCAATAAAGCTGCTGTCTCAGCAAGGTTAAAAATTCAGGGTGAAGTCTTGGCCTCCCAGTGAAATTAACGGCAAAACTCCCATTGACGTCAAAGAGGTCAGGATTTCACTCCAGGTTTTCATTTGATCTGAACTGGTTTGCCTCGCAGTATTAAGAAAGCCTCATTAGAACGCAGCTGAAGCACTGATATCCTCCCTCAGCACCCAGCTAGATTGTCACATTCCAGACTCGGCTGTGCAGGGAGCAAAAGGAGTCCCTTACTCTCCTGCCTGGTCTGTGGCTCTGGCCAGGAGGAAAAGAGTGGAAGTTAGTCACCTGGTGCTCCCTGCTGTGCACAAGTAGGCAGTGAGAGGATGGGCAGGAAGTGGCTCAGATATAACCATAATGAGGGCCATATAAGTTACTACATAGATAGTGGAAAGAGTCTTGAATCTTCTATCCCCCACTCAGTGGTCAGAGTAGCCAGTCAGGTGCACGGGAAGGAGTAAGCTGCTCCACAAAAGAGGATGAAGTAACTTGTTGCCTCCCCAGAGCAAGAGGTCTTCACCTGGGACAGTGGCTCTCAACCTTTCCCGACTATTGTACCCCTTTCAGGAGTCTGGTTTGTCTTGCGTACCCCAAATTCCACCTCACTTAAAAACTACTGGCTGACAAAAGCAGGCATAAAAACACAAAAAAGTGTCACAGCACACTGTTATGAAAAACTGATGACTTGCTCATTTTTACCACATAATTATAAAATAAATCAATTCAAATACAAATATGGTCTTTACATTTCAATGTATAGTATACAGAGCAGTATAAATATGTCATTGTCGGTAAGAAATTTTAGTTTGTACCAACTTCACTAGTGCTTTTTTATGTAGCCCATAGTAAAATTAGGCAAATGTCTAGATGAGCTGATGTACCCCCTGGAAGACCTCTACGTACCCCCAGGCTACCCATGCCCGTGGTTGAGAACCACTGTCTTGGAGCACTGTAGCTATACAATCTAACCCTGAGTGATTTGCCCAGCGTCATAAAGGAAGTCTGTGGCAGAACTAGGAAGTGAAAGCAGATCTCAAGCCCTAGGCCAATACCTTAACCACCCTTCCTTTTTGCTTATGAGCAAATATTTTCAAGTGCAGAACAGTTACATACAAACCATCTGCTGACAAAGCATTATTCTTGAAGCACGCCGTTGTTCCTGATATAGGCATGATAGAAATCAGTAGCTCCACAACGGATTGCAGTAAGATTCCATAGCAGTTCAGAACAATCAGTCAAAGCACATTTTAACCAAGGACAGTTCCCTCTTAGAGCAAGTCTGATAAAGAAAAAGGAGGCTTTTGTTTCCCCCACCCCCCACCCCAGGGCATTGCATAAAATCAATCAGAACTTAGTTGAAGTGTGACAGTGATGTTTAATGGGTAAAGCAGCAATCTGGCAGTACTCAGGTCTATGGGGTCCTATATTTGGCTCTGTCTCTGATTTCTTTGTTTTACCTTGGTCAAGTCATTTAACCTCTCTGTGCCCCTTTTGTTAAATGTTCATAATGATACTTACCCTACACTTACCTCGCAGGAGTAGAATGAAAATGAACTAGTTTGGCGAGCAGTTTGAATTCCCTATATAGAAGATACTGCATACCCCAAGTGTTACCATTATTATCAGATCTCCTGGCTTGCATTTGAAAAGCGTGTTGTTTTATTTTAACAGCAAACACCAGCTGCAATGTTGTTTGTTTCCACAGATGTCCTAATGCCTTTTTAATCACTTCAACTGACCATGAGAAATCATACACACACAATTCCAAAGGTAAGATCTTCTGCAAACACAGGGCTTGTTATGGTAAAGTATTTTTTTGAATAGAACACTGGCTGATTGATTGTAGGAATGGACAGAAGGTCACTGTTAGCAAGACTGAAGAGAACAACCTGGGCAGAATCCAGAAATTAATGCAGGTAAATAAGATGGTGCATTTCTATGAAAAGCTTTCTGAATAAGCAATAGTCTTGCAAATAAATCCTTTCTGAAAGTGGCGGCTTACATTATTCTTTCCCAGGCAGGATGCTACATGTAAAGTGGGGTTACATGATGACTGTTTAGTGTTTTCACATCAAGTATTTGAACAGACTAAATGAAATTACAGTCCAAACTGGGCCAAAACAGTAACACTTTCTACATGCAATATTTATCTGGACAGGAAAGAAACATACACCCATTTATGGAAGGTCATTTAGAACTTGATTTCTTTTATTACCCATTACCTATTGTCCACTGACGTCAACGGAAAGACTAGCATCAGGCTGTGTCCATTAATTCAGCAAAACACTTCAGTACATGCTTAACTTTAAGCACATGCTTAAAATCAGTGGGACTTAAGCATGTGATTAAGTGCTTTGCTTAACTGGGGCCTTAAGAGCAGAACAAATAGTGAGGGGAAAAAGCATTGTGCAGATTCATTTAGACTGGAAAATCAATTTGGATTTGATCATGGTCACTTCCTGTGACTGCTCAATGGTTGAGCTACACTACCATGAATTCTTGCTGAAAGCGAATGCTTGGCTAGTCAGTGAAAGCTAACCTGGAACTGTAGATTCTAATGTAATATTGAAAATTCATATTGTGTTCAGGATTCAAGTAACTTGCTACCAGGAACTGAGAGCTTCTTTCTCTTTGTACAGAGCCCTTCACACTATGGACACTGCCAGAATTAAACGGTAATAATTAATGAATCAATAATAGCATGGCGCAAAACTAAATATCAGATATTTGCACTGAACAGTTTACAAGCTATTCATGTAGCAAAACAAATTACTGAATAATCTCAAATCATTGATAAATACAAGAATGGTGCTAGTTGCGCACATATATTTTGTGAACAGAAAGTAAGAAGAAACTTGAGGAATTATTCAATCAACTCTACTCACTTGAGTCTTGGGTAGGAATAAATGGTAAATTTTCAGAATGGAGAGGGGTAACGAGTGGTGTTCCCCAAAGGTCAGTCCTAGGACCAATCCTATTCAACCTATTTATAAATGATCTGGAGAAAGGGGTAATCAGCGAGGTGGCAAAGTTTGCAGATGATACTAAACTGCTCAGGCTTGTTAAGACCAAAGCAGACTGTGAAGAACTTCAAAAAGATCTCACAAAACTAAGTGACTGGGCAACAAAATGGCAAATGAAATTTAATGTGGATAAATGTAAAGTAATGCACATTGGGAAAAATAACCCCAACTATACGTACAATATGATGTGGTCTAATTTAGCTACAACTAATCAGGAAAAAGATCTTGGAGTCATCCTGAATAGTTCTCTGAAGACGTCCACACAGTGTGCAGTGGCAGTCAAAAAAGCAAATGGGATGTTAGGAATCATTAAAAAAGGGATAGATAATAAGACTGAGAATATCTTATTGCCCTTATATAAATCCATGATTTGCCCACATCTTGAATACTGCGTACAGATGTGGTCCCCTCATCTCAAAAAAGATATATTGACATTAGAAAAGGTTCAGAAAAAGGCAACTAAAATGATTAGGGGTTTGAAACGGGTCCCATATGAGGAGAGATTAAAGAGGCTAGGATTTTCAGCTTGGAAAAGAGGAAAATAAGGGGGGATATGATAGAGGTATATAAAATCATGAGTAGTATGGAGAAAGTGAATAAGGAAAAGTTATTTACTTGTTCCCATAATATAAGTTATTTACTTGTTCACATAATATAACTAGGGGCCACCAAATGAAAGTAATGGGTAGCAGGTTTAAAACAAATAAAAGGAAGTTCTTCTTCACTCAGCCCAGTCAATCTGCAGAACTCCTTGCCTGAGGAGGTTGTGAAGGCTAGGACTATAACAGGGTTTAAAAGAGAACTGGCTAAATTCATGGAGGTTAAGTCCGTTAATGGCTATTAGCCAGGATGGGTAAGGAAAGCTGTCCCTAGTCTCTGTTTGTCAGAGGGTGGAGATGCATAGCAGGAGAGAGATCACTTGATCATTACCTGTTAGGTTCACTCCCTCTGGGGCACCTGGCATTGGCCGCTGTCGGTAGACAGGATACTGGGGTGGATGGACCTTTGGTCTGACCCAGTATGGCTGTTCTTATGTTCTTGGAATGAGAAGTTGGAAGACGCCTGACCCAGAGACTTTGGGAGGCTGTTCCATACATAGGGGACAGCTGAGAAGAAAGCATAAAAATGGGAGAAGGAGCAGGAAGAAGAAAGGGTGGAGAGATCGTTCTAGTTGGGAGAGAGAAGATCGTGAAATGGGAGACACTGAAAAATAGTGTCTGTGATGTGGTCAGGAAATGAGCTGGCATGGCCTTAAAGGCACATATGATGGAGTGTCCACTTCACACAGGACTGGAAGGGGTTAAGGTGGCCAGGTAAACCTATTAACTCCACAGGCTGCACTTGGAGGAAGAGGATTGTAAGCAGGCTCAGCTGGGAAGGAAGAGGCAGGGCTAATATAAGCCAGGAAGCTGGTAACAGAGCGGGGTTACAGTCACTCTCTGGGAAGATGGAGGAGGGTTTGAAGCTGGTACACCCAGAGCAAGGAGGGAAACCAGGAGGGGTAAGAAGCAGTCCAGGGAAGGAGTAGTGAGGGCTGGAACAGTAAAGCCCAGAGCTGCTGGGTTGAGTGTCCCTGGACTGGAACCTGGAGTAGAGGGCGGGCCCAGGTTCCCATACCAGCCACTGAAGGAGCAGCACCTGACGCAGTGAATGGGAAGACTGCCCAGGACTGCTGAAGGAAAGGCTTTGATACCCTGGAAGGGGGAAAATGCTGAATGACCTGTCCAGGGGGGACTAAGTGACGAAGAGGACACTATGGTTTCTGGGGTGAGAGAGGGACTGCAGACCAGAGAGAGAGAGAGACGGTGTGATGGTGTGCAACCATGGGAAGGGGTGTCGACCTCAAGAGCTAATCCCCAAGTGACCGGGAGGGGGCACCATACCTGTGGTGAGCTGCGGACCCCATCCCAGCAAGGATGAGAAGTTTAAAGTTGATAAGGTAAAGGGAAGCCACAGGATGGATCCAAAGAGGGAAGCTACATGGCCTGGTAGGTGGGTAATGAGCTGCATGGAACAATAATAATGCTATTAACAAACTCTGACCTAACTGCAAATGAAACCTAGCAAAGTCAGAAGCAATTCAATGGTGATCACGAGTGATGATTGGTGATTTGTGAATAGGGGTGGACTTAAGCATGTGCTAAAGTGATTTTCTGAATCAAAGCACAGGGCCCTGAAGTTTCCATCCTTCTATTCTGTGTGCAGATGTTGCTATGGGAGTGCTATATAAAAAAAGGATGGCTATATTTATATGTATATATAGATGACAGTTAATATAAATAGTGCTGTCCATTGGGACTATACCAGTATTTAGCATTGCTCATACGTTGCTAGGTTCAATATAGTGGTTATGTGCTACAACTGGCTTCCTGAGTCCAGCTCTTACAAGATGTGACTGAACCAAATTTGTTATGAGAGCTTAAGTCCTAGGAAGAAATAACGACTTTTCTGCTGTAAAGTTGCTTTGCATCTAAAGGTACCAACCCCATGTTTCAGAACACACAAACTGAACCCTATTTGTCTGTTCACATCTCACCAGGTCCAGCCAAGGCTGAAGTAGCTGGGATATATCTGGCAGGTCGTAGCACACAGCAGCACTTAAGGATGCCTAGTGCTGCTGAGTGTGTGTAACAAAAAGGCCTATGCAGTAAAGAGTAGTTCAAAGGCCTTGTTTATGTTGTAGCAACCAGGCACGGTACTAACAAATTTCAACAGGACTTTATTTTTAAAGTGGAAACCTCTTTACCAAGCTGCTGCTGCACTCTCAGTAGCTCTCACTCTGCCTCTTCAACTCCTCCCCCTTCCTGTTTCCTGTCCTTTCAGACTCCCAACAGCCAGCGCTCCCAGATCTAATAATTACAAGCAGCATCTAAACACCACATTCCCTCCTCTCTTAAGAAACTCTCTCAATTAAAATAAAGATGCTCCCAGTTCTAATAATTACAAGCAGCATCTAAACACCAGAGTTTACTCCTTAGTTGTTTCAACATCCCCTACTTTCTTCAAGCATGACCCATGGAACTCAAAATGTGGAAGATTTACCTTCACAAATAACATTATGTCAGCATTTTCAGGTGCTAAATTAGTTCTTTTCTCAGTAACCATCGAGTCAGCAGCACTACAAATTGTTTCAGAGTAAGCCCCAGTGAGTGGGCAGGAAATTATAGGCAAGCTATTTGTGCCAGCCCGGACCTAACTTGTTTCTTTTCACACTGGCCACAAAGAGAGCAATGTTTCACCAGGGGTTAGAAGCCGTACACTCCAGAAACTGCTGCTAGAAATTGCACCTGCCACAGAAAGAACTCCAGGGGAAAGAACACATGGGCTTAACACTCCTAAGTGTATCAGAAGGAAGAAGCTGATCTTGATGTGGCTTTTCCATGGAGACCTCTGTAGCACAGTGCCATGGAGAAAAGGAATCCGCGAAATGTACAACCTCTCCTTCCAGCTCAACACTTAAAAACAAAAAAAAAAAACCCCCTATGGGGTTTGGGAAATGCATTGTTGCTGCTTTCCATCAGGGTTCGTGGGAATACTATCAAAAAACGACCATATTCCACAGCCATACTGCCATGGACCACTTCTGATGGTGGAATTTCACCCATGTGCAGAGAACCAGCGTAAGCGCTGTCCCACTTCAGCCCTTCTGCACAGAGTGAATTTTACTCTCTAATCTCTCTACTATAGTATTTAGTAATAAGGGATTTAAAAAAAAAAGCTGCAGAAGTGTACTTATAAATGACTGTTTCCCTGTTTTCAGCCAGTTCAGAAGGTTAGGCGTGTTTTCCTTCCCCACTGTATTTATTTATTTCAAGAGTTTTCCACACAGTTACTCTTATACTGTATCCAGTTCTTAATTAAAACTGCTTCAATTTAGCACTGAGCCCATTTAACTTGATTAGGCTGGATCAATAAATTACACGGCTGTTTTTGACAGTTCTGAAGAATGTGTACAGGAAATGTTGCTTTTTGAAGCATTCAGTAGGAAGTACCCCAGACGCACAGATGGATAGCATGTGTCCTACCAAATTAAACGGAGCTGGGACTGTGCACACAGAACAAAACACTCTATCCTTAGTACTGAAAAGCAGTGTAAAAATTACAGGCTTCCAGGTGATGACATTGGTGTAACCTAATATCTCCACTGATGATATACCCTTATTTCAATTACCTAATGATTTTTTGTTACTATATTGCTTTCTTGAATTTAACAACATGTGGGGAAAAAATGTAAATGATCATTTTCTACATACTGGAGTCTCTGTTTTCATTTGGTGTCTTGTTTCATTCATTTTCTTGTTTAAATGCTGTTCTAGTCCACTATGTTGGTGAGGTTTTAAACAAATATATGACCCCCTACAAATTAGGAATTAGGTTTCTGGTTTCCTGTTGAAACTGATTGACTCTAATAAACCCCTACCCCATTGAAAGATCCTGACCCTGACTGAAGAAATCTCTTAAGCGTGTGCTTATATTCATCCATGTCCAGGAAAGCATTTAAGCATGTGCTTAATATGATTTCAATGGGACTTAAATGTACTTAATTTTTCTCCTAAATTGGGGCCCCTGTGGTGCACCTCCTACTCTGAGGTGCTGACTGCCTTCAACTCTCAGATGCCAAACAGGTCTGGTTGTGCAGGTTACCTCTTGGTCAGCACCCTGGGGATTGGAGTGGGGACCTCCAGAGCTAATAGAATGAGCTGTGACAGAATAGAATGAGTTTAAGAACCCAAGGCTCTGCAGGTGGCTGCTGTAACTCATATCCTCTGTGGATCAGCACTGAGTGGGACCTGTAACACACACACTCAACACTGGATTACACAACATTGATTTTTTTCCCCGCTTCAGTTGCAGATGGTTCTATAAACTCCTTTGCACTCTCTGTGAGTGCTGATTTCTGGTAAGAAGGGGCTTTGGAGGGGGTTCAGTACTTCTTTATCTTCTTTTGTTGTTGTTGTCATGTTTTAAACACAAACAAAATCTGATTTTTTTACTCCTAAACAATGCACCTAAAAACAACCACCATAAATCAGGAGAAAAGTAAACTCTGCAAAATGCAAAGTCTTAATGTGACTTAAAGCTAATCAGGATAAGGCATTAGATAATGCACTGAAAGAACAATTGAGCATTAGCAGGGGATTGACTAGATGATCTCCCAGGTGTTTTCCATCTCTAATGCCTATAAATCTAGTTTGGTCCTTCTGGAAAAACAGCATGGCCACAACTTGCTTTGGTGTTTGTCTTGGTCATGTACTTGTATACCATCATGTGTAAATGAGAGAAGAACAGATTATTATCCCCACATTTTACAGCTGAATAAATTAGGTTCAGAAAGACTAAGACTTGCTCAAGGTCCAGGATAGAGCTGGGAACTGAACCTAGATCCTGCTGGACCTGCACCCCAGTCAGCTATCAGCAGGGTTAGAAGTTTTTGCAGTCAGCTGGACTGACCTAGACAAAAAGTCTCTCATTTGAAATGTACCATCCTTAGAGAAGGTGCCCATGTAGCCAGGAACCGGAGGGTATACTGAGTTTCTACAGCCAGGCAATGCATGGATATTTTTCCCACCATCACACCACATGGGACATTAGTGCCACTTCACATATTTAGGCAATAAAGTATTTAATACGCTGTAGCAGAAATGAGACTGTAATAGCATTGAAATCAGTTTGCCACAGAAGGCACTGGCAGTCTGCCATGGTAATTGAAACAAGAAATCAACATCAGTTATACTTGCAATTATGAGACTAGTAATAAAAGAACTCCCAAAGACCTGCATTTGACCCACTGCAAAGAATGGATTCTTTTCTGAAAAATGTTGCAAAACAGTCAATACACCAGGATACACCTTTTTGAGCTATTTGTTTTTAAACTGGGAGGATAACTTTTCACAGCAGTTATAGGCCACTGGTGTTTCTGACCTACTGGTGGGAGGAGTATAGATTATTCATTGTTTGAATGACAGCAGCTCTGATCGGGGATCAGAGCCCTATGGTGCTGTCAGACCTCATGTGCTGTGTCCAGTCCCAGGGAGCTCATAATTTATGACAAGATGCAGTAAGTGAATGAAGCCAACAAGTGTGGTGATGGGGACAAGATAACAGTAAAACAAGCGTGTATTTGCAGAATCCCTTCCCATGGAAACTAGGGATGAGAACTAAACTGCCCCTTCCCTACCTACCTGCAATGGTCTGACTGTATCAGAGATGTTTTCAGATTGGACAAACATTAGAGCACTGTCCTGAATTGCTTGTGGGATTCTAATCAGTGAGCTAGTCAAGCAGACCTAATGCATGAGCCATTAAGTCCTTTCCTTTCTCACCTGACAATATGTGTGTGGAAGAGAAGGACCTTCTCCTTCCTCATGGCTTCCATGATTAGTGGCGATAAAGATGACTTGCACATTTTCCGGGTCAGTGGGAGAAGAGAACCTTCAAGCCCCTTCCTCTTTGTATGGATAGTGGAAGAAAAGTCCTATAGGCCCAACCACATGGTACAAGCAAAGAAGAAACCTGTAGCCCAAGACCTGATCCTCCCTGTTGAATGTGACTCAGAGGAGTCCTGCTAGCCTAGCCCATGTCCCTTTAGCAGGATGAGGTTGGAAGAATCCCCTGTCACATTAGAGAAAGAAGAGGCAATGGCCCGATGGTGCTGGCTGCTCCTGCTGACCCCAAGTTACCAGGGAAAGAAAGGGACCCAGGCCAGCTGCACAGGTAGAATGAAGGCCAAGCTCAATGTTTCCTGCATGAGATGGACCGTGAGTCCATATTAGAAATATCTAATTGACTAACATTTTCAACAAAATTTTTTAGGCATGACTCTTCATGGCCTTGAGTTGGAAGAGTGGCAGTGGCCCCTGAATATAGAAAGCAAAATGTTGACATGGGGCTTATACAAGCTCCCAGCAACTCTCTTCAGTTCCTCTGTGCCCCAGACTTTAAGGACATTTGTTACAACAGGACTTATCTAAGGGTCCAAATGTTACAACAGGACTTATCTAAGGGTCTGACTGAGGGATTCTCATGCCCAATTTTGCTGTTCACATCCCTCTCTATTTCTGTTTCTACACAATTCTAAAACGAGTTTCTTGCCCATTTAAGGAATCTTTGAAACGGAAGCTCTCCTTTTACCCACAGTGCCCAAGGAGCAGTGGCAATGCAGGCTAACCCACCCTATCCTTCCAGCATGCCCCAAAACCTAGTGGTGGGACAGCCTCGAAAAATGGAAATCTCCACTTCAGCCATTAACCTCTGTGCTAAGATTGCCAACAAGGGACCCTGTGACTTATCCCCATTGGAGGATAGTTTTTAAAATATGGACATTTGCACCGTGGTGACTGTGCTGAACAAGGCAGGGTTCTGGTAGTAATGGTTTTCCATCACTACCCACCTGGTCTGGTGTCAAAGCAATGACTAAGGCTACTTCTTCACTGCCGCTGGGGGTGTGAATGGCCGCTCATGTAGATGTACCTGCACGAGCTGTATACTGGCTAGCTCACTAGAAATAGAAGTGAGGTCACCAGGGTACAGACTTTGGTGCTGGCTGGACAAACCTGCCTGAACCCCCTGTGTACATACCCCCTTTTCAGCCCAGGCTGAAACCCATGCCACCATGTCCTCAGTGACAAGTATCAGGGGGTAGCCGTGTTAGTCTGTATCCACAAAAAACAACAAGGAGTCCGGTGGCACCTTAAAGACTAACAGATTTATGTTATTTTTAGCAAGCTAGCTAGATTAAAGTTAGCGGTGGTACATCTAAACAAGCTGCAAATCACACCCCCAGTTGCAGTGCCTAAGGTCTTATTCACACCAAAAAGTTGTAGCTCTTTACTATACTAGTATAGCTAAAGCAATATAATCCCCACTAGTGTGCATTCAGCTATACCAATATAAAGGAGCTTACACTGGTATCGCTTATTTCAGGTTGGCAAGAGGAATAAGCCCTAGTCTACCCTTAAAATTTAGATCGACCTAGCTACATCACTCAAGGATGTGAAAAATTCAGATCCTATAGCTCCATAGTTAAGCCGATCTAACCCTGGTTTAGACTAGGTCAATGGAAAAATTCTTCCATCGATCAAGCTACCACCACTTGGGGAGATGGATTACCTACATTGATGGAAAAATCCCTTTCAATAGCATAGGAAGCTGGAGCACCCATAGTGTAGACATGCCCTAAGTGTCACCAGTATAAGTATACAGATATAGCTCTGTCCATTCTAGGAGTTGTACTGGTATAACTATGTCAGCGAAGAAAAAAAAAATCACATCCCTATCTACATAGTTATGCTGGTACAAAACCTCTGTATAGATCAGGCCTTGGAGATTAAAGTCTCCACATCCCATTTCCAAGACTATGAAACTGCCTGAAACAATCCCTAAATGAATATAAGAATGATGGATTCCCAATACAACTATTGACTAGAAAAGCCTTTAAGAAGGTGCATTCTTAGATGATTTCCATATTTAGAAATTAAAGGGAAATCATTATCAGAATTAGCCAGCTTTGTGAATCCTTAAGAATAGAACCAGAACTTTACGATAGACCAGTATATTGCTATAACATCAACAATATAAAGCCACAAAACCCATTGAGGGTTTCTTCTCGTTTTATGCTACATAAGTGAGAAAAGCTGATCTGCATGTTTCTATAATCAGGGAATGTTGCCTGTTTCCTGATTCTGGTGCCAACTCCCCATTTACATTTCAACCAAAATGTTACAGTTCATTAATTTTCATAGACTGCAGGAAAAATATGTAGCACTGAGGTGTTCGCTGCTACAAAATAAAACAAAAATTGCTGTAAAATAAAATAATGCAAACACACACAAAAGAACCCATGCTTGGACTGACATTAAAAAACATCTCTCTCCTTGCCATATTTCACAGCTGTTGTGTTACACTTGGGATCACTCCCGCCACCTATTTTGAATATAATTGGAAGACCTCATTTGAAGTCTGATGAAATTTCATCCCTATTCAAGAGGATGTCAGGTGCAATAAGTATCTTTTCCGGACAAAGAAAAGCAGCTAAAAATGAAGTAGTGAAGGACATACCTGGAACAAGTGCTCGTTTTAAAACAACTGGCTGCTCAGCCATCTATGGACAGAGCTGAGCTGCTTTTTCCCATTAAAGCAGCTTTTCAGTATTTGTTCAGATACATTTTGTTCCCATAAAATGTTCCACTCTTTGCATTTATTTCTTCTCTCTGCATTGCTAAGTTTGAACAGCAGGACAAACCAAACGTAGTGGGTGGATTTTACTCCACCACTGGAGGCATCAAGATATTTGTGGTCAGTTTTTCCCTACCAAATGGATGAGCTAAAAAGGTACAGGGTCAAATGCTGCTCTGATATACACCCTTGAAACCACACTGATGGTAAGTGATGGTTGAATTTGACCCCTTCCTGTGCAAGCTGCTCCTGACCACACCAGCAAACATAACAGAAGTTTCACTTGCTTGAATGACACTGAAAACTTGGTATCTTGCCATATTTGTTCACTGCGATGTTGTAAGCCAAATAGTAAATAACTTCTAACTTCCATTAGTGATCTATAATATCAACATTATTTTACATTTGTCCAACTTATTTCTGTCCTTTGCATACTCTTGATCAGGAGAAGAGCGGAGGGTCAAATGTAGCCTTGCAAACTCTATTCACTCATTTGCCCAAAGTAAGTCTCTGTAAGTGTGCGAGTTAAATATATACAAAACACACAACAGGTGACTAGATTTTTGTGCCTGGAATTAGTAAAATCTGGTATAATAGTGCATGTAGCCCCACCAAAAACAGCCAGTGAAAGTTTAATCCACTAGAAGAAAGCTATACAAATTGTTTGGCAACCCCTGTACTCAGACAGGGTATCAGAATCTGGCCCTTTCTCATACTGAGTAGCACTTTACTCTGTGTGAAGTCCCATTAAAGTCAATGAGGCAGATCCTCAGTTGGTGCAAATTGCCATCGCTCCGTTGAAGTCAATGCAGGATATGCTGTATGTGGACCACTTTTGGATTACAGTTTTATTCAGCATGAGTAAGGACAGGACTGCCATAAAAAAGCATAGAACGTAGCAAGAAACATGTATTACACTGGATTTTATCCCCTGTATGCAACTCCTTTTACATAGCTGGAGGATGTTTAGAGATACCTCATCAGAAATGATTCCATCCCAGATGGACAATTTAACATACATATTTACAGATATGGAAATAAATCTGAAAACCCCTTAAAGTGCATGTTATCAGCTAGTGCCATAAGTAGAGTTGATTTTTATGGGAAGATCTGTATGATTAACAGGAGTCAGAGGATCTAAACTCTGTTCCGAGCTGTGAAACAGACTGCTTGGGGAACACTGGTCAAGTCACAACTTTTCTGCCCTTTGGTTTTTCCAGTCTGTAAAATGGGATACATATATTTATCTAACCAACAATGGTGTTAGGTGGCTTACTTTATCAGTGTTTATAATATACTTTGAGATCCATGGAGTACTATTATTATACATACATATATTGTAGTAATATATGTAAAATGTAATGGTCTAGGTTTACTTGGTTCTGCCTCAGTGCAAGGGATTGGACCAGATGGTCTCTCAAGGGCCTTTCCAACCTTACATTTCTATGACTACGATTAATTTATTATTATTGTTATTAGCAATTTATAGCAGTCCTCACTAATGCTGGTGAATTTAGGATTTTTTTCTGTTTGTGAATTTTTGGCAAGCTGATCCTAACTTCTGAAAGTGTAGTTGTAAGTACAGTCCAGACAATGTGGACAAACAGCCTTCTGCCTTTGGGTTGTTTGCAAAATGTGTATTATGCGTGAAATTCACTCCCAGAGAGAGGGCTAGGACAAGGTATACTTGTCACTTAGCTCCCACGTTGAATGTTTGTGTGAGTTAAATAGGCTTTGTACTGGCACAGTGACAAATTTCACTGTCTTTCTGGCATGTGACTGGTCTCTTAAGTCAGGTGGAATTGCTTCTGCTCCCTGGTTTGATGATTCATTATTGTTCAGGTTTAAAAAATGTATGACAAAATGATGAAGCAGAAATAATCAGCAGAAAATAGTGACTAGATGTTGTACCATCTAGTCCCTAGTTCATGCATATATAGCTGGTTCACATGCATGATATGGGTATTGGTGTAGGGTGAAATTCACACCTGTACAGAGAGGCAATGCAAGGCCTAAGCAGCACCTAAATCCTACGTTTTCTTCTTCTAGCCTTGGTCCCATACATAAGGGTTGACTTGTCAACTCCTTCACCAGGGAGCACCCTAGTTCATGTAGGGTGTATAAAGGACTCATTTCATAGCTTTCTTTGGCAAAGTTGTACAGCCAGCTGCCAGCCTGATGCCAACACTCCTCCTTTTTCAACTGGGCTTGGGACCAGCTACGGCGGAGTTCTTTCTCAAAATAGGGCTTCAGTGGGACTTAAATGTTGTGCTGGCCATCTGCACAGGGTGAATGCCACCTATAAAGACCAGCCAGTCCCTCATACAAAGACCTATTCATGTGAATGATCATAAATAGTGAATAATAAGAGGTGCGAACATAGTCAAACCATAGAGTTGTCTGGAATCTGAATGGATGGATGCTTACAAACACTGATTTTGTAGTATTTTGCATCCCACACTGTGTTTATATATCAGTTTATACAGAGGATGATGTATAAAACATGCACACACAGAGTGATTATTATGATGATCTTAGCACACTTGTGGAAGTTGAATGAAAACTAATGTCAGACTCATTTTGCATTCAACTATGGCAGAGCAAGAAATGTGGCTGCTAATAAAGGCAGATTTGGCAGCTGCAGAGCATTGGCAGTGGTGCAAGATTTCTTAGCAAGCTACTGAATAGCTCCAGCTGTGAAGAGCTTGAAATTTATCTTGAAAGTACTAAACGACAGCTGTCCTGATCTGCTGGACCACTTGCCTGTCTTAGAGATGATGATTTTTTTAAACAGAAACTTATAAGCTTATGTTATATTTTGCCCCTTTTATTGGCATAATAACAAAAAATAAATAAATAAAAAAAGCACATGTGGGAGGATAGCTAGCAGGTATGATCAGATAAAAGCTGGTATGATGCTTAGCAAACGCTATTATGCTGAACTGTGTCAGAGGCATATGAAGATTGCTGCGAGACACATGGTTTGCATTATGTCAAGGGTCTGAAGTTTGCCCTACTTAATAAGTCATACTGTTCCTGTGTCGTCATGCTCTGTTAGGCAGGTAAAACAAAACGCTCTTTATTACAACAGCAGTGAAATTAGCAAAGAGAGAGCAAACCATTCCCACTCTCCAGCCAGATTTCTTTCACCAAATAAGTGTCTTTATCTTGACAAACAAATGGCAGCGATATATAACAGGACAAAGAACTAATTGGTGGCTGTTGTATATTGTGCTAGATTAGAAACAGTGTTAGGCCCAATCCCGCAAAGCACATAAATACATTCTGAACTTTGTGGGAAGTGGATTCAATGGGATTACTCCTACACGTAAAGTTAAAGATGAGTTTCGTTGCTCAGTTGCGGAACTAGGGCTGTACACTGCTTCAGTCAAGCAGTAAATGCAACAGCAACCGATGAAGGTTTCTTCCTGTTGACTATTCAACTTCCTGCTGTTGAAGGTCAGCGAGACTACTCATGTGCTTAACGTTAACCACGTGCTTAAGTGCTTTTCTGAGTCAGAGCCTTCATTAGTTTTCATTCTATTGCACTGCTGTCATATCATCATCTGGACTCTCCTCACTGACTTTTGCACAGTAACGCATGTAGGAAGGCCTAGAAGGGCACACAGCTAGAAGCTGTGTTGATGGAGGATACATGGAGGTGAAGGGAGATCATGAGTAAGGAGATAGTTTAGCTAGGATACTAGTGGGTTTGGAAAAGATCCAATTAAATGTGTTCAATTTATGGGATTGCTGAAGAGGGTTGCACTGGAATTAGCAATGGCAAGATATTTAGGGCTTGTCTACATGGTGCACTAGTCTGCACTGCAGGAGTGTCGATGAAGCCTGACAGGAGAGGGATTGTGAGAAAGGAGCAGCATGTAGAATGTGTCTCAGAGAGAATCAGAGGAAGCCAGACACATGTTTAGGGTGTGATCATGGGGCAGGAGAAGGGACCCAGATGACTGAGAGACCCAGGAGGGAGGATGAAGGAGCCCAAAGGGTTCAGATACGATGTGGGTAAGGTGCCAATCATTTTTGGACTTATCCAAAATGACCCCTGACCCTTTCAGGGTCATCTGTGTTACTAATTAGAATGTATTTATTCTAATGTAACGTATTTGTATGTATTCTTATTATTTAGACTGTGGCAATGCCCAAGATGTCCAAGGCACTTTCCAAAGACACAGGAAGAGACAAAGAGCCCACAGTCTAAAATGAGAAAGACAGATGCAGGGAGGGGGGAAAGTGACACACAGACAAGCAAAGTTATTGAGGGACAATAGGTGCATTTTGTTAGTGCCAAATTTGATTAGAGGAACTACAACAGTCTGACTAAATAAATGAGTAATAATGCATTTTAATTAGTGATGCCTTAAAAGGTTCAAGGATAGGTTTGGACCAACACCAGAAATTCTGGACCCTTACCCACATGGTGCATAGGCCCTGTGCTCACCCCTTCCTAAGAAGCGAATTTCACCCTGACATATTCAAGAAATCCTTACTCACGTGAGTAGTCCCAGAAAGTTGAATAGGAGTATTCTGATGTCTATGGCTTATTCCTGTGAGCAGAGGCTGGATTGGGCCCTGTTTCATTAAATGAAGAAAAACAGCTATTTGGTATGAGCACAAGATTTCTCCTTTGATTTAAATCCTTCTTGCAAGCGCAGCAATTTAAACAGGATGGTCCATCAGCCATGGATGAAAGAAAATCCTTAAAGATAAGAGGAAAATTCACAAGATGGTGGAATTTTCTTACCAAGGGAAACTGGAAAGAGATCTCTGGTGTAGGAAACAACAAGGCTACACACTTTCTCCACTGCAGCTATGCCTGATCCCCGTTGAACAAGCAGTGACAAATGAAAGCTTCTTTGAGCACCCTGTAGTCAAGATGTGTTAGATGTGTTGGCACGCTCCGTTGCTCTGAAAAAATAGGGAGATGTTAACATGGTTCCAAGTCTGTTTTCCCTTCTTTTCCAAAACTAAGACATAGCTGCGTCTCTCATTCCAAAAGGCAGTAATACTTAAAAGAAAGATTTTTATTTCCTTTAATTCTGAATTTATGAGGGAAACATATAATATGTATTAGCTTTACACACAACCACGTAAGTGTCACCACCTGATCATATTGGCAATTATGCCTCAATAACTCACAGTGGAGTAACTGGAAGGCTCAGGGGATTGCTAATGGGGTATGAAGTCTTTCAGCACGAGATTGCCAATTTGACTCCAGCCCAGATGATTAGAAACTGAGGGCCAGAACTTCAACTGCTGTGATTCAGTGTGGCTCTGTGGCTGTCAGGAGACTTATGTCTACTTACATCAGTTAGAAGATCTGGCCCTAGAACTTGTTACCTTCTGATGCCTGTCCAGCAGTCTATGTAGAGTGAATTGGTGGTCTCAGGTATTGACGCACTAATTGGCAGCCTCTGCAGATGTCAAAATTTGATTAGTTCTGGGCAGTGAACTACCTTCTCACCCTTATAAATTGTTTCAGGATTGCAATAGGATGGTATGGGAAGGTATGTGATGTCACTGCCTTTGCTATACCAATTCCATTTTAAAAACAGCAGGTTTCAGGTGGGTGCCTTTCACCAGCAGTAAATTCAATTAGAAATCTACTGTCCTCTTTTCCCCATTTTCAGAAGTTCTTTGTCTCCTATTTCTCTCCCAATTATAGTTCAGTTCAGCTCCCTTATCGCTCTCCCTTGATTAGCTGTAGCCCCTCTACACTTTTACAGCTTTCTTGCTGATTGGCAATTCATGGATCTCACACCTCTGTAGTTTGTCAGATGCAGAAAGGAGGAGGTGCTTTTCCAAATAGGTATCGTTTTAAAAAACTTGATAAATGAATTTCAACAGCAGTTTTATGTGGCTTTTGTCTACATTAAATGTAGCTTTTCTAAGAAAGCCCACATTGAAAAACCTGCCACCATCGACAGTCAAGGAATGTTCCTTGCATTTACTGCCCAGCTCTGATCAAGTGAATATTGCTGCTTTCATAAGATGCCCCCACCCCATGTTGATCTGCAGTGGAGAAGTGTTTCTAAGAGAGACTGATGAGCCTTCTCTAATTAGGAGAAAGAGAAAGTCATCTATAGAAAACAAGAAGGAGAAAGCGGATTCATTTCATGGGGATATGGTTGATGGAGAGTACAGGACAAGTTACATAGTCATCCACCAGAAGACCACTCAGATCCAGATGGAATATCGCATGCTGGGCCTAATGCATCATGAGATGCCATTGTCTGTATTCCATATGCGTGAAATTTACCCCTTTACAAGGCCTCAAATTTACCCCATTTGAGTTCCATTTAGGCCCTCAGAACAGTGGGACTTACATGTTCTATCCCTCTGTACAGGGGTGAATTTCACTCTATGAGAACAAATGGGATTTTGGCCCCTGATCCACACTTCAGTGTGCACCACTTACATATTGCCTCTTCTTCTCGGTTTTGTACAGCTCCAAGCATATTAGTGATCAACAAATAATAGTAATAGGCTACAATCTTGAGGGCCTTACTCAATTTTCACTCAGTCCTTACTCAAGACAAAACTCCTGTTGTATGAGGACTGAGTAAACAGAGGCCCCAATTCACCAAACCATTCCTATTCCGCAAAACACTTGAGCATGTGCTTGACTTTAAGAATGTGCTTAAGTGCTTTACTGAACTGGAGCCTGAGAAAGGACTTCAGCATTTGGACCCCAGCTCAGCAAGGTACCTAGGTATGTCAGTGGAACTACTCATATGCTTAAATTAGGTGTGTGCCTAAGCCCCTTGCTGAATCAGTGCCCTGGCCCATTATTAATAGCTCAGTCCTCACCTTACACATCTATCTCATCTACAGTATCTAGTTTTTTATGCTGTGCTGGTGCCAGATCTCTGAACAGAAGAATGTGCATCACATCCCGTTGCAGAACGTATTGTTTGTGTATGTAGCTCTGCACTCTATTAAAATACTAGAGGGTCACCTATTTCTTGTTACCTGGTTTAGATTACTTTCCATTACGATGGCTGCCATTTGCCTGATTATATGCAAGCTAAGAGCTGCCTTTTGGTTCCTGGAAAGTTACAAATGCATCCCTGGGTTGACTAAAGTTTGGATGACCCTCCTTTAGCACAAGCATACTATTCAAACCTCTCAGCAAGCTAGATAAATGCTTTACTTCATGGCAATCTTTCAGCTTACCAGTCTGAGGAAGTTGGAATCTAAAACCTTGCCTCAAAATACAGCATTTATCAGACTTGCTGAGAGGTTTGAATAGCATTTTTCAGCTATGAGATGGCATACAGCAGGCAAATATGGTTGTTTGTTGAATAGTTATGAATATGAAATGCAGGGAAACAAACTGGGCTCAATTCTTAACTGTGATACCCAGGCACACATGGCCACAGACCACGTAATAATGATACTTTGTTCTTCAGCAGCATCAATCATTCTACAGTGGATCTCTATGCACATTATAAAGATCCCTGTGAGGTAAGCAGAAACTATCCTCATTTTACAAATGGAAAAACTAAGAAACAGAGAAGGTAATGGATGCAACCAAGGTCACATACTCTGTGGCAGACCTCAGGGTATAACCCACATTTTCTGATTCATAGTCCTTTGCTTTAACCATAAGACTGTCCTTCCAGGTACACTGGGACATCTATTAATGAGCATAAATGCACAAACCCTGTATCAGATTTTCTAAAGATAAGCAGGAAACCTTTTGATCTGCCAAAATCAGTGACCTAGAAATGATTCTGTTTCACCTAAAACATCTCAAGTAGAGCAGTTTTCTTTAGGTGTTCATCTTGTCATCAGCTACTTCATGGGAAGAACATATCTCTTGGCCTTGAAGAGAAATAACAACTTTCAAGTCTTTTGCTCCAAAATACATTATTTAGGTAAATAAGGAGGCTTCATATATATCCTGTTCAGGATTTGGGGGTCTTCCAAGAAAATTTCCAAATACATGTCCCTTATTATCATGGAAGTGTAGGACTTGAAGGGATCTCAACAGGTCTTCTAGTGCAGTGCCCTGCACTCAAGGCAGGGCTAAGTACTAACTAGACCATTCCTGATCGGTGTTTGTCTAACCTGTTCCTAAAAGCCTCCAACGATGGAGATTCCAGAACCTCCAAGGGCAATTTATTCCACTCCTTAACCACCTTGAGAGGAAGTTTTTCTTAATGTCCAAACTAAACCTTCCTTGCTGCAATTTAAGCCCACTGCTTCTTGTCCTATCCTCAGAGGGTATGCTGTGAAGAAGATAGAAAATGCAATTTATAAGTGTTTGTACAGCACGTAATATAATGGGGTCCCAATCTCTTATTGGCACTAGTAGGTATTGCCATAATAAATAAATAAACAATATAATTCCTTTGCTTATCATATACTACTGAGATACTAGTACTTCCTTTGTCTGTCTTGTCTATTTAGATTGTAAGCTCTTTGGAGTTAGGACTGTACCTTACTAGATATATGTACAGCACCTTGCACAATGGGGCCCTGATCTCAGCTGCAGCCATCAGGTGTTGCCATAATACAAAATAATAATAAGTAATGTATAGCTGGAAGTAGTTAATAATGGACATTTCACTGGCGGATGAGCCAGCAGTAGAAGACTGTCAGCTATACTGGTTTCTGTCAACTGCTTCTGTTTCTCAATCTGCCATAACCCCTTTGTGATCGTTAAGCTCCTCAGCATTCATCGAATCACCAGCATTTACCAGCAGCACCAGCAAATAGAAAATAAAATATCGTAGCCACTGCATGAGGCTGCACTGAACTGGTTACAGGATTCATCGCAGATAAAAGCAAGAAGGTGATTATTCAGCTCTACCTGTTCACTTTTGCACACCACATTGTAAAGAAAAGACACAAGCAAATCAGAGTGTGCAAAGGAGAGAAACAAACATGGTAAAAGGTTGGGGTGACGGTGTCTGCTGAGGGGAAAAAAAATCGCAAAAATGGGCATTTAGAGAAAAGGAAACATGATCAATGCCTACAAAATACATAAATCAATATAGTAAAGAGGACAGAAATCAATTAGTCTCATCATTCAGCAAGGTTAGAAAAAGTTTTAATGGGACTTATTTGCACGGAGATTTTTAGGTTAAATATTAGGAGAACTATAACCACAAGAACAGCCTGGCAGTGGGACCACCTGTCAAGAGAGACTATGGAATCATCATAGGAAGTATTCCATTGGTTATGCCTACCTAGCTATGCAAGTCCCAAAAGCTGCAGATGCTGGCTCCAGGATGGGCCAACATATTAAGAGAAAGATTGGCCAACCAAGGAAGCCAGAAACCCCCAGGCAATCCAGATTTTGCCTCTTAAAAAGAAAGGCAATCCAATGTAAATTAAAGCAAAACAAAAAGTGATGTCAGTGCAATATTAAGGTGAAGATGTTAAAAAACACAATTTGACAATCAGGGTCAAGTCTCATGTCATATTTATTTCTACTCCACAGTATTGTCTACGTTGTGGACAACACTCCCACATACAGGGACACAGGGACAAATTTCACAGGGACAAATTTTAGATGCGACATCTTCTTTTAGTCTGAGGACATTCAGGGTAAGAACTTTTACCTCCTTAAATTTTCTTCCAGTTTCTTGGTTTTTAAATTATACCAGATATTGGTAGATGGGTATAAGTTGGGCTAAGAGGGTCTAATGGAGTGTAAGGGAGCCTAAAGATAAGGGAAACTAATTCATCTCACCCCTAAATTTGCCCCACAGTTACCTCCCAATGCATCTCTCAGGGCCACAGCCATCTAATAGTAACCTTGTGCTTCCAAATTGCCTCCCCTCACTTCCTGTAGAAGCACATCTCCTGCAGGTATCATTGGGAATCCCCAGACAACTGCTCTCCAGGAAACCCCTTGCTCACAGAGGTGACTGCACTGCATAGAAGAGGAACCCACACTAAAAGTTTTGGTTTTAACTGAAACAAACAAAAAAGCCTTCCTGCCCTCCCTGGGGCTCTTCTTCAGCTAGTCTTTCATTCAGCCTGCTGCCCTCTTGCTAGGTTTGACAAACATTTTGGAGGGCTTGTACACCCCCTACTTGGCACTGGTAGGGGAATCCAGTCCCACCCTCTACTCTGGGTTCCAGCCAGGGCTCTGTACTGTACCACTGGTCAGCTCTTTTCCCTGGGCCACTTCCTACCTCATCTCTTACTTTCCCTCTGGGTCTCCCAGTCTCTCCCCTGTTTGATGAGGGTCTCTCTCAGGCCTTCCTTCCTGCTCTGAGCTTCCTACCTAGCTTTCCCGCCAGCTCCTTCCTCAGGTAGGGTCTTTCAGCACTTAAGCCTGGCTCCTTTCATGAAGGAATCACCTGATTCCTCTCAGGTGGGGCCTATCCTGTAATCAGGGTTGACTTAGTCCCAGGCTTTCCAGCCCAGACAAGCCACCCGGTTACAATCCCACTCCCTCCTACTCTCAGCCTTTCTCCTTTCAACCTGTAGATTTGGAACCCCATCACAAAGGCTTCCATGGGGTCAACGCAGAAGTGCCAACAGCGGACACTCTGCTCATAGAAGCAGAGTGGAGCACTGAGCTCTGTGATCAGGTCTTTCACTCCATGACCAGATAGCATGGCACTATTACCCCTTGACAAATGCGTGGTCTACTCAATATTTATTTTACCAGCATGGGTTAAATATGTGGAAACACCAGCCAGGATCAAAGCCCCACATGGGAGGCACTGTACAAACACACATGAAGATACAACCTGTGCCCAGATAAGCTTAAATGTCAGAAGGCAAGTGACACATAAATGATGTGAAAAGAGAGATACAATAAAATAGATGCAATTTAGATACATAAAGATATTTCCAATTAATATAAATTGATTAAATAAATTTAATCTATACCCATCTGCCATTTAATCTAGTCATTAAATGACTGATTTCTTACAGTTGAATTTCTCATGTTACTAAGTAACTAATGCACAGTATAATGACTCACTGAAACATTAACAGACAGATTTTCAAGTTCTCAGCATCCACAGTTGTCACCAGATTTTTTTTAAGTTAATTTTTAATTGATTTCCATAAAGACACAGACAATGAAAAGTACAAAAAGGTAAATGACTTTCAGTTTGTATGTTTCCAAATGTTGACTGCTTCACAGGATCACCAAGAGAATTATGGAAATACACAATTTTACAACTTTTCATAGCTGCAAAACCAGACAATACAAAACAAGATAATACTGCATAAACAGAGCATGTTAAGGTGGGGGTAACAGTAATAAAAAAGAAGACACACATGAATTGGGAGAGGAGGGAAAGGATGTGACTGAAAGGGGGGAGGGAAAAGAAGGAGGGGTTAGATTTTGACAAGAGTTCAGCTCCTAACTTAACTACCTAACCAAAGGCCAAAATGGCTCCACATCAACCACTCCCTATTGTGACACTTAGAGACAGATTTTCAAAAGGTCTCAGCCAGAGGTGATACATGGGGGGAGGAGGGGAAATGTGGGGGTCACATGCCCCCCACAGATTTGCAGCTTGGCTTGGACTGAGCATGCTCAGTAACACTGCTGAAGCTAGCTGTCCTCACTCTGCCCCCTCCTCCACCCCACTATCAGCAGGCATGGGTCGCCTCTGGTCTCAGCACCCAATATACCGAGCAATTCAGAAAATCTGACCACTTATTTTGCTGCCTAAATGGAATCTGTGAAGTTCTGAAAATCTGAGGCCTCTCTAAATTACACCAAGTGACTGAATGGACCCCTGGCTGACCCCAGGATCATAGCTAGGGCAGGAGGAAGAAGATGGCAATAACCCCACCTTTTCAAATGCTGTTCTGAAAAGTGGCAATTCTTCAACAAAAAAACTTCAAAACCAGACTCCAACGTGAAACTTCAGAACGGGAATTAATTTGCAAACTGGACACCATCAAATTAGGCCTGAATAAAGACTGGCAGTGGATAGGTCATTGCAAAAACTAATTTCCCCGTACTGTTTCTCACACCTTCTTGTCAACTGTTTGAAATGGGCCATCCCCATTACCACTACAGAAGTGATTTTTCCTCCCTTGGTATTCTACTGTTAATTGAATTGTCTCGTTAGACTGACCCCCCATTTGGTAAGACAACTCCCATCTTTTCATGTACTATGTATACATATACCGACGACTGTATTTTCCACTTCATGCGTCTGATGAAAGCCCATGAAAGCTTATGTCCAAATAAATGTGTTAGTCTCTAAGGTGCCACAAGGACTCCTCATTGTTTTTGTCCCCACTCTAAAATCTAAAATACCTACATTGTATCTAAAATACCTACATTGTTTAGCTTAAAATATTTATTTTTAAATCTCTGTAACACTTCTGTGAGATTTCTTTTTCCTGTTATTGTACGGAAAGCTATCCATATAGATAAGTGATAGGCATCTTCTAAATACCTAAAATAGACAAACTGACTTCAGTAGGACTTCTTCAGTGAACAAGAATTTCTTGAATGAATAAGGGCCAACTGGATCAGGTTGGAGTTTATATTTCTTATAACCAATAATAGGCAACATTGTTCACTGATGTAGCTCCATTGACTTCAGTAGAGTCACACCAGGGATTAATCGGGCCCAGTGATTATTAACTCTCCTACTTTTTCTTAAATCACTAAGTAATAAAACCATGACAAGTTTATATGACAAAAATGGGTCTAACTAAGGAAGTAGGAACCTTACCTCTCAATTTCCTGGCTTCTGCCACAATTTGGCCCGTACCCTTAGCATTACATTTGTTTTTGTTGTAGAAATTAGTGTGAAAAGAAACAGAAATGTGTCCAAGCCCTCAAAATAAAAACAAAAAAATACAATATTATTTCAAGAGCTGCCATGCAAACTAGTAGCTGTTTAGAAGTGGCATTAGGGCAGGTGGAAAAAATTTCTGTTGAAACTTTTTTTTGACAGAAAATTGAGTTTTAGCCTATACACATTTTTTTTATGTACAGTATCTGCTTTCTGCAAGAAATGTCAAATTTTCATCAAAAACTGTATTTTTTCAGTCAAAAATCAAAAACTTTCAGATTTCAAACCAAAGTGTGGAGTTTTCTAATGAAAATTCAAAATTTTATGAGGGAGAAACCCATTTGGCTGACCATTTCTAATTTATATATATAGGAACATAATAGGGGCATAGGACTGGAAGGGACCTCCTAGTCATCCAGTCCAGTCCCCGATATCACAGTCAACACTGTTTTATAAGCCCATTCATAAACGTATCAAGCTCCACCTTAAAACTTGTTAGATCGTTTGCCTCCACTACTCCAAATGGTAGGCTGTCCCAGAACCTCACTCCCCTGATGGCTTGAAACCTTCTTCTAATTTGCAACCTAAATTTATTCATGGCCACTTTATATCCATTTGTTCTTGTGCAGGTTTTGTCCTTTTGCTTTAATAGCTCTTCTCCCTCCCTGGTGTTTACCTCTCTGATGTATTTATAGAGAGCAATAATATTCCCCCTCCGCCTGGGTTTTGCTAGGCTAAATAAGCCAAGCTCTGTTAGTCTCCTCTAATAAAATAGGCTCTCCATTCCTCGGATTATCTTAGTAGCCTTTCCCTGCACTTGTTCCAGTTTGAATTCTTGAATAATGGGTGAGCACCATGGCAAAATTTTAAAGTTTGGCTGGAAACTGGCTTTCCATTATTCTGGTTCCTAGCACATCTGGGTCAGCTGAAATATCACGATGCCAATGTGAAGGAAAATACAGGATACCCGGCCAGTTTGCTAGGCTCCAACGGTGAACTCACCAAATCATCACTTGAATTCACTCCTCAATGTCAGAAATATTTGACCTCATGACGACCTTGAAGTATACAAGTTACTAGGAACCAGTATTAGTATTGACAGCTAAAACCACTAAAGAGAACATTTCAAGGCAGACAGGAGTCACATAGCTTTAGAACTAGAACGAAACCAATTCAGGAACATTCATATTCTTATTAAACTGCTTAAACCAACACATTGTGCTATTTCTACTGTTCCAGCACAGTACATATATCCTAAACCACAAGGCATAAAGACTGGGGTTTCTAACCTCATTGCCAGCACATTTTTAAAAACACTATACAGTTCATAAAATGCTCGGCATGCACTGCTGGATTCATTTATATCCACTAGAAAGGAGCCAGATGAGCATGACAGTTTTATTTTCACTTTAAGATCTCTCGGTGCTGTATGCTGTCCTAATAGCGACAGACTCCTGATGACGACCGAAATACTGTGCAAGGAAATAATCAACAGTTGCTGTTCACTTCGAATGGAGACAGAGGTATAAATGAGTATTGTATTTAGGGAGCAAGCACTAGAAACACATAAACTGATCCAAACTGACTATGCAATTAAGGCCTGATCCAAAGCATGCTGAAGTCAGTGGTAGCCTTGCCATGAACTTCAACGAGCTTTGGATCAGGTCCCTAACAACTGTAAAAATAAGGGGCCCCATTATCCTCTCTCACCACTTCTATATTTATTTAATTCCTTTGAATTCAATGGAGTGACTACTGATTTATACCGCGGTAACTGAGAGGAGAATCAAATTTTTTTCTTTCCCTTCTCTCGGTGATTTCCTTTCCCCTTGTCCTGCTCAGAACAGTAACTGAATTACGTACTGTATAACATAAATCTGTAACTCTGTTACTTATTTGTAATTTAATTCTGTAGCTGTTATTAAATCCGCAAAATGCCTGCCCAAACACTGGGATGGGAGATATTATGGAAAATCATGTTTATTAGTTATCATTAGTTTTCCAAGTGGGCAAAGAATGATAGTATTGTAAGAATATAATCAACTCATAAAGCAATACATTGCAAATGTGACTTTAAAGACATCATTTGGAGACAGATTCTTGATACTCTTACTTATGCAGGATAGCAGTATCCAAGTCCATAAGGGGTCCCATTGACTTCAGTAGGATTCTCTGGAGTATTCAACATAACTAAGGATATCAGAATCCAGCCCTGGGGTCTAACACTGTAGGCCCACATCCTCAAAAGTATTTAGGTGCCTTACCTGCATTGAAATCAATGGGAGGATCTGGGCCATACTGTTTACCATTATTATTAAAATCAATAGGACTTTTGCTCCAGTACTGAGACCGGCAGGAAATCATGGGTTAAGTTTCCCTCTGTGGATTTGAGGTCTTTATTCTATAATGACCAAATTCTAGTCCTATGAGAAAAGTCCTCAATGGAGGGTTTTGATTGATAGAACTATGTATATGTAAGCAGTGTCAGGATGAGCTCCACCCTGACATCTGGTGGTGAGGTGTGGCAAGTTGTGGAAAAGAACTTCAGGGGCTGATCTCATTTGCATAGACACACCCACCACGCCTAGAATGAGACCATAGCTGCCCAAATGGTCACTTCGGCTGCTGTGGGATCCCCAGTGTCTCTGTTATTGGGGCAGGAAGAATAAATTGTTATTACCCTGATTATGGGAACTGTGCTTGGAACTGTACGTGGCCTTTTGTTATGATGGAGGGATTCACCTTCAACTAAGTAGCACTCGCTAGGCAAGGGTCATGAGTTCCAAAACTGTGTGAATGGAGAGAGGCTGGGGACAAGTATTAATACTTGGTGGCATGGGCCCCTTGGTGAGGGCCTTACATGCTCATTGTACTTCCTCCTGTCTCCACTGTGGAATATCAGAGCTAATTTTGATTTCATTAGAAGTCTAAGTTATAGGCTGCTGAGCTCACTTTGGGCTGACAGTGCACCAGCACTGGGGTTCCCCTATTACAAGCTGAATTCACCTAAGAGCTGAAATCACTGAGTGTTGTGTTAAGTAGTGGGGGACCCTGAAAATATATTGTGGAGCAGTTTGCGGGACGGCTGGTGAAGCAGTTCGACGCGGAGCAGTTTGTGGATGGTAGGAGCTGCTTGTGGGCTGTGGAGCTGAGCGAAGGAGTTTGTGGGGCGGCTGGTGGAGCGGAGCGCAGCTGAGCGAAGGAGTTCGTGGGGCGGCTGGCGGAGCGGAGCGCCGCTATGGAGCTATGGGGCAGTCAGCTTCAGATCATGTAAGGTGCCTCTTACCCCCGTCCCATTTCCACCCAGGTTGGGAGGTAAAGCTCTGCAGATAAACTTTCGAACTCTGGGGCTGCCCTGACCAGGGACAGAGACTTTTGGGGCATTGGACTTTTGGGACTTTGGGTGATTTGGGGTTGCTGGACTCAAGAACCAAAGGGAAAAGGGCATGCCCCAATTTGCTTGGGGTGGGGTTTTTTTTGCTCATGGGTTGTGTTATGAATCCTGTTGGTGGTGTTTCCCCAACATAATGCCACATTGTTTCTCTCTGTTATTAAAAGGCTTTTGCTACACTCAGACTATGTGCTTGTGAGAGGGGAAGTATTGCCTCTTGGAGGCACCCAGCGGGGGTGGTATATATTTGTCCCAGGTCACTGGGTGGGGGCTCGAGCCGGTATGCATTGTGTTATTGGAATGGATCCCCTGATATTGAACCCGGCCCTTGTTGCTGCCAACTCTGACGGGCAGAAGGGTTACATATATGTAGGGCAGAACGCCAGTTCAGGGGACCTGATGCAGACAGTAGGCTAGATTCGGATACATAGAGCTGAGTAAGACCTTCAGTAACCTAAGAAGAGCTCTGTGTAAGTTCAAAAACTTGTCTCTTTCCCAACAGAAGTTGCTCCCATAAAAGATATTACCTTACTCATCTTGTCTCTGTGAACTGTCTATTGACTTCAGTGGGCTTTGGATTAAGTCCTAGCTCTTTAAAACCAGTGTTACAGGTAGACTTTCATGGCTTGTTTAGACAGTAATAAATCTAATTGCCTCGTGTGGGTGGATTAAGATGGAATTATATATTATAAATTCAACAAACCTCAGGAGTTTTTCTAAATTGTGCCTGGCAGCTTTAAATTCACATAGATTTGCCAATTGTAGTCTGACCCTTATGAAAGGGGTCTTACATTTCCAGCCTATATCCCTTATAAGTCAGACAATTATACTCCCACTCTGCTAGATTTCCCACCCCCGACTTCTCCCATGAGAATGCTAAAGGAATGCAGCCAACTTTAAAAGTCGTATTTCTCCCCTTTGATGACAGATATTGGTTTAGTGGGCAGTCAGTATCTAAGATCTCCACAGTCATCAGCAAAAAAAAAACCCAAACATATTTCAGGCCAAATTCTGTCCTGATTTACTGACTCCAATACGATTACAAAGTCCACAGTGACAGTGATACAGCATTAAGGGCCAGACTTTCGAAAGTACTCAGGGCTTGTCTACACAAACATTCAGTTGGCAGAAAACTGGGGAGTGAATCTATCCTGCACTAGCCTGCCACAGACTAAGGGCAGATCTACACTTAAAATGCTGTATCAGTGCAGCTGCACTGCTGTAACGCTTTAATGAAGTCAATGGCGTAGTTAATCCACTTCCCCAAGAGGTGGTAGCTATGTCAGTGGAAGAAGCTTTCTTCTGCCAACATAACACTTTCTACAGCAGGGGTTAGGTGGCCATAACTACATCTCTGAGGGGTGTGGATTTTTCACACCCCGAGCAATATAGTTACACCAATATAGCTCTCTAGTGCAGACCTGACCTAATTGGCCATATGGACTAGTGGACCAGTTTGAAATGGACTAGTTGTTCATGTAGACAAGCCCTTAGTTGCAGATAGGAATGAGAGTTAGGCATTTAAATGGTTTAAGTGCTTTTGAAAATCCCTCTAGGCACCTATGTGCATCTTTAGGTGCCTAAATACCTTTGAAAACCTGACCCCCAAGGGTCTCCTTCTGCTCCTATTGAACTCAATGGCAAACTCCCCCATTAGTTTTAATGGGAGGTGGATTGGGACCTCAGGGTAAAACTGACCTCTCACATCTGCTTTGTTATTCTGCTTTCCCTGCATGTACCAGAAGTTGTCAAAATTGTTCATGCCCTGGGGTGTTTAATGCCTACATTTCTATGGGTGTTTGCTGAGTCAGACTGGCTGAACTGTCACTACTGCTAAGTAAAAACAACTTCAGGCATTTGGAGGCAAAGTCATTGTGGAAGATAGGCAGGGAGGTTTTGTCAGTGAAAAAGTTAATAGTCCTATCCTCAGCTGGTGTACATGAGCATGATTTCACTGACTTGGGTGGGGCAGTGCAGATTTGCACCAGCTGAGGATATGGCCAGTACAGACAGTAAAACGAGAGAGGAAAAACCCAGCAATGATCCATTTTACCTGCAGCACTCTGCCCTTCAGAGGAATCTGTATCAAAGTCCCTTTTCCTAAGGTTCTCTTTTGAATGAAGAGTTGTGATTTTTACTCAGTACTTAATGACCTGTGTTTGGGACCAAAGAGTCCCCAAATGATTTGTAAACCATGGGCCTCATCCTAATCTCTTTTATATGGTGTAAATCAGGACCAAACCCTCTATAGACAAAGCACTCTTGCAATGTAGCTTTCTCTGAGGCAGACAATCAATCACCATGCTTGTTTCTACTATGCCTGTCTCTGACCTTGCAGTCATGAGCACTAAACTGACCAATCTTGGTGCAGAGGGAGTTGACATGATATGTCTAGTAATAATAATACACATGTCGTGTTCTGGGTCTCCTCGTGCTGTTGTGTCTGATGTGTAAACTCCTCAAGGCAGGGACTGTCTCTCAGTGAGTTTGTATAATGCCTTGTACAACAGGCTCCTGACCCAGTTGGGGCCCCTAAGAACAACCTAATACAAAGAATAAATAAGGTGTGTGGGGGGGGAAGAAAACCTTTATCAACCAAATCATTCAGTTGTTTTTGAGTTGTTTTGGTGAAAGCTTTCAAATGTTGGCTTTCACCAGTCCTGAATTCTCTTCAATGATTTCAGCACATTGCTTCTTTAAAGCCCTCGCATAAGGATTTTTTTCTTTGATTGTGTTTTCTGTTTAAATCATTACATATGAAAAAAGCCTAACAGAAACAGGCTGTGCTGTCTTAGTGGGGGCTTTTCTTTCCCAACGCCCTCTCCCCTGTTTTTTTTATTATAAAGAACAATCCTATAATTACTCGATACAAAACACTTCCCATTGAAAATCCCAGAGGCTCCAAATGGTCTTACTTTAAGCCACTGCATTTCTCAACCAAGGTATGAGAAAAGGTTAAAAAGAAATCAGCCTCTGGCAAGGTAAATAAATAAATAAATAACTTGTGGTTTCATTTGTGGGGTCAGTAGTGCCGGGATGGCTAGGTTTCTTTCCAGCTCATAGTTCTCTGGGGGTCTTCAAGGATTTTGCACAACACAAACTTAGTATTACCTCCCCATATGGAAAGTGCCAAGCATTTTTCTTCCCCCCATAAACCCCAGCTTTGAAATGAACACATCTTGAAAGCACAGAGCTCATTTTGAGGTCCTAACCAGAGAGCTCCAATCTCCTCTTTTCTTTCCCCCAAAGATATTTGCATTTAAAAATAAATTTACTGTAAACAATTCCAGAGATCTCCATGGAAAGATTTTTGAAAGGGGCTGGGTGAGGTCAAAATGAGCAAAAAGGATCGTGTTTGACCACGATTTGAAGACAGGCACATAGGCTAACTGGTGCGTTAAACCGTATGGGCGAATGAAGTATGTATTCATAATTATGATAGAGATGCTGTGGGCAGTATTGATTCTGATTGGCGGTGGGAGCTCATTGGAATGTTTGTTAGTAGCTGAGCTTGTAGACATCCAACGGGGCCCAACCCTGTTGGGGTTTGTGTGCATTTAAGAGCAGCAATTGGTTTTGTTTATCTGGCTGCAGTTAAGTGGCGCTGCCTTACTGCCAGACAGACCCATAAGAAACAGTGCTGACGCCTAACAGCCCCATCAGCCTAAGCCACATTCACTTCGATGACACTGGCAATGACACAGCTACCCGGGGAACTAATACCAAGCAACAGCTGAAAGCAATAAAGCAAATGAAAAATACCTGGAAGCACAAGCTACAGGCATCTGTAATGGAACAACCCAGGCACTTGGCCATCCTCAGAGTGTATTTGTAGCCGGTTTATAACTATGTTCACTTTACTCTCAAGGATGAGGCTGTTCAAACATTTCCTTGTCACTCTTAATTATTGAATTTTTTTTGTTTCCACTTGTGCGCCAGAGTCTGAGACTTCAGATTTTAAGATTTTTCACTCTTGAATGAATTATGATATTGTAACAAATCTTTGTAACAAACCTAAGACTTCATGCCACCATGTTGCCCAATGATGGCTATTTAAAACTTCACTGTCCTACTGGAGCGAGAACTGAGATCTTCCTGCTCTAAGTGCACAAGCCCCAACCATGAGCAAAAGGAGATTCACCATTAGCAGTTGCCAGAGGCATATGACACACAGTTGAGCAGCTCCAAGTAGTACAGAGTAGTCGTACCTCCATACACCATCAAGCTCACTACAGTGTGGAAGTTGCTCAAAGAGGCCCCAAAGCAGACTCTCAAAAAGTCTCTAGACCTGAGTTATTTAAAATTCTCTCATGCTGGATCATTTTACCTAGATCTGCATGGAGCCTCACAATTACAGTTTTCAGAGCACTCTGCAAACCTTCCCCTTAGTCTGGTTCACATGTGAGTCACAAGCTGCAAATATGTAACTAACACAAGTGCAAATGCAAACTTGAATCCTTAGATTCCACATCTGTATAGCAGCGGTGCTCAGGTTTCATTCAATGTTTATTAATGCTTTGAAAATGAAAAGCTCTACTTAAGTGCTAAGCACGATGGAGCAGACTTGTTTCATGTGCCTACATGTCCATTTGAACTCCAGCTATGCCCAGCTTCAGCACTGCTGTTTTAAAGCAGCAGGTATGTTTCAGACATACCCTTAGAACCTGGTTGGCAGAGGTCCTTATTTTGCCAGCATACCGGGAGGCAGGTGGCATTGTTACACATGGAGGGTGATTCCCATATACAGTGTATTTCACATGTCCCCAGGTTCAAATGGATCATTCAGCACATGTAGAATTTTGTGCTAACCCACCTGAGGCCTGGGATGTTCCCTTCAGTCTAGGGATTATTTATTTGTATACTAGGCACTGAGGGGGCCTTTAGATGGGGCCAATTTGGTGACGTGCTCAGGGCCTCCTACAAGGTGCTAATCAACTTCTGCTCCCATTGACTACATGTCTAGATAGCTCACCGGACAAGCGACTGGGGAAAGGAACGAGTACCAAGAGTTGTTCCAGAGCCAATAAGAAGTAAAAAGCTATGGCTGAGTATGGACACATGCCAGTCACACTCCAGCCAGATCTTTTCTTCAGAGCTCCCAAATGTAGAACATGTGATAGTAACAGGAAGTCAAGGAACAAATAAGAATAAATTGGCTCTAACTCAAGCATTACATCTCTTGTTGAGGAAGATTGATACTACTGGCTCCTGCTGGAATAGCGTTTGGCCTCTACGTTTGTATCGCAATTGTGATCAAGTCACCCCCAGTCCCAATAATTAGATAGCTAATGAGCTGAAAATCACATGTGTGTGCTTAATACACCCAGCTGTATATGTACCACTGAATCAGGAACATTTAAGAGAGACTTGCAATAGACTAGCAGGAACATTTACAATAGGTGCTCAGATACAACAGTGATGGTGGAGAATAGATAGAGCGTGATTGCAATGCACTTGTGAAATAGCTGATAAATTAGAGTAATGCACCCTGACCACGTGCATGTACGAGCCCTACTCTGGTGAGCACAGATCAAACCCAGGATGGAGCTTAATGCCTAAAACAAAAGCCTCTACCACTGCAATTACAGGATTGCTCCTTCAGCTAAGAGTAAGTAGCAGGCTATTATAATTAGGGCTGTCAAGCAATAAAAAAATTAATCACGATTAATTGCACTGTTAAGCAATAATAGAATACCATTTATTTAAATATTTGTGGACCTTTTCTACATTTTCAAATATATTGATTTCAATTACAACACAGAATACAAAGTGTACGGTACTCACTTTATATTTATTTTTATTACCAATATTTACACTTTAAAAAACAAAAGAAATTGTATTTTTCAATTCATCTAATAGAAGTATTGTAGTGCAATCTCTTTATCATGAAAGTTGAACTTAAAAATGTAGAATTATGTACAAAAAAACCCCTGCATTCTAAAATAAAACCATGTAAAACTTTAGAGCCTACAAGTCCACTCAGTCCTACTTCTTGTTCAGCCAATCACTTTGACAAACAAGTTTGTTTACATTTGGAGGAGCTAATGCTGCCCGCTTCTTGTTTACAATGTCACCTGAAAGTGAGAACCACCATTCCAGAGGACATGCGTCAATGCTGATGATGGGTTCTGCTTGATAATGATCCAAAGCAGTGTGGACTGACACATGTTCATTTTCATCATCTGAGTCAGATGCCACGAGCAGAAGGTTGATTTTCGTTTTTGGTTGTTCAGGTTCTGTAGTTTCCGCATCTGAGAGTTGCTCTTCTAAGACTTCTGAAAGCATGCTCCACACCTCGTCCCTCTCATATTTTGGAAGGCTCTTCAGATTCTGAATTGAATTGGGTTGAGTGTTATAGCTATCTTTAGAAATCTCACATTGGTACGTTCTTTGCGTTTTGTCAAATCTGCAGTGAAAGTGTTCTTAAAACAAACAACATGTGCTGGGTTATCATCTGAGACTGCATGAAATATATGGCAGAATGCGGGTAAAACAGACCAGGAGACATACAATTCTCCCCCAGTTCAGTCACAAATTTAATTAACAAATTATTTTTTTAATGAACGCCATCAGCATGGAAGCATGTCCTTTGGAATGGTAGCTGAAGCATGAAGGGGCATATAAATGTTTAGCATATCTGGCATGTAAATACCCTGCAATGCCAGCTACAAAAGTGCCATGTGAATGCCTGTTCTCACTTTCAGGTGACATTGTAAATAAGAAGCGGGCAGCATTATCTCACGTAAATGTAAACAAACTTGTTTGTCTTGGTGATTGGCTGAACAAGTAGGACTGAGTGGACTTGTAGGCTCTAAATTTTTACATTTTTTTGTTTTTGAGGGCAGTAATGTAACAAAAAAAATCTACATTTGTAAGTTTCACTTTCATGATAAAGAGATTGCACTACAGTACTTGTATGAGGTGAACTGGAAAATATTATTTATTTTGTTTATCATTTTTACAGTGCAAATATTTGTAATAAAAATAATAATATAAAGTGAGCAGTGTACACTTTGTATTCTGTGTTGTAATTTAAATCAATAGATTTGAAAATGTAGAAAAACATCCAAAATATTTAATACATTTCAATTAGTATGCCATTGTTTAACAGTGTGATTAAAATTGCAATTAATAGCAATTAATTTTTTAATTGCGATTAACTTTTTGAGAAATCGGGTGAGTTAACTGCAATTAATTGACAGCCCTAGTTGTAACTCAACTGGTGTACTACATTATCATGGGGGAAAATTAATAGTCTAGTGGCTATGCACAGGCCTCGGAGTCAGGAATTTAGGTTTCTCTTCCTGGTTCTGACATAGGCCTGCTGTGCGATCTTATGTAAATTATTTAACCTCTCGTCTCATGACTCAGCCTTCTGGCCAGGTTACTTAGAGTCCCACCCCTTCCAGCATATCAGTGTCCCACACAACACTGGTCATCAATATGACATCTGCTGCCCCGCCAGGGCTCATTTTCCATTTCACTGTTGTGTCAAGTAGTGGCCCCAGGGCTTCCTCCAGGAGTCTTGAACCGAACCAGACATTCCAACTCTCGTGAATTTATCATGAGAGAAATAAAGTCTCACTCATGGTCTTGTGATAAAACTCTTAGATGTCAGGAATTCTTTTTTTCAGCCCAATGAGGAGTGGCTTCCACTGGGTGGTCAGCCCCAGGCTGCCAAGCCACCATGGTGGTGTCTCTTGGTGTAGAGAACTGGGAAGTGGGATGGACCCAAGGCTTTCTGGTGTAAGAAGCAAGGTGGGAGAGGCAGGGAGTCCTGGGAAGGTGGTGGGTGTAGAGTCTTATGTGATGAAGTTAGCTATAGTTGCCACTAGGACCTCTTTGTGTTGGGTGTAGGGTCACAGTGGCCAGTTTCTCTGCATCTCAGAGGTGGCAACCCCAACTGATGTCAATGGGAAATGAGGGAGATCAGCACCTTGCAGGAGGCAGGTGGCCCCTACAATATCAGGCACTTGTTTGCTTAGAGTGCTTACCTCATGAAGCTCATTGCAATAGCAGTGTTGCCAGCTCTTTGGATTTAATCATGAGACTCATGATATCAAGGGGTTTTCTTAGACCCCCAACTGCTGAAATCAAGAAATTGCTGGAAAATCTCAGCTTTCATTAACAAAAAGGGTAAGTTTCTAGCCTGCGTGGTTGCAGAGGAAAGGTTGAAAATGTGACCTGAGAGCACCTCAAAGGCTCAGAAACCAGAAGGGAAATAAAGCAAACCCTCATTTCATTTAAAAAAAAAAAATCCTCATGATTTTTAAGCCAATCTCATGATTTTGAGGGGTCTGACTCACGATTTCCCAGTGGCGAAGGGTGGCAACACTGCCACTCAAAAGCGAATACAAAAACAATAAAAACAACTTCTGCCCCTGTTCTCTAGGGTTTTCACCCCACCCTTTACGGTGGGTCGATAGGGGAACCCAAGCTTTCCCTCCTCTCTGGATTCTAACGCAGGGAGCCTGTCGTGAACAGGCAAGTCTGTCTGTTCAGAACACCCCTTGCTTCCTCAGCTGATGATTAAGCCTTTCCTTTCCTTCACCCAGTGTGTATCTGTATTTTTCTCAGGCTGCATAGCTTTGCAAGGTTCACCCTGCTTTCAGGGCAGGGGCTCCCCCGATCCTCAAGTGACAATACAAACTTAAGCCACTTCTGCTTGCCTCTGGCAGGAACTTTAGTCCTTGTAATGTTCCCTGTGCACAGTTCCTCAAGGAAATGCAAACTCCCAGGCCTGCATCCCCTGAGTCTTTCCCACTATTTCAAGATTCACCACAGGAGCTTACCGCCCCCCGTGGTGGCCCTAGTTCTCCTCACTCCTCTCAAGCCTTTTCCCAAGAGCAGGAACTCCCAATCTCTTCTTTCTCTCCCTCCCTAGGTCTTCCTGATCCTTTCCCAGCGGTATCAATAATAGCAATTAAGCCATTCTGTTCAGATTGCCTGGGGGACAGTTTCTGCATCCAGCTCCCCCTGTGGCAGTATTCCAAACACATGCCTTTCCCTGGAATTTGTCCGTGTCCGAGGACTATTCCTCCTAAAGAGCTATGCTATTTACATAAGGCAGTGTTAGGGCTGTACTAGCTTTGTGATTCAAACTGCAGAGGGACCCAAAAATCAACCTGGGTCCAAATTTGAACTGGAGTCAGTAAATGTCACAGCCAGGGCTAGAACTCAGGAGCTCTGCTCTCCCAATGCCATACTCAGGCCACCACACTTTCAGGCACCGCTGAACCTAAGTGCCCAACTACGGGAGTAGATTCCATGCATCTGACGAAGTGGATATTCACCCACGAAAGCTTATGCTCCAATACATCCGTTAGTCTATAAGATGCCACAGGACTCTTTGCCGCTTTTACAGATCCAGACTAACACGGCTACCCCTCTGTTACTTGATTCCATGTTAGACACCTCTCTTGAGAGTATTTCTTTAACAACGCCAATAATTGCATTCAAAGCAGGAGGTAACTCTTTTACCAAATCCCATTTTTAGAACAGGTGCCAGTGAGTGCAGGTTGCAAAACACCCAGATACCCAGAAGTTTTCTGTCAGAGTGGTTCTGAACCAGGGGTCCGAAGCCTCTTGGGGGGCTGTGAGCAGGTTTCACGGCATCTGCCAAAATAAACCAGAGAGCAGAACTGTAGTTAGACTCGCTGGGGCCCAGAGCAGAAAACCAAAGCCCAAGCTCTGCTGCCCGGGGCTGAAAGCTGAAGCCTGAGCAACTTAGCTTCGCAGTGCCCCTTGTGGCATCGGGTCCTGGGCAAATGCCCCGCTTGATACCCCTAATGCCGGCCCTGGCTTTTAATCTACTGTATAGGCAGAAAACCAGTTGTTGTGGCACAGGTGGGCTGTGGAATTTTTATAGCATGTTGGGGGGTGGGCCGAGAGAGGAAAAGGTTGAGAACCCCGTTCTACCGTACTCCCTAGTATGCTTTGTGCGCATGGCACTCCTAATTACATCATTCCAAATAAATAACATTTTTTGACTGATAGTCTTCAGGAAGCAATGTAACGACTTCCCATATTTCAGCTATAAATCACATCCCCGACAATCACTGACTTCTGCATCAAATTGCCATTTGGTCTAAATGCTTTTATTCCATTCAATTGGGTTGTACAACCTTGGCCATCGAGTGAATCTGGTCTGAGCTGTAACTCTCTCCATCTAGGAATCTGGCAGACAGTTCTGCTTACCTTTCAGTGAGAAGGAATGCAGGAGAGTGCCTGCAATGAATAAAGAATGAGGGGGTCCTGAGGTAGAGCAGGTGAATGTAGCTGCTGTTAGGAGGACTTTGCTGTGTGGATCTTGATTGGAGTGCAAAAACCACGGAAGTGATGGGCCTGCATTTTGCATTGTAACAGAGCACAAGCATTCTGCTGCATGGGATGCTGACTGTGCAAACAGTCCTAGGGTCCCACTGATTACCTGTTATATAGTCATGTACCTTTTGTTCTAAAGCCTTCAAATCCAGCTGAGCTGCAACAGCAAAGAGATGTCAGAGATTGCAGAGCATCCATTTTTCAGGGCTGCTGAACTAGGATTTTAAATTAAGTGGCCAAAGGTGAAATGAGCCTGGTGGGCAAAAATATCCCATAAATTGATCAATTTTTGCGGAATTACTTGAAGTCCAAATCCTGGCCTCTGAGCCCATGCTAAATAAATGGGCACGGCTCACATGCCAGTCAGGGTGGACAGATCCTTCCCCCAACAGGCCTCCCAGTGGCAATGGAACTACAGGCTGCTATGGGACGTAGCAAGAACCAATTCAAGGTTGTTGTTGGTATTCAGGCAGCAGCTGCAGATGGTGGAGCACCACTTCTGGGTCCAAGCAACAAGCACTGACTGGTGGGATCACGTCATAATGCAGGTTTGGGATGAAGAGCAGTGGCTGCAGAACTTTTGGGTGCCCAAGGCTTGAATCTGTGCTGAGCTCACCCCATCCCTCCAAAATGAGAGCTGCACTGACAGCGGACAAGCGAGCGGAGATCACACTGTGGAAATTTGCAATGCCAGATTACTGCTAGTCAGTCAGGAATCAATATGAAGTCAAGAAATCCACCTGGGGGATGGTTGTGATGCAAGTGTGCAGGGCCATTAATTGCCTCCTGCTAGGCAGGACTGTGACTCTGGGCAATGTGCAGGACACAGTGAATGGATTTGCAGCAACGGGGTTCCTGAATGCAGTGAAGTGATAGATGACATATACATCCTTCCCTTGACATCAGAAGACTTTGCCACAGAGAACATCAGCAGAAATGGCTACTTTTCTATGACTGTGCAAGACCACTGGGGATGTTTCTATGGTGGATCACTGAGGAAGGTTCACTGACATTAGTGTGGGCTGGTCAGGGAAGGTGCATGGCACTCGCATCTTTAAGAAAACAGGACTGTTCAGAAAGCTACAAACAGGGACTTTCCTTCCTGATCGGTGGATTACCATTGAGAATCTTGAAATGCCAATAGTGATCCTGTGGGACCCAGCCTATCTCTTGCTCCCCTGGCTCATGAAGCCTTTCACCAGCCACCTCGACAGCACCACAGAATGATTCAACCACAGGCTCAGCAGGTGCCGAATAACAAATGATTGTGCTTTTGGTCATCTGAAGGGTCACGAGTGTTGTTTTCTCACAAGATTGGACCTCAGTGAGAAAAATATCCCAATGGTTATAGCTGCCTGTCGTGTCCTGCATCATATACGTGAAGCAAAGGGGGAAAAGCTGGGGCGGAGCGCAGAGGTGGAGCAGCTGTCTGCTGAATTTGAACAGCCAGATACGAGGGTTATTAGAAGAGCTCAACGTGGAGCTATGTTGCTCAAGGAGGCTTCGAGAGAGCACTTTAACAGTGAGCCAGAGTAGTGAGTGGTGTAGTATGCTCTCCCTGGCCTTGCTCTTTTGTGGCCTGGTAGGAATCGTGTGGTGACTGCTGTACATGTAGGTCTATAACATTGTCAGTGCACCTATTCATTTTGTTTGGGAATGATCCTATGAGTTGCGTGACACTGTGCAGTAACGGGTAATTGGTTGCTTTCAGAAGTGGTGAGCACTTGGCAGCATATGCTGCGAACTAATAAAGATGAATTCTGTTCCAAACAACAGGATTTTATTCTGTAACAAAATCAGTGCAAAAAAACCCTGTGCAATTTTACAACAAATACGTTAAAAAGTTAATAAAACAATAAAAACTTACAAAGGGGAAGGAAAATTCATGTTCGTTTCAAGTACACATACACCAACTGTGGCTTTCACAGATCTGTATATGTGAAGCTGTGATTGTCTTTAATGTCCTCTGGGTGTCGTGGGGGGTGGTGCAGTGACCCCTGATTCCAGGTGAAATGTTAAAGGGGGTGTTTAGGGAGGTGCCAATACTCAGTTCTCAGTGGGCTGCAGAGGGTGGGGAGCCTGGGATTGTTGAACCTGCAGGTCCACCAGAGTCTGCAGCATCTGTGTAGCTGCCTGAGAAGTTCCATTATGCCCTGGTGCTACTCCCTCTCCTTCTCCTGCTGGGTCTTTCTCCTCTCCACTCTTTCCTTCTCCAGACTGTCCACAATGTTCATCCTCCTCAGGCCCTGTGCTCATGGTCTCATACAGCACTGACTTGCAGGATCTCACTGAACATGTCATCCCAAGTTTTCTTCTTTCTCCACCTTCTCAGGTATTCTGCGGGTGTGGAGGGGGACACTCTGAAGGCCACAGAGGCATCACTGTCAGCTCATTCACTACAGAAAGCAAAACTTGTGATGCTGAATCCACTGCCCCTGCTCCCCTAAAGTTTTAAGCACTAAATTCTCCCTTTTGCTTGGGATTTCTTCTGCTTGGTGCCAGTCACAGCACCAGCCAATTCAGCCATGGTGAGTATGGCCCACCGGGGATTGGGGAAATGAGGAGGGAATTGTTCGGTTGCATGATTCTAGTAGTATAGTGCAAATGGCACTGAATACCGGCACCGTTTTCCACAGGCGCTGGTGATTTTATCTGATATCTCACTCCTGAGGGTTACAAAGGAAGAGAGAGCACAGCTGTTGTTGCATTTCAAAGCCACTCAGGCTTGTATGCTGCTAGCCTGTGTACTGCGATGGTGCCTACTGAAGTTATCGCTGAGTGGCGTGGGAGAGTGTCCTACCGCGGAGGAAGGAATAAGGCAGCCCTCGCTAGAAACCTTTGGCAGAGGATTGCACAGTAACACCATGAAAGTTTAATCAAGCTCTCTCAGGAAGATTCAAGGGACATCCCGGTGCACATAAACAAGCTTTTCCATATTTCCCTTCCCACCTAACTCTAGAGGGGAATGAAAAGTAGCGAGCAACTCTACCTCACTTGGTTGTACCAACACCTCTTCTAACACAAGTACATTAATGAAAAGCCAAAAGATGTGTCCTGCTACTTTGAGGGGTGGTATCCCTGTAATTGAAAATTTATCTCCACACTTACCTGAGGTTTCTTCCCCTGCATTGGGCTCGCCCATGGTCAACTGGCTGGACTGCAGTAGAGTCAAAAACAGGTCCCAGCTTGCAGCACAGCTGGATCTCCCAGTCACCTGCCCCATACTCCTCCTCCTCCTCAACCATCACCTCTTCCTCCTCACTGCTCCTGGCAGGGTCTTGTGACTCAGGCTCCTCAGACGTGCTATTGGGGTCTCCACCAAGTATTGGATCCAGCTCTTTATAAAAGCAGAAGGTCTGCAGCTCAGCACTGGATCAACTGTTGGCCTCCTGGTGTGCCTGCCAGGAAAGCTCCTTGGCTTTCATGCGGCTCTGCTGCTGATCCCTGTAGTGTCCCTTCTCCTGCATCCCCTGAGCAATCTGCTCGTAGATCTCAACATTTCTACAGCTGTGCCTATATAGCCTTTCTCCCCACATGCCCAGGAGATCAAGTATCTCCTGTCTACTCCAGGCAGGAGCACATCTGGAGCATGTAGCCAGCATGGTCAGCTGGGCAGTTGCACTCAACAATGGACAGCTGCTAGGTGTGCTTGCCAAGCCAGGAAATCAGCAAAAGGAATTTCAAAAATGTGTGGGGCTTCCAGTCTCCATGACCCCTGGGCATGGAGTTCCCAATGGTGACCAGAGTCATCAGTGTGGGACATTGTGGGACAGCTGCTGGAGGACAGTCAGGGTCAACATAACTAACACAGTTTCTACACTCACACTGCTTCAACCTAAGTACATTGACCTTGGCTCTACGCCTCTTGGGGAGATGATGTTACTATGTTGAAGTAATGGGATCCTTAAAGCAGTGGGAGACCAATTTGAGTGTAGACACATGCATGACTAAGTCAACATAAGCCGCCTGGCATCGTCCTAACCATGTAGCGTAGACCAGGCCTTAAAGTTAATACAAATGTACAGGTGTGCTGATTTGTGGCATGACAGTAACTTGACTGTAAAAGCAATATGATCTCTGGTGGCTACTTTAGCATTTCCTCTGAAGGTTAAGAAAACAAAAGTTAACAAAAGAAATAGGCAGAGCTCAAAAATGCTTATGGGAAACACAGTCTGCCGTTTAATAGCAGCACCTTCCACCCAAGGATCTCTAAGTGCTTTGTGACCACTCTCGAGCTATTCCTTACAACACCTCTGTGAGTTAGGGAAGTGTTATCTCTCTCCTTTTGCAGACGAGGAAAAATTAGGCACAGAGAATTAGTGGTCCAAGATCACAAAGGGAAAATTTGTGGCAGAAGCAAAAATAGAATCTAGATCTGTGAATTCGCAGGCTTTAACCACAAGACTTATCTACTAAGCCACCTGCCTAAATGAATGACTATGATCACAACGAAAATTTCACAGCATTATCATTTTTTTCCAAATACAGCAGTAGGATATTTAAATGAAGGAAGTTAAAAGGAGGTTTTCACTGCTAGAGCCTTATATTTCATGTGTGTTATCTACTGTCTCTAAATACACTCTGGGCCACATCCTCAGTGGTGTAAATTACCACAACTCCATTGAGGTGAATGTGGCACTAAGCCAAGTTGCATCAGCAGAGGATCTAACCTTATATCTTCTAACTTTCTTGTTTATAAGTTTGATCTTCAGTGGCAGAAAAATATAAGTGGATCCCGTCTCCTCTGGGGGGGTCTGTGGAATCTGTGCCACTGTTGCATATTGAATAGGCAGCAACAAGGTCCAAATCCCCTACTGAAAACTTAGGGCTATGCGTTTAATGTAATGTAAATCCCACTAACGCTGATGGGATTGATGTAGAAGACCGAGAAATAGAGTGTCCCTTCATCTTTAGTTGACCTCTAAAGAAATCACAATTTCGGACTTAGTTTTGAGCTGCCTTATGTGCCTGAACAAGAGAGGAGGGTAGATGATTTATCCTCTCCCCTTTTGCTCCCTTCTGCAGTCTACCCACATTGCAATGGGGAGAGCCATCTCCATGGGGCTGCTACTCCTTTCATGTGCACATGAGCAGGGAGTGGGTGGAGCCTTCATTCTGTGTCTCAATGCACTAGCCAGCATAGGTGAGTCAGCTTGCCAAGGGTACCTGGCACAGATAATTTCCCCTTTGGAGTAAGTGGGGGGGAACCAGGGTCCAGACTGTGACTTTGAGAGTCAAAATCTGATCCCTGGTCTGTGCTTGGAGCAGCACAGCTACACCTTACCGCTTGCTAATGGCTTCTGGCAAAGCTGCAGAGTCCTTGTGAAACAAACATTAATGTTCATTCATCTTCAACGAAGCAATAACAACAGGGCAGCTGATAATATCTCTGTCAGCCCTATTGTAATTTGAAAGAGATTCTCTCCTCCCACCCCTTCTACTTAGGGACTTCTCAATAAATAAATAAACAACAATAAAGTGATCATTTGAAATTCATGGATCTGAAGGTAAGTCAGTGCAGAAGAACTGCTGCAAAAAGGTTTTATTATTACTACAGTACGAAATGAGTCATCCCTGCTGCAGATCTAGTAACTAAGATGCTTGTGGGAATGAATCTGAACTGGTTTTTTAGCTGACACAATACACAAACTTGATGTGAAAAACATTCTATTGTGCAGCTGGTGAGCAGGCACATTTATATGGAAGCAACTCATTAATCCCCTTATCTGTCAGAGAACAGGGTGGGAACAAGGTGGATGGTCTCAAGAAAAGGGGGAACAACATGAAAATGGAGATGGGGGTGTAACGATGCTGGTTCTGGCGGGACCCAACTGAGAGTGCCAATTCAGGACAAATTGCTTAAAGCAGGGCAGTTACAGCCCTAGGCTGGGGTTTCTATGCACACCAAGGCAAACCAAACCAGCCAAACAGAGAAGACTTTGGTTGTACCCCACTGGCTAACCACAAGTCACACAAGCAATTCCCTTAGACACTCCGGTTTCCCAGTATCACCACCAGTGCCACTCGTTATGGGGACAAATGGTTATAAAACCAATACCCCAGTAAAAGAAAAAAGGTTCTCTCAATCCCAAAGGACCAAGCCCCAGACCCAAGTCAATATACAAATCAGATCTTACCCACAAATCACACTGTTGCCAATCCTTTAGAATCTAAAATCTAAGGGTTTATTCATAAAAAGAAAAAGATATAGATGAGACCTAGAGTTGGTTAAATGGAATCAATGACATACAGTCACGGCAAAGTTCTTGGTTCAGGCTTGCAGCAGTGGTAGCATAAACTGCAGGCTCAAATCAAGTCTCTGGAGTACAAACATCCACAGCTGGGATGGGTCTTTCAGTCCTTGGTTCAATGCTTCAGTGTAGCAAAGTCCCTTCAGAGATATGAAGCAGGATTGAAGACAAGATGGAGGAGCTGCAGCAGCTTTTTATATTCTCTTGCCATGTGGTCTTTCTTTCTTTGTTCCAAAGACAAGCTGTCCATCACATGGCCTGGAAACACCTCAGAGTTCTGCCCATAGGCATGTCCCTGCATACCTTGCTGAGTCCCAAGGCGTGTCTGCCTTCTCTCAATGGGTCACTTGTATGGCTGATGGTCCTTAATGGGCCATCAAGCAGGCTAGGCAGAGCTGACACCAACTTATCTGGGGTGTTACCCAGAAGCATAGCACAAGTTTGAACTACAGACAGTATAGAGCCAATATTCATAACTTCAATTACAAAAATGATACACACACACACACAGACAGCATAATCAGAACCAGCAAACCACAACCCTGTCCTAGACACCTCCTTTGACCCCCTTTATACAAGATTTGGTGCCACCATAAGACCTTGGTTGCCACAATGTTCTATATGGTCTCAGTTCAAGTCAATAACGTCACGGAGGGGAAGAAGGGAGAGCAATAGGAAATCAAAGGGCTGATCCAAAACCTTCTGGGGGGCTGCAGGTAGAGCACTGAACTAGGATTCAGGAGACTGAGGTCTGATAAGAAAAGGAGTACTTGTGGCACCTTAGAGACTAAGTACTCCTTTTCTTTTTGCAAATGCAGACTAACACGGCTGTTACTCTGAGGTCTGATACTGACTGTTTTTTTGAAAGTGCTTTGAATATGTAAAGCACTAAAGTCTCATTATTATTAATAGTGGGGCTAAATCCTCAGCTGGTGTATATAGTCAAAGCTCCGTTGATTTCAGTTTAGTGGCTCACCAAAGATTGTTTCAAGAATTGTCAGCACCATCATCATTATTCACCTACCCTTCTTTTTCTGGCCTGGCCTTCTTAATAATGTTCCCACCATTTTCTGAGAAACCATCATTAATACTATTGCACTGCAGGAACCTATAGATAAACCAAAGTCCTTAGTTTAGGACTCTTCTCTATTGGCAAGGGGGCCAGATCTTCAGCTGGTGTGATATGTCATAGCGGGCTTGACTTCAGTGGAACTATGTCAATTCACACCAGCGGAGGGTCTCACCTATATACACCATCAGGTATATTAAACATGTCTGTTGATTTCCCGTGGGACCTGTGAGATCAGGTTAGCCAGTCCACAATGGGGGAGAGGGCAACCAGGTGCTTTGGACTGATTTTTATGCAGCTTTAGGGTATGTGCAACAGTCATTTTTGCCTTTTTCTCCTTCTCCTTTTTGAGCTGAACTGGGAGCATGTGGTGCTCCAAGCAGGTGTTGTTCAGCTGAATGCATGTGGTTAAGCTGATTTTTATGGCTGGCCTCCTCTAGCACAGGAGGAATAAATCTGGTTTTAGTGTGAAATGTTCTTTGTGGTGTTTCAGCGGTTACAAATGTGGGAAATCCACCTTTTGGGGGACAAACCTATTTAAAGATCTGATGTTTATTGACAATGGCCTGCACCGTTTGTAGTACTTCAATAAATAAGAGTTGAGTCAAAGCAGGAACATCTAAAACACCCCCTTCAACGGCCACTTCTAGCTACTGATTAAGGGCTAAATTGTGCCTTACAGGAACAGCCTAAGATATAGGCACAATGCGCCTTCCAGAGCACACCAGCTGTACTGGGAGGAAAAGGAGTCCCGTTTTCTTCCAAGAAGCAAGAGAGAACAAACAAACAAAAAACTCCATTGTGTTTACAGAGCATGTTTGAATTAAGCAATTATGGTTCCTTAAGAAGTTTGTAGAATTTAAATGCCACTTTTAGTCCCTTTTCTGGTGCAATGAACTCATTTGTTTGCCAGTTACCTACTGGATCTAGCCTAGAGAATTTAGTGAGGGTTAAATGTCGACTTTCAGAAGTCCTAACTCACATCCAGCAGTCTGGTTTATAAAGTAGCTATTTAAAATTGCTTTCAAAGGTGCGTATGCCTCGGTCAGATTGAAAGGGAGCGTAAAAGAACTATGCTTCCCCCCACCACCACCTTTGGTGGCTGTTCATTACCAAATGTAAATCACTGGGGGGTGGAGGGAAGAGAGAAGAATGACAAGGTTCAGAAACAGCATCTGCTGAAGAAAAATAAAAAGGGAAGAGGAAAGCATGGAAAAAACAGATGAAACACTGTAATTGCTTGGCAACAAGTTGCTATTGTAATTTAGAAAATTGGAAGCATCCGTTCTTAAACAGCTATAGCTTTAGTTCTTTTCTTTTTTTTTAAATTGACTGCAGCCCTTGTTTGCGATCAGCTGCGTTGTCCTATAGGATTACTCTCTATCCCTCACACAGTGCAGTAATGGACCCTTCGTGCTTGGTTATGGGCCATCGAAGAAAGTATTTTGCAATTGTTTTGCAGTGCAGTCATTTAACAAGATTAAAGATAATTTGCCCCTTGGAATGCAAAACTGTTTCTACAGGTGCTAAAGCTTCCTGGCTTTTGGATGACAGGACGCATTTTGTCTAGTGCCATTGCATTCAGTGAGGTCTCCAAGGACTGTAAATAACAGAGCAGCTACCCTGTGCAGCTGTGAAACTAATTTTCAAGGCTGAGGTACAAAACTTGTAGTTTACAAAGCTCAATGGAGGCAGATAAATATGCACATGCTGATGTATTAAATGTGTTGATTAACTAATAGCTGTGCATAAACGTGGCTGCACTTGCAAGTTTGGGGGCTTCAGAGAAACAGCTGTGACCCAGCAGGGAGCGGGCTGCAGGGAGTCAGGCTGAAGCAGTAGCCTCAGATTAACTCTGTGCAACAGAAGGGGAGAGGACTATTGCGACTCAAGCTGTCAGAGGGCCTCAGACCGGCCCTGATCCTCCTGCTCCACAAAGGGGAGACCACGCCCAAAGATTCTGCTGCATCCATGAGACCTGAAAGTCTGCTGAGCCCACCAGACCCCTCCTACACTTGGAATCAGGGGATGGCCAGGGTTTGAGGCCACCAGGGCCTCCACCCAGCTGAACGGAAAAGCTGTCAGCCTCCCAGCAAGGGAAAGCAGCTCTTCACATCACACTCTAGTAGGCCCACGGCCCAGACATAGGGTTGCCAACTTTCTGATTGCAGAAAACTAAACACCCTTGTTCCGCACTGCCCCGCCCCACCCCTTCGCTGAGGCCCGGCCCCCGCTCACTCCATCCCCCCTCCCTCCTTCGTTCGCTCTCCCCCACCCTTGCTCACTTTCCCTGGGCTGCGACGGGGGTTGGGGTGTGGAAGAGGGTGAGGTCTCTGGAGTGGGGCTGAGGAAGAGGGGTTTCGGGTACAGGAGGGGGCCCAGGGCTCGGGTAGGGGTTGGGGGCTAGGGAGGGCGAGGGCTCCGGCTGTGGGTGCAGGCTCGGGGGTGGGGATGAGGAGTTTGGGGCACAGGAGGGGGCTCAGGGCTAGGGTAGGGGGTTGGAGTGTGGGAAGGGGTGCAGGCTCCAGGAGGGAGTTGGGGTGAGGGAAGGGGGCTTAGGGGTGCATGAGGGTGTTCAGGGTGCGGAGCAGGCTCTGGGTGGCACTTACCTGAGGCAGCTCCCAGAAGGGGCGACATCTCCCTCTGGCTGCTAGGTGCAGACTCCACACGCTGCCCTCGCCCACAGGTGTCGCCCCCGCAGCTCAGGGTGGGGGCAGCATGCAGAGCCTCCCTAGCTGCCTCTGCACCTAGGGAGCCACCAGGGTCCCTTTTCAACCCCGGTCAAAAACCGGATGGCTGACAATCCTACCCAGATAAGGCCTGTTAGGGCCTTTGGGTGGGGGCTTTCTCTTTGCATTGATTTAATTTGTGGGCTTTTAGTTTTTGTTGCAGGACTGGTTGGGGCCTCATTTATTTAACTTGCTTGAATCTTTTGTCTATTTCCTTCCACATCTTATATCTTACCCCCTATCCCTTCTGGGAATAAAATGCTGTTTATTACAGCTGGGTTAGAGATAGGGTTGCCAACTTTCTAATTTCTGAAAACTGGTCCTGCCCCTGCCCCCAATTCCCTGCCCCTACCCCCCCCCATTTTCCCCAGGCTCTGCCCTTGCTCCACCTTTCCCTTGAGGCCCCACCCCTGCTCACTCTTCTGCTCACCCGATTGTTCGCTGATCTCCCCTCTCCCCCCACCTTGTCCCTTGATCTTCTCCACCTTCTTCCCCCTACACAGCTGGACTCCCTCTGCTCCAGGGCTGGGATAGGAGCTGCCGCCTGACATGGAGCCTGCTGCCTGCCTGCCAGCGAGACGCAGGTAGGAGATGGCCCTGGCTGAGCAGGGGCTGGCGTGGGTTGATGACCTGGTGCCTCTCTTCCCCCCACCCTCCCCTTAACCGGACTTTTGGTGTCCAGTCAGTACATCTGACCGGACACTGCCAGGTCCCCTTTTCAACCGGACCTCTTTTTTTTGAGAAGAAAAGGAGTACTTGTGGCACCTTAGAGACTAACCAATTACTCAAATAAATTGGTTAGTCTCTAAGGTGCCACAAGTACTCCTTTTCTTTTTGCGAATACAGACTAACACGGCTGTTACTCTGAAACCTGTTTTTTGAGAAGGTAATTCCATTTTATGGAAGATTCTGAGGTGTCCAGATTTGATTTATTTCCAATTCAGAATGAAAATCATATATTTTGAAATTGTGAGTGAAACAGAATTATTGTTCTCTACCCAGTTCTCCTGGGAACTTGGAGCCTTGAGAGCCAGGCTGCTGAGGAGCCATGAGCTGGCTGGAAACCTGTTTGATTTCTGGTGGAATTTAGTCAAAACCAAACTGTTTATATGAAATGGTTCAATTTTGACACATTGGCAATTCTAATGAAAAAATGTTTTGTCCACAGTTTTCCATCCAGCGCTATAGTTTATCTTTACGTTGGTCCTTAGAAGTGTAATATCCTAGAAGTCATCGGGTTTGTTACTGGTTTATGCAACCCACCAGTAGGTGGAGGAATTGAGAACTAAGAACCCAGTTCATTGGTTGGAAGGGGGTCACTGAGTCCTTGTGGGGCTCCAGAAGGGGTGATGAATAAGAAAGATGCTTTTATTTTATTTAATAGTAAAAGCTGTATTGGGAAAATCTGTGCCAAGAAGTTCTGCTTTCCATCTGTTTAAATTAAGCTTGAAAACAATCTCCACCAAAGGGTCTGATCTAAAGCCAGCTAAAGTCAATGGGAAGGTAGGTAGTCTTTTCATTGACATCAGCGGGCTTTAGATCAAGCCCAAGCAGAGGATCTTCACTAATCCAGTTAATCCAGTTCCAGTTCCCTAGTCTTTCATGTCCACCTTCTTGTAGTGAGGGATTCCATGAATAAAACTATTAGCGATTGAATCTGGCTCATATGGAAACTGAACAGATATTATTACCAGAACTCGGTGCATTTTTAAAGTGCCGATCGCCACAGATCCTGGGCATACTTGACAGGGCTTAATTAAATTAGTTTATTAACATTAGAGAAGTCTGCGACATTTGCATTCAACATTATTTTTTTCATGGGGAAATCCACATTATGTGGAGAGTTGTACTAGATAGCTCAGTGGGAATCAAGGGCATTCAGTACCTCACATGACATGTTCAGCAAAATACAGGATCAAGCTGCAAATCGGGGGTCTCAAACACCCAGCATGAGGTTCAAGTCCAGCCTGCTTGCTGCTTTTATATCGCTATATTCAGGTCCTGAAGAATCTCAGCTTTCACTGTAAAAAGAACTTTGAAACCCAGTTAGAAAATCTTTCAGTTGTGAAGAGAGGGTAACCATTACAATGTCTTCCTGAAACAAAGACTAAAGGGGTGTGAATACTTCAGTCTCCCTCCTTCCCCTTCTGACATACAGCAGTCAACGTGATTTGTTGGTAGGTTAAGTGTAGGTTTGTTTTTTGTTTTTAACTGTGTCCTGTTGAAGCTGAAAATCGGTTCATTTGTTAAAAATAACCATGTTCCAGGTACCATGGGCTGGAGTCATTTACAGGTTTCTTTTTTAGGTTGCTAAATTAAAGGCAGCTATTAAAATTACATAGCAGATAAATGTAATAGCTCATTCCTTGGTCTATTCAGCATATACTCCTCTAAATCAAGATCCTCATTTGGAGAATATGATCTAGTGGACATCTCCAAAGGAAATGACTGAGCCTAACAATGAGTGGCAATGAACAACATCATTAGAAAAAATTCTATTTAATAAGGACATACAGAGCAAGACCTAAGTGGTGTTTAACCTGGTGCTAAATAGATGTGAAATTCTATGTTCGAATCTTTCAATACAGGGTTTGTCAAATAAAGATTAGAAAGAGAAATACAGATGAGACTCAGCAAAGGTTCTTTCATTCCTCTTCTACCATTCACTGACTACAGTGTTTTATTTCATTTTATGTCTGTTCAGAAGCGTCTGCTTGAGAGGAAGCATGGTCAGTGGTTTGGGAACTAGCCTAAGATTTAGGCCATGTCTACACTAGAGACCTTACAGCAGTACCGATGCAGCTGCGCCCGGGTAAGATCTCCTGTGTAGCCACTCTGTGCTGATGGGAGAGAACTCTCTGGTCACCATAATTAAACCACCCCCAACAAGCAGCGGTAGCTTTGTCCACACCAGCACTTCTGTTGGTGTAACTTATGTTACTTGGGGAGGGGGGTGTTTTTGTCACACCCCTGAGTGACATAAGTTATACCTACAAAAGTGCTAGTGTAGACATAGCCTTAGGAAATCTGGATTGGACTCCCTGCTCAACCACAGGCTTCCTGTGAGCATGCACAAGTCACAGAAGTAGCATTGTCATATCTCAAGTTCCTAAAAAGAGGACACTAGGGGGAGGCTGGGGGTGGGGCAAAGGAGGGAGGAGAAGGAAGGCAGTTGGGGGTGCTGGAGTGGGTATTTGGGGGGTGCTGGAGAGGGGTGTGTGCATACTGGGAGGGGATACCTGGGTGGTGCGAGAGGGGTGTTTGGGGGGTACCGGAGAGGGTACCTGTGACGGGAGTACTCACTGGAGGTGGGGGGCAGTGTCACTCCCTGTCACAGTGGCAGGGCAGCTGGTACAAGCCCAGAATCCCATGCCAGCCTGTCACTCAGCACCTTTCTGCGGGACCCCCTCCCAGGGCTGGGAGCCAGAGCTACAGGGGAATGGACAAATCAGCTGAGGGTGCAGGGGAGGAACCAATCGGCAAGTGGACAAATCAGGGCTCTTTCTGAGCTGCAACCTCTGTTCTGCAAAAAACCCAGACTTTGACTCTTATTTCAAAAATCCAGCCAGACAGAGAGCAGACTACCAAAAAATATCCGGGAAAACCCAGATGTTGGGTAACCCTAAGAAATAGGCCATTGAAATGTGAATTAGGCACCTAATTCCTTTATGTATCTTGGCCTTAGCCTCTCTGGATAAAATTTTCAAATGTGCCTAAGTTACTTAGAAGCATAATGAGACTTAGGCTTTGTGACAGTCTGGGTCCAGACACCCCATGACGAGAACAGAAGGCTTAAATCCTAAAAATGAGCTGTGGAACCTACTGATTGCACTCTCTTACTGTACTATAAATGTATATTGAGTAACATCTTTTATGAAAGCTTATAATGTTCTGAATGTGAGAACATAAGAACAGCCATACTGGATTAGATCAAAGGTCCATCTAGCCCAGTATCCTGTCTTCCGACAGTGGCCAAATCCAGGTGCCCCAGAAGGAATAAACAGAACAGGTTATCATCAAGCGATCCATCCCATTCGCCCATTCCCAGCTTCTGGCACACAGAGGCTAGGGACACCATCCCAGTCCATCCTGGCTAGTAGCCATTGATGGACCTATCCTCCATAAACTTATCTAGTTCTTTTTTGAACCCTGTTATAGTCCTGACCTTCACAACATCCTCTGGCAAGGAATTCCTCCACAGGTTGACTGTGCATTGCGATGGTCATTATGAGATATATATGAAGACTGATTATGAATTTACATAAAAAACTGTGTTCATAACCTGTAATCCGACTTCAACTACACCTCACAGCGGGAGAGGCACCTCCCAAGCCAGGAGTTCACATGAAACCAGCTCCAAGTAACCATCCATCCCAGGAAAAGACAATGATCACAGAATCATAGGACTGGAGGGGACATGGAGAGCTCATCTAGTCCAGTCCCCTACACTCATGGCAGGACTAAAGTATTATTTAGACCATCCCTGACAGCTGTTTGTCTAACCTGCTCTTAAAAATCTCCAATGATGGAGATTCCACAACTTCCCTAGCCAATTTGTTCCAGTATTTAGCCACTCTGACAGTTAAGAAGTTTTTCCTAATGTCCAGCCTAAACCGCACTTGCTGCAATTTAAGCCCATTGCTTGTTGCCCTATCCTCAAAGATTAAGGAGAAAAATTTTCCTCCCTTCTCCTTGTAACAATATTTTATGTACTTGAAAATCGTTATCATGTCCCCTCTCAGTTTTCTCTTCTCCAGACTAAACAAACTCAGTTTTTTCAATCTTCCCCTCATAGGTCATGTTTCCTAAACCTTTAATAATTTGTATTGCTCTTCTCTGGACTTTCTCCAATTTGTCCACATCTTCCCTGAAATGTGGCACCAAGAACTGGACATAATATTCCAGTTGAGGCCTAATCAGTGCAGAGTACAGCAGAAGAATTACTTCTTGTGTCTTACTTACAACACTCCTGCTAATACATCCCAGAATGATATTTGCTTTTTTTGCAACAGTGTTACACTCTTGACTCATATTTAGCTTGTGATCCACTATGACGTCTCTTTCCACAGTACTCCTTCCTAGGCAGTCATTTCCCATTTTGTATGTGTGCAACTGATTGTTCCTTCCTAAGAGGAGTACTTTGCATTTGTCCATATTGAATTTCATTCTATTTACTTCAGACTATTTCTCCAGTTTGTCCAGATCATTTTGAATTTTAATCCTATCCTCCAAAGCACTTGCAACCCTTCCTAGCTTGGTATTGTCCGCAAACTTTATAAGTGTACTCTCTATGCCATTATCTAAATCATTGATGAAGGGAACAGAACTGAATCCAGAACTGATCCCTGCAGAACCCCCACTTGATATACCCTTCCAGCTTGACTGTGAGCCACTGATAACTACTCTCTGGGAACGATTTTTCAACCAGTTATATACCCACTATATAGTAGATCCATCTAGGCTGTATTTCCCTAGTTTGTTTATGAGAAAGTCATGCAAGACAGTATCAAAAGCCTTACTAAAGTCAAGATATACCACATATATTGCTTCCCCATTATCCACAAGGCTTGTTTTTTAATGGTGAACCATTAGAGTTAATGGGAAGACACTGAGACATCCCAGCTATCAAGTCAAAAGTGATTTTCCCTCACTCTGAATAACCATGAATCACCATGCCAGGAGAGAGAGAAAAAAAAAGAAAAGGAGGCTTGAAACTGAGGTTCTCATCCAGACACTGAGGGACAGGCTCTAGGCAGGAATTGTCACAGGCTCCTATATCACTTCTGACACTGGGACTAAGGCCTGGTCTACACTTAAAACTTACGGTGCTCAGGGTCATGAAAAATCCACACCCCTGAGAATTGTAGTTATGCCAACCTAACTCCTGTTGTAGAAGCAGCTAAGTCAATAGACGAATACTTCCATTAACCTAGCTACTGTCCCTCAGGTAGGTGGAGTTCCTACAGTGATGGGAAAGCCCCTTCTATCACTGTAGTTTGCATCTACACTGCAGGGCTACAGCAACATACTTATTGCACCTGCAGTGTAGACATGGCCCTAGGCTTCTAAGTCACTTACGTGCTTTTGAAAAGTTTGCCTTCTGTGCCTCAGTTCCCTGCCTGTAAAATGAAGATTTCACTTCCCTACCACACAAGAGTGTTGTGAGGATAAATACACTGAAGTGTGTGACATTCAAATACTATGGTGTCATAGCCATAGCAGTACCGACGACAGACAGAGGCTGTAAATGAGTATCACTCTTCTCACGAGGGAGGACTGGCATTCTCAGTGACTGAAGAGAGAAGCATGGACACAGCAGCACCTACCTCACCCAGCTGTCTCAATCCTGACCTTCAGGTCCACCACAATGGCAGAAGTTCACACTTCCTGCCAATTCAATAGCTGCCTCTTTGTTGAGGCTGCCAACTGGCATCAGTTGTGCTGGCTGGTTTTCTGGAGTACGCATTTCTTCACTAGGCACGGTACTGAGCTCACCAAACCAAGCACATTTCACACAAGCCACCAAGCAGTGAGCTGATAGAAGTGACTTCCAGTCGCTACCAAGCCAAACAGAAGGAGGGAAGTTGGAGATTTCAAAATGGGTATGTGGACAGCTGTAGCCCAAAACTTTCACAAGAACATCTAGCTGAGATTTTCATTTTTCTGTGTAAAAATAATAATAATAATAATAATAATAATAAAGATCACTCCTACGAATGCTCCTGGAAAACAAATAGAAAGGGTTCTGGATGCTGCAGTCAAAGCAAATTTACAAACTCTATTTGAACAAATGCTTGTGAATATATTATTACAATATTTATTCAGCACTAGTTCATACAGACCAGAAAGAACTTGCCAGGAAGAGAACCTATGGTCCCAAGGAATATAAATGTAAGGGGGCTGTTGGCCCCTTACTAAAACTCAGTGTGGTTTTTTTGGTTGACTAGCTCCCAGTACCAAAAAGATGGGGAAGGGTTGATGGGAAATCAGGACCCTGAGACTGACAGTCCCCAGGAACAATGGGGAGAGGCCAATGCTCCAGGTCAGCCCGATTGACAAGGCAAGCAGGCTAATGAGGAAGTCAGGAGGCCAGGGGAGTCCCGTTCTCCATGTGAGCTGCAATTGCCTGGAACAGAGTGGGGCTGAGCTAAGGAGAGAGCAGGGCCATGCCAGCCAGAGAGAACCAGAGAAGCAGCCCAGGGAGCAGATCCAGGCGGGGAGCAGAGCCACAGCAACAACAGCCAGAGAAGCAGCCCAGGAAGCAGCTCCCTGCAGGTGAAAGGGATCTGCTGGCCGGAAGCCACTCACACAGCAAGGCCTGGGTGCTGGACTGCCCAGGGTGAGGGGCCAGACCCAGCCGAGTGGATGAGTTAGACGGGTCCGTAATGGGCCCCTTTCCAGCGTGGGCCTGGCGCCACGGCACCATTGGTGCCATTGTAAACCTGGTACTGATCCAACCTTCAATATTAATACAATAATAATGTTAAAAAAAGAAAAACAAACATGGAACCAATAAGGTGCATGCACAGATAAACAATGAAATGAGTAATCACCCTTGTTCTTCCTTTCCTTTATCCTCCCTTTGTTTGCTGTTGAAAGGGTAATAGTGTTATAGCAGCCATGTCGGTCCCAGGATATTAGACCTAGGGGTAGAGGTAATATCTTTTATTGAACCAGCTTCTGTTGGTGAGAGAGACAAGCTTTCAAGCTATATAGCACTCTGTTTAGCTTGAAAGTTTGTCTCTCTCATCAACAGAAATTGATCCAATGAAAGATATTATCTCACCCACCTTGTCTCTCTAAAAGAGTAATAGGACAGTCTTGAGGTTAAGACACTCAACTGGAAATAGGAAGATCCAGATTCAGTCCCCTGTTCTGCCTCTAACTTCCTGTGTGACTTTGAGAAAGTCAGCGTAACCCCCAATTTTGCTACCTTTACTCATATTTAATAATGTCTTGAAACCAATGGCACTATTTGTACAGTGCCTAGCACAATGGGGTCCTGGTCCATGACTAGGACTCCTAGATGCCACAGTAATACCAATAATAACAAAAATATTTATAGTGTAACTGCGCAACCTAAATAAGGGCAGATGATCTAGCCTGCGATGGGGTGTATAAACCCCACACTAGAAATGAAGGGGTTAAAGAGCAATTCTGGGCCCAGATGACCATGTCCAGCCACACCTGCAGAGCATGCTGCAGATGGAGGTGGAGCTTAAAAGGAAGCCAGACAGCTCAGAAAGGGGCTGAGGAGGCAGAGAGAAGGATCTGCCCTGGGAGCTGCTGGAAAGTGACACTGCAGCAGCGTATCTGGGACAGGGGGAACCTACTTGCTAGGCCCAGACAGACTAAAGGTACAATTAGTACCTTTTCTTCAATACCTTTTGCCTCAGACTGCAAAGCTTGCATAGAGTGGGGCATAGGAAGTGGCTCAGGGAGGGAAACCGTAAGGCACTCTTGAATGCCTGGCCTTTGGAACACTCATAGGGCCCTGGGTCAGAACCTGGTGGAACAGGAGGTCTCAGGCTCTGTTACAAATCCCCCTCTGTACTAAGCAAATGACCCCCTAACCACGAGGTGACACTTTCATCAAGAGCCCACCATCACATAGCCGTTAATACCCCTGTGCCTCAATTCCCCATTTGTAAAATGTGAATAATAATACCTCCCTTCTCCAACCCTTTGTCTGCCTTGTCTACTTAGATAATGACAGTCCCGGCCTCTAACAGCTTACAGTCTATGTGGATGGCATTGCCAGCCTGAAGGGCTTCAAAAAACGAGTTAGTGGCCAAAAAAAAATCAACAACTTTAGGGTTCTCGTTAGTTGCCTTCTGGTTTCTGAGCCTTTAGAGATCACATTTTCAAGCTTTTCTCTACAACTATGTGGTGTTGAAACTTACTTCTTTTTTACATGAAAGCTGAGCTTTCGATATATCCATGTGACTCCAGAAGCTGGGGCTTTAAGACAAACACTAAATATTGCAAGACTAGTGAAAAATTCAAGAGACTGGCTACACTTCGTGTATGTACAGCATACCTCAGCTATGTGGTGCTCCCTTAACTTTGCCTGAAGAGTCCCTGGAGATTAGCATGCACCAATTATTTTTAAAAAGAGAGAATTTCTGATTGTATTAAATGAGCAACACTTCTCTTAAGAGCTGACTCTTCTGGAGGGTGAAAAGAAGGCAGTTGCAATCCTGTTTCATTCTTCTACTCATTTGTTCTCAAGGAAGCCCCAGGGTGCATCTTGGGTCGGTGGCTGCCTTGCAGCACCGGACTGTGAGTTTTCCGATAATTCTCAGCTTTAAAGGCATGTACAAGCAGATTTCATGGATCAAACTCAATCAGTAACGACGAACTGGCCAGTTTTCTCTTCTCTGTAGCAACGCAACTTCTTTCAGTGCTACGGAGAGGTTTTTAGGCAGGTTCTTTTCATGGGGATGGTGTGTAGCCCCCATTGATCGGGAGGCACGAAGAGCATAAGTGCGCATTGTTTGCTCTTAATTGTTCACTCTCTCTCCACTTTTCCCAACTCATTCTTACCTCATCCTACCCTGGCTGGCTAGAAGCAGCCCCAAGCTTCTGCTGTAAGCTGCTGATTAGCACTTCATTTGACAAACAGGAAATGGGGAAGAAAAGCATCACTTTCAGAATTAGAGCCTCAGAATGAATTGAAGAAAGAAAGAGAAAAAAACTGCACACTTTCCTAATTGCTCGTTAGAACCAATGGCCTTTGTAGTTTATTCTCCCTGTGTCTTCTTTTTAAAAGCATTTGCACAAGACGTTGCCATTGTCTGCCAGACAGCTCCAGGGTAGGACAAAATGAACTAATTGATTTGCAGCTATGTCACAGTGAATAGTGTTAACACACATCTGCGGATTCCTTGTGAGAAGTGATTAATAACTTGTATTCCTGGGCCTAGAAAATTGAATACCCTTTTTCATGTAAAACCGGAGCATTTCATTCTCTCAACGTCACAAATATCTCCTCTACATTGTGAGTTACAAGGACAAGGTCAGGGATAGCCCGTTAGAGCAGCAGCATATGTAGTTGTGTTCATACGGGTAAAACTTGGCACATTTGTTTGGAGGCTTTCAGGAAAGATTAGTGGAAATTTGTAAAGTTGACACAACTTACTGTACAACTTGCCCATTACAAACGATTCCAGTGCAGATGGTCCAGTTCCTATGACTGTTGTTGGGAAATTTCGTATTTATTTTAAAAAGGGAGTTTAGAATAAATTTTAAACACGGAACCAAAGTCCTAGAGCCAAAGAATTAAGGGAGGATTCTGGATTCAAATTACAGTTTATTTGTGAACTCTGTCTATAATAGACCAGACTAAAACCTTGCATCCAAACACCCATAAATTTTGGGGTGTTTGTAAACTTAATCCAAAGGCCATGATTCAGATCTGACATAAGATGTGAAATAAGACCATATATGTATGGACAATACCTTAGATTGGCCCATAACAAAATTCTCTGCAAGATCTTCTGCCACCAGTAGTTCTCGATCAATGGTCTCTGTTGCTACTCACATGCCTAAAACTAAGCATATTTTTAAATGCTTGGCTGGACTGGGGATTTAGTCATGCTGCTTTGATTATGGCCACAGCAGAAATCCACATTGCCTCTTGTAGGGATCTTCAACCTCTTGACAGTATGAAATTCTCATCTTTGCACACATCTCATGGACTCTTCCCCACCTTTGAAGCTCACTCTTGGCACTTACTGCCATTTGGAGTACTCTTTAGTGTTCTCTTGCTGTCCGACCCGTTCCCTGCCTTCTAATGAAAGCTCTCAATGTTCTGGAAAATTCATTGATCCAGCCAACTCCTAGTGAAGCAGGATGCTGCCATGGTGCTACTGCAGACCTCAGGCTTTTCATATCATGAAAAACTCTTGGATGAATTGCAAGAGTTGGATATTGGATCTGTTCAGTGGAACCTGTAGGACATTTTGACTTGTGATTGTTGGACAGATTTCGATTTTTCACTTGAGCCATTATTATCTTGCATTTGGCTACATCCTCTACAGCTTATTCCCTTGTTCTACCCAGCCTTCCAAAATCCAAGGGAAATAGCTGCTTTACACCTGCCAGAGGTGTTTGGTGGAGGTGAGTTGGAACCTTCATTATGTTCCTGGTCAGGGGACATCATCCTAGTATTTCTGTCATAAAACATGTTGTTGTGTTGCATTTCATGATACAATTTAATCCACAACACACAGCAAGCAGAGGTGGGTATTCACTGTTCTTAGTTATGTTCATTTAGGGCCTGATTCTGCCATCGTTACGTTGCATAGCACCTTGCTCCACAAGGGGTCCCATTAGCTTTAGCGGTGCTCCTTGTGGGGAAAAGGTACTACTTAGTGTGAGGGAGGGTGGCAGGCTGACCATAGGGACTAACCATTAGGTTTAGAGGAGTATTGAGTGGGGATGCTCCCAGCTTGGCTGCAGATTGGAGTGGATGGGTGAATTCTCCTGGCATGGAAAGACAAGATGGGTTTGCCCTCTTCCCTCCAGTCCTAGGAAATAGGAGAGCTATGTATTTGTCCCTGGAGACAGGAACTGTTGCGATGGAGCTGGGCTGGGTTTGAGGCTCATGGACATTACACTTCAGGCAGGTAAACTGGCTGCATGGATCCAGGATCTTTACATCTTCAAGGTGCTTTACCAGCATTAGCTAATCCTCCCATGAGCCCCATAAATTAGCTATTCTCTTCATTTCACAGAGTGGGAGATTGAGATGGAGGGATCGAGGGACATGCCAATGGCCCCACAGCATGTAAGTGGTAGAGCAGAGGTTAGAGCTCTTTCAATACACCAGCTTGCCTTCCTGAGCAACTTATGATAGATGCTGTGGAAATACCCAAGACAGATCATTGGGGCAGTGGGCGCAGCCTTGAGCAAGGGGCAATGTGTACGCTGACATACTCCAGGAATAGCCCCAGGAAGCAGCATGACTCCACCCCCTTCTGAGGCACAGACTTCTCCTTAAAGGGATGAGTGATTTTCTACTGGCCCCAGCAGCCAATTAGGAGACTCCCCTTTACCAGCTCAGCTACACTGGCCAGCAAGTAAGAAGCAAAATTGACTCCTTTGTGCCCAGACCCAAGGTCTAGGAAGCCCCGGCAGTAATACATACTCCATTGGTAGTCCAGGTCACAATCTATCCATTGGAGCCACAGCCAATTACAAACACATAGTTCCCTATATATAGTAGTATTCAATGTTAAATAATACAGCATTTTAGAAACACATTCACATAAAATACATATACATAGAAACAAACAGCAAGTTCTCCCTGCCTCCCAAAAGCATGGAATTTCCTCATATTTATCAGATTTCAATAGTCATGTTTCCAAAGCCTGGACATTTTCTCAGAGGATGGGGCAGAGCTGGTAAAGAGATAAGTGATATTGCGTGCCACATGACAACTCATTAGGTAAAAGTAATTACAGAGCAGTAAGTGCTTTGCAAGAATATCTTTCTGGAATATATTTGATATTGATCTGAATATTATCATGGGAAGAAATGATGATGTAGGGGAATGGGAAATACTTATTTCAGAGGACTTTATCTCTAGCCTTTTGGGGTCATGTGTCTCACTGCTCATTAAATAGAGTTGGAAAGCTTTCTAAATGTGTGGCTGTGGGTAGGTGTGGGGATTAATATGGATGAGACTTTAAATGAAAAATGGTCAGCTTTAAAAGAGTGAAACTGCTTCGAGACTTATGGTCCTGGGATTTTTGTAGGCGAAGGGAAAAAGGAATTTGTAGGCTAAGTCTATATCATTTTTTGTTTTTGTTTTTTATTCAAATGTTGTGGGGCTAGTTTAGTCCTGAAAATTGGGGACAAAAGAACTGACTATGCTCTTGAATGAACTTACACAGAAAAATGATCAAAGACAAAAACACCCCATAGCGGATGAGTGAACGCTTTACACAAAGTGCTCACTGTATGTCTGACCCCCTCAGTCCTCATCCTCAAAGGAAACCTGTGCAACACCTTTAAAAGGCAAGTCTGGCCATTTAAATTCATAACTCTGATGGACACTAGAAAGCATGGTCTTAACAGAAACATTGGTTTTATGGCTCATTACAACAATTTGCTGCACTCTACTGCCTGTTAAGACTTAATTGCCCACTTCATTTTAAGTGATCTCCTACGGCACCTGTGAACCCCTTGTGCTTAACAATCTGTCCAACCTTGTATTAAGCTTGGACACTCTGGTTATCTTCTCCAGACCTGAGGAAGAGCTCTGTGAAGCTCGTAAGCTTTTCCTTTCCTTTCCACCACCAGAAGTTGAATGGTAAGAATTCAAAAAATAAAATAAATGAGTTTTAGAAGGGATCTAAACACTCATGCTTCAGGGCATAAGCCAACCTTGAACCAATTGGGGTTAAGAAGAAAACTTCTCTGGCGGTAGATTATCCTATAACTTCCTATTGGAGGGTTCTTGCATCTTTCTTAGAAGCACCAGGTATTGGCCACTGTCAGAAATGAAATACTAGACTAGATGGATCAGCGATCAGACCCAGCACCACAATTCCTATGTTCTATTTAGGTCCTAGCTATTTCCTATGTCCTATTTAAGTGGGTGTGCACCCATAGGTGTCTATAGATAACACTGTATTTTACAGTGTGTCATTTTCCATCTTCAAAGTGCGGTACCTGTATTTGTCCCTTTAAATCTTACAGCACCCATGTGAACTAAATAACTACAATTGCTAATCAGAGCTTGACAGTTGTTATGAAGTGTGCCAAATGTGTACAAATATGGCACCCAAGGAGGTGAGGGTGAAGCCACCAAACTCACTTTTCTGATGAGATTTAACATAATGCACAATGGTAAAGGACTAAATGTAAATGAGAGAAGAATTTGCAGAGTATACAATGGGTAAATGTTTTCTGTTTGACTAACTAGCAGCATTTTATCATGAAAATTTCTTCGCAAATTATTTTCAAAGGCAGCCAAGGGAAAGAAATTTAAGATATGTAAGATACTCGTAAAGAATTTTTTAAAACAAACTTATAGGTATAATAGCCATAATTCTTGGTTATCACCAGGGTTTGAGGCCAGGACCTACAGCATGAACCTCTGTGGCTTGAGCTACAGGACTAAGACCCAGATCCTCAAAGCTATGTAGGTGTCTACCTCCCAGCTGAGAATCTGGGTCTAAAGTCCTTCATCAGGGCTTGACAAAGCCCTGGTTGGGATGATTTAATTGGCGTTGGTCCTGCTTTGAGCAGGGGGTTGGATTAGATGACCTCTGAGGTCTCTTCCATGATTCTATGATCTAGGAGCTGTAGTAGGCTCTGGATCAGGTGCAGAGGGGAACAGGTTACACTCACTGAACAGTGAGTTGCATTTCGTATTCAGACACCCTGCTGGTGAGTGTAGTATAGGCAGCTAGCTGAAACAGCTATTATCTCTTTGCTGCAAATAAACTGCGAATGGTAACCTTAGTTCCTGAGAGTAGCAAAGACAAACTAAGTCCCTGCAAGAGTTTTCAAAACTCATGTTATATGAGTCATGAACAAAGTTCTCTACGTCTGCTAATGCTGTGCACATATGCAAACCTTGTGAGATACTGCATGGCAGACAGTTCAGTGCAGGTTGCTTCTCAGTTCATAAGCTGGGACTCAGGGGCTGGCACTGGCTTTTGCAGCAGTTCAATGTAAGGAACATTTGGAAGGGAGGGGCAGGTGCCCCATTATCCCACCGTGGCTTCTAAATTTGAAAAGATGTTCAAGGCTTTTATTTTCTGCCAAATGGATTTTCAGAATGAAGCCAGGATGCTCTGAGAAACCAGGGAGGGGACTGGAGATGGATGAATTAGTTTGCAAATAAAACAAGAACACATTCTAAGCATTATCACCTGCCCTTTCACTGAACCCAAACTGAATATTTCCAAAGGGCCAAAGCTCGCCAATTAAGAATATGGTTCCCCCATCTCCTAGGAGAAAGATGGGAGGATGGAGGAGTCCCAACATGACCTTAAAATCCTCCCACTATTGCCCAGCCAGCCTTCACTTCTTAGATGTGATAGCAGTTTTTCCTCATGGGGGTGAAAAGCCTATACTTGCTCCCTCTAGCATTGGAGTGTCTCAGCTTCAGGGAAGAACTGAGTGGTTTGCTTCCTCTCTTCTGCATGTTCAATGGGTGGCCTAGCATGCCTGCTTCCCTTCTCTTAGGACTCTGGGGGGATAAGTTTATTCAGCTAATTTCCATCTCCACACCCAGATCAGTCAGGCCTTCCCCTCCGTTTTAGAATAGTGAGACTTGGGAATTCTTTTAGTGTTAAAGGTCAGGTCTACACTACAGACCTGTATGGGTATAATTATGTCCCTTAGGGTGTGAAAAATCCACACCCCTGAGCGACATAATTATACCAACCTAATCCCCTGCATAGACAGCACTATGTCACCAGGAGAGCTTCTCCCATTGACACAGCCACCACTTCTCAGGGAGGTGGATTAACTAAGCCAATGGGAGAGCCTCTCACATTGGTGTAGGAGTGTCTTCACTTAAGCACCACAGCGGTGCAGCTTCACCTATGCAGTGTTTTAAGTGTAGACCACCTAGCCAAAGTGTGACCTAGCAGACAAATCCACCAAAGTGGTGTAAAGAAAGCACAGAAGTGACAGCATGAGACAACAACCAAATAGCAGAGTCAAGCCAGAAATAGAGTATAAGTGAAATGTAATGAATGCAAATATTTATATGCATTCACTTTGAAAGAGGCCCAGCTCCCTGATCCCTGGTGTTTGGATGCAGATTAAGTTTGGGCTAAGGTTCAGGTTGGACACTGAACCCTGGCTAGAGTTTAGGGTGAGATTTGATGGGACTGAAATCTCCTAAACTGGCTGGCTGTTAGACAGTTCCACTCAAAATGGCAGAAAAATTCTATAAAATCAGCTCACGTTGTGACATTTCTGCCATCAGACCTCCTCACACCCGGTCTTGCTCCATAGCTACTCAAACATGCAGCCTCCCAATATAGTAGGGTACCAGGCTAGATTGTGTGGTACAGTATGCCTACAACAGGTCATAGGCCTTCAGTGTTGTAGCACTGGAGGGGCAATCCTGAACCAATAGCTTAGATTACTCTTCACCTTGTTATGGACCCTCTAAAAAGCTACAGTGAGTAGGTAAGATACAGCCAATGATGATTGCTCTATCCCAGACAGGTTGATATGCCTTTATTTCTCTCAGGCTGTGCTACCTCCAGGAATGGTATGGAATGCAAGTCTTTGTGACAACGATGACATAGGAAAGAAATGAGGAACCTGGCCTTCTTCCCCCAAAAGGAAGCCATGGCGTCACCGGGCACTTGAGACAGACCCTTTAGCAGCACAGTCGAGCTGAATGTTGTCCGGGTCTTCCACAGAGGCTGCCTCGTCTGTATTTGTTTACCACACATCCTGTCTTCCTTTCTGTTTGCTTCACACATCACCGCCCTCATTATATTGTCTTCCCCCCCTCCTCCTCCCATTCGTGCCTTTGGTTTTTAGGCTCGCACTAGCTAATTCTAATTACCTCAGGCATTAAAATAATAATTATTATAATAAAAGCTTAAGGAGGTGCACTTCATTCTTCAACTGCCTTTTACAAGCAGTTCAGTGCTGGCTACCGCGGGAATCTGATTAAACTAATTATCCTGATTGGCTTGTTTAATCAACTGCTTGGTTTAATTGGGCCTTGATAATGTGGCACGGTGGAGTTCATGGCGCGTAATGTGAGAACCAGGAGACCCGTAGCACCGTCGGTGACACCACTACAGAAATCTGCCTGGATTCCCAGCCGAACGGGTGAATTTAATAAATGCCTGCCTCAGCTGAGAGCCTAACTGTATTATCAGGAGCTTGAATGGGCCTGAGGTTTTAGTGATAATTGAAATTGCTAGGGAAAAAAAAAACCCTTCTCATTAAAGGAGTTGTCCTCTCTCCCCCAGGCCTGGCCCCCAAACTTGAAGCAATATCATGAATCCTGTCTGACTCTTTCAAACAACACTCCACTGCTCGATTCAGCTGGGCAGAGAATCTATTTTTTCCTGTTTTCCTTAGTCCCATATAAAGCCTACATAACCCGAAGTAAATACAAAGTCAACAGGTTACAAATTACCTTGCACTAGGTAAATCCAATCTGGAGGTTTGTGGAATACATACAGCTTTGGAGTAAGTATCCTGGGGATAATGGGTTATTATTTTTATAACGCTACTTGCTATAACAATAATAACCTGGAGCACTTTGCCCTAGCCCTTCCTTTTTGTACCTCAGCAATATGTTTTAACTTTCTCTCCTTCTGCTCTCTCCGCTTGTTTTGCAGCGGCGTGCACAAGGGTAACCAATGCAACCTATTTTCTGATTTACATTCTCTCCTGGAACAGACCCAAATTTCAACTCACCAAAAATTCCAAAAAATTACAGATTCAGTTTGACCCGAACCAATTTTTTTTTTTTGAATTGCCACCAAACTGAAAAATAAGTTATTCACCCAGCTCTATTTATCAGGCTCTCTCTTAAGGCTGTTAGCTAGAGGAGAGGAAGGATGGTCCTGTGATTATTGTATGAGTCTTGGGTTCAATTCTTTGCTCTGACAGAGGCTTCCTATGTGACCTGGAGCAAATCACTTAGTCCCAAATCCACAAGGGTCTTTAGGCACCTAAGTTCCATTGATTTCAATAGGAACATAACTCTGCATATGCACCTACATACTTTTAAGGATCTGGGCCTCAGTTCCTCATCTGTAAAATGGGGATAATAGCAGTGTCCTACTTTGCCAGGGTGCTGTGAGGATAAAGAGATCATGACAGAGAGCTGCTGTTCCCTCATCAACCCCTCCACCCCAAATGTAGCCAGATCAGCGCCTAAGGTTTCAGGTTAAAAGCCCCCGAAGCACCCAAGTTCCTGCCTCTGGGCATGCAAACTGCAGCCTCACTCTCGACAGCTGGATGCCCATCTTTCATCTAAGCCACAGATCAATCCATGAACTAGGGAAGATGGACATTTGCCTGCTTACATAGGGTTTTCATGCACAGAGCTCAAAGCGCTTTGCAAAGGAGGCATCTACTGGGTTCAGTGGGAGTTTTGTGGATCACAGTGGAACCTAAAACTGGACTTAGGTGCCTAAACCCCAGACTTAGGCTCCTAGGTACCTTTGTGGATCTGGAGCCTGTCTCTCAGAATAAGCTCCGTTTACATTGTCTCCATCGTCAGGCCATGACTTAGAAACAGTTTGTGTCTTGCTGGGTGTAGTTTGGGGCTGGATAGGTATTGTGCAGGGGACAGCGGAGAAAGAAAGGGGGAAGGGATGGGGAAGAAAAGGGAATATGGGAATGGGTGGAGGGAAGCAGGAGCCCGGCATGTGGCCTCAACTCGGCAGCAAGAGCAGCCCCAGCAGGGAGGCAGCCACAGCAGCACCAGAGCTGCAACATTGCGACTGCAGTCATTGCCAGAATGGCTGCCAGCAAAATTTGGGGTTCCGCTGTTAAGCCAGCCCATCCCCCCTCCTCCCAGCGCCAGCAGCCCAGATACCATTCCAGGTGGAGGGAGGGAGGCAGTGAGCCAAGGGAACTGGCTTCAGTGTGCACATGTGTGCGTGCACGGGGCGCACCCTGTCACCTGCTTTGCCCCCCGAAATACAGCCGTCACACTACGCCTACAGGCGGACACCTCCTCCTCTGGCCATTTTATGTGGAGTGAGGCAGGCGCCAGAGTCGTTCTTTCAAGGAATTAGTTAGGTGCCAAAGCCACGTGACTCAAGACGAGCAGTACCCTGCTGTGGATCGCTAGCAGAGATAGGCATCTCCTGGCAGCCCCATGTAGGCGCCTATCTCTGTGAGAGGGGCAGGGTTTAAGACACACCCCTGCCATGGACGTGTGTCATTGGCTTTCTTAGGCAGCTCCCTGTCTGTCTACTGTGCTGGCTTTTGTGGATCGCATTCTAAGGTGCTTGTCTCTCCCCATTCATTGTCCTGGGAGCCTAGACACCTAAATTGGGCTTTGAAGATCACAGTGTTCTTCCTGTGATTTTCTAGGTACCTAAAAGTTAGGCGTTGCAATGATCAGTGTCACAACAGCTAAGTCCTTTTCTGGATCCAGGCCAGAGTATTTAGGAAAAGTATTTACCAACTATATATTCCCTACAAAAATGTACATATTACAGGAAAAATTCGTTTTGTGCATAGAGCACTGAATTGCAATGCAGAAGACAAGTTTTATTCCTGACTTGGCTGCTGGCCTACTGTGTGACTTTGGGTAAATTCTTTACTGCCCTATGTCACCGTTTCAACATCTGTAAAATGGGGGTAATGATAATGACTGACCTCCTTTGCAAAGCGCTTTGAGCTCTGTGGATAAAAAACGCTATGTAAGAGCTTGGTATTATTAGTTAGTCAGTTAGTTAGTGATGCCAAAAGAGTGCAGGACAGACTTTTTATATACATGGTATAAAAAGCATATGGAACAAGCAATACAGAAAAGCACTTTGCTATGACAAGATGGAGGCTTAGGGCCTGATACAGAACCCACTGAAGTTAAGGAAAAGAGCCACACTGTTGCTCCTCAGTGTTGGCCATATTGTTCATATAGCACCGTAACAGGGTGCTGGCCAGGAGGTCCTGAGCCAGCCCTCTCTTTGCCCAGCTCTAATTAAGAAGCATTAATTGGGGCTGGCTGAGTATGCAGGCCTCATTATCCAGGGGACTATATAGGGCTGGCAGAAAGGGAAGGGAAGGGCTGTGCATCCCTGCTTGCTGGAGAAGCGAGCTGTCCCCCAGGGTTGTCGTTTGGAGCAGTCTGTAAATAAAAGGCAGTGGGAGCTGACACTGATTTGTGGGCACAGGGGTCCCATAGGGCGAGGGCAAACAGGAAGGCCCTCGTTACACGTCGAGGCTCATCTGAGATTCGAGAGCCAGCGAAGTGGCTGGCGCCCGGATATGGAGGAGACCCTGCAATGGCTGGTCAAACAGCAGGAGCAGATGCAGCAGGCCCTGCAAAGTTTTCAGCAGTCCCACCAGGCCTAGAGACAGGCTTTACTGACCCTAGGTGCTGACTCCATCAGTGCTCTGGAGCTGGAGCACCCACGAGGAAAAATTAGTGGGTGCTCTGCACCCACCAGCAGCCAAGCTCCCCTCACCTCCCGCCCCTCTTCCTCCTCCCCCTGCCCCCGAGCATGCCGTGTCCCTGCTTCTCCACCTACCTCCCAGTGCTTCCTACCTGGCCGCCACCAAACAGCTGTTTGGCCACTCCAGGGGTGGGGAGGAGAAGGAACGTGGCGGGCTCAGAGGAGGAGGCGGGGAAGAGGTGGGGCCAGGGCAGGGATTTGGGGAAGGAGTCAGAATAGGGGCAGGGAGGGGGCAGAGTTTGGGGCGGGACTTTGGGGAAGGGGTTGGAACGGGGGTGGGGCTGGGGCGGGGCCTCATGGAAGGGGTGCAGTCGGACCGGGGACAGAGGGGGATCGAGCACCCAACGGCAGGAGCAGAAGTCAGCGCCTATGTTACTGCCCTGGCAAGCAGAGCAACAGCAGAGTCTGCGAGAGTTTATACGGGAGCAGACCGGCTTGCAACAGCAGCTCCTGCAAAGAGTGGTGAGTCCTGTGGGAGGGGATGGCACCGGGCTGGTGAATCTGTAAAATGACCCTGGCGGATGATCCGGATGCCCTTCTCGGGACCTTCGAGTTGGTAACCACAGGCGCCGGGTGGGAGAGGGCAACCTGGGCCCTCCGATTGGCTCCATACCTTGACGGAAGAGGCTCAAGCAGCCTATATGGCCTTGAGTGATGAGCAAGCCGAGAACTATGAGGCGGTGAGGGCGGCCATTCTAGACCAGGAGGTCCTGTCGGCAGAGCGGTACCACCAAAAGTTCCGGGCAGCCCGATGGATGGTGGCGGTGCGGCCCCGGGCATACACCCAGAGACTAATGGACTGGGCCACACGCTGGCTGAGGCCGGAGACGTGCACAGTGGGTAAAATAACGGACACGTTGGTCCTAGAACAATTGCTGCAGAGCATCCCCGAGAACATTCGCATCTGGGTGAGGCGTCACCAACCTGTCACCGTCAAGGCAGCGATCAGGTTGACCGAGGAATAGATTGAGGCAGAGGGTCCCAGAGGGAGGACGGACCCCGTAAAGACAAGGAGTTGGGGAAGAAAGAGGCAGGACCTTTTTCCAGAAAAGACCTGGAGAGAAAGGGGGAGCCCTGAGGAGCGCCTGAGAGGCCTGCCAAGCTTGTTTGTTGGCAATGTGGGAGACCTGGACACACAAAACGTGACTGCCCCAATATGGCGTGTGGGTGGGCTGAGTTTTGTGGCTGGACTCAGGTTGGGGGGGCAAAAAAGGGGGCAGAAACTGTTCACCGTCCTAATGAGGATTGGGAGGAACCCCCAAACAGGCCTGATCGATACCTCGTCAGCCTGTTCGCTCGTACAGAGGGGGCTGGTGAAGCCGCACTGGCTGTTCGCGGGGACAAGGATGGCCCTCGAGTGTACCATGGGGACAAGAGGTCCTGCCTGGTGGCCCAGGTGCCCCTCAAAGTGAGGGGCCGCTTCAAATGGAAGCGGGTTGGGGTGCTAGAGGGGCTACCATACCGGTGGTGTTAGGTAGGGACTGGGGCCCATGACCTAGAAGGAAGCGGAGAGGTGCCCTGAAGGAGGGGGCAGATATCCCTAGACCGAGGATCCCAAGTGGGGAAGATGAGCAAAATCCCACAAATAGAAAACAAGAGAACCCTAGACAACAGAGCCCAGATCAAGCAGACCTGCGGGTATGGGGGGGCCGGCCAGCCTGAGCCCCTGGGGAGGGGGGGGCAATTGGAGGACTCCACAACACTGCTCCCCGGGGAGGGGATCCAGAACCCGCTGGGTGGTGCAGGGGAAACTGAGGCACAGAGGGTCCCGCAGGACGGTGCGATGGATCCTGACCCCCTACCAAAAGTAAAGGGGTTACAGGGGACGGGATGCCTGCTGGGGTGCAACTGCAGAGGTGACGACCTGTGGGCAGAGGCGGAAGTATGGGGGCAGCCACCCCACAAGTAATGTATGTTTTGTGGGTGGGGGATGGAAAAAAAACCAGGAGAGGATGCCGGGGATCGCCTGGCCAAGACCGGGGAACTTCCCCGGAGGAGCCCCCAGGGCGGAGGGGCCGAGGTCGGCCAGACCTGGTAGTTCATAATGGGGGGAGGCGTGTAACAGAGTGCTGGCCAGGAGGTTCTGAGCCAGCCCTCTGTTAGCCCAGCTCCAGTTAAGAAGCATTCATTGGGGCTGGGCATCCCTGCTTGCTGGAGACGCTAGCTGTCCCCCAGGGTGCTAGTTTGGAGTGGTCTGTAAATAGAAGACGGTGGGAGTGGACACTGTAAATAAAAGGCACTAGTGATTGCACCCACAAGAAGTCTCTGGCTGATTTATGGGCATGGGGGTCCCATAGTGCAAGGGCAAACAGGAAGGCCCTTGTTACAAGCGCATTTTCAACTACAGTTTTATCTGAGGGTCTGATTCCGTGCCCTTTGAGATCAATGGAAAGGCTTTAATTGACTTCTATGGGCTTTGGATCAGACCCCAAGTGCATGAGGCAGGTTTATTTCAAGGTGTAGAGAGATGCCTATTAGCCTTAAATTCAGTCAGGTACAAAGGATTTTCCTTCATATTCACAGCTACCAGCATTGTCCATGAATCCAAAAGCTTAGACACTGAAAGGCCAACCGTCTTTGGCTGGCTAGGAGACCCATGAACTGGCTTAAGTTATACATGCCCCGATCATCTCCTGTCGGGACTACAGCAATGCAATATACTGGTGCAACTTTTGTGTGTAGACTAGGCCATAAAGGCTAAAATAAGTTGTTTGAGCTAATTATTTATTCTTAAGAATCTAAGTGTGGCCATACTGGGTCAGACCTATGGTCCATCTAGCCCAGTATCCTGTCTTCCAGCAGTGGCCAATGCCAGACGCTTCAGAGGGAATGAACAGATCAGGCAATCAGATTCATCCCGTTTTCCACTGGCAGTCAGAGGCTAGGGACACCCAGAGTATGGGGTTGTGTTCCTGACCATCTTGACTGATAGCCATTGATGGACTTATCTTCCAGGAACTTATCTAATTCTGTTTTGAACCCTGTTATGATTTTGGCCTTCGCAATATCCCCTGGTACTGATTTCCACAGGTTGACTGTGCCCTGTGTGAAGAAGTATTTCCTTTTGTTTGTTTTAAACCCACTGCCTATCCATTTCATTGGGTGACCCCTGGTTCTTGTGTTATGTGAAGGACTAAATAACACTTATTGATGGAATGAATGACATTGCAAAGAGAAAAGCGACCTAATACAATCTTTCAATGCCATGCTTTCATACAGATATCTTGGGAATCAATACACCACAGAGAGAGTGCTCATTTTTCAGTCTTCAGCCACCTGTGGTCCACCAGTATCCTTTGAGAAAGTAGATGACTTGAATTCTCCTGCCACATTCACCTAAATATTCAAATACACAAGTAATGGAGTAAACATGTTTTAACAGTTTTTGGATAAAATAAGTTATTCATTCATTTTTCATCATTCATTTTCAAGTCCAAAAGGCTGTCTCTGACTAAGTACTGTTATTGTTCCAAAGCAGTGATTAAGTTCTCATTCTGTTTTAACACTGAATGCTTCACACTGGCAGAGCTTTTCACCTATACATTTCTAAACATTTCAGAAGCAGTCATCAGTTAAATGTCCTAAGAGCCCTGTGAAGTGGATGTTTTCATACGGGTTTCACAAATGGTGTGGAAGAAAAGGGAGGTTAAATGACTTGACCAAGTCACACAGCAATGGAAACCAGAAGTTCTGCCTCTGAATCCCTGGCGTTGCCACTAGAAATAAAGCCCCCCCGTCTTTATCACTTCATGCAGTCCAGATGGTTTCTTTTTCCTGAGATTGCAGTCATTGTTCTGTGGTGACACAAAGCTCTGGATGATATTCATCTAGCATGTTGTTTCAATGAAGTCTCTCCAGACTGGTTGTACTAGTGGTTTTAAAGTTGCCTCTGGGTCTGTCTTGTGGTTAGGATTACAGATGTCCTCTGGGGTCTTGCTTTCTCTATCAGTCATCATTTCGTTTTAATTCATCTTCCAGATCTGCAGCTATGTACTGCTGGCATCTGCTTGATGCCATCTCTCTTGCAATCCCCTCCAGTGCTTTACAAAAAGATCTGCTTCTTATATAGAAAGAAACAACTTCAGATACAAGACAGTAGATTTTCTGTGAAAATCTAGGAACTGACTGGAGCAAATTATTGATCACACTTGAGGGCTGTTGTTCCTCTGTGACTAATACTGAACTCTGTGGCAATTGTTTTTACATTTGTGGGTGAATTTAAGGTTGCTAAAAATAAGAGATCAATAGTGCAGACTTGAGTCAGGCACAATATTGACAGGCACTAAGCAAACTTCTAGCCTGCCTCAATCCCAGTTTGCAACACTCCTGATTAGGGCTGTCTATTAATCGCAGTGAACTCATGTGGTTAGCTCAAAAACAATAGAATATCAATTGAAATGTATCAAATATTTTTGGATGTTTTTCTACATTTTCAAATATATTGATTTCAACTTTAACACAGAATACAAAGTGTACACTGCTCACTTTATATTATTATTTTGATTACAAATATTTGCACAGTAAAAATGATAAGCAAAAGAAATAGTATTTTTCAATTCACCTCATACAAGTACTGTAGTGCAATCTCTTTATCATGAAAGTGCAATTTACAAATGTAGATTTTTTGTGTTACATAACTGCACTCAAAAACAAAACAATGCAAAACTTTAGCGTCTACAAGTCCACTCAGTCCTACTTCTTGTTCAGCCAATTGCTAAGACAAACAAGTTTGTTTACATTTGGAGGAGATAATGCTGCCCGCTTCTTGTTTACAATGTCACCTGTGAGAAAGTGAGAACAGGCATTTGCATGGGACTTTTGTGGCCAGCATTGCAAGGTATTTACATGCCAGATATGCTAAACATTCGTATGCCCCTTCATGCTTTGGCCACCATTTCAGAGGACATGCTTCCATGTCATCTAGCACTTTCAGGTGACATTGTGAACAAAAAGCGGACAGCATTATCTCCTGAAAATGTAAATAAACTTGTTTGTCTGAGAAATTGTCTGAACAAGAAGTAAGACTGAGTGGACTTATAGGCTCTAAAGTTTTGCATTGTTTTATTTTTGAATGCAGGGGGTTTTTTGTACATAATTCTACATTTGTAAGTTCAACTTCCATGATAAAGAGATTGGACTACAGCACTTGTATTAGGTGAATTGAAAAATACTATTTCTTTTCTTTTTTACAGTGCAAATGTTTGTAATCAAAAATAAAGATAAGGTGAGCACTGTAAACTTCGTAGTCTGTGTTATAATTGAAATCAATATGTTTGAAAATGTAGAAAACATCAACAAATATTTAAAAAATTGCATTCTATTATTATTTAACAGTCCAATTAATCACGCGATTAATCACAATTAATTTTTTTAATCGCTTGACCGCCCTACTCCTGATATCTTGGTCTTTCTTAAGGGAGACTGTCATCTGAGGGACAGTTTCAGAGCTCTGCTCTCTAGGCCACATTCAGCTCAGTTACTCCAGCGTAACTCCACTGTAGCTCAGGCATGAGCAAGCCAGGCAGGGCATGCACAAATTTTGCATGTGGAAAGTTGGAGGTTGTGGCAGAAATGTTAATTTTATTATATTTGTCACTTATTGTTTTGGTTGTATTCATTATGGCCTGTGTTGTGAAGATATACACCCAGTGCATCAAATGGAGACAAGGAATGGTACCAGTGGGGTAGGGTGCTACCCTGGGATTCAATAGACTTTACTTCAAGTCTCTGTTCTGCCACAGACTTTCTGTGTGACCTTGGGCAAGTCACTTTGTCTGTGCCTCAGTTCTCCACCCGTTAAGTAGAGATACAAGCACTTCCTACCTCACAGGAGTGTTGTGAGGATAACTACATAGAAGATTGTAAAGTGCATAGATATGGTCATGTAAGTGCCATAAACCAGTGGTTCTCTACCGGGGTACATGTACCCTGGAGGTACTCAGAGGTCTTCCAAGGGGTACATCAACTCATCTAGATATTTGCCTAATTTTACAATAGGCTACATAAAAAGCACTAGCGAAGTTAGTACAAACTAAAATTTCATATAGACAATTTCTTGTTTATACTGATGTATACATTATACACTGAAATGCACATACACTATTTATATTTCAATTGATTTATTTTATAATTATATGGTAAAAATGAGACAATAAGCAATTTTTCAGTAATAGTGTGCTGTGACTCCTTTGTATTTTTATGTCTGATTTTGTAGTTTTTAAGTGAGGTGTAACCTGGGGTATGCAAGACAAATCAGACTCCTGAAAGGGGTACAGTAGTCGGGAAAGGGTGAGAGCCACTGCTTAAATCCACCACATTGGCCTATGGGAGCATTTACAATATGTTTTTGGAAGCAAATATTATTAACAGCCCTGTCCAAAAATTGGCAGAAAGCAAAGTCACCAGACGAATCACAGAAAACCACAATAACTTAGGGGAACTCCATAATATTTCCTCCACAAGTCATGGAGACCCAAGGGGCTGAACTGATCAATGGAGTTGATATCATTGTCTTGGTCTAAGGTGCTTCCTGTCTGAAATCCTGCTAAGACAGAGACCTGGCTAACCTGATGGGCCTTGCACTGTCCCTGAAGGGGGCAGACTCTGCAATCGGTTACACCTGTGAAGCCTGTCCTGAGGTGAGTGGAGGTTGTAGGGATATAACTGAGGACGGAACATGGCCTTAGTTCAGCAAAGTTGGACTCTAGGGGATCCACAGACAAAGCCACAGACCCCGTGTGAAAATGCCTGCCATTAAACCAATGAGCATACAGCTATTTTTTTTTTTTAGTCATGTTTCCTGGAGTTAAGCAACATGAGAAGCCCCAGAGAGTCTGCCCTTTGTATTTGTAATCGTCTTTTTGCTGGAAGGACACTCCTTCCTTTACTTAGTAAAGCCTTAGACCTCTAGTTCAAACATTATCCACTGCTTACTCTGTGGCCTGCTTGCTGCAGCTCTCTTCTTTCCTATCATTCTTCTGTGCTGGATAATTTTCACTTTAAAACATCATGGCTCATTAGGCCAGAATTAATAAACAAAACTGAGGGTGAAAATGGGGAACACCAGGCTTTTCAAAGCTGAATCTCCAGCAGCCTATTAAATTAGCGTCTGGCTGTAGCAACATACACCCACCATGTCCCTGCATGTCTCTCCAACTGCAGCCTGTCTTTATAAGGCATTCATGGATTGGCTGTCAGTGGTCACACATTGGCTATTGTCAGGGTCCTGTGCAGCCTTTTTTAAAACAAATATTAAAAGTCCAAGGCCTGTTAGTCTCTTTGGGCTAGATTTTCAAAGGTATTTAGGTGCCTAAAGATGCAGATGGGCACCTATTTTCAGAAGTGTCTATCCAAGTAAGCGCCTATCTGAATCTTTAGGCAGCTAAATACCTTTATAAAGCTGGCCAAAGAGACAAACTAGAAGCAACCATGTGGCAATACAAACACAATAGTGAAGTAGCTAATAAGTGTTTTGGTAGTAATAATAATAATAAATGCCTAACTCTTACATAGTACTTTAAAAACACTTGGCCAAATTCTCAGCGCAACCTCTTTGTCTTCAATGGGATTGCACCAGTGAAACGAAAATCAGAATTCAGCCAGCTAACTAAATAAACATTGCTGCACTCCTGTAAGGTAGGCCAATAGAGCAATCACATTTACTGAATTGCCAGTTTCCCAGGATAATGAAGGGATTTTCTACACAACTACTTAGTCTGCAGCAAACTGGGTTATAAATCTACCCTGCACTAACCTGCCACACACTAACTGTCTGAGTGGACCCTACTGCTGTGCGCTATAGGTTTCCTAGTGTACTTTAATCTACTCCTGTTTCTAAGCAGGGTAGATTCAAAGCACACTAGGGAATAGTAGTGCAGCTGTGTCCACACAGACTCTTACTGCACACCAGGCTAGTGCAGGGTAGGTTTACACCCTATCTTGCTGCACATTAAGTATTCATTTACACAAATCCCAAGTAACATTACCAGGATATTCAAAGTATTCCCTAAGGGTAGGGGAGACAGACTATAGCGAGTTAATGTTACCTAAAGCAAAACTGGAAAGATTTTAAACCTGGCCACTCAACATGTAGCTAGTAAATGGGGAAACTGAGGCAGGTAAGTTAAATTATTTCTTAGGGAGAAGTGCAGTGCTGTTACCTCACAGAGCATCCTGGCTCTTAGTCCTACACTCAGATCCTCCTTTTGCTATGGGTTTACCTCCTTTAAAGCAGGTATTCATTTTAAGAGCTGATTACATTTGTTAATACGTTACTTTAAAAACTCCCACAGCAGATTGTTTCTTTGTGTGCCTCACATCTTGCATATTTTAAGTGATATAAATAGAGGCACGTGACCAAGTGCTGAGAGCTAACAGCTATCCCAGCACTCTGGTCACTTAAGCTCTGATTAGTTCCTCTCCAGAGAAGACTTGATTGAGGAATGGAGTACTTAATTACCCAATCAGACTATAGGCTGTGGGTGCAAAGGAGCTAATTGTCCCTCAGCTGGGAGGAATAGTTAAAAAGCCCAGGAAGGCAGTGGAGAAGGAGGAAAGTTAGTACAACTGTGGGGAAATGGATTACAGGTGGGTGAGAATTCTTTCTTTCCGAGGAGACAGGGAACCTAGGCAGTAATGAAGCTGTCTGATATAACAACCTAATTCACGCAGAAGAAAATAAAAGGGGCAGACTTGGTTCAAAGCTTCCTTTCATGTGTGTGTCCAGGAACATAGAATAAGGCAGACTTGTTGAAACACAGGACAGGTGAATTTAAAAATTGATCATCTGGTGAAACCGAAGAGAAACGGAACTATCACAAGCCATCTGATCTCTGCAAGCTTCTCTGTTCTGACAGGGGATCAGGAAGGAAAGTTGATTCTACCTCAGTCTGAAAACTGGCTAGGCACTGAAATCAATGTAAAGCTGCTTAAACTGTTCAAGCCAGTTTTGGAGGGAATTTTGCCTACAGAATTTTGTCATTTTGTCATTTTGGGATGTATAAGTAGGGGCATAGCGAGCAGATCAAGGGACGTGATCGTTCCCCTCTATTCGACATTGGTGAGGCCTCATCTGGAGTACTGTGTCCAGTTTTGGGCCCCACACTACAAGAAGGATGTGGATAAATTGGAGAGAGTCCAGCGAAGGGCAACAAAAATGATTAGGGATCTAGAACACATGACTTATGAGGAGAGGCTGAGGGAGCTGGGATTGTTTAGCCTGCAGAAGAGAAGAATGAGGGGGGATTCGATAGCTGCTTTCAACTACCTGAAAGGGGGTTCCAAAGAGGATGGCTCTAGACTGTTCTCAATGGTAGCAGATGACAGAACGAGGAGTAATGGTCTCAAGTTGCAGTGGGGGAGGTTTAGATTGGATATTAGGAAAAACTTTTTCACTAAGAGGGTGGTGAAACACTGGAATGCGTTACCTAGGGAGGCTGTAGAATCTCCTTCCTTAGAGGTTTTTAAGGTCAGGCTTGACAAAGCCCTGGCTGGGATGATTTAACTGGGAATTGGTCCTGCTTCGAGCAGGGGGTTGGACTAGATGACCTTCTGGGGTCCCTTCCAACCCTGATATTCTATGATTCTATGATTCTATGAAAAGAAAATTTGAAAAGTATTTTCAAAGAAAAATGGCTTTTCAACAGTATAGAAAATTTTCATGGAAAATTTGGTCAAAAATTTTCAGTTTATTAACAGAATATTTAGGAATGAAATGAAAATAAAATTATTGTTTTGTAACATTTAGAATTGAAAATTTAAGTTTTCATTTCTGAGAGTTACTCCCCACCCCTTCTCTACCTTTTAGGTTTTTTTCCTCTTTTTTCCTCATGAAGTAAACAGGAAAAACTTTTTCCCCCCTCGCTTTTTCTCTCTCTACTTTTTTCCTCTGTTCCCAGCAGAAAAGGGAGAGAATAGGTGTGGGGAGAGAATAATAATTTAAAAACAAAAACTCAAAATTTAAATTTAATAAACTGAAACAAACAAACAAAACTGGTCCATCTGAGCTACCACAAACATTGTATTTTGTTTAGGAATGTTTCACTAATTTTTTTTTTTTAATCCTCAAAAATTGGGAATGAAATGAAACATTTTTTTGGTTCCTTTGAAATTTTTGCTGAAATTAAGTGAGGTTTTACAACCAGCCCTTAGTTTTTCCAGAATAAGGATTGGAAGATAAGTTCTTAAGCCTTGAATTTGTAGAGTAGGGGTAAAAGTTTCAGAAGTACCCACGTGATTTAGGAATCTGTGTGCCACTTTCCAAAGCAATTTAGGTCCTGAGGACCCTGCATCCCATTTACCCTACATCACTTGTCCCCTTACCCACGAAGAACCGTTTCTCTAATTTTTTTTTTTTAAAAAACCAGCATCAGCAGAGCATAATAGCAATATAAATGACATACTTTAAAAGACTCCTACACTCAGTAACTTGGATCTACAAAAGTGATAGCACAAAAAGCCATATGCTCTGAATGGAAAAGTTCTCCAGGGCTGAGAACTATGATCATAAGGAATGTGAACATTTGGGACCAATGACAAGTGACTTAATTGTCCTGATCTCTAAAAAGGCCTGCGTACAGCACATATCATGAGGCATTTATGGGTGCAGAAATTATGTAGTTAGTAGAATGGGTTTAATAGTAAAAACACCCGACCAGCAAATATTTTCATAACTAAAATAATTTGAAGGCCAGATTTTCAAGAGCTCGGCTCTTCTTTAAAAAACGAAATCAGAGTCAGATTTTCAAAAATGTTCAACATCAGCAACCCCCGTGTGAGTGTGATTCTTATGACCAAAGTTCTGAAGGCTGGTCGCACACACAAGCTGGGACAGTTGAACAGATTTAATTAAACCACTGTAACTTAATGTGTGGACACTTATATATGGGTTTAAATCTGTCTTGTATCGGTTTGGCTTGCTCCAGCAAATCATGCTTCCCCAGTGCAAAATGTCTTCTGGTGCTCTGACTGAGATGGTGTAACTCCATGCTGCACACTTCTCTAGGCTATGCCGTAAGGCCCAGATTCACCAAGAACTTCAGCACATGCTCTAAGAACTTTTTCTGAATTGGTGCTTAAAAGCACAATCTAGCTGTAAATTTGGAATGGGAAAACTTCATGGAGTAGGAATACTTTTGAACTTTTTTCTTTTTTTATTCACACTAGTTTGAGTTTTTGAAACTTCCCCCCCTTTAATTTAAATCTTTTTCTACAATACGGAATATGTTGGATAATTCTTAGCAGGAGGGGATTTCCTCTTTTCCCCCAGCCAAATGAAAGACAATGCTTTGTACAAGAGCTATCAGAGACCCCTGAGAACTAGGGAAGCAGAATTGGATGCCTTATCTGTATATAAAGTATATTTTATCTATAGAGTATTTCTCTCTGTTTAGTTTTTCCTCCACCTTATTTCTCACTCTATTTTTTTATTGGATCTTTTTTCTTTTTTCCTATTTTAATCTCTTCAAAGGGAAATGGACACCCAGTGCAGCCTTTGAACCCACAAAGGTTAGATGGGTTTTAAATAAACAAAAAGGATGATCCCCCCCATACCAGAAAGAGGAATTCAAAATGGTATTTAGTTATGCTATTGGAATCCTAGACCTCATTGATCTTCATACTTGGTAAAAGTATTTGTTTGCTATAAAGCCTTCTTTGGTAAAGTATGTGCCAGTCACATGGTGTGACACAATAATTTATACCTATACTATTGCAGTGAACACCTCAACAATACAATCTGTTCAAATATACTTGACTTTTCAGAAGTGATGTCCACATAAAATCTCATCAACTGGTTAATCTTTAATGAAGTATCATTGCATTCTTTGTTCCCATGAAGTCTTACTTGGACTTCACTAATCGCTTGTCATTCCTGATTGATCAGTTAATATGATTGGTGGGAGAAAAGACGGTTCATTCTGTTCTTGATGTTGTTGTAGCTCTTTAAATGCAGAAAGGAACCCGGATTTCAGAAATACATTGGTAACACTTGGAGAGGAGGGAACTGAATCTTGTTTATCTGAGCGGTTTGTGCACCTACATGCCCTTGCAAAAGCTCTTAAAGCTCAGCTGACAGCCACGTGCCACAATGGGTTTTCATCAGTGGAAAGAGTTGGGAATTTTTATCCTGCACGTGTCAGGTCTGTTGAGGTTTTCTGTGTCAGAGAGGCTGCTGGGGTTCACCATATCAAAAGGAGAAAACACATTAGAAGATGAGAAATGACAAAACAATCAGAATCAGAAAACAAATACAAGTGTGGCTAGGGCTGAGGATCAATGTAAGGATGAGCAAGCTGGTGTGGAAGACAACCAGGGTGTGCCTCCATGCATGGCATACGGAAGAAAAAAATGGTGGCCCATTGGCCTATGCATCCAGCCCCTTGCCCAAATGACCCTGGAGGGTGCCATTTTAAAATGGTGTCCTCTGTACATCATGACCTTGCACACACTATACGTGCAAGGTCACACTGCACAGAGGATGACATTTTATTCTGCGAAATGGAATAATGTCCTCTGCACAGCATAGCCTCACATGCCGTGTATGGAGGACACCATTTTGTGGAAGGTCAGGCATGCTAGTGTATAATGAATACACAAGCCATGCGTTGGAGGGAGGGAACAAGGTAAGCAGCAGTCAGCTAGTGGTGGCCACTGGCCAATTTCAACTAAACTTATAAACAACAGACAATAGTAATTCATAGAGCACACCACAGGGAAATTATATGTACACTAAAATTGCCATTTTAAACAAAACCGTTAGATTTCTTCTTTTAGAAAAAAGTCAAGTTTCAAATAAATAAATTATGTATGTAATATCTATTTAAATATTTACACTACTTAAAAACAATATGTCCCCCCTACAGTTTCCACTTCATTAGCACTCCTGAGTTTTCCTCCTTTGAAGTGTATCCTTGAAAACTGCCTTTTTTTAATATGCTTCTCTTTCACTTGTTCTGCCCCATATACTTTCTCAACAGCCACTGCTTTGCAAAACTATATTTCTCTGAACAACCTTAAGGCATAGACTAAAGTTTCCATACAGGTTGCTGTATAAATCTCAGGTTGGAATCATGAAAGTCTCAGTAATGGCATAACAAATGTGTGGAGAAGTCAAGAGACTATAAAATATGCTCAAGGAGGAGATGACAGCTATCACTGTTACCTGTGTTTTCCTCGCCAGTGCTATCTTACAGCTGAGACCAAGCTAGAGAGAACTCTCACGGCAAGTGTAGAATTGAACACATGAGGTGCGCAAGTGTACAACTGAATCACCCGTGACAGAACAGAGCTGGTGAACGTATTTGCATTATTAATCGCTGTGTGTACGTTTTTAGAAAATAAATCTTTTCTGAGAAATTTGTTGCATGTCTTACTAAAAAATGTCACTGCATGCCATTGAAAACAACCACCTGTATTTGTAACCAATCATAAACTGAATTCCAACCCAAATTGAGAGCCTGGTACTTTCATATGAGAGGACATCTCTGCATTGCTCCAGTGTATGAAGCTGCCCTAAAGGCACTGGAGAATTCCCACAGCACTGGAGAATCTTCAGTGGCTCCTATACCATTCCTGGTCTCTGGAGCTAGTGCTAGGGAATCTCTCCACGCTAGGGGTCTCTGGCTGGTCTACTGACTCCTTGGGGCTTTGGCAGACAGTGTATATTGGAGCAGCCCACAGGCTGCTCTAATTCACACCAGAACTGGACCAATGCCAGATGGTCTCAGGATCAGGGGAAGCACAAAGTTAGCTTAAAGTCCCCTGTGACACACACCCCACCCTCCATCCTGAATTTTGCTGAATACACCTCAGCTGCATCTGAGAATCTGGCCCAGAACCTTCAAGATTCTGAAATGTTCAGGCATCTATTTTCACTTGTTTCCAGAGACAGGAAGTAAGAGTGCCAGCAATCTCATGAAAAAGCCAGTTCTATGGAGTTTTCCAGACTCATTTTGCCAACTTGGGTTCAGATAAGCATCTAGACTTTGGGTGCTTATCCAAACACACACATTGAACCTTTTGAGTCTCATTCATCTCTGGAGTGGGGAAAAAGGCAGGAGTCTTAAAGCATCATAACTTTCAGGAAGACGAAACTAAAAATTGTTATAAGCCCAGTGTGTCTGTCTGCAACCTCAGACCACCATCGAGGGGAAAGGTGGATGTTACTAATAGCTGGATCCAATTTATGAGGAGCCAGTGATGAGGAAATGAGATAAACAGTCTTCAGAAGGAACAATTAAAGATCAGCTGTGACAATCGTACAACAGCATTCCAGAGTAACATTCCATCTCTTCCTCTGCATTAATCTGAAAAGAGCCAGAATTACAACGATTATGCACAGAGATTCTCTGCACTATCTATTCCACACCATGTATAGTGGGCAAAGCTGTGCTTGCCACCTCTTCATGCTCAAAATATTGACAATATTCACTCAGAAATAACATGCCTGTTTGGATGTGGTGCTTTTCTGGACGGGAAACAATAGCATCACGAAACACACCACAGCTATCTCTGCTGAAATGTAAACAGGACTATAAATAATAAGGAGCCTGCATATGGAATACATAACAGGCAAATGTGAATTATGGGTCTATAATTCCAACATGAGGCCCTAGTGACTTCATAAACCACAAAAGCGGTGACATTAATTCCTCATAATGAGAAAAGTTTGTGTATGTCAGTTTTGTATCATACGTGGACCAAACGCCTGATCATACCTCTCTTCCTCTATGGAGGCTCCCTGAAATTTCTGTTCTCTCCCCTTTGATGCACAGACTCTGTGGCAACTTCTGCTTCCTACCCTCCCCACACCAAAATTCCCAAGATCTCCTGCTGCTTTCATGCAGGTATCACACTACAGTGGGGCTCAGATACCATACCATGTAAGTACCTACAGAGATATGTCTGCATGAAAGGTCTCGGTGGAATCTGAGAGTTCAGCTCCTTGCTGCCCCTGGTAGATTTTCATCATTCTTGCCTACAGACCCAACACTCAACATTCTTTACACAGCCTTAATAGACGAGGTATTCATAGATTTTAGGGTACCATTGTGTTCATTTAGTCTGACTCCTGTATAACACAGGCCCTAGAATTTCGTCCAGTGATTTCTGTACGGAGGCCAACAACTTGTGGTTCAGTTACAACCTATCTTTTAGAAAGGCATCCAATCTGTATTTAAAGACTCCAAGATACGGAGAAAATTTACCACATGCCTTAGAAAGCTGTTCCAATGTTTAATTATACTCACTGGCTAAAAATTTACATCTTATTTCTCATTTGATTTTTTTCTAACTTCAGCTTCTTGCCACTGGATCTTGTTATGCCTTTGGGAGATTAAAGAGCCCTCCAGATATCCACACCCTTTGCAGGCAACTATAGGCTGCTACAACCTTATCAGAGACACATTAAGAGGTGATTTTTTAAAATGTTCTAAATTTTGGAAATACCTGAACAAAGGGCAAAATCCAAAACATGGGAAATTAAAATAGACAGTTCATGTCCTGAACTTTGAATTTCCAGGTTTTCAACATACATGTTTTAAGATACAAGATTCTATTAAAGAATTACAAAAACAGGTTAGTGTTATATCTGTTCAAACTTAACTTCATCTTAACGTTGTGTTTTGCCTGGGAATTTCCTTATTTTTTAAAAACATATCAGAGAAATTTTCAGAGAGAATTTGTAGTGTTTCTGTAACCCACTGGTTAGTGTGTGCTACAGGTTGCCCTGTGTGCCAGATCCATAGTGGATATTTGTCTGCTTCAGCCCACCTAGATTATCTTGGTTCTTTATCCCAAGTTTTAGCAGGTCCTGCTTTTAGTTCTGGAGGTCCCAGGCTTAGTCCCTGGGGTGTTGGCCAAGATGGAAGCTATCACACTTGCAAGGCATGTAGGGACAGGTGCACCCCCCACCCCAGACAACCCCATCACTGTGTGTCTCTCCCACTCTCAGACTTCAACAGGTGGTTCCCTACCTGCTGCTCCCTGAATAATGGTCATTGTTGCAGCTGGGCTGAGCCCAGAAGTTCTCAAACTGTGGGTCGGGACCCCTAAGTGGGTTGCAACCCCATTTTAATGGGGTTGCCAAGGCCAGCGCTAGACTTGCTGGGGCTAAAGCTGAAGCCTGAGGGCTTCAGCACAGGGCGGCGGGGCTTGGGCATGGGCTACGCCTCCCCACTCCCTGCCCGGGGTCATATAGTAATTTTTGTTCTCAGAAGGGGTCATGGTGCAATGAAGTTTGCGTACTGCTGCCCCCTCACCCTTTAAGGGGAAAGTAGTCCAGTCCACCACCCTGTCAGGCCTAATGAGGGGCAGCTGTCTCCTGTAAAGGTCAGTGGGGACATGCAGAGGAGAGGAAGTGAGCGAAAGCTTTTAGAGGCTGTAGCAGGAGCCCAGGTGGGTTGGGCAGAAGGAAATTCAGGGACAGTGAAGGCTCCTGGAAGAGCGATGAGTACAAGGGTGAAAGGCCGATTGAGAATCCAGGATAACACCGTGAGCCCAGGTGGACTTTGTTTATGATGAGAACACAGTATAAAGCTGGACAAAGCCCATGCAGTGTATAGACCATTCTGTATCTAATCACTCTGATAGAGAAAATGAAAAAGCAAAGTCTGGAAGAGAAGTGCCTGGATCTACCTAGGCTGGGAAGGAGTGGGCTGGTGGCCAGGAGCAGGTACTCAGGAGGCTGTGACCCCACAACAGTCATTCATGTAGAATCATGCAGTCTTCATAAATTATGTGTAAATGGTTATTAATAAGTAACTCGTGTTTCACTCAGCTCTCCCCAAAACTAGTCAAAGGCACCACTTCCTTGCCAAAACCAACAGTTTAAAACAAATTAGAAGTTTATAGACCAAATTGTTTTAGAAATACAATGAGCCAAAAATAAAATTGGACAACATTCCGGAGTTGAAACTCATTTGAATTTTGGACCTTCTCATCCCTGTATTCCCCACTCCTCCTTCCCTTGCCAATTACTTTTAATGCGTTTGGTCAATTTGCCCAAAACTTTTTTTTAAATCTATCTTTGTCTAAAGGCTCTTCTTTCAGTGGACTGGCTTGAGTTACACTAACTAAAGTAGAAATGTTAAAATCTCATCTGTAATATGAAGCTCTGTTCATCCTCAGATATATTGGGGCCAAATTCTCTGTTGGCATAAATTGGCACCAGTTCATTGATTTCAATGGAGATGCATCAATTTAAAGCAAAGACAATTTAACCCCTAGAGTTTAGAATGCATAAAAAATACTACTAATGCTGACTAGTGATAGATCTGCTGGTTTTGGAACTGAAGGCTCCTGTGAGAGGACAGATTCCCTAGACATAGCTCTTAAGAATTATCTGGAGGGTTGAGGGGGGTATATGAATTGCCATGTATTTTACACTGCAATTGGGTAATTATATTTCTTTACTGGTTGTTCCACAAACCACAGTTGAAAATCCTAATACCAGGAGAGAAGGTCATTTTTTGAGCAAATTCTAGGAAGCGTAAGTCAGAAGAAAGGATGAGGAGTACCATGGCTACCACTCTGAAAATCAGAAACTGGAACCCACTGTTAAAAAACATTAATAGTCCAATGCTGACCCCATCATCCACTAGAGTTACTGCTATTTTAGACCAATATTATATAGAACATGGTAGTATTTCTTACACGTGCAGTCATTCCAGTTTGCCACATCACAGTGAGAAGGAAAATCAAAGAAAAGAAAACCTGGTCCAAGAACTACAAGCAGGCACTAAAAATGTATATGATGGAGCAGAAAATCCTTGAGTGGCAAGCCTGGGATGCTCTCAGTGAACCCAACTGTAACTATTATTGTTTGTAAATACCGCAGCTCATTAACCATCAGAACTTCCTTGAACTGTTGACAGATACATTGCTCAACCAAACTGCTTCACTTTGAAGGAAGCTGCAAAACCATTTGCTACAGTTTCCGCCCACATGCATTCTTGCTCCAACTTTCATATTAAGTCTTCGAGCAAATTCTTCTGACGCCATGAAATTTCACCTGGTTTCTCGTCAAAGCTGTCTTCAAGTTTTGCATAGATTTGGTGCAGAGCCATAAATCATCCAGGCTCACTCAGATTTGGCTCAACCATAAGCATCTGAAAAGGGTGGGAATCTTAGAGTGCCCTTCAGGGAAAATTAGATGAGTTTCAAAATTGTCATGAAACTCAACACTGGGCAAATTTTGCATAGGTTCATGCATTTTTGCCAGCATTTAGGAACATAACATAAGAACAGCCATACTGGGTCAGACCAAGGCACCTAGCCCAGTATCCTGTCTCTGACAGTGCCCAGTACCAGAAGCCTCAGAGGGAATGAACAGATCAGGGCAATTTTGTGAGAACCATCCCGTCGTCCAGTCCCAGCTTCTGGCAATTGGAGGTTTAGAGACACCCGGAGCTTGGGTTTGCAACTCTGACCATCTTGGCTAATCATCATTGATAGACAAGTTCATGGAGGAAAGGTCCAATTCTTTTTTCAACTCTGTTACAGTTTTGGCCTTTACAACATCCCTGGTAATGACCTCTATAGGTTGACTGTGTGTGTTGTGTGAAGAAGTACTTCCTTTTGTTTGTTTTAAACCTGCTGCCTGTCAATTTCACTGGGTGACCCCTGGTCCTCGGGCAATGTGATGGAGTAAACAACACTTCCTCTTATTCACTTTCTCCATATGATTCATGATTTTATAGACCTCTATCATATTCCCCCTTAGTTGTCTCATTTCAAAGGTGAACATTCCTAGTCTTTTTAATTTCTCCTCATGTGAAGCTGTTCCCTCCCCCTAACCATTTTTGTTGCCCTTTTCTGCATCTTTTCCACATCTAACATATCTTTTTTGAGATTAGGTGATCAGAACTGCATGCAGTGTTCAAGGTGTGGGTGTACCATGGATTTATTTAGTGGCAATATGATATTTTCTCTTTGATTACCTATCCCTTTCCTAATGCTAGCTTTTTTGACTGCCATTGCACATTGAGCAGATGTTTTTGGAGACCTATCCACAATGACTCCAAAATCTCTTTCTTGACTGGTAATAGCTAATTTGGACCCCATCATTTTATATGTATAGTTAGGATTATTGTTTCCAATGTGTACTACATTGCACTTATTAACATTGAATTTCATCTGCCATTTTGTTGCCCCATGACCCAGTTTTGTGAAATACCTTTGTAACTCTTGTCAGCTTTGGACTTAACTATCTTCAGTAATTTTGTATTGTCTGCAAACTTTGCCACCTCACTGTTCACCCCTTTTCCCCCACCCATTATGAATATGTTGAACAGCACAAGCCCCAGTACAGATCCTTGGGGGCTGTACTATTTATGTCTCTTCATTGTGAAAACTGACCATTTATTCTTACCCTTTGTTTCCTGTCTTTTAACTAGTCACTAATCCATGAAAGGACCTAGCGTCTTATCCCACAACTGCTTACTTTGCTTAAGAGCTTATGGTGTGATACCTTGTCAAAGGCTTTCTGAAAGTCCAAGTACACTATATCAACTAGACCACCCTTGTCCACATGCTTGTTGACTCCCTTAAAGAATTCTAATTGATTGGTGAGGCATGATTTCCCTTTTCAAAAGCTGTGTTGACTCTTCCCCAACACATCATGGTTATCTATGCACCTGATAATTTTGTTCTTTACTGTACTTTCAACCAATTTACCTGGTACTGAAGTTAGGCTTACCAGTCTGTAATTCCCAGGATCACCTCCAGAGTCTTTTAAAAAAAATAGATATTACCTTTGTACAGTTCAGTTCCCTTCCTCTGTAACCAGAGAATGGAAAGTTTAGTGTATATGGATCACCAGAAAGGGGGAGCAGTAGGCCAAGAGTTACAGGGAAAGCTGTCAAATCTCCATCCTAACTGCAGGAAGCTTTAAAAATTTTTAATGAATTTGCTTCAGCCATGCTCACGCCCCTTTTGTGTTCAGTTTCCCAATTATCTGTGCAGCCCAGTTCTCCTGGCACAAATGTTCACAGAAAGTCACCTACACAAATACTCTCAGGAACTGGATTTTAAATTCATATATGAAATATTCATGCTGAAATTATTTGCACCTTGATCCAATCAGAGAACAGAAACAGTACCATGTGATATAGATGACCAATCACAACTGACCAATGCAGATTGGACGCTAAGCCTCAAATACTACAGAGAAAAGCACTCTAATCGACAAAGATAAAGAAATTCACCAAAAAAATTGCTGCCAATTTATGAATAATTAATACACTTGAGGAAACTGCAATCTAATTTTGGTAGTTAAAACTGCATTGCCAATAACTCACCCATCAAATGAGGGTGCAACTGGGGCATTTGGGTGCTACTGTAATGTAAATACTAAATAACTGAAAAATCAAGTTTTAAAGCTTCTCCAGAGAATTTAGTTATATTCTGGGTTTTTAATTCTTTCCCAGCAGTCTTACTGCAACACAGCTACCAAGGTTGTCTAGATAAAATAGTTAGACTCTGTGGCTACTCTATAACCTCCCTGAGCTTTCTGGTATGGGTGAGTTATCATTCCACCTCTTTTTCCAGCTAATCTTTAAAAGATTTCAGTTAACCCTGCCTGGAAACAGGTAGGAAATAAGCACTGCTAATATACTCATGTTGCTACCTGCCACCAAAGAATGATAGACCATGTTCCCTGTAACTTAAACTCTAAGGACCTGATTCAAAGCCCATTGAAGTGAATGCAAAAGTCTGCTGAGATAAGAAGCAAAAATGTTAGTAACTTGTCCACATTTATCCAAACTGTTTTTTCTCTGGAAATAGGACTAGAAATTGCATAAGAATAAAACTTTCAGTCCTTTTCCCATTTGAAGCCAACATCCATCCTTCACATCCATGTATCTCTCCCGCTACTCCTTCAGTAAATTACCATAATAGGGCTGGATTTCTTTATTGATTAGGTGTAGCTACCTGATGAGTGACAGGCCCAAGTTTCTTCAAATCCTCATAATGTTTCTGTCATTTAGCAAGTTCTTACTTCTAGGAGAAATAAATCCAGCACCTCCTCCCTTAGTTTGTGCTCTCACTTCTGGACAGGCTGGTCATATCACTGCTGATCACCCTCAAAATTCTTCATGAGCTAATATGTGGCTGTAGGAGACTTGGCTTTCAAGTCTCAAGTGGTATCTTGTGCTTCTCCTGGGTTCACAAGTCCTGAGTTCGGGTTGGGGAGTTTTGAGTTCAAACCTAAGAATCTAATCAAAACTCTGCTCAATTTTTGCTGGATTTGGTGTTGAAATCCAAATACAAAGCCAATGAGTTCTGCTTGATTTCCATACAGACCTGAGTTAGCTGAACCTTAGCAAATCTACTCTGAGATTCGGCTTTAGAACAAAACCCAAAGCTTTGCCTGATTGGCTTTTATTACCGTTGTTACAGATCTACTGTCTACACACCTGTGTCTCTCTGCTGCATCAGAGACTGTATATAGAATATTAAACTAGTCTTGGCACTTCATGGTATTCGCTCATTATGATCACATCTGCTGAGGTGCAGTTAAGTCTGGCTTGAAGGAAGATGAAAATCAGGATGTCAACATGTTTGATGCATATGTTTGTTTCCCCTTAGAGCAAGGGTGGGATAAACACTATTTTTAAAACCGGTAATCTGTGTTTCTTTTCCAAACAAATGTAAATGTTCTCTTAGTTCCCCTGGGGAACGTGTTTGGAATGTAAAAGATTCTCAGGAAATAAGAACATGCCTGGGGTGAATTTCATGTGAATCTCTTCACACCCATTAAAACTGATTTTTTTAAAGTCAGTCTAAAGAAACCAAACTGAGGTCCATCCAAAGGGTCTGCACCTGGGATCAAATGGGAAATAATAATAATAATAATAATAATGACAGCAGAGTCAGAGTCTGGATGGATGGATGCAGTTTCCCAATAAAAGTAAACACGTTGAAACTTCTTGCAGCTAAGTGGCTGAGTCTTCTTTTGCCCTTTAAACTCTGACTTGAGTCCAACTTCAAGGTCCCAGTGCAATGAGGGAAATAGCTTTTTTAGAACATTTTTATGAGGCTGAAATCTCTTATTGCTTATTTCTGTTAACAAGAAACAAAACCAAAACATATCCCTTGTATTTACACATTTTTCTTTATCCACACCAGAGGTTTTAAGGAATAAAATTCTCACTAGCTGACCATGTTCCAGATTCAAACACATGAGTGTGTAATGTAACTATTTGTTGACCTAGACATTGTGTAGATGAAGGACTTGATTCTCCTCTCAGTTACACTTGTGTAAATCAGGAGTAATTCCACTGAAGTCAATGGAATTGTGCTGGTGTAAAATTGGTGTAAGAGGAGAACCAAACCCAATGTCTTTCAGTTCACAAATCTCAGCTATGGATGCTCAGAAGTAATCTGTGTGTGTGGGTGTGCGCGGATGTGCACCCCCAGGGAGCTAGCTATATCTGCCTGGTTCTCAAGCTGATCTGGCCCTCAGATAAGTTAGAGCAATGCAGGTTCTGCTCTAATTTACATCAGCTGTCTATGGTCTCTGAGACCATATGCCACCTGTGAATTGGTGGGTGGAACTGTGCTTTGTCCCCACCCTCCTTGACCCAAAGCCTGACATGTCCCCTATAACAGGGAAGGGCAACTGGCATAGGAGTTGGTTCTGCTAGTTTTATGCTAGATCAGAACCCATTCCCACTGGGGCAAGTCTTACCTGGGGAGCTGGAGTCACATTCTGGACCATTTGCAAGGTTGGTCCATCATTTGTATAGTGCCTTGCATTATGATGTATCTAGAAGTATTTTGTAAGCTGCAAAAAATCACTGCACCCACCACTGATATGTAGCCACCTTCTGGGATGGAACATAGCAGCTGGATCAGAGTGTACAGCAATATCCTGCTAGGACAAGAGAGCGATAGATGCTCTGGAGTCAGGGTTCAGCTTGGACACCAGTTCTTTATTTCAGTGCTGCATTACATGTGCTAGTTAATTCAGATCCTCTGTGGTCATCCTGCTGAAAATGAGGTTCTTGGCAATGAAGCTTACCCACTGTCATGACTAATCACTGGAACCATACTTGGATTTAAATTATGAGCTCCATCAGCACATCACTGGAGTTGAGCTTTTGGCGATAAAAGAAACCTCAAATCTTTTAGTCATTACAGCTGACCACTCAGGCGGTGGTGGGGGGGGACTTTGTAGAGTCAGGTTTTTGTGAATCAAATCCACAAGCATGGACTGGAACCCCTTTGTGCTAGGTGCTGTACAAGCAAAGAACAAAGAGATAGTCCCTGCCCCAAAGAGCTCACAATCTAAGTATAAGACTAGAGGCAACACACGGATAGAGACAGTCTGACGGGGAGTAAAAAGAAACAATGAGACAATATCGGTCTTCGTGATAGGCAGTGGTTCTATAGTGCTAAGACTTCTCTAAGTAAACTGGCCAGTTAGAAGTGAAACCTAGGAAGGCTGGGATGCAGCCACCTTGCACCTCCCCAAAATAAATCAAACTGTGTTTGAATTGTGCCCCTGAACCATCCAACAGTTGTGGAAAGAGCAAGGCCGTAGCATAGTTCAGGAACGCAGCTGAAGCTTGATTCAAGCTCATCTACACTGTGGGACCAGTCTATAATTTACTGTTTCATGGGGCAATCTGTTGTAACAAAACCTGGCATGGTTATTTTTATTGTGTAGATGCCAGTGATGACTCCTTTCTGGCAAGAACTGTTTTGAAGCATGGTTTTGACTGTCATGTTTCAAAACACCAGGTCAAGGCCATTTCAATGGTGCAAAACCAGAAGGACCATAGTATAAATGCAGCATCTTGTTTTATGTGCTATAGAGACAGAGTCATCTTCATCCTTAGTGTAAATCCACTGATGTCAATAGATGGGAAAATTTAGCCTACTAATGGTATTGATTGATGATACTGAACTTCATGTGTCATGCTCCTGAAACTTTCTATAGCAGCTGGGAGGGGGGTGGGGGATATTTTCTGGGTAAAAAAGAATAGGAATAAGTGCAAGAGGAAAGTCCCCATGAATATACAATCATATAGCTCAGTATGCTCAAAGGTGGTTCCTCAACTCCTTCTGAAGAGGAAATACAAAATGTTTGTTCAAAATCTCATACGCATTCCTACGCTCTGGTTGTCTCGTTACAAGGAACTGTTCTGAAAATGTTTGTCATGAAGCTGCAGAACTATAACAATATGAAGCTTTCTGATAAAAAATGTATTTCTCAGACCTGCATGTGAGATAAAAGGAGTGGGAAAACCATAAAAATGCTAACCCAACATACTGAAGCCAGCTGAGGTTCCTAACCCTTGTGGAATATTTTACCACCTCTCTTACCCTTCCTAGAATACAAAGGGACAGTATAAAGCCTTAGATAAATGTATTCTATAAATAGATGTTCAGTATACTTCTGAAACTGCTCTGGTTAACTACCTTTTTAGAAAAGGTTAACATACCATATAATGTATTCTTATTTTTAAAAGGAGTTTAGCATTAGCAGCAGTTTCTTCCTCAAGCACAAAAATAATGGAAAATAGGCAGACACACCAGTAGCATAAATACATTACAAAGAAAACATAAGGGTGAATGCACTGAGAGGGGAAATGTCTTCGGACGCACCTATTTTTCTAATGAGCCCATTAGACCCTGATTCAGCAAAGCCATCTCTATTCAGCACAGCATGTAAGGGCATGCTTAAATTTACGCATGCATTTAATTTCCATGAAAGTAAACAGGTCATGGGCACGTACTTAAAAGCGGTGAGGAATTTGGAAAGACATCTAATATTGACTTACAGACTGCAAATTATGGAGAATCTACCACATCCCTAAGGAAAGGAAATTACTTTTGCCATTAAAAATGTGTGCCTTATTTCTAGTTTGGCTTTCTCTATCTTCAACTTCCAACCATGGGATCTCATTACGCTAGATTAAAGAGTTTCATAATATCAGAAATCTCTTCCTCATGTAGTTGCTTGCAGACCATGATAAAGTCACATCTTAACCTTCTTTTCAATAATCAAAGCAGTCAGCTTTATTAGTCTCTCATTATAATGCATTTTTGCTAGACCTGGAATCATTCTTTTAGTTCTTTTTTGAACTCTTTCCAAATGGTCAACATCTTTTTGGAAGTATGGACACCAGAAATGGAAACAGCATTCCAATAACAGTCTTGCTAATGCTATGTATTGAAAGAATACCAACTCCCCACTCTTACTTCATATTCCCCTGCTGATACATCCAAGGATTGTATTCACCTTCTAAGCTACAGCATGCACTGGGCGCTCATGTTCAATTAGTTATCTACCATTACCTCTAAATCCTTTTCAGTGTCATTGCTTTCCAGGACACAGTCCCCCATTTTATAAATGTAACCCGCATTCTTTGTTCCTAGATGCATGACATTGAATTTGGCTATGTTAAAAATGCATGTTGGCCAAAAAATAAGACCACTTTACCAAACATTCCAGGTCAGTCTGTATAAGTGACCTGTCCACACCACTGTTTACCACTACAGCAATTTTTTGTGTCAGTTGCAAACTTTCCCAGCAGTGATTTTATATTTTCTTCCATATCACTGATAAAGATGTTCAATAGCATTGGGCTAAGAATAGATCCCTGGAGGACCCCACTGGAATCATCCCCCTCCCATTGGATGATAGTTCCCCATTGCAGTAGATTGCCCTGTTGCAATAGATTGCAATTACTTTTTGTATTCTGTCAGTGACCCAGTTTTAATCCATTTAATGTGGGCTATATTGATTTCTGAATAGTGCTAATTTTTAAAATCAGAATGTTGAGCAGGACTAAGTCAAATGCGTTAAAGAAGTCCAAGTATATTTTGTCAATACAGTTACCTTTATCAAACTAACTTTTAATATAATCAAAAATGATATCAAGTTATAGACTCATAGACATTAAGGCTGAAGGGATTGTTGTGATCCTCCAATTTGACCTCCTGCACATCATAGGCCGCAGAACCTCATCCACCCACTCCTTTAATAGACCCATAACCTCTGGCGGAGTTACTGAAGTCCTCACATCATGATTTAAAGACTTCAAATTACAGAGACTCCACCATTTACTCTAGTTTAAACCTGCAAGTGATCTTACTGCAGAGGAAGATGAACAAACTCCTAGGGTCTCTGCCAATCTGACCTGGGGGAAAATTCTTTCCCAACTTCAAACATGATCAGTAGAATCTTGAGCATGTGAGGAAGATCCACCAGCCAGATACCTGGGAAAGAATTCTCTATAGTAACTCAGATCCCTCCCCATCTAGTATCCCATCTCTGGCCACTGGGAATATTTGCTGCTAGCAGTCGCAGATTGGCTACATGCCATTGTATGCAGTCTTATCATGCTATCCCCTCCGTAAACTTATCAAGCTCAGTCTTGAAACCCGTTTCTGTTTTTTTGCCCCCACTGCTCCCCTTGTCAGGCCGTTCCAGAACTTCACTCCTCTGATGGTTAGAAACCTAATTTCAAGCCTAAACTTGTTGATGGTCAGTTTACATCCATTTGTTCTTTTGTCAACATTGGTGCTTAACTCAAATAACTCCTCTCCCTCCCTGGTATTTAATCCTCTGGTGTATTTATAGAGAGCAATCATAACTCTCCTCAACCTTCATTTGGTTAGGCTAAACAAGTGAAGCTCCTTGAGTCTCCTCTCGTAAGGTAGGTTTTCCTTTCTTCTGATCATCCTATTAGCCTTTCTCTGCACCTGTTCCAGTTTGAATTCATTTTTCTTAAACATGGGAGACATGAATTGCACAAAGTATTCCATATGAGGTTTCACCAGTGCCTTGTATAATGTTAATAACACTTCCCTGTCTCTACTGGAAATACCTCTCCTGATGCACCCTGAGATTTCATTAGCCTGTTTCACAGCTGCATCACAGTGGCGGCTAATAGTCAACTTCTGATCAGCAAGTACACCCAAGTCTTTTTCCTCCTCTATCACTTCCAACTAATACATCCCCAATTTATAGCAAAACATTTTGTTGTTAATCCCTAAGTACATGACCCTTGCACTTTGCAGTATTAAATTTCACCCCATTTCTATTACTACAGTTTTCAAAGTGGTCCAGACCTTTTTGTGTGCTGTTCTGCTCCTCTATATTGGCAATACCTCACAACTTTGTGTCATCTGCAAATTTTATTAGCACATCTTTGTATTTGCAAAGATCTTTTATGAAAATGTTAAATAAGATTGGTCCCAAGACCAATCTCTGAGGAACTCCACTAGTAACCTCCCTCCAGCCTGGCAGTTCCTATTTCAGTATAACCTGTTGTAGTCTCCCCTTTAACCAGTTCCTTATCCATCTTTCAGTTCTCATATTAATCCTCATTTTCTCCAATTTAACTAACAATTTCCCATGTGGAACTGTATCAGATGCCTTACTGAAATCCAGGTAGATTAGATCTGCTGCATTTCCTTTGTCTAAAAAATCAGTTATCTTTTCAAAGGAAGACTCATAGACATTAAGGTCAGAAGGGACCATTATGATCATGTAGTCCGACCTTCCTGCACAATGCAGGCCACAGAATCTTGCCCACCCACTTCTGCAATAAACCTCTCACCCATGTCTGAGCTATTGAAGTCCTCAAATCATGGTTTAAAGACTTCAAGGTGCAGAGAATCCTCTAGCAAGTGACAAGTGCCCCATGCTACAAAGGAAGGCGAAAAACCCCCAGGGTCACTTCCAATCTGCCCTGGAGGAAAATTCATTCCCGACCCCAAAAATGGCAATCAGCTGAACCCTGAGCATGTGGGCAAGATTCACCAGCCAGATACCCAGGAAAGAATTCAGGGTTGCTCTGTAAAAACATGTATTTTATCCCAATTACCATTTACCTCTATGTCCCTAGCTACTTTCCCTTTCAGAATTTATTCCAAGACCTTTCATACAATTGTGGTCAACTAATGGGCCTGAAGTTTTCTGGGTCACTTTTTTTTCTCTTTCTTAAAAATAGATACTGTATTAGTAATTATCCAGTCATAGTTTGACAAAACCTTTTTTCCATAAAACCGTATTGGCTGGCATTAATATTGCTACCATCTTTTAATTCTTTACTGATTTTATCCTATACTAGACTTTCAATATTTTGCCCATGGTGGAATAGAAAATATTTCATTGTCAGTATAAGATATGTATACATCATTCTTTCAAAATACAGAACAGAAATATTTTTGAATATGCCTTTTCTTCTTCATCATTGATAATGTTACCATCTTTATCTAGTAACAGACCTAAAGTGAGCTGTAGTTCACAAAAGCTTATGCTCAAATAAATTGGTTAGTCTCTAAGGTGCCACTAGTACTCCTTTTCTTTTTGAGACCTATACCATTAGTAGGATTTTGTTTGGTCTTGATATATCTAAATAAATCTCTTTCTTATTGTCCTTAACTCTTCTAACCATAGATTTTTTTCACCGATACCTTTGGCTTTCCTTATCAATTTTCTTCATTTCCTAACTGCTGATTTGATCTCATTGCTATCATCTTCTCTATTTTCCCTTTTGTTAAAGACTGGTTTTATAAATATATATTACTGCTTCACCTTTCCTCTTAACCAGGATTTTTTTTAACATAAGAAGCCTTCTTTCATGATTGCAGTATTTTGGGATCCAGGGGTAACTAATAAAGCTATGATGTTTCACTCCATATCTTTATGAAAATATGCTTATAATAAGGATCTGACATAACTGAGATATAATTTATGCAAGATGGCTCATGTGAGAGCTCATTGGAAAGGTTATGATTTACTGAATGTGATTATCCAATTTGTATGCATGTACCATTTCTGTATCTAAAGTTAGGAATATGGACTATGTAACCATTACAATTGGGTGTGTATTGGGAAGACACCCACCAGAAGACAGGCCATCAGATTTGATGGGCCATCAGGAAGGAACAACAAAACCATGAAGATACTAATCTCCCTTCCTCCTGGGAGGCATTCAGGAATGTAACTGTGACACTACTAGGTCAGGTGGTCTTGTCACCCAATACTAAACATTATCTGGGACTTCTTGTAACTTTCCACTGAAAGGGAAGGGGGTGGGGGGTCAAGTTAGGGAAACAAAGGATTCCTGCCTTATATAAATCTTATTTAAGGGTGGGGAAGAAGGCAAACGGGACTCCTCCTCTCCATGGCCTGTCTGCCCAAGAAGAAAGACTGCTAAAGACACCTGAAGGGAATGCAAGTGGGGGAGTCCAGACTGAGACAGGGGTCCAGTCTGAAAAGAAATATAACTGGAACTGTAAACCACAGAAACTTTGCAACCTGCCTAAGATAACATTTAGGGTAAGAAATTATATTTTGTAACCTGCTTCTTAAGTATATTGAGCTTCGCTTGTGTATTTTGTTTTATTTGCTCAGTAATCAGCTTTGTTTTGTCTGTTATCACTTATATTCACTTAAAATTCACCTTCTGTAGCTAATAAATTTATTTCTTGTTTATAATATAACCCCGTTTATACAATTCACAACAATTGAGGGGGGGACAGGACACAGAGGCTGTGCATACCTTCCTCCACATTGAAGGAGGAGGCGGATTTCATAATATATCTTTGGGTCTGCACTCAAAGGGAGGTGGACACCGGAGTGCTGGGGGCAAGTCCCTTAAGCTGAGCCTTCCCAGAGCTGATCTCAGAGTCTGTTTCGTTCTGCAGTTGTGTGTGGCCATGCCTATGTGTGTGCTGGAAGAGGCTTAATAGCTTGGCTCAGCAAGACAGGTAAAAAGGGTGCCCAGGCTGGCATAATAGGTGGGCTCAGTGGTATCTCAGCACATCAGGTGGCATCTTAAGGGGTCCCACCCATCACAAAAGCATTCTTAAACTATTCCAAATTATAATTCAGAATTTTATGATTAACTTTTTCATCCCACTAAATTTTGTTCATGGTTGTTTTCATTTTTGGGAAAGATGGCCATTTTACAGTATCAAGTATATATATTACTTCAGGACTATAGTCTATTTTCACATAGCAAATGAAATTAGATTGTGATCATTTGCACATAGGCAGCCATCAATTTTTGATTCAGTGATTCATTCATCTTTATACGTTGGAATGAGGTCTAATATAGGCCTGAGTTGGTTTCAATACTTTTTGTGTTAGGAAATCATCATCTATCACTTTTAGAAACTCCAAAGATATTTTACTAGTGGAAGCCTGAGACCTCCAGCACATGTCCCCCAGAATGAAATCTACCATAATATAGCAATTTTTTTTTCTATTTGTTAGTGAGTGTAGCTGAGCCAGCATAGAGGGTGGGCTAGTAATTTACTGCTGGCATATGCCAGCAGCAAATTACTGCCTGCCAGTCAGGAGGAAGTCGGGGAGGCACTGTGACTCAAAGAGGTGACCTAAGTCACAGTACTTCCAGGGCTAGGACTGGTTAGATGCAGCTTACTCACCAGCTCTTGCTCAGGCCTGTGTGTTGAGGCACAATCGAGCCCACTGAGTTCAGGTCCTGCAGTTCGAACAACAATTTAGGGCCATAATCACCGACCCACCAAGAATATTTTGTAGGGTTAAATCCAAGTTAGTTCATAACTGGCATAGGTGAAAGTGGAGGCCTCAAGACAATTTTTAAGAGATTAGAACAATAAACATCTCTTTGCAATTTGTTAACCAGTCGCAAGCTTCTGTTCCCCTCTCTGTATGTAAATATGGCTTCCACTCAGCTACCCACTCACACAATCTTTTATGGTGCAAGGAATTCACTGAGGTTATTAAATCATTTTCTGCTTATAAGTTACTCTCATCATTTATCGTCTTTAAACGTTTCTAGCTGTCAGGAGTATGACCGCTATTTTGTTGCTCCCAGGGGATGAAAGCTCCTTCGGAACATCTTACAATGAAGACCAATAATAAACAGCAATGTGAGGTCCAGCAGTTGGACATTTTTCTATTCTTCAAGGTCAGGGCTTAATATGCTTTGGCCTCCTAGGAAGAGTGACTTGCACTTGGTGATTAAGTGGTGGAGGCAGGATTATGTGAGCCTTAGAAACAGGGCTGTCCTGCAGTCATAGGGGGTCCTTTTGAATATCAAAATAAGAGCCCTTAATACACGGGCAGGGGCTCTAGGTTACATAGCAGGTTCAAGGTAGGACACTGTAGTCTAGACCAAATGGGGTGTTTTTCCTCCATGCTCCCCTTTGACAGTTTTTTTTTTTAAGTTAAAAAGGAAAATAGGTTCAGGTACTTTTTAAAACATAACACTGTGGCTGCAAATGGAGATAAAGGCCCAGATTCTGCCTTCAGTTAAACCCACGCAGCGCCAGGAACTTCAGTGAAGCTGTGGAGATATGAGAGCAGATTTTTGTTCCAAATCTTCTATGACATCTATGTAAATAAGGTGGAAGTGTGTGTGTCTGTGGGTATATACACACGCGTTCACACTATATGATATATAGCAGATTAAGATAGTTAATTACATTGTTTTAATAATTATTTTATTTATATAATATATAATGAATTAATGTATTTATTATACAGTCGTGTACTATGCAATTTACCATTAAAAATATGTAATTTCTAAAGGGGGAATCACACAGAGCTCTCAGATATGAAGAGAAAGAGATGAGTGTGCCATGAAATATTTAGCAAGCATTAATACAAACCACATTAAAACATAGAGGCTTTAGTTCAGCACAGTGTTAAGAATGTAATGAAGTCCGTCCCTATTCAGCCCAGCACTGACGCACATCAAAGAATTTAAGCACATGCTCACGTACGTTATTGAATAGGGATGCTTTCCTGAATTGGGAGCAAAGAGCAGAAGAATACATTCTCTGAGGCTGGGGAGTTATTGAATGTTTAGAAGCAGTAGAGAAAAGAGTTTACATCCCCTTATAAATAAATGAATCCACTCAATAAATATATCTCTCTGTCTACAGATGTAGATATGTCAAGCAGGGCAAATTATTCATTGTGAACAGTACCTAAAGCTGGGCAAATTATTTGAAGTGAACAATTTAGTCAACAAATTTAATCCTTTTTTCTTCTCACGTTGCCCTCAGACAGCCTTCAATGTTAATGAATTTGTGCAGTTGCTGGTTATTTAAAATTATTCAACAAATGGTTTGTGCAAGCAAATCTCTTCCTGTAGCTTACTTAGGAGCATCTTGCTATTTGGGTGTATGGCTTGAAATATTTGCTAGTCTTATCATGCTATGTGATAGGTCATCTAAGTTCCATTGCACTGTTTCTACTCACTGATTGGAGGACAACGTTTTATAAACAGGAAGAAGCTTTTAATCAATTCACTTCAATGAGGCTTTACTGGAACGATGAGCTATGCAAGTGTTACCAGAATATGAAGTCAGATAGCTTTGGTGGGTACAATCCACCCAGGACAGGATTATTCACCAAGATTTAGGTTTGTTACATGGCCAATTTGTCATTGCTGATCTGGTGGCAGGTTGGTCTACGGCGCAATGCCATCTCTCTCCTTTCTCCCCAGATCAAGCACAATATTTGCTGGTTTCAGAGTAGCAGCCGTGTTAGTTTGTGTCCGCAAAAAGAAAAGGAGGACTTGTGGCACCTTAGAGACTAACAAATTTATTTGAGCATAAGCTTTCGTGAGCTACAGCTCTCTTCATTGGAGGCATTCAGGGGAAAATACAGTGGGGAGATTTATATACACAGAGAACATGAAACAATGGGTGTTACCATACACACTGTAACGAGAGTGATCAGGTAAGGTGAGCTATTACCAGCAGGAGAGTGGGGGGGAACCTTTTGTAGTGATAATCAAGGTGGGCCATTTCCAGCAGTTGACAAGAACGTCTGAGGAAGAGTGGGGGGGATTTGACAGAGCCAGAAGAGAACCCAGAAGTTACTTACTACAGGACAGGCCCAACAAAGGAAATAACAGAACGCCACTAGCCATCACCCTCAGTCCCCAACTAAAACCTCTCCAACGCATCATCAAGGATCTACAACCTATCCTGAAGGATGACCCATTACTCTCACAGATCTTGGGAGACAGGCCAGTCCTTGCTTACAGAGAGCCCCCCAATCTGAAGCAAATACTCACCAGCAACCACACAACAGAACTACTAACCCAGGAACCTATTCTTGCAACAAAGCCCGTTGCCAACTGTGCCCACATGTCTATTCAGGGGACACCATCATAGGGCCTAATCACATCAGGCACACTATCAGAGGCTCATTCACCTGCACATTTACCAATGTGATATATGCCATCATGTGCCAGCAATGCCCCTGTGCCATGTACATTGGCCAAACTGGACAATCTCTACGTAAAAGAATAAATGGACACAAATCAGACGTCAAGAATTATAACATTCAAAAACCAGTGGGAGAACACTTCAATCTCTTTGGTTACTCGATTACAGACCTAAAAGTGGCAATTCTTCAACAAAAAAACTTCAAAAACAGACTCCAATGAGAGACTGCTGAATTGGAATTAATTTGCAAACTGGATACAATTAACTTAGGCTTGAATAAAGACTGGGAGTGGATGGGTCATTACACAAAGTAAAACTATTTCCTCATGTTTATTTCCCCCCTTACTGTTCCTCAGACGTTCTTGAAATGGCCCACCTTGATTATCACTACAAAAGGTTCCCGCCCGCCCCGCTCTCCTGCTGGTAATAGCTCACCTTACCTGATCACTCTCGTTACAGTGTGTATGGTAACACCCATTGTTTCATGTTCTCTTTGTATATAAATCTCCCCACTGTATTCTCCCCTGAATGCATCCGATGAAGTGAGCTGTAGCTCACGAAAGCTTATGCTCAAATAAATTTGTTAGTCTCTAAGGTGCCATAAGTACTCCTTTTCTTTTCACAATATTTGCATAGTTCAAACAAAGACACCAGTCCTGCAAACATTTGTGCATGTAAGCAACTTTACTCATGGGAGTAGGGTCTGCAAACATTTTACTCCTAGCTCCTCATCTGAGATCAGATAGTCCAATTAATAATGGCTTTTTAAAATTCTGTCTGGCCCAGCATAATGCAAAATTCTCACACGATAAAGCATTTCATATTCCCCAAATTACCCATTTTTGACTGTAATATTAGGCACATTCTGTTGTCTGAATTTTGAAATGATGCTGTGTGGCACAAGGAGACACATTAGCTGATTCAGGGCAATTTAATCAACAAATGCAGACGAAAGCTTTTTCCAGTGAGTTCAACTTATTTTGAAAAACTTTCTCTGACAGCTTTTTTTAATGTGATAAAAATCTGTTTTGAATTCCCTGCACCTTTATATTGTCTTAATATTTGGCATAAATTTGCCAAGTGATAGCCACTGGATTCTCATTATCCTGTTAAAGTCCGGAGGAATCACAGTGCACTCAGCTAGAAGACGAGACCATGGGGCTGTGCAATAGAACATATGAATTGGAGCCACGGGAATTGAATCTGCTTTCCAAATACTTCCATATAGTTTACTGAATTAGCTTCTCTTTGCAGAGGTTGACGGCAGTTCCAGTAGGGCCTGATCCAGAGCCCGTTGAAGCTAATGAAAAGACTCCAATTTACTTCAAGGCTTTGGATCAGGCCTCATAGTGGATTAGCTACAGAGGGCACCCCAAGCTGTGAAGTTCAGATCCCTAATCGGATGTGAATCCAAGCTTCCCCACAGTTTGGAGGTGTTCAGCTATTTTACAGATAGCTATGGTGTTATGGTGTTATAGCACATCTGGATGCACACTTGGAATTCCCAAAATTGGATGTCAAAGGGGGCTGGATGTACTGTTTTTTAAAAAAAATCAATAAAATAAGACTAGTGTTCTGGCTGCATCAACACTAACTACATTTTCAGAGCAGCTTATTCTTTGTGCGGCTGGGTGGGGTCTTCTAATCTGTTTATAGGATTAATATTAGAAGCAAGGTAGTGTTTTCAAGGCATGGTAAAGCGTGAGGGGAAAAACACCGTATTTTCAGGAATTTTTACAAATGGGTCCTGGTTGTGACTTGTGTTTTGAAACTTGGGAGGCCAGCCACTGAGCCTCACTGTTAGTGTTTAACTTTAGGATTAGGAATCATTGAGTTAGGTTCATTAAAATAGCTGGACTTTGTCCCTAGAAAATTTAAGAAAACATGGTGAAAGCCTAGGAACCAAGGCCTCTTTGTGAGTAACAACGGGCTCATTCAGCTTTAAGCATATGGTAGCCTTTGTTTTTAAACCCAAATTAAAATAAGGATAATTCTACCCATTCCTAGAGAATCTTCAAGTATATTCTCAGGGATTTAGTTGCTTTCAATAACCCCAGTGTGATGTGATGAGAAATCCACTGAAACCACTGTAGATTGTCATTGAGATCAGAATCAGACTCTCCATTAATTTGCAGTGCTATCTCCTGAACGAAGGGAACAACCATCATTACAAAAGGAAACTTTTGGCAAGGGGAGCAAAATGCTTCTCTGAAACTTCCGAGGCTGGTTAATTGATGCAGATAGTGTGAGATGTGCATAAAAGTCAGTATTTAAAATGTCAGAATTTGCACATCCACAAAAGAAGGCATAAGCTAGCCAAAAAAAGGAGAAAGAAAAAGAGTACTTGTGGCACCTTAGAGACTAACCAATTTATTTGAGCATGAGCTTTCGTGAGCTCTAGCTCACTTCATCGGAAAAAAACACTCACATCCAAAAAAAGGAGTGTTTTGTCACAGTGCACCACCATACACAATGCTGGTTGTATTCTTGTATGCTGGCACAGGCTTAAAGTGAAGACTCATACAAATTAAAATCTTATTCCTTTAGTTTAGGTGCAACAACTGACATGCAGCAACCTTCTTAGCTTTGCATTAGGTATATAGGAAAGATACATGCATTTTCATTTTCAGCAGGCCAAATTCTATCCTCTGCCACACCAGTGCAATTGAATTCAACAGGGCTGCACCAGTGTAACTAAGAACAGATTTAGTCTGCCATATGCACATGTACACATCCATTTGCACATTAGCACTCAGCAACAGGATGTTGACTTGGAATGAGCCTCTGAAGGATTTTAGTTTCATAAGAAGCTTGGGAAGTTTGGGTCACAGACAAAATCTTGTTCCCTTACAATTTGTGTGATTTAAAGGGACATTATGCTCTTTTCTTCTTCAGACTTGACTAGGGCTGGCCAGAGGATGACAATTCTGATTCATGACAACTTGTGAGGTTTCAAAATTATGAAAATAAAATGAAGGAAGGAAAGGAAGGAAAATGAAAATCATTTGAACATTTCTGCACATCAGAATTTTATCAAAACATCCATTTTTCAGATCAAAAATGTCAGTAAATCCCATTCAGCAAGGAATCCCGCTTTGTTACCACCACCACCACAAACCTCCCTCCCTGTTACAATCAGCCTGCCCTAGCCTAGAACCAACTGCCCAGTCTCCAAGTTCCTGCTACCAGTTCTTCCACACTAAATGAGCATGTGGCTTGGGCAAGGAGGGAGCTGGGGTCTCATGGAAATCAAGGGTGGGTGTGAAGAGGAAGCATGGCTTGTAGTGCAATAAGCCTTATTTAATGTGAATCTGATGGTATAATGGGGTAAACTACTACCAGGCTCTCCAACCCATGCCTGGCATTAGTACATTCTCTGTCTCTTCACAGCATTAATAACTGGTAGCTTGTATAAAAATTATTAATATTTGTAGAGGACTCATCACCATCAACAGAGGCATCTGCATTAATATATGGGTGGAGCTATATTCGAATATAGGACATGGAATGTGTTCCATACACAACTGAAAGGCATTCACAGTAATTTCTACCAGCAAGAGGTCTATGCACCACTTAAATCCTAGCTTGAGAGTTTAGGGACTTAAGCAGAACATGGTACTGGCCTTCTGCACAGGACTGAGGCCTTTTCTACACAGAAAGTTGCACTGGTTTAACTGAAATTATTTTTTAAACTGATTTAGTTAAACCAGCACAACCCCCTGTTTAGACACTCTTATTTCAGTTTCAGATCAATTTATTTGCATTTAACTTTAAATTATGCCTAATCGACTCACGCTAAATCAGCATAAGCTTGGTTTAAACCAAAAGAAGAGTGTCTTCATAGCATTTTGCACCCGCAAATCAGTGTAAACTCATACCTTATGTTAAACTGGGACTATTTTCTAGTGTGGACAAGGCCTGAATTTCACCCTGACAGAAGCACGTGTGGAAACAATCTCCACATCTTCAGCTGCACGTAGATTTTTGTACACAATGGAGTCATATTCAGCAGATCCAGCAGCTGGGATAATTCTGCCAGATACTTTCAAATTCTGTCAAATCTTTGGGGTTCCTTTGGGATGACAGGTGCTCTATGAATGTAAGAAATTTGGTTATTATCCTGAATGCAACAGGTTCTCTTGACAGGAGATTGGGCTTCTCTCTCTCTCTCTCCAAATAGACTTTATATCTCCAGACTCAGCCAAAAGACCAGTACAGTTAGTCCCTTCCCTGGATATTTTCAAATGAGCAAAATCTCTGTTGTGATGTTCTCCAGACAGCTAGACTTGCTGCTAAAGACACAAGGATGTTACGACCTTGAAGTTCTGTGTTAACAAACAAGCAGCAGGGTGTGATGGTTGTAAAGGAGTCCTTGCAGGCTTACCTATCACTTTCTCAGAGAACCCCAGCCTGTTTATTTAGGTGCTGTTCTCACTTTTGCAGACTTTGTGCAGTACATTATATCACATAATAAATCTAATAGTCTTGAGAAGATAAACACAACTCTCTGGTGGTCATGGAACCTAATCTCCTTTCCCTCCCTTTCTCCTTTATTCCTCTCCCTCTGTCTCCATTTCATTCAGTGTTGGAGACAGATAAGTCTAAGGACAGATGAAAAGCCTGTTCCAAGGTAACTGGTTCTAAAATAATGATCCATGACAAACAGCCTAAATAAATGGACCGGACTCCTTAGTTGTACTCACTGCTCTACTAAAACACATCAACTCCCACTCTGATTCAGATTCTGTTAGGGAACAGATCTGTGTTGGGCTGTGGCATTTCTGATTCAGAAAAGAAAAAACAATTCTATGCTTTCGGTCTTGCTCTTTCTATCATACCCCTTTCCTTTGTTCAACAGTAGATCCTAGCTACAGTGTGCATTCTACATGAGTTGACAAAAGATTATAGATGAGAAAAGGCTGTGCACCATTGGGGGCTTTGTGAGGAATTCTGGCTGAGTCAGTCAGATTTCCTCTGGAGGCTCTGCAGGAGGGCACATGCACATGGAAATCCCACATGACTCTGAATGGGTGCAGTGTAAACTCTCTCTGCATTGGACCAACTCCACTGACTGGCATTACAACTTTCTGAGGCTTCCCCGTCCATTTTAATTGGAAATGCATGAAATATTCTCAGTGTGATTAAAGACGTTTCCACACTTTGTCACAAATTCAAAGTTGCTCCAATTTTTTGCCAAGTTTTCATTCCAAACTTGGCCCCTTTTCAAGTATTGTTTTTTTAACACAGAGAAGCCCCACATTTTTACAGCTAAAAATAACCCTTTGTTTGAAAAAGCTGTGAAAACACAAGATTTCAGGTGGGAGGAATGAGAAGGAGCAAAATGACATTGGGGAAAATAGGATTATTTGTATTTGAGTAGAGGCTAGAGACCCCAGCTGAAATGCAGGCTCCATTGTGTTAGGTGTTGTACAAACACAAAATGAGAGAGCGTCCCCTGGGTGAAGAGTTTACAATCTAAATAGACAAGTGTGGGAAACCTGTTATTCCTGTTGCCCAGATGGAGAAATAAGGTGGTGGTGATTTATCTCTAGTCACATAGGGAGTCTATGATGGTAGAGCCAGGACTTGACTCTACACCTCTGGAGTTACAGTCCAGAGCCTTCGCCACAAGACCATCCTTCTTATCTTATTTTGTTTGCAAATGATTTCATAGAATCATAGAATATCAGGGTTGGAAGGGACCTCAGGAGGTCATCTAGTCCAACCCCCTGCTCAAAAGCAGGACCCATACCCAATTAAATCATCCCAGCAGACGGCTTTGTCAAGCCTGACCTTAAAAACTTCTAAGGAAGGAGATTCCACCACCTCCCTAGGCAACGCATTCCAGTGTTTCACCACCCTCCTAGTGAAAAAGTTTTTCCTAATATCCAACCTGAACCTCCCCCACTGCAACTTGAGACCATTACTCCTTGTCCTGTCCTCTTCCACCACTGAGAATAGTCTAGAACCATCCTCTCTGGAACTACCTCTCAGGTAGTTGAAAGCAGCTATCAAATCCCCCCTCATTCTTCTCTTCTGCAGACTAAACAATCCCAGTTCCCTCAGCCTCTCCTCATAAATCATGTGTTCCAGACCCCTAATCATTTTTGTTGCCCTTCGCTGGACTCTCTCCAATTTATCCACATAATAGTCTCTGCTGTTTTGCCCAGATCTATGTTAAGTGGGAAAGGAAATTTACTTGTGATATATAAAGGTGGATACTGGAACTATGTTACATGTTATCTGATGTGGTGCTTTTGACTATTCTTCGACTGTTGGAATTATTGATAGTATAGAGAAATTTGTGCTGCCCTCATCGTCCATTATAGTGTATCTCCATATATATATATATATATATATTAGTGTCCCATTTTGAATTAATGTATTCATGGGTATTTCTGTAATGCTCATTGCTGTATGAGCTAAGATAAAGCAATCAGATCAATTGTAGTGGGCCTGATGTACATCCATTGCTCATCAAAGCCAATGTAAAAATACCCATTGACTTTGGATCAAGCTCTTAATGCAGAACATGCTTTTCTCATGTAGTGTAATTATTTTTCCATTGTCCATCAGTCTTCTTTTCCTCCTTCAAACATATGTGGATATCTATGGTTCACTGACCTCAGAGTGCCTGGTTTAGAAGGGAAGAGAGCCATTTGCAAGAAAGATGACTGATTCATGTAAGCAGTCAGTAAAGCTACACAGCCTTCATCAACATTTACACTGACATGTTGGGCCCTGCTGTTCCTAAGTAGCCACAGCCTTATGAAGCAACCCTGCAGAGTGGTTCAACCCCCACTGGTTCAGTATATAAATATTAATACTTTATGCAGTAATTACAAAGGCAGTGGTCTGCTGAAATCAGTATTCATTTCTCAGGGTGATTAATGCTATTATTACGACTCATGAAAACCTTGATTTCATTGCAAATGTTTTGTCAGACATTAGTTAAGTTTTGTTCTTACTTTTTATCAGTATTTTGAGGTCTAGAAGGGGGTGAGCCTATGTGTAATGTGTCTGGTAGCTTTGTAACAAATCAATGGGCTGCAGACAGCAGACACAATTGTTAGACAAATCACAGACCCTTTCTGGAGCTGGAAACCCTGATTCCACAATTCCAAACACAGAAGTTTCTAGTGCTCAAACGAATCCTGCCCATCTTACTCTTACAAGTAGTCTCATACAATGAGAATAAGGTAAGCCTTAAAAGTGGGCACAACTGCTCCAGTACATATTAGTTCTAATGAAGGTATAATGTAATTGATCATCTTTTTTGAGCAGGCTTTTAAGCATAAAGAGCTAGAGCTGACTAGTAGCAGATGGATCAGAGGGTAAGTAGGGTTATGCCACCACACCCAGAGCATTGAGACGTGACAGTAGGAGATTGGAATAATGGACAAAGAAGGTAATTGAATGGCACTGTACCTAATGGAATGAGAGACTCAGCCTGAAAGGTCTGCTTCTTTCATTTCAGCAGAGCAAACTTAGCCAAGTAACAGCAGTAGATGCCACTGATAGGAGAGAACAGGCCCTTTGAGTGAAATTCTCATCTGTGCGGCAGGCCAGCAAAAGGCGTATGCCTCACTCAAGTTGCGTTTAAGCCTTATTTTGGGATCTGAAGTGGCACATAGGCCTTGGAGGGATTTTTATCCCTTTACAAATTTTCTTTAAAAAAACCCCTGACATAGGTTAAAAAAAACCCTTTTTTTTAAAGGAAGATGTCTCTTTTTCAGCAACACGTTCCCTTATTTTATGCATACACATACACACACAAAACGTATACATTCTCCATTTTATTAAAGAACATTCTGGGAACAATCAGAGGCAGCTCATAAATGTCATATTTTGAAAAGCATAATGCACAATTCCCTCTTTAGATCAGTTTTTATGGCGAACAGTATACCGATGTTTGTGTATCATTTCTAGGACTATAAAATAACTTTTTATAGCTATTGGACTAATATCTGAAAGGTACAGTACGCTTTCGTCTAAAATTCTTCTGCAGTAATTAAAGCGTAATATTTCTTGTAGCTTCCCTAACTCCCGTCTCTTTCTGTGCAAAATCATGTGATAAAAGCTAAGTGCTTTTTAGAAACATACCTTTGGCTGAGAGCCACAAAGTTTTTTTGGTCCTGCCAGTTGGGGCTGACAGATATCTATAGCAAACAGTTAACATATATAAACATGTCAGCTATAAAACAAATATACTTTGAAAGAAAACAGAGAGCTGGCAAGGTTCATGCAACAAGACAATACTGTTGCAATTAGAACGAACAGGGTGTGGGGTCCTAAGGGCCTGCTTAGCAGATCTGCCAAACGTAGAAGTACCTTTCTTCTCCAACACTGTCAGTACCTAATGGATGGCATGGAACAAAACAAAACAGGCCTGCTGTCAAATCTACTGTCTGATATAGATGGCATGAAAATTGAAGCAGAGAAACCTCAAGGTGTCTGTGGATTTGTGTTCCTGGAGTATATTGTATGGCCATATAAGCTGGAAATTGCTTCTAAAATTCAACCACTTGGAGGCTTGATCCTGCAAGGTTCCTATGAAATGCTGAGCACCCTGAACTACGACAAGGCATTTCTCTGCTAATATTTTCATTGTATTTTAACAGATGGTAACTAACATGGTTATAAATAAACTAGATCAAATTAATTAGACTTGGGTCAGCTCCTTGGGGCAGGGACCGTATTTTTGGACAGCACCTAGCACAATGGGGTTCTGGCCCTTGACAAAGGGCTATGATAATACCAATAAACATTAACAAACACGATTAAGAGGCAATGTGGACAGGGCAGCACCTTGATTCTATTCCTAGCTCTGCTGTGTAACCTTGGCACATTACTTCACCTCTCTGTGTCTCATTTTCCCCCTCTCACTCAAATCTGTTTAGACTATGGACTCTTCAGAGCAGTGGCCATCTTTTACTTTGCGTGTTTGTGTACGGTGGCTAGTTCAATGGGTGCTGGAGTCTGGTTGGGGTTTGTAGGTGCTACCATAATAAATCCTAGCTCTGAGAGGAGACTAATGTTTGCACCTAGTCATGGTGAATTAGGGATAGACTGAGAACAAATGGCTTTCTCCTGTTTACACTAGAATGTACAGTTGTGTTCATTAACATATTTCAAACCACAATTAAAAATCCTAATGTAGACATGGCCACTGAGTTCAGTCGGAGTAGAAGGCACTCTGTACTGGAACTGGTCAGGAAATTTTTGACATACCAGTTTTGCATCAGAAAATGCCAATTCATTGAAACACTTCACAGAACAGTGTGATCTGGATAAAATGTTCTCAGATCCAGAATAGAATTTCTGCTCAAAACCAGGAAAAGATCCACCCCAAAAGGGCCCACCGGTTAGTGCACACTCCAGGGAAGAGGGAGTGGTCTTGATTCAGAGAAGTGACTAAAACCTGTATATTCCACATACCAAATGACTGTTCTAACCACTAGGCTATGGAGCTGTTCTTTTTCTCTGCGCCAGTGACTATTTGAGTTCCAACAGTAGAGCCTGAGTCACAGCAGGAACTTAAACCTGGGTCTCCTACAGGCCAACAAAGCACCTTAATCATTGGCTATAATCTATGCTGTTATAGGGCAGTGGTGGGGGGGGGGCGGGTCTCTCCTGTCTCTTTGTTTTTTCATGAACAGGTCTTAGTTTCATCCCAATGCAGGATGAAACCATATGCCGAAACCTCAACATTTTTCATGAGGCAGAATTCTTCTCTTCTGGTGAGCCCTATTAAGCATCTCCAAGAAGAGCTCAGAAGCACTTTATGGGATTTATCCCTGAACATCCTGAGCACTGAATATTCTCACCAGAAAAAAAGTGTATGCCCAACTCCTGGCAGAGCTACCGAAAAAACCATTATTCCTTTATGGGCAGAAGAAGAGAAAGATTAACAGTCATAATGGGTGACATGCAAACACTTTGCAGATTTGGTTTAAGAAGGATGAGCCTAAAATATGTCTTCAGTAGTATTTAAGCAGTGTGTAGACCTTATGAAATCCCTCCCTGTCTAACAGACCCACAAAAGATGTGTGTATCAAATAAGACCTCCTCAAATATTTTTAACAGTTTGTTGAAATGTGAAATATTTCACCCAAAAATAATTTTCAATGACATTTTCAGTTTTCACAAAAAATCAAAATTTTTCAAAAAACATTTTAATATATTTTGACACTTTTTTCTTTCTTTTTTAGAAATTCTCACTTTCACTCAGGTTTTTAGTCACCTCTACTCTTTCTTTTTCCATTGTAACAAACAAACAAATAAAAATCCCTCAGCAAGTGTGTTTATGTGAGAGGGAGCCCCTCCCGCACTTATTTCCCCTTTTCCCATTAGAGAAAGTTAGAAAAAACTGTTTACAAGTAAACACCCTTACTTCCACTGGACAAGGGAAAAAGGAATGAGGGTACCACCATGTGCATATTGTTTTTAGGTTTATTTCTCATTTAATCTCCTTTATTTCAAATCAACAGGTCATTTTTAAATCACCAGGTTCAGATAACTTGCAGCCAAGAGTTTTAAAAGAGCTGACTGAGGAGCTTTCTGTTCCATTAATTTGGATTTTCAATAAGTTTTGGAACCCTGCGGAAGTTCCTGTTAATTATAGGCCTGTCAGCCTGACTTTGATTCTGTGCAAGATAATGGAGCAACTAATATGGGACTTGATTAATAAAGAACTAAAGGAGGTAATGTAATTAATGCAAATCAGCATAGGTTTATGGAAAATAGATCCCATCAAACTAACTTGATATCTTTTTTTGATAAGATTGCAAGTTTAGTTATAAAGGTAATAGAGTTGCCTTATTTAAGGCGTTTGAATCGGTATCAAATGACATTTTGATAAAATAAACTGATAAAAAATTAACATGGTACATATTAAATGGATTAAAAATTGGCTAACTGATAGGTCTCAAAATGGAATTGTAAATGGGGAATCACCATCAAGCAGGTGTATTTCCAGTGGGGTTTGCAGGGATCAATTATTGGCCTTATGCTATTTAACATTTTTATCAATGACCTGGAAGAAAACATAAAATCATTATTGATAAAGTTTGCAGATGACACAAAAATTGGAGAAGTGGTAAATAATGAAGAGGACAGACCGCTGACTCAGAGCAATCTAGATCACTTGGTAAACTGGCTGCAAGCAAACAATGTGCATTTTAATACAGCTAAATGTAAATGTATACATCTAGGAACAAAGAATGTAGGCCATACTTCCAGAATGGGGACCTTATCCTGGTATTTGGGGGTTGTGGTGGATAATCAGCTGACCATAAGCTCCCACTGTGATGCTGTGGCCAAAACAGCTTATGTGATCCTGGGGTGCATGAACGGGGGAGTCTCACATAGGAGATGAGAAGTTATTTTGCCTCTGTATTTGGCACTAGTTCAACTGCTTCTGGAATACTGTGTCTAGTTGTGATGCCCACAATTCAAGAAGGATATTGATAAATTGGAGAAGGTTCAGAGAAGAGCCACTAGAATGATTACAGGATTAGAAAACATCCCTTATAGTGATAGACTCAAGGAGCTCAATCTATTTAGCTTAACAAAGAGAAGCTTAAGGGGTAACTTGATTATAGTCTATTAGCATCTACATGGGAAACAAATATTTAAGTAATGGTCTGTTCAATCTAGCAGAGAAAGTATAACACAACCCAATGGCTGGAAGTTGAAACTAGGCATACTCAGTCTGGAAATAAGGAGAAATTTTTTTAACAGTGACAGTAATTAATCACAGGTTTCAGAGTAACAGCCGTGTTAGTCTGTATTCGCAAAAAGAAAAGGAGTACTTGTGGCACCTTAGAGACTAACCAATTTATTAGAGCATAAGCTTTCGTGAGCTACAGCTCACTTCCTCAGATGCATATCATGGAAACTGCAGCAGGCTTTATATATACACAGAGAATATGAACCAATACCTACTCCCACCCCACTGTCCTGCTGGTAATAGCTTATCTAAAGTGATCATCAGGTGGGCCATTTCCAGCACAAATCCAGGTTTTCTCACCCTCCACCCCACACAAATTCACTCTCCTGCTGGTGATAGCCCATCCAAAGTGACAACTCTTTACACAATGTGCATGACAATCAAGTTGGGCTATTTCCTGCACAAATCCAGGTTTTCCAATTAATCATTGGAACAATTTACCAGGGGTTGTGGTGGATTCTCCATCAGTGACAATTTTAAAATCAAGATTGGATTTGTTTTTAAAAGATATGCTCTATGAACTATTGTGAGGACATTCTGTGGTATGTGCATACAGGTGATCCCACTAAATGATCAGAATGAATCTGTGGGGAAAAAAATTCTCCCACCCTTTTGTGTTGAAAAAAGAGAAAGAAACTAGGGTGGGGAAAATGTTTTATTTTCTCTCTCCCTTTCCCATTTTCCCCTCTTTTCCCAGTTGGTGAAAAAAAGCAGAAAAATAAATGAACGAGAAAAAGAGGTGAGGTATGCAGGGCCCAAAACTGAAACATGATAAGGGTACGTGTGTGTGTACAAAGAAAACTTCAATTCAAAATTAAATTAAAAATTTCTTTTCATTTAAAAAAATTCCAGTGGAAAAATCCCAATTTTTCAAGCAGTTTGCAGGCTTAAGAGGTACTAGGTGATGTTCACCTCTGTGCAGAAGGCAAGCACAATGCCCATGTATCACTTAAGTCCTGGTTAAGCCCTCTTAAGTGAGACTTAACTAGTGCATAGGCCATTTCTGAGACCTCTGCACAGGGGTGAATTTTACTGGTTGGGCTCGATTCTCAGTTGGTGTAAATTGGTGTAACTCCTTTAACTTTCCGTGAATTTACACCAAATTACATCGGTTGAGTTGTTGGCTACCTGTGTTTAACCGGTTTCAGAGTAACAGCTGTGTTAGTCTGTGTTCGCAAAAAGAAAAGGAGTACTTGTGGCACCTTAGAGACTAACCAATTTATTTGAGCATAAGCTTTTGTGAGATACAGCTCACTTCATCGGATGCATACTGTGGAAAGTGTAGAAGATCTTTTTATATACACACAAAGCATGAAAAAATACCTCCTCCCACCCCACTCTCCTGCTGGTAATAGCTTATCTAAAGTGATCACTCTCCTTACAATGTGTATGATAATCAAGTTGGGCCATTTCCAGCACAAATCCAGGTTTTCTCAAACCCCCCCCCCCCCACACACACACAAACCCACTCTCCAGCTGGTAATAGCTTATCTAAAGTGACCACTCTCCTAACAATAGGGGAGGGATAGCTCAGTGGTTTGAGCTTTGGCCTGCTAAACCCAGGGTTGTAAATTCAATCCTTGAGGAGGCCATTTAGGGATATGGGGCAAAAATTGGGGATTGGTCCTGCTTTGAGCAGGGGGTTGGACTAGATGACCTCCTGAGGTCCCTTCCAACCCTGATATTCTATGATTCTACAATGTGTATGATAATCAAGGTGGGCCATTTCCAGCACAAATCCAGGGTTTAACAAGAACGTCTGAGGGGGGGTAGGAAAAAACAAGGGGAAATAGGTTACCTTGCATAATGACTTAGCCACTCCCAGTCTCTATTCAAGCCTAAGTTAATTGTATCCAATTTGCAAATGAATTCCAATTCAACAGTTTCTCGCTCGAGTCTGGATTTGAAGTTTTTTTGTTGTAATATAGCAACTTTCATGTCTGTAATCGCGTGACCAGAGAGATTGAAGTGTTCTCTGACTGGTTTATGAATGTTATAATTCTTGACATCTGATTTGTGTCCATTTATTCCTTTACGTAGAGACTGTCCAGTTTGACCAATGTACATGGCAGAGGGGCATTGCTGGCACATGATGGCATATAGCACATTGGTGGATGTGCAGGTGAACGAGCCTCTGATAGTATTAGGCCCTGTAATTGTGCCCCCTGAATAGATATGTGGGCACAGTTGGCAACGGGCTTTGTTGCAAGGATAGGTTCCTGGGTTAGTGGTTCTATTGTGTGGTATGTGGTTGTTGGTGAGTATTTGCTTCAGGTTGGGGGGCTGTCTGTAGGCAAGGACTGGCCTGTCTCCCAAGATTTGTGAGAGTGTTGGGTCATCCTTCAGGATAGGTTGTAGATCCTTAATAATGCGTTGGAGGGGTTTTAGTTGGGGGCTGAAGGTGACGGCTAGTGGCATTCTGTTATTTTCTTTGTTAGGCCTGTCCTGTAGTAGGTGACTTCTAGGATGAAGTGAGCTGTAGCTCACGAAAGCTTATGCTTAAATAAATTGGTTAGTCTCTAAGGTGCCACAAGTACTCCTTTTTTTTTTTTGTGTTTAACTGTTAACTTTATAGAACCAATTTCAGGGTGGGGTTTTCAAAGGTGTCTCTTAAGTTCAACTATAGAATGTTACAGCAGGAAAACAATTTTACCACCCTCAACAATACAATAGATACAATTTCAGTCATATACTTTAATTCATGAGAAAATAAGCCCCATATAAAAACACACACTCTTTATATTAGTTTGACACAAGAGCCCACACAGGCAACATTTACTGCTATGGAATTGCCTAAAAAAGCACTTTTTGGAAAGGTACTTCAACCTTCAAGGCAAACATCTGCACAATTTTTATTAGAAAGGATTAGACCAAAGGAAAATCAGGCATCTGAAATATATATAGATTTCCCTTGGGCCAAGTGACAGCAGACTCCAGCACATACTGCACGGGAAAGAAATTTGAACACTATGGGTCTCATTCTCAGCTGGGTGTAAACTGACCATTGATTTTGCTGGAGCAATGCTAATTTGCAATCGCTGAAGTTCTGGACCCTGCAGGTTCAGAATGTTATTGGTTTAACTGAGCTAAAAGTTACAAAGGAACAGAAGTAGTACAGAATTGTATGAAAATGTTGTTTCCAGATCTGCAGAAGAGCGCTGTGAAAGCTTGTCTCTTTCACCAACAGAAGGTTGGTCCAATAAACGATATTACCTCACGCACCTTGTCTTTATAAAAATTTGACAGCCCATCTCTAGAACATAAGGCCTATGCACTATTTAAGATGGCTTAACAGACATAAATAAGGCATAAATGTTGTGCTGGCCCTCTGCCTAGAGGTGAATATGACCCAAAGAAATTGAACAGTACCCATTGACTTCAGTTGGCATTGGAGTCACTTAATTGGCAGTGCGAGACCAGCTTTGCATTTCGGATAGTTCCCTAGGCATTTGGGATCTCTTACAATAGTCTCCCACTGCTAGCAGTAGAAAGAGAGACTTCTCTTTCTGGGTGCTTTCTGGTGGTTTACATACTGTCACTTGTCAGCAGGACCCTCTTGCATTGCCTTGTATTCTGAGAAGAGCCAGGGGACATTACTTAGGAATCTTGTGCAGTGTGCAGGCCAGTGAACCCCCAGTGCAGTAAAACTCCCAGTGCAGTAAGATAGCTGGGAGACAGGAAATGAGCTTCAGCTGGGTTTGTCCACTTTCCACTTTCCAAAAGAGTCAATGCCAATCACTGCTGATTCTACAGGTCATTTCCCCTCTCAGCTGTCCGGTCTGGAACTCAAATAGATTTCCCAACGATAACGAGTTAGGTCCACATCATAGTGTCATCTGTCCTTTTATGCACAGGGCCAGTCTTGTGATGCCAGAAACCATCCTATAATTTTAAAGTGGATTACTACCCCTATTACACAAAGCTATAGGGCATGTCAGTGCATGGCATGCAGCTGCTGGTAGGAAGGAAATCGCATTGTGACGTGTGTGGAGCAGCATATTTGCTAGTTGAAGAGTGATAAATATGACCAGCAAAAAGGCATGAAATACACAAACCAGAATTGCCAGGGCAGAGCAAGCTAACATCACTCTCCAGTACACAAACAAAACTCAGTTTTTCCTCACTCCATTGGATGTCATATTTGGGAAAGAAGATCTTTATATGATTGGAAGTGTATCAAACACCTGCCTTTGTGTTAAAACCTGAACTTAACCTTTGAATTCTCTTCCAAAGCTTCCAGCACCAGCATCTGCATTTGTGAACACTAAGGGCCAGATCTAATACCCTGTGCAATCAATGGGAGTCTTTCCATTGATTTCAATGGGTATTAGTTCAGTTCCTAACTGGTTACCCTGTTTTGTCAGTGTGAGTAACATAAAGGGAAGCGACAGATGAAGATTTAAAAGGGAGCTTAGCTTCTTTTTTTGATCTGGTTCCTGTTATCAAACCAGATACCAACTACAGTTTCTTCATTCAAAACACATGGCTAATTAAATCAATTGCAATGATATAATGTCCAGGGTAGTCCAGCTGCCTTCTTTCAAACTCCCATGGTTTACCATGGACAGACCAGTTTGGGCATCTTTATCATATTGAAATTGTACCTGTTATCAGAGGTTCTCAAAACGCATTACACATACTATTTCGGCATCCAATGAGCTAGGTAAGCAGTGTAATGAACTGGCTGTTGTGTATGTGTATTAGTGCCCTCTGTTGGATGGAATCAGGATTGCTCAACTCTGTGCCATGTTACCTATACTGCTAATACATAGTAGATGGCTCTGATTTTGGAGTGGGCAGCTCAGGGTCCTTTTCCCCCTATCCCTGTATATTTCTAAGAAGCCATTTCTGCGCCACAGTGCAGCTTTGAAGCTCTTTACCTGCCCTAGATCCTCTAGCTGTTTCTGGTGGCTATTATTCATTTCTCATCTTAACTCTTCCTACTCCCCTCTCCGCTCTCTTCCTAATACTTTACCTTTTTCCACCCTTGGTATCCTCCCACTCTTGCCTTCATGCCTTGCCTCCACTATGCCTGGTAATCCTTCCTCTCCTACAGCAAAATGCACCCAGGTGCCAAGGTGAATGGGGCTTAAGTGGGAGTGAAGCGGTAAATTGGCCTTTATTGTTTATTTAGATGCCAGCACACCTGACAATGCCAAGCAAGACTGGGGCCCTGTTGAGGTAGGTGCTGCATAAGCTCAGAAGAAGGAAACTTCCATGCCCTGAACCGTTTGCAGTCTAAATAGACAAGACAGGCAAAGGGTAGAGGAAAGGGGAGGTACATACAAGCAGTGTGACCGGAAGGATGGTTTGCAAACATCATGTCACTTCCGTGGTTTAGTTATTTAACATGTGGCTGTTTGGGATCGATTATTTTACTTTATATGTCTGTGTGTGTGTGTGTAATTGTGTATATGTGCATATGTGGTGGGTGCATTTGTGTGTATGTTTGTAAGGCAGAGGGGGTGAGGAGAGAACAGGAAGGGATTAGTTAAAAAGAAAAGCAAAGGAAGGGGGAATGGACATTAAAGGGGAGAAGGAGGTAAAGAGGAAGGGGGAGGCAAGGAGCATGAAAGGCAGCTGGAATGAAGCTGAAGTGAAGAGACTGCGATGGAAAGGGCCAGAAGGGCCTGCAGTCAGCAGTGGGGAAAGAATGTCCAGGATAAAAACTGCAGAATGCAATCTGATGGCATCATCAGTGGCCAGCTACATAACTGCTTCTGCAGCTGCTCCAGCCAGCTAGAGCTCCAGGCCCCTGGCTGGCTCTGCCTTAAACAGTGCTACCGGCTCTCACCTTGTTATCACGAGTTTTGTGATATTCGGTGTTTATTCTTAAAGCCCCAGCTGCTGGAGTCAAGTGATTCTCTGAGAATCTCATCACTTTCTTTCTGGTTGCTGAGAGAAGCTTGAAAACATGATCAGGATGAACACTAAAGTCTCCAAAACCAGAAGGCAAATAAAATGAACCCAACATTTATGACTTCTTTAAAAAAAACTCGTGATTTTTAAGCCAGTCTCATTATTTGGTCGAGGGGGCTGGCTCATGATTTTGGAACACATGGGGTTGGCAATACTGCATATAGATAGGGAACAGCTGGAGCTGCATAAAGCCTGGTGCGCCTGGAGTTGGGGGTGGGGGTGTTGCCCTGCACAGTTCTGCCTCCCAGTGTTATTGGAGGGGAGAGTAAGTTGATCTGGGCCTCATCTTCCCCTTTGTAGAGCTGTTTTACCTGATGGACCTGAGGCCTTGTACTGGCCTCCTGCATAAGAGTAAATTTCACCCCCAGACCCTCAGACATCCTCTTAGTCTTCATTCAAATCCCTCCTTGAGGCACCTTTCCTCCATCCAGGAGATAAAGGAAGGACCAATGGTTAGGTCATGAGGCTAAGGCTTGGGAAACCAGAGCTGTTATACAGGCTTCCTGTGTGGTCTTGGGCAAGTCACTTAGCCTTTCTGTGCCTCAGTTCCATCTCTGTACAGTGGGGACAACTGCATTTCCCACCCTCCTGGAGGTGTTGTGAGGATAAATTAATTAAAGGTTATGAGGCACTCCGATACTACAGTGGTGATGGCCAGATAAGCACCTTAGCTAGATCCAGTCTGCCCACAAAGATGTTAATGATGTATTTATGATTACAGCCCCCAAAGAATGCTCCTTGCAGAACAAATGGAAAGAGTCTCTCACGGCTTTTCCACCTTCTACTCACCCAGTGCTTTGTGTGCTTGGATTGCACTGTTTGCCAGTTTAGATTAGCAGCTCCTTGGGCAGGGAGGATGTTAGCTGCAGCGCAGTCAGAGCTCAGCAGAACGTTGAACATCATCATTTTGCAGATGGTTAAACTGAGAAGGAAAATGGGACACATGGATGTTAAGTGATTCATAGAATGTTAAGAACAAAGACTAAAATATCCAGGAGACCTGCTGCTACCACCTCAAACTGCTTGACCCACTAGACCAAACCACTCTCACATACATCTCTGCCATGTCTGCGTGTGGACTTTAGATCCGAGACGCGTGATTTTCTCATTATTCCAATTTTGGAAATATGGAAAATTTGCAAGGGAAAAGCACTGTAAAAAGTCGATGATGAGCGCATGCAGCAAGAGAAGGCGGAGAGGAGGGGAAGGCTACAAAGGAAACAGATCACTTTGCTTATGCATCCAGCTCTTCTGTAATCAATAATTTCCAGTGGTGGCAGTGTTTCCTGTTGTTGATAGTACAGTTGATCATATGCAGGACTTCCATGCTGTCAAACACAGTCTAAAAATCATGTGTGGCCTTAGCAGATGTTTCTTTTTTTAAGATAAAGGGTTAAGGTTATTGAGCTGTCTGGAGTGGCTCACAAACAGGAGTACCAATCTCAGGGCAGACTGTGAAGAAGAAGGGCACAAACCCCAAACTCGTTGTAAGTTCTGTACTTAGATTTCACCAGCCAAATGTCAACTGCTCTAGCACTGTCAGAGACAGTCCCCTTGAGTACTGTGGTCTATCTTGCCACCGAGGCAAGCCTGCCGTTGTGGTAGATGGTCCCTTACACCAAATACCACAACAATATTCAAGCTACTACCAGTCCCAAAGGACTAGTAACTTACCCCAGGTCAATTGCACCCTAGGTCCTATACCAAAGACAACACTTGTAGCCAATCCTATAATAAACTATATAATGATTTATTAACTAAGAAAAAGAAATGAGACTTATTTACAAGGGTAAAGCAGATAAACATACACACACAAATTAGTTACAGTCTTAAACTTAAAAAGGGTAATAGAAGCAGTTGTAATATGCAAGCTCTAGAAATACTCTAGGGCTAAGCCAGGCCAAGCACTGGGGAATTCTTGCTTATGCTTAGAAATCGTCTCCCCTCAGAGTTCAAGCAGCATAGAGATTCAGTTTCTTCTTGTCAGGAGTTTTTATTTCCTTCTCCCAGAGTTCAAGCCTGCTTTTCTTCATGGGTGAGGGGGGGAGCAATCAACAAAGTCTTTCTCCTTTGATGTTTCACAATGACTCATTTGGTTTCAGTGGGCCTTCTGGTGTATAGAACCTAACATCCGTAGGAAACCTGTCTTCGCATTAAGGCTATGTCTACACTAGCACTTTTGTCGGTAAAACTTGTGTCAATCAGGGGGTGTGAAAAAACATCCCAGAGAAACAAAAGTCACACAACAGTGTGAACAGAGCTATGTCAGTGGGAGATGCTCTCTCACCGAGATAGCTACCACCGCTCATTGGGGATGGTCTAATTACGCCGGCAAAAGTACTCTTTCCTGTTGGCATAGAGCGACTGCATGGGGGACTGCAGCGGTATCTGTGCCTTAGTTTCCCATCTGTAAAGCTGATGATAGTACTTCCTTATCTCAAGGGGGTGTTTAGAGCTTACATTCATTAATGACTGTGAGGTGCTCAGAAACGGTGATGAGGGCCATATAAATAGATATGACTTCATGCTCTTTTATTTCAAATCAGCAACTCTTCTCACACAGCTGCTTTTGCATTATCGTGCACTGTGTGCAATTATACATTTTTTGGTATTTCTGTTAATGTACCTGAGTTTTTCTTTTCATTGTGTAAAATTATAACATTTTAAATGCCAAATAGACTGTTCTGTAACAAGATGTAGATCTATGTTATTTAGGAAACCCAAATATGCTTCCCATTATATTAGCCAGGTGTACTCAATAAAGGGGGTGTTTATAGTGGAATCATACATATTTCAATAAAGGTTTAGTAGTTTTATGTCAGAGTGAGGTAGCCCAAACCAAATCCATACCTTTCAAATTCACTGAAATTGCTTTTTGTCTGGATAAGGTAAAACCTGCAAATAGGAACAAAACATATTAGACATTACACAAATTTTAGGCATCACTTAACAGGCAAATCTGAACAAAAGTATTGATTGATTAGGAACAATCAGAAACAATAATAAAAACACAACAAAGATAGACAGATATGTGCTGAATGCCTTATGATCCAGGCATCACTATCTGTGAACTCTTGCATTTTACTATTGAGGAACACATTTAAATGCTAATTGGAATCTTTCTTTGGTAGATGGTTAAGTAAAATTAAACAATCAGAAATGGGAATGGAAAACACTTATTTTTGTTACAGACACATCTTGCGCAGAAGTTGGTACTATTAAATTTGTAGCTATCTGTACGTTACTGGGTTAAACTATTGTACAGGCACTGCTGGAAAACCTCACCTTCCAGTGGCTTGAGTCTATTAATATAGTATCTACATATATACAATTCAAACCATTTTAAAAATATTTATCATTTGTATCGGAGATGTTGCCAAGGCCTAGCTCAATAAATAAAAAAGAGCCTCAGCGCGGATGTTTGAATTTAAAATAAGTGATTTTAAGTAGGGCTGGGCAAACTATTTCATATGAAATGAGAACCAACCTGCAACCTTAGCCCAAACCCAAATGGAATCCTTAATTTGGGAAGTTGGGGGAACTTCTAAAGAAGGGCTTGTTTTTTTTCTCATTTTCAACTGCCTTCAAAATTCCCTGATACCAGAAATGAAGAAATACTACAAGAAAAGTTATTCCTATGATACAGAATTCAGCACTTTCCATCCTTCCAGTCTTGGACAAATCTTGACCAATGAATCCCCATGAGATACTATTAGGTAGGTAAAAAGAAAAGGAGTACTTGTGGCACCTTAGAGACTAACCAATTTATTTGAGCATGAGCTTTCGTGAGCTACAGCTCACTAGGTGTTATGCCCATTTTATAGATGGGACTATTCCACCCTGGTGCAACTCTATTGAAGCCAATAGAGTTGTGTCCAGGCTGAAGGTAGAAGCCAATTTAGGTTAAAGTGATCATGAAATGATAGATTGCATGGATCTAAGAAAAGGAATAAGGAGAGCAGCCGAATAAGGACAAAGGACTTTAACAAAGCCGACTTTACCAAACTCAGAGAATTGGTAGGTGACGTCCCATGGGAAGAAAATCTAAGGGGAAAAAGAGTTCAGGAGAACTGGCAGTTTCTCAATATTAAAGGCACCACAGTAAACTATTTTGATGCAAAAGAAAGATAGGAAGACTAGTTATGGCTCTATTAGCAGCTCTTTAATGACCTGAAAAATCAAAAAGGAATCCTACAAAAAAGTGGAAACATAGATAAATTGCTAAGAAGGAGTACAAAAGAATAGCACAAGCATGTAGGGACAAATCAGAAAGGCTAAGGTACAAAATGAGTTATACCTGGCAAGAGACAAAAGGCAATAAGAAGAGGTTCTTTAAATACATTAGGAGCAATAGGAAGATGGAGGAAAGTGTAGGTCCTCTAGTCAGCGAGGATGGAGAACTAATAACTGATGACATCAAAATAGACATTAAATACCTCAGCCTTCTTGGTTCAATTTTCACCGAAAAGAGTAATGGTGACCAGAAACTTAACTTAGTTAATATTAACAACAAGGAGGAAGGAACACAAACCAAAATAGGGAAAGAACAGGTAAAAGAATATTTAGGTAAGCTAGATGTATTCAAGTCTTCAGGGACTGATGAAATGCATCCTAAGGTACTTAAGGAACTAACTGAAGCAATCTCAGAACCATTAGCAATTATCTTTGGGAATTCATGCAATACAGGTGAGATCCCAGAGGACTGGAGAAAGTCAAACATAGTACCTATCTTGAAAGGCGAAACAAAGAGTGGCCAGTCAGCCGTACTTCAGTACTCAGAAAGTTACTGGAACAAATGATTAAATAATAAATTTGCAACCTTCTAGAGGATAATAGGGTTATCCAGAACAGCCAGCATGGATTTGTCAAAAGCAAATCATCCCAAAACAACCTAATTTCTTTGACAGGATTACCTACCTAGTGGATAGTGGGGAAGCAGTCGACATGATATATCTTGATTTTAGTAAGACTTCAGATAGAGTCCCACATGACATTCTCATAAGCAAACTAGGGAAATGTGGTCTTGATAAAATTACTATAAGGTGGGTGCAAAACTGGTTGAAATATCATACTCAAAAAGTAGTTATCACTGGTTCATTATCAAACTGGGAAGATATATCCAATGGGGTCCTGCAGGGATTAGTTCTGGGTCCAGTACTAGTCAATATTTTCATTAATGACTTAGATAATAGAGTATGCTCATAAAATTTGAAGATGACACCAAGATGGAGGGGTTGGAGGACAGGATTGGAATTCAAAATAACCTTGACAAATTGGAGAACTGGTCTGAAATCAACAGATAAAAGACGAGGGCAAAGTACTTCACTTACGAAGGAAAAATCAAATGCACAACTACAAAATGCAGAATAAATGGCTAGGTGGTAGTAGTGCTAAAAGGATCTGGGAGTTAGAATGGATCACAACTGAATATGAGTAAAAAAATACAGTTCAGTTTCAAAAAAGGCTAATCGCATTCTGGGGTGTCTGAACAGGAGTATAACGTATAAAGTATGGCATGTAATTGACCCAGCCTACTTGGTTCAGCTGGTACATTTGTCCAATTCTGGGTGCCACACTTTTAGGAAAGATGTGGGCAAACTGGAGAGAGGAGAGCAACAAAAGTGATAAAATGATTAGAAAACCTGACCTGTGAGGAAAGGTTAAAGAACTGGGCATGTTTAATTTTGAAAAAAGAAGACTGAGGGAAGACCTGATAACAGTCTTCAGAAATGTTAAGGGCTGTTACAGAGAGGACTAGAATCAATTGTTCTCTACATCTGCTGAAGTGAGGACAAGTAGTAATGGGCTCAATCTGAAGCAAGGAATATTTAGGTTAGATATTAGGGAAAACTTTCTATCCATAAGGGTAGTTAAGTTCTGGAATAGGTTTCCTAAGGAGGTTGTGGAATCGCTGTCACTGAAGTTTTTTAAGAACAGGTTGGACAAACACCTGTTAGGGATGGATCTGGGTTGACTTGGTCCTGCCTCAGTGCAGGGAGCTGGACTTGATGACCTCTTGAGGTTTCTTCCATCTGTATATTTCTGTCATTCTATGATTCTATTCATTTGGCCCATAGGGAGGTTAAAGGTCCAATCTTGGGTAGGCCTATGCACCTGCAGCTCTCATGAACTTCAGTGGGAATTGCAGGTACTCTGCACCTCTCAGATTTGTATCCTAAGGGGTAAATTTTCAAATTTGAGAGCCTAAAGTTTGGAATCTAAATTAGGCTCCTAAATAAGTGTCTGGATTTTCTGCATAGACAACTGGTACCTCCCCATAATCCTATCCTCCACAGCACTTGCAACCTGTCCCATCTTGGTATCATCTGCAAACTTTATAAGTGTACTCTCTATGCCATTATCTAAATCATTGATAAAGATATTGAACAAAACCAGACCCAGAACTGATCCCTGCAGGTCCCCACTTGATATGCCCTTCCAGTTTGACTGTGAACCACTGATGATTGCTCTCTGGAAACTGGTTTCAGTGTAGCAGCCGCGTTAGTCTGTATCCGCAAAAAGAAAAGGAGGACTTGTGGCAGCTTAGAGACTAAAACATTTATTTGAGCATAACCCATTGAACCCATTGTTTCATGTTCTCTGTGTGTATAAATCTCCCCACTGTTTTTTCCACTGAATGCAACTGATGAAGTGGGCTGTAGCTCACGAAAGCTGATGCTCAAATAAATTGGTTAGTCTTTAAGGTGCCACAAGACCTCCTTTTCTTTTCTCTGGAAACTGTTTTCCAACCAGTTATTCACCCACCTTATAGTAACTCAATATAGGTTGCACTTCCCTAGGGCCATGAGATGAATCGTTGACAGAGCTGTGATTAGAACTCAGGGTTTCCTGATTCCTCCCATTCTCATGCTCATTCCATTAGATGATGTCTCCAAGAGAATAATGTCTTTCTAGCCATTTGTTTAGTTTCTGGGCATCACTGTGGATAATTCAGTGAAAACTTCTGTCCAATGTGCAGTAGGAGCCAGTAAAGCAAACTAAGAGGTTATGATGGATAAGCAATGGGACTGAAAACAATACTGAGAAAATTATAATGCAATTATTTAAACATTATTGTATCATCATCGGCAATCCCGCAAGGTTTACAGTTATGTAAACATAATTGTATTATGTATTTAAATATGCACGCTCAACTGTGTTCAGCTCTAGTCACCCTTAAAGATGTGGTCACAGTCTCAAAAAGGATGTAGCAGGAATAGAGTGATAGGTAGCAGAGATGGTTAGAGACATGGACAGATTTCCATCTAAGGAGAGAGTGAAAAGGTTGGGACTGTCTGCTTTAGCCAATAGACAAATAGGAGGGGATGCAAAATAATGTACCTCATTGAGAAGGTGGATCAGGCTCGTCTATGCACCCTTTCTGCTAATACCAAAACAAGTAGACAAGGAGATTAAAAGGCAGATACGAGGAAATACTCTTTTTCTCTGCCACAAGAGAACACTGATGTGGAATAGCTTAGTAGGATTCCAAAAATTATTAGGCATTTTATATAGATAATGAAAACCTCCACAGTGACAACAGATACAAACCATCATGAATCAGAACATAAGCCAAGCACTAAGTGATGGAAGTTAGGGAGAAACTTCCCCTATAGGCAGGTCATTCTATGATTGTCCACTATGGGGTTTCTTGCCCCTTCCTCTAAAGCAGTGGAAGTACGCAGTGGTCTTCCAGGGGGTACATCAACTCATCTAGGTATTTGACTAGTTTTACAACAGGTTACATTAAAAGCACTAGAGAAGTCAGTACAAACTAAAATTGCATTCAGACAATGACTTGTTTATATTGCTCTATATACTATACACTGAAATGCAAGTACAATATTTATATTCCAATTACTTTATTTTATAATTATATGGTAAAATGAAGAAAGTAAGCAATTTGTCAGAAATAGTGTGCTGTGACACTTTTGTATTTTTATGTCTGATTTTGTAAGCAAGTAGTTTAAGTGATGTGAAACTTGGGGTACGCAAGACAAATCAGACTCCTGAAAGGGGTACGGTAGTGGGGAAAGGTTGAGAGTCACTACTCAAAAGCATCTGATACTGGCCACTGTCAGAGGCAGGATACGAGAGAGGCTGGACCAGTGTTCTGATCTAGGACAGCTGTTCCTCTGTTCCACTATATGGGATTAGTTACCTCCACCTGCTGAAATCTGAGAGCCTACTATTGATATTGATGCAATATTCCAATGTGCTTAGAACACCATTTGCTTTCCACTTGGTTCTGGCACAGTGCAAGGCTCATCACCCTCCTCACATTTTGATCCCCACATATAATAAACAAAAGCAGAGGCTCTGAACAGCTTGTCATTGTGCACCTGGAGAAATATTACACAATATTAGCTTTGGGCCAGAATGCACTTTATATTTATTGTGTGTGCTGTTGGCTTTGACCTGTGAATGTAAATAACTGAACTCTGTTGATTTAATGCTCACACCAGGTAAATCTCTTAACTTTTTTTTTTTTTAAACTGAGCATGAAATTGTTCTTTCAGACTTTCTTGTCAAGGCATTTGTATGTTGTTCAAACAAAATGTCCCTCCACCATCACAGAAGTAAATAGCAGCATTGTACATGCACATTTACTGTGTGTATAGTTATACTTTACCAGAAAACAAAATAGAGGCAGGCTAGAAATATAGTCAGAGGTACAACAAAGAAATTAAAGGGGCACCATCATGGTTGTAGGTCTGAAAGTAGACATGCCTCACAGAGACATGGTTCACCTTTCCTCAGTTCTCTCTTCCTGCTTTCATGTATTGTTGAAACTAACGGTTCTATCGTTTGCAAACTAAGATGAACCCACAGAAAGAGACCTCAAGGGTACCAACTTTTGTCATCCCTTTAAATTTCCTCAACCAAATGCCTGTGAGAATCTAAGAAGTACTAAATTGGGGGTGTTAGGGTGGAAACTAAGCTTTTTTCTACAGGTACTCAAAATGGTTGTGATGTCTTACTCATTGTGGACTGGATCTGGATACCTTTGTTCATATTGAATAGTACCATAGTAGTCTTGTTGATATTAATAGGACTACATGGCAGCAGCGTATTAACGCCTAGGCCGACAAGGCGGCAAATTTGCAGGGGCAGCAAATTTATAATAGCAGCCAGAGGTTGCTTCCCCCGGCACCAGTTTGTGCCCTCTGCCCCCGGCCCCACCCCAACTCCACCCCTTCCCCGCCCCCTCCCTGCCCCTATTGGTCCCCTTCCCCAAATCCCCTCCCCAGCCCCGCCTCCTCTCCTGAGCGCGCCACATTCCTCCCCTTCCCCCCCCCCCCTCCTTCGTGAAACTGTTTCGCACACAAGCACTGTCAGGGAATGGGAAGAAGCAGGTCCCAGCGGCGCGGAGGCGAGCTGGGGGGGCGGCAATTATTTCTGGGCCTAGGGGCAGCAAAATCATTAATCCGCCACTGCTACATTGTACTTCTTGAGAAGCGTAAAGATGTCTGACTCAAGCCCTATTTCATTTTGGATTTATCCCATTGACTGAAGCAGGCAGGACTATACTCAAAATCTATCAAAATCAAAGCTCTTGAAAGCTTCTAGAACAGGCCCCTGCCACGGAGGACTTGTTTCTCCCTTGAGGTATTAGAAGACGTTGGGAGTCCAACACAAACTTGGATGTGTGTGATTTTAAAAAAATGGTGCTGGGATAGTGTTTTTGGTTTTTGCAAGGTGGGTTTAAAAATGGTTCCTGTCAAGATGGGTTAAACATGGTGTCATGGTGTGGCTAGCCACGGTCCAGCCTACCCATGGAGGAGAATGAGCCCCTCTTTTTATGGAGAATGAGCCCCTCTTGGCACACCTACAAATAATTAACTGCCTAGGTGGCTGATTGGCATCTAAGTGGCTAACAAGCACCTGGACCTCACAAAAGACTACCAGAGCTCAGCTGGAGGAAGAGGCTCCTAAAGAGAGGAACTCCTAAGGAAAGGAACAGAGGGGAGAGGGCAGCAGACTCTTCCAGAGAGAGCTGCAGGAGGCCTAGCTTGCAAGAGAGCCTGAGGGGACTCTGTATCAACCACAAACTGGCAAGAAGCAGCACAAGGACCTGGAACCTCTAGGCAGTAAGTACTGGAAGGAGTTGTTCTGTGAAAGGGACAAGAGGCAGATGAAGGTAGGAAGTGGCCCAGGGAAACAGTAATTAGTCTGAGGAAGCAGACTGTAGCTACTTCATTCAGGGTCTCTGGGCCAGACCCCAGAGGAGAGGAATGGCCTGGGTTCCCCTCCTGACCCCTCCCCCAATGAAGGGGATGTAAAAGTCCCCCGATACAAAGGGGGAAGGGACAAGAACTATCATGTCCAGGTGGGGTTGAAGGTCTGGATCCTTTATTTCCCTGGAAGGTGTGGAACTATAAGTGACCTGGCCAGAGCGCTGAGCTGTGAGGAGGGGTAAACCATCCCAGGCCTAGGATGGCCATTGACAAGGGGTTGCTGGAGTCAAAGAGACTGCTACACCATGCCCGGCCATGAGTAGGCTTATTGGCTGGTCAGAGACATCTCTAAACATGGCTTTAGCTGGGTGTTGGCCCTGCTTATAAAAGGAAATTGCATGTCTTGGTCAACAGGTGTCAAACAACATGTGTCTGCTGATACCCCAGCCCTGCCAATTGGTTTTGAAAATGTTTTGGCTTTAATACAGAAAGGGCCAAATTGATTCAGCCCCCATTTCAGCAAGCATGGGGCCTACGTCCTGTAACAGTGGCTTAGCATGCTTTCCATAACAGCTGTTGCCAATGGTCTTGCTACTGAGGGAGGCACTACAGGAGAGGGGAGGAGGGAGAAACTGTGATTGTCAATTCTGGATCACTTTCCTAGTGTAGACTAGAATGATGTGGACTTGAGAAAAGTATTTTAAAATGGCCTTAGAAAATGATATTTTAGATCAGGCAGAAGATGTCTGTCTGTCTCTGTCTCTAAATGGTTTTGCCTTTCAAGCTGTATCCAACTTGAATTCTCAGAAGCTGTATTTTTCAACCCACATTTAAAAGCATTTTTCAACGTGGGTCAAAAACAAGTGTCACTGAGGCTGATTCTGTTTACATATGAAAACAGAAAGCTCCTTTGAAATTCAGCCCCTTATATGTGGTCACGGGGTTCTATTTAGAGGGGAAAGGAGCCATTTCTTATATGGCTTAGTGGCCTCCCAAGCTGGATGGGAGCTTTCTGTCATGGTCCCAGGCACCCATCAGCCCATGCAGCAGTGTGAATATTAGAACTCAGATCTCCTACACAGTAGGGGGCAGATGTTAACTCACTGGACTGAACCCTCTGTAGCAGGCTTATCTGAAGCAGACATCCTACCTTGCAATGATATTGAAGAACTTTGCTTACCTACTCAATTTGTTGGGAATAGACAGTAATTTTCCCTGACCACCTCCTTTTTGAGATCATTAAAGGAAGGCTATGATGTTGGATAATCCTGGGGATGTGTGTCCTCCATTCTGATTTAGAACAGGATGTCCTCATAAGCCACATATCTATGTTGTGCATAGCATCTTTTTTTCATTTTCCTCTGGTCTACATAGCAAGACACCCACGGTCATTACAATACCTCTGTCCTTCATCTTTCCTAAATCAGGTCCCAGTTGAGAGCAGAGCAGACACCTCTGAGGGATTTTCCTCTCCCCAGATGTACAGCGCATCTGCTGCTATGTCATCTCTGCAGACATGAATGTCATTTCAGTAAAGAGCATGTGTATCAGTTTGCCCTAAAATTCATGAGACAATTGTGTGCACCTTGATTTTAATCTGTCACCAACCTCATTACTTAGCATGAGACTCCAGCTCTCTTGTCCTATGCATTCAGACTACGAATTCCAAGTTGGGAAACAATGAAAGGGGTTATACCTTAATCCTGTCAACTGGTGCTGTCTGCCTTATGGCTGATATTCTGCACCAGTTTACAAGTGTTTGAGCCTGATTCTCTTCTCACACCCATTATGCACTGGTATAACCACACTGACTTAGTGATCATGCCAAAGTAAGTGAGAGGAGACTTGGGACCCTTGTGTCAGCAGCTGGATGGGGAGAGGTTCCATCTGCAGTACCATATCCACAGCACTAATGTCCTCCTCTTCAAAACAATAGTCTCCTCTATAAGACAGATGTGGCTCAAGGCATGCTTGCGGGACATGACAGGCATTTACCATGGCAGTTTGATTACTGAAGTGTTACAGCTGCTGGTTTCCAAAAGGGCTACCTCTCATTAGTAGAAGTGCTAAATGATTTTTTTGTTTTAGTTTTTACCAAAAAGTTTAGTAGCAACTGGATATCTAACATAGTGAATGCCTATTAAATGAGTAGGATCTGAGGCTAAAATAAGGAGAGAACAAGTTAAGAATTACTTAGACAAGTTAGATGTCTTCAGGTCACCAGGGCCTGATGAAGTACATCCTAGAATACGCAAGGAGCTGACTGAGGAGATATCTGAGCCATTAGGTATTCTCTTCGAAAACCCATGGAAAACAGGAGAGATTCCAGAGGACTGGAAAAGGGCAAATATAGTGCTCATATATAACAGGGGGAATAAGGAAAACACAGGGAATTAGAGACCAGTCAGCTTAACTTCAGTACTTGGAAAGATAATGGAGCAAATAATTAAGCAATCAATTTGCAAACACCTAGAAGATAATAAGGTGATAAGTAACAGTCAGCATAGATTTGTCCAGAACAAATCATGTCTAAGCAACCTAATAGCTTTCTTTGACAGGGTAACAAGCCTTGTGGATAGATGGGAAGGGGTAGAGGTGGTATATCTTCATTTTTGTTAGGCTTCTGATACTGTCTCACATGACCTTCTCATAAATAAACTAGTGAAATATAGCATAGATGGAGCTACTATATGGTTGATACATAACTGGTTGGAAAACCGTTCCCAGAGAGTAGTTATCAGTGGTTCACAGTCAAGCTGGAAGGACATATAGAGTGGGGTCCCACAGAGATCAGTCCTGGGTCTGGTTCCATTCAATATCTTCATCAGTGATTTAGATTATGGCATAAAGAGCGCACTTATAAAGTTTGAGGACAATATCAAGTTAGGAGGGGTGGCAAGTGCTTTGGAGGATAGGATTAAAATTCAAAATGATCTGGACAATCTGAAGAAATGGTCTGAAGTAAATGGGATGAAATTCAATAAGGACAATTGCAAAGTACTCCACTTAGGAAGGAACAAACAATTGCACTCATAAAAAAGGGGAAATAACTGCCTAGGAAATAGCACTGTAGAAAGGGATTGGGAGTTATAGTGGATTTCAAGCTAAATGAGTCAACAGTGAAACACTATTGCAAAAAAAGCAAACATCATTCTGGGATGTATTAGCAGGAGTGTTATAAGCAAGATACGAGAAGTAATTCTTCTGCTCTACTCTGCGCTGATTAGGCATCATCTGGAGTATTGTGTCCAGTTCTGGGTACCACATTTCAGGAAAGATGTGGACAAATTGGAGACAGTCCATAGGAGAGCAACAAAAATGAGTAAAGTTCTAGAAAACATGACCTATGAGGAAAGATTGAAAAAATTGGGTTTGTTTAATCTGGAGAAGAGAAGACTGAGGGGGAATATGATAATGGTTTTCAAGTACATAAAAGGTTGTTATAAGGAGGAGAAAGAAAAATTGTTTTCTTTAACCTTTGAGGCTAAGACAAGAAGCAATGGGCTTAAATTGCAGCAAGGGCAGTTTAGGTTGGACATCAGGAAAAACTTCCTAACTGTCAGGGTAGTTAAGCACTGGAACAAATTGCCTAGGGAGGTTATGGAATCTGCGTCATTGAAGGTTTTTAAGAACAGGTTACACAAACACCTCTCAGGAATGGTCTAGTTATTATGTAGTCCTGCCTTGAGTGCAGGAGACTAGAGTAGATGATCTCTTGATGTCCCTTCCAGTCCTACACTTCTATGAACATTAACTATTCTGAAGTATTTCCAAATGGATAAATGTTGTTGTAGTACCATACTTCAGCCTGGCAAGCTGGAGCGAAAGAGGTCTGGTTTCTTGTTGAGGAGACTTGCTCCACTTGGTTCCAAAATGCTCCCTGAAGGATGGACTTGTGCTTCTGGGACGGAGTCCTTGGCAGAATTAGATTTTACCTGTCAGTGTCAGTATGAGCGGTCTATGGTGCCAGACTCAAGGCTCTATACTTCCCCTGTCCTGAGTGTTCTGGGCTCCGTATGGAGATGTGGGTTCAAATCCCACTCCTGACACATTCTTTCCACTCCTCAAAGGGTGTGTGTGGATGTGAGGGAATGCCCATCTCTACTTTGGGTTCTTGGCTGTGAGCCCTTTCCTGGAGTTAGACGCCTAAGCCCTTTCCTGCAAAAGCACAGTGCGGGGACCATCTCCCCTTAGAACTTTTAGCCCAGAGGTCAGAGCACTTACCCAGGATATGGGACCTGGGTTCCAATCCCCCTGATCTGAGGCATGTTTAATTATGTATGCGCCATGGAACTGCAGCAACAGAAGCTATTGAGGAGCCCTGGCCCAAGAATAATATGGGTAGCAACTCTTTGAGTGTTCCTCTGAGCTAGACTTAGATCCCCTAACTCACATGGAATAGCTCTGCCTGAATTAGGGGATCAGAATCTGGTCCAGTGTAATCTCAGCTGAAGATTTTATGAAGGGTGGGTTAGGGTCCCCAAAGACCCTAGCTAATTATACTCCGAATATATTTTGAGTTGTCAGTGACAATCTAAGGCTGGGTCTGACAAATCCAAGTGGTTTATTTGGGCTATTCTTCTTCAGGCTGCTTAGATCTGCTATGTGTTGAATCTTTTGGTGTTCCTCTGTCCATGCACAGTTAAGGCTGAATTTCATGTACTATAGTATGGGTAGAGCTGTGGGACAGTCCTGTATATTTCTGCATTCGGGGGAAGATATAATAATTTAGGCCCCAGTCTTGCAATGAGCTCTTGATGAGCAGACCTCTGTACGCTCGAGGACAGAATCCAACTGAAATCCAGGGGAACTGTCCATGTAGACAACATGCGGCATTGGAACCTTGGTAATAAATGGGGAGGATGGGAGAAGGAATTGTTACCAGCTGAAACTTTGAAAATAAAAAGGGAAATTTTCAAAGGTGCGAGGTGGTTGTTTTTAAAACAAGCCATTCAAATAGTTTTCTATTACTTCTGAGCCAAACCAACAGCTGAGCAGTATTCACCTGTGTACTGTGTAGAACTTGATGCTGACCTAGAACCAGCTATTAGCTTCTGGGTATCCTCATTGCCCAGAGAGGGGAAACAAAACCTTGAAACTGGTTCATCTTCATGCCTTGTACACATGCAGCGCCACAGCCTGTAGAGCAGTGGTACAGAATGACAAGCGATGCGCTCTCTTCTACCCGTGGGAAAGGATCTTTATCTGAACAAGGAAAATGGTATCATCCCTAAAGTGCTCCCCCTTTCATAACAGACAACCTCTCTCTGCTTTCCTGTTGCACTTCTGCCTCAATCCTCCCACAACTGCTTTTTCCTTGCTTCCTGCTGCACATTTACAGAAACTGTACACACATCATCACTGTACCAGTCTGTTCCACATTGTCTTGCAGTATTTTTTATGCCTGCCAGACAATAACTGATGTTCATGATTCTTAGTTATGTTATTTACAATTACTAGATGTACTAACATCTGTTACACCTTTGTTTCTGATACACTTACTTTCTTCTTTTCCCTTGACATCTCTAACATCTGCTACACAATGGCTCACGGCCATCTCTTTGGCAATTTCATTCTGCACCTAGATCCACAGCTCTGCCCCTTTTCGTCACACTTTGGAAAGAGACCAAACCAGTTATGTGATGCTGTGCACATGGTCTTGCACTCTAAAACGTCATGTGAGAACTGAACGTAAATTTGTGCACCTAAGACCTATGTTTTGGACAAAACATAGAAAGCATAGGTATGGAGTAGTTTGAATGCCTGACCTAGAGATTCTGAATTAGACTGGATAGCAGGAGCTAGTCTGGTGGGTTTATTACAGTTCAAAGCATTGCCATGCATGCCCTTCAGTTTGGATCAGTGTTCTAACAAGGACCCTTACCAGTAGTTGTCGAGAGCAACCTAGTTACATCATCTTTCAACTAGGGATCTCAAAGCACTATGCAAGCTTTAGTTAGTTACGCCTCAGAACATCTCTGTGAGTCAGGGCAACCATCATTTAAATGCACTGAATAAATCCGTGAAGTGACTTGCCTGAGCCCACACAGCAAGTATGTGGCAGTACCAGGAACAAACTCCTGCTCTGACCTAGTCATACAACTGTCTTTGTGACAAGCTGATAGGGGTAGCAAGGGGAAAAAAATCTGAATTTAAGCTACAGCTACACTTGGAGCAGGGGGTGCTTTTCCCAGCTTGAGCAGTCATACTTGTGCTAGCTTTCCCTGAGCTAGAGTGCTAAAATAGCAGGGCAGCAAGGGCAGCATCGTGGACTAGCTGCCCTGAGCACTTACCCATGGGGTCTGGTTGGGTTTGTACTTGGAGCAGCAGCAAGCCTGAGCTGCTGCTCGCCATGGCCCGTGCTACACGGCCACGCTACTATTTGTAGCATGCTAGTTCAATGTCTGCTCAAGTTGGGAATCATCCCCACCAGCTCCAAGTGTAGACGTAGCCTAAAGCAACGAAAATCAGAGTTAAAGCTGTCATTGTGCTCTTAATGCTTATGGCTGTGTCTAGTTACTACACGTCTCTCCGAATAACCTGAGATCTTTGGGCTCGTCTGGTTGGTTGGCTGGTTGGGGGTCTTTTTGTTTTGTTTTGGACCACTTTGACTATACTGGTTTGGAAATTGTTACAAACCCATTATTCCTTTTATAGGAATAAACTATGTCATATTATACACCACAATAAGCCCTCTCATATTATTTTTATTCATCATCTTTATTAGGGTACTCTGAATGAATCAGCTGAGAACAGGGTCCATTGTGCTAGGCACTGTACAGAGTGTACCAGTACAGCTGTGTCCACATGGGAAGGGCTGTATCAGTTGAAAAGAAGTACAAAAACTGTGTGTGGACAAGCCATTACTTAACACCTGTGTTTTGAAAGCCAGGCACAATGAAGTGAGTTAAAGATGGAGTAACATCCTTGCTCTTGTTGACTTAATGTAGACCCTCAAAGGTTAACATTTTGTCATTTGTACCAATGTATATTTACATCTCATAATTTTTTTTTTTTTTAAATTCACATCAGTCAGAATGAGACCAGGCCTCTTAAAGTGTTGTGAACACTTAAAATGACCACCCTCTGAGCTTTTGAAGCACTCGCTGAAGTTTGTGATGCCTGACATTGTACAGGTTTATGTCACTTCTCTAAACAAGTATCTGGCCTGAAATGGGACAAAAGAGAGCCTGCTTTTATTTTTAAATAGTGTGATAAACACCTTGTCATTGAACTTTGATCTAACTCCTATGTAAAGCTGGAAAAGAGACATCATCCTCAGTCAGACCTCAAAAAGGGATGAATGTACTAACTCTTTTATAACTTATTAAATGTGTAGATCCCCCTTAACTTTACCAATCAGGTGCAAAGCTGGTGTGCAGATTGAGGTTCTGATTCTGACTCATCAAGGAATTGGTCCATTTCATTCTTTCTAATATTAGAGACATACTCCAAACTCACCTAATCATAACAAGAATCAATTGGTTTGCAGTGGAGTCCACTGTGTGCTAGGCTACCCATTTAAAAATATTTTACCACATAAAATGACAATGTTTTCAGTGGAAATTCAAATACCTCAAAACTGTGGCCAAAACCCAAAAAACTTCACACACAATATTTTAGTTTTTCTGGCTTTGAGAGATTTTTTCAATTAAAAATTGACATTTTCTGTGAAAATTTTTCAGTTAGTTAGAAGGCAAATGTTTCCATTGAAAAAGTTTTTCTTCAGAAATATTTCAGTCAGTCCTATTTATCCCTGCCCTGAGGGAGCTAACCATCTAAGGATGGATGGACTAAAGGTAAAAGGGAGTCACAATTAGGGGTTATTATACAAGTCAGCTAGATTCAGAGTGGGGCTTAAAGAGGCCTTGTGGACAGGAGGCCTTGCAAATGAGCTCAAGGATATAAGGAAGAATTACAGAAATATATTTGAATAGTACCAAAAATAAGTGAACATGAACTATATAATATGACCATGTAGTTAAGAAAGTTTTTACAGAATTATGGATATTGAGAAATAATATTAACAAAATCCAAATGCTTTTTTCAAGGCAAATTTGTACATTAGTAGGGCTGATTCTTTCATACACCGTTGTAAGTCAGAAATAACTCAGTGGAAGTTAGACTGATGTGACTAGAGAATCAGGCTCACTTGTGAAACCAGAGATCTGCATGTACTGTAATTGGGACCAGTGCAAATTCTCATGCCATTGACATCTACAGGAATGCTACCTTTAACTTCAATGGCATCAGGACTGCGTGCAATTTTTATGGCAGTTGTTCAGATATTTAAGATTTTCATAGATTAGATTCTGAGAAGTAGTGAGTCCCTATGTCTGGCATTCTTGGTCAATAGGAATTGCAGGCACTCAGCAATTCTCAGAGGTCAAAATTCTAACAAACTTCCTCTGTTACTAATGAAGTAAAATCCATCAAACTTAACTTGCAGCTGAAGTCAAGGGGAGTTTGCCTGCATAAGAACTCAGTAAAATCTGAATAAAACTGCAGTCAATGAGAATTTTGCTGAATAAGAACAGATTAAGGATTGTAGATTTTGGCCGTTTGTAGGTTGATAAAGGCATACTGAATGGTAATGTTGTCTTTGATATTTCTTAGACAGAGTCTAATGCAGTACTTTGATTTGGAATGAGTGTGTGAAAGGTCATTGGCTAAGCAAATGTTCTGAAATACCCTAAACCATCTGACATAACTAGCACAATTTAGACTTGAACTACTCAGATTTATTCATCTTTATTGATATCTATATGGATGCACAGGAAGAGAAATTATAGTAATTCCAGCTAGTAGCCAGTGCTAGACAGAGCATGCAGAAGTCCATAAAATGATTAGTAATTGCTAATGGATATAAAAAGTGTCAATATTTGTTAATGATGAACAAACCTTGCCGTTTTAGAGTTTGGCTTTTGACTGGATCTGAATCCAAAGTTTACAAAACTACTTGTGATTGCAAAACTACAGCCAAATCCAAAGGTTTTCTCATTAGATTTCCATTATTTCTAGTACTGCCTGAGCCAGAAGTAATTTTTTGTTGTTGTTACATCCATAATAGTGTATCATAATATCTAAGTGCATTTCTCATGATGATCTGGCATATTGATCTCCATCTCAAGCGTAACCAGAATCATGTTGGCATACCAAAGGGGAAAACAATGGGAGAGGGAAAAATTTTATATGAAGTTTTCAAAAGTTCTGTCTCTGGATTGGGTCTTGAAATGGTTAAAAGTAAAAATACAAAATGTGTGTAATGTTAAGAGTAATCCAATAACAGGAAGAAGATGCAGCTATTGCAAGCTCAATGGATCTTCAAGCCAGGCTCAAAGGGTTTATGCCAGGCTTATTGAGGAAAAGTCACCACACCTGAGATTCTTGCTCTGCAAGCTCCAGAGGCTGGTTCTTCAGCTGAAATTGTAGACACTCCTGCTTCTAGCTCTAGAGGTCCCCATTCAATTCCCCAGATATCCACCATGATAGCAACCATTAGGGTGGAGGAAGAGATTTTTCTCAGCTAGAAATGTTGCGTTTAATAAAACAATGCAAACTTAAGATTTCTGCCATTTTCTCTTCTCTGCTGACTTACGTTCTGAATCTACTGAATGTATAATAGGAACACTTCATAGTGATAAACAAGGACAAATTAGGTGTGAAAGAAAAAGTACAAGTTTTTAAAGCAAAATATACATAACTAGGTTTTTATTTTTTAGCATTATTAAACATTTGTTTGACAGCACATAAAGGTCTCAACCAGGTGAGGGACCCATTATGCTAGGTCTTGTACAAAACTGTATAATAAACAATATTCCCTGCACCAAAGCAATATGCTTAGATTTTTAAGGATAGTTATGATCATCAGGTCTGACCTCATAAGTAACACAGGCCATAGAATTTCACCAAGTGATTTATCATCAAACCTATAACTTCTGGGTCAGCTACAACGTATCTTTTAGAAAGATGCCTAAGCTTGGCTTAAAGATGTCAAGTGATGGGAAATCCACCATATCCCTAGGTAAACTGTTCCAGTGGCTAATCACCCTGATTGTTCAAAATGTGTGTGCTCTCTCATTGCAGCATCCTGGGAGCAAAAGTTGTAACCACTGTATAAGTTATATGAAATATAAAAATAAAATGTAAGTAGTGGTAGCTGTTTCTTAAATTATCCTGATGCTAACTTCTCTACCAGGAGAGTATTTCGAAACTAAAGAAAAGTTTTCCTAACTAGGTAATGAACTGGTATATTTAATGTATCTGCTCAATGGAAACCTAATTTAAGATTCAAATGAATTATTGTAAAAGAAAGTTTATATTTACAGCACATGCCTTTGTTTCCCTTTAAACTGGAAACACAGTATATAATTTTCACTAATCACGGTGCCTCTATTTTTTCCGACCACAGATCAGCCATAATTCAGTGCAGTGAAATGGAGTAAGACCCATGGAATGCCTCTGCCGAAGGGCTGACATACCCTAGCAAAAACGATGCCTTGTTTCCTATTTGTTGTGTTCAGTAATATTATCTGTAATATCATCTGTAAATACTCTTAGTTCAGCACCAACACCAAAGTAAAAGGAAAGCCTCCAGAGTGTACAAACGTGCAGGATTATATTTCAGTTGTCTTTGTTCATTGTCTTAATTAAAACCAGCCACCGCAGCCACTGATTTATGACTCTCGGAAACACACTGTGAGGTTTTTTAATATAAATTTCCAAAAGCCACCCAAACTCAAAGGGTAAAGTTCTGTCCTCAGTTACTCCACTGCTTGATAAATGAAGTACATGGGATTATTCATATGTAAGTGAGAGTAGAATAGGGACCATTTTTAAAGCAATAAATGTGCATGCTTTCTCTATCCAAGGTTTAGAAGCACAAGTGACTCACTCCAGAGACACCCGATCAAGTCCTTTGTGAGTCTTGTAAACAAAATGTAGATATTTTGTACAACTTCCAGTAGATCAGAAGACTCAGTCACTATCAAATGAAAGCTACTTTTTTAAAGAGGAACTTTCCTATCAATTTATTTCAAAATTTCTTGACTACTTTATTCTTTCCTGGATGATCTCATTTACATGTCTACAGTGCCTCAAAGGTCTCAAAGCTCTTTCAAAATATTAACTAACGCACAGTACTTCTTATGAGCTACCAGAGGGTATTATACCCATTTTACAGGTGGGGAAACAGACTTCATGTGACAAATCTGCATGCGGCATCAGGACACACAGCAGTGACATGGAATGGTTTAAGATTGTTACTGGCATAAGGCAAGGTTGTATATTATCCCCTCTTCTCTTCTACATTGTCACACTGTTTGTGATGAGAAGAGTGATGTCTGCTGTGGAAGGACACTGATATTGTTTGGGCAAGAGAGAAGCTGTGAGACTTAGATTTTGCAGATGATCTAGTCATTCTGGATACCAGCTTGGGTGGAATGAAGAGACTCTTTATGAGCACAAAAGCAGAAGAAGCCAATGTGGCGTTTCATATCAGTATGCAGAAGACAAAGATCATGGAGATAGGAGTGAATGCTGTCAACACTGGTGAATGTGTGATTGATGGAGAAGAGTACAAAAGAATTGATGACTTTGTCCATCTTGGAAGAACAATATCTGCTAATCACCAGCTGACTAAAGAAATTAAGATAATAATCGGGAAAACCAGTGGATCATTTTTGTGTGTGTCAAACATCTGGAAGAGTCAGAAGATTGTATATTGCCAGTTATGCTACTGTACACCTCGGAAACCCAGCAAGTGCTAGAAGTACTCAACTGGAAGCTGAAAGCACTCCCACAGTGTCATTTTAAGAAGAGACTTGGGAATTCATTAGGGAGATTGTGTAAGAAAAGGGGAAGTGTTGTGCCGCAGAGGTCAGCAGCCTGCGGACTCAATAATCCCAGTAGATGGCTATGGTGGTTTGTTCCTGTCATCAGCTTAGCCCAGACCAGAAGCACATGGTACATCTTAGACTGGATCTGATGTGGAAGGAAGAGAAGGCATCGGGGGCAAAGTATTCTCTACTACAGGATAACTGAAAAGGATGCTGCCATCATGGAGATAACTTATGATGGAGTCAAACATCTTGCTCTGGACAAACAGCAATGAGGAAAATGTGCCACTTGGAACAGGAGATTCTAAAGCTAAAGGAACTGAGGCATAGGAGGTTAAGTGAATTGTTTAATGAGGCACATGGAGTCAGTGGGTGGGGGGGGGGGAGAACAGGATTAGCACTCAGGAGTCCTGACAGCTAGTCTTCTGCTCTAACCACTAGACTATTGTACATTCTTTCCATCTTTATCTCTAATTCCATTAAAATCAGTGACAAACGTCCTATTGATTTTAGTGGTATAGGTTCAGGCCATAACTGCACAAACTAAAAAAACCCATCAGTATCACAGGCTCATAATGACCAGCCACTAACTCCCCACTAAACTCAAGAGGGGCTAAATTGACCATGTTCCAATCCAGAATAGGTTTTGGCCAGGCTACGGACTTCATGCAGGAGATCAAATCAGGGCTCTGACTTGGCTTTCACAGCAATGAAATCTCTCATGAGAGATTCCATTACAAAATGGTGGACATCCCAAAAAATCAGCTCCACTATGGGCTGTCCCATGACAGCAATTGTTCTCCTGAGATGTTGGCCTCATCTGAACTCAAGCTTCTAGTTTCGGATCCTGGGATTCCAATCCCAAAACCCCTCCCTCCAAAATTTGAATGGCATCAGATTCAAGGCTCTCATTTTGGCCTTAAGTCTTTCAGCCTTGCAACCAGTAATATTAAACTCTGAGCCAAGAAATATGCTGTGGGGAGGGGAGAGAGAAGCAAGTAACACAGAAATCAAAGTCTGCAAAGTAAATCAAAAGTTATCAGGAACTAATATCCCCAGTCAAATGCACACACCTTTGTGTGGTTTATTTGAAGGAAATCAGAGGATGGAAGTCTTGTCTAAGGAACAGGAGAGGGACTCAGCAGATCTGGGTCCAATTCCTGACTCTCATAGATTCCCTGTTTGACCCTAAGCAAGTCACTTAATCCTATAAAACAGGGATAATACATCCATTTTCTAGCACTGTAAATAGGGCAGGGAGAGTGTGGATGTATGTGCATGCAGTGTCTAGCACAATAGGGCCATGATCGTGTTTGGGACCTCGAAGCATAAATGCTATAAAAGCAAGGTACCAGTGAATTGAGCCTGTATCCCAAGGTAATACAACAGTAGGTACTTTAGAAATGTTAACTGATTACTAAAGAGAAAAGGTATTGCAAGATCAAAGTTATCCTTACAATGTCTATAGAATGAATGATTGATTGCAGCAATTTAGAACTTTTTAAAGCAGTAGCCGAGAATCCTGTAACACTTGCTCATGTTAATAGTTCTACTGAAATCAATGGTGGTGCTCACGAAAGTAGGTACTACCTGAGTAAGGTTGTGTCATGAATATAAAGAGAAGGGTAGCATAAAATCCCTCCTTGGCAGCTGTACTAAATCACTTTACCTGTAAGGGGTTAAGAAGCTCAAATAACCTTGCTGGCACCTGACCAGAAGGACCAATGAGGAAAGAAGATACTTTCAAATCTATGGGGGGAGGATTGGTTTCTGGTCTTTCTTTGTTCCCTCTCCGCATGGAGAGAGAGACTAGGCAGGTACAACATCTCCTGAAAACATACCTGAAATGATCCATCTAAGATTACAAAAATTGTAAGTAAGGCAAGGAAATGCGTTAAGCTATCTTTTGTTTTAGCTTGTGAATTTTCCCTATACTAAGAGGTAGTTTTATTCCTGTTTTTGTAACTGTGAAGCTGAGTCCAGAGGGGAGTCCTCTGTGTTTTAAATCTTATTACCCTGTAAAGTTACCTTCCATCCTGATTTTGCAGGTGTGATTCTTTTCCTTTTTCCTTAATTATAAAGTTCTTCTTTTAAGAACCTGATTGATTTTAGTGTCCTAAAGATAAAGGGTCTGGTCTGTACTTACATTAAAGGCAGTTGGTTGGTATATTATTCTCAAGCCTCCTCAGGAAAGGGGGTGAAAGGACTTGGAGGGATAGGGATTCCAAGTGACCCTGCCCTGAATTTTTGTGTAAATCACTTGGTGGTGGCAGCAATACCGTCCAAGGACAAGGAAAGAAATGTGTCCCTTGGGAAAGCTTTTAACCTAAACTGGTAGAATATAAGATTAGGAGGTCTTTCATACAGGTCCCCACATGTGTACTCCAGAGTTCAGACTGTGGGGGAACCCTGACAGGGTGGTAGGATCAGGCCTGTAGTTGCAATTCCTCTAGGCTATAGTGGTTTAGTTTTAGGATTTTAGCATCTGTAAATGGTGTCAGAAAATCCATGAAATCTTGTCACCCACATTGATAGAATGTATTAGAATAAAAATAACTAGGGAATAACTGACTAAAAACCTAAATTCTATTGGCTTCTGATTTCCCCATCATGGGAAAAAAGATGCATGTCTGTCATCAGGTTATTGCTGTCTGTTTCCAGCCTCCTCTATACAGCTATTTAAAATCTGATTGAAACTTGAATATCTGGAGATTTGTCTTCCCCGCATGAATCTTCAGGAACAATAACTTGTAACAACAAACTTTTTTTTACACGCAGAGAAAGGAAAACTTCCAGCGAAATATTTTAACTGCCAGCAATAGATGTGAGGAAAAGGTTAAAATTCAAGAACTGTCAGTGTCTGCGGTATGTCTTGTGCCTTGTCTGGACTTCAGCCCTCCACGTAGCTGTGTCCATGTGGCCCCTTAGTGTAAATCATGGTTTATACTGGAGCAGTGCAAATTGCACCACTGTAACTTACCCTGGTTTTAAGCTGTGTCAATGCAATTCTCACTACATCTGGGTAAAACGTGTCCACACCCTAGGGGTTTGAGCTGCTGCAGCAACCCCCGGGGCTTAAATCCCAATGGAGACAAAGTCTTTAGTTCAAACTAAAGATGTGAAAGAAACATTTTTTGGTAGCAGAACCAACACTCAGATGAAACATCTGCTGTTTGGTTTGAATTATATGACGGGGTTGCCTGTGGCAGCAGGGGACTGTACTCAGTGACCCAGGAGGGCTCTTCCAGTCCTATGGTTTCATTACAATCCCAAAGATCAGGCCAGTCTTGCTGAACGCTCACACAGCAATTTTAAGAACGTCTGGGCTGCAAACCCTGCCAAGTTCCAAATAAAAAATATGGTGGTTCTGACCAAGTTTCATCCTCAGTGTGGGAGCATTCAGATACAAAGCTCGAGATGAGCCTGAACCAAAAACCTCAGTCCAAAGAACCCCAGACTTTGGAAACATCTGGATCCATCTCTCCATAAATGGGATGAACTGAATCCCTGGAACTGGCCTCCTTCAAACTTTACAAGAGTTTAGATTTGGATCTGGATTTTGCAGCTGGGACATCTCATGACTAAAGGGAGGCAAAGCAATGTACCCACCTATGCTCCAGGCTCCCCATGTGCTCCCCAGCAATGAGACCAAATTCCTTGGCGCTAACCCCTAACCTCCATGGCACAACATGCCTTCATTCTATTGTAATGAAATATCTTTATTCCTCTCCCGCACTCAAACACATAAGGCCATGACTCACAATTGAAAATGCTCATTCACATAAACCCTGATTTTCTGCCATGATTAATTTTGAGGATGGGTTTTTCATTATGCTCTCCACAAAGCCTAGCTCCATTCCCCTGGGCCTTGGCTCCTGATTTCTCCACAAGCTCCTTTTTCCCTGCATATGCCAAGGAAGTGTGGCGCTTGTAGCAGGTTTCAGCAGGCTCTCTCCCCAGGACTCAACTGCTGCACTGTTCTCCAGGCTGCCTGATAGGAGCTGCTCCGTTCATCTCAGACCTTTCAGAGCTATAACTTCAGGTTCTCTGCAGTTGCAGGCAGTTGACACTGCCAGAGCTCTGTTGGGAATAAGAATGAAAGTTGTATGAACCCAATGTCTAATAAAGTATTGCACAAATGCCAATGACCTGACACCTTGGAGTACTGAATAACTCCACTGCTACCCACATTACACATGGACCTTAGTAGGGTGTGAAAGAGTGGGACATGGGAAAGGAGCTTTCTTTCCCTTACAGCCTCTGTGCAGGAGCGAGGCACAATTGCAGTCCTGGAACTCCTTGCAGTGCAAGGCATTCCAAAGATGGCTATGATGGGATCCCTGCTTCACATTGGCCAGATATGCAGGAGAGCGCATGTGGCATCCTCCTCTGGAGCGGTGGAGGGGTTGTGCATCTCCTGTGTGCATTTGTGAGCCGCAATGCCTTTCAGTGCATCACCCTGGGATAGTGCAGTTAAGCACCACCCCCAGTGCGGACCCATACCCCAGTAGCACAACCTGGTTCTAAACCTGTAACTCCTTTTCTACTACTCTTCGTACTCGAGTCTAACTTTTTTTTAACTACTCCTCTGTGCTCCTGTAGTGCATTACGAGCAGCTTTACCAGGCTGCTGTATTACATGTCCGCTTGTTTTCTGGGAGGAGGGGAAGAGAGGGGAGAAATATCATCCCTTGGTGTTGTTGCTGGATGTCTTTCCATTCACCCTCAACTGCATTTCATACCAATTCAAAATAACTAGGAGTCGTTGGGGCACATCCATCCTCACAAATCTCAAAGAGGCGGAAGTGTGTTAAAGTTTCCTACGTCACTCAGAATCGTATTATTCTGAGGTTCAGATCCCATTACAGTCCTAACACTACAGCAGCACCTTTTCCCCACTGCTTTTCCCAACCTCGAATGCGGTTGTGGCGTCACCGGTGAAGAAGTTCAGCCTCACTTGGATTTTTCAGTCTCCCGTACTTGCACAGAAGGGAAACATTAATTCCCTTTAAAAAAACAAAAAAACAACAAAAAACGCACCTTGTGTATAATAGGTACAGACACACTCCAAGACCCCGATCATGCAGCTGGATCTGCTAGCACAGAGTCCTTCACCCACTGAAGTCAAATCAGGCAGTGTAATGCAGCAGTCTGGTCAAGCTGCTAGTAATGCAATACAGGAGCACAATGGAGTACTTAAGCAGGCCAGACCACAGGACCTAGTGTAGGAGAAGATGAAATAAAGGATATTTAGGGCTACTCTGTGTTGGAGGAGGCTCTGGGTGTATAGCGTACTCTCCACTGGCATACAGGAATTATAAAAGCCCTACGCTATTGCGGCAATGGTTCAGCATTCTCATTGCACACCCCATGAGTACCTGGCTCATACCAAGGAAACTATGATCTAATCAGCAGACCACATTCAAAGCCCTTTCTAGGGCACAATTCCAGTCACTTGCCAGTCGACATTCCTGATGCAATTCCACTCCCCAATGTTCAAGCCATCAGGCAACCCCTGAGAATACTGCAGCTCAACATTGAGGGATTGTTGGCAGCCAAATGCAGCGTTATCACAACACTGATATCATCTACCTGCAAGAGATGTACATCAGTGCTTCAGAAACAATGTGCTTCAGGTTAGCTAGGTTTAACCTACTGTGCCACACCCCACACAACGAACACGACTGAATGTAGGTGGCATGGTCAAACATCTCAGATGTCACTCTGCTTACATCTGCTAGTTTCTGTGATGTGATTTAGATTGGAGGTTTCCAGATCACAAATGTTTACAAGCCACTGAATGTTAACTAGGACCAGCAAGCTCTGCAAAAACTAGTTCAGCCAGCTGTCTACGGAGGTAATTTCAACTGCCATCATCCCAACTGGGGATACTCTGCATCAAATACTAATGGAGACCACTGGTGGAGTGGTTCTCCTAACAACAATCTTTCCATTATTAGTGATGCAAAGCATAGAGGTACGTTCCGGTCAGCCAGATGGTCTTGTGAATACTTTACTGATTTGTGCTGGGAGTCATCCATGGATGGTTATCGCCAACCTGCATCATCTCTGGTCTTGGGAGACTTTCCACACACCCAACACAGACCTTCTATTAGCCACATCTGCCTACAACTCCCAATCATTAGAACCCTTAACAAGCCAAGATGGAACTTCAGCAAGACAGACTGCATGAAGTACACAGATGTTCTAGAAAAAAGTGTTTCCGTACCATCATGCATCATCCCAGTTGAGGAAGCTTTCAGTTGATTCTGAAGACCCGTTTTCAAAGTTCTCTGTGCATGCATACCATGAGGACACTGTCCACTCTACACACCGTGTCTTGATGCTGAATGTGCTAAACTGCTCAATCAGTATGAATCCTCTGGTGATGTCAGATATTGACCACCTAATCTAGTCACTGGCAGCTGCTAGACAACCATGATGGGAAGAGATGATTCGGAATCTAAACTTCACTCACTCCAGCTACAAATCCTAGAATTTGATTCATCGTTTTGGCACAGCTCAGCAACCACTAGGACTGAGCTGACCACCTGTCCTGCCAATCCAAGCTGCCAGTCATCCACTGCGTGTGTCAAAGGCCCCAGATGAGAAGCATGTCAGAGGACAAGTCCATGGCTAATGGCATCAGTTCCATTGGAGAAATGCCACTCGGCAATACATAGAGCTGTTCACAGCCACCGAGTTAGACAAAATTCTGAGTGATATTAGGAGTGGTCCTGCTCCTGGCTATGACAACAAGTTGCCAGCCTTCTTGAAATACATTGGGACTCATGCTCACAAGTGGCTGGCACAGTTCTTCATGCAAGCAGTCAATGACATTTCAAATGTCAAAAGTCATTGTTCTCCTGAAACAAGGGAAAGACCCACACAATATTGCAATCTATCAACCAATATATCTGTCTATGCTATTCAAGGTGTTGGAGCATGTCATTCTGCAGCACATCTCCCCCAAAGTAGAGTCAATACTCAGTGTCAAGCAAGCAGGCTTTCAGAGAGGTTGGAGCACCTGGAATCAAGTGCTTGCTTTGACAACCATCATCAAATAGTTTTCAGAAAAACCTGAGGACAGGAGCAATATTTCTGGACCTTACAGCAGCATATGACACAGTCTGGCACACAGGGCTTTTAATCAAATTGTCATGGGTAGTCAACATTGTTCACCTTCTCCTCTTCCACAAACATTTGAATGCCGAGGGAGACAGAGTTAGCACATGGAAAAGACAAACCAACAGTCTACCCAAAGGCTCTGTGCTGAGATAGATACTTTTTTTTCAACCTGTACACAAATGACCTTCTGCTCACCCAGCCCTGAGAGTTCAAATATGCAGATGACATTTGCTAAGGTGTCAAAGCACGGTCATTCCCTTCAAGATGCCCTAAACACTGACTTGATTAAGATGGCTGAATACTGTTGTCTGTGGCATTTATAACCAAGTGTGACCAAGACACTTTTGAGTGTTCCATCTTTACAATGCCAGAGCAAATCAAGAACTGAATCTCTTTCTCAATGTACTTAGCTTGAAACACTAATCCCCATCCAATCTACCTCAGAGTAATGCTGAGAGAGATCTCTCTCATATCTTAGCCACAGTTTTCCTCAGGTAGTTAAGGTGAGGATGAGTAACAACCTCTTAAGCAAATTGGGTTCGATTTGGTGGAGGGCAGAGGCCCTAACTCTGACCATCCAGCTTAGCTCTCTGTTGCTCTGCAGCAGAATCCTGTGCTCTGGTCTGGCTCCATTCATCTCACATCAAGTTGGTTGACACACAACGACGCTCAACTATGTGCATCGTAACTAGGATGATTCAACCCACACAAGTACTGGGCCTCCATACATGCATCATAATGATGCTACAACCAGAATGGGTTGAGAAGATCAGGGCAAATTTGAGCCTATCACTATAAACAGACTGCTTCAAACACCCAAGAGCACACTTGTTGTCGAGGCATCCATGGTGGGCCCACTTGCCCTGCCCAGACTACTGACATTGATGTGTTGTGAAGAATGGTCTGCAGCTGATCTCTGAAACCAGTCTCTTATAACTGACCCGACCATGCACGTACTCGGCTTTGATTTGCCCCTCTGCTCATCAGCCCTTCTGAACTGGCTTCAAACAGGCTAGGCTCAAGGTGCAGCTAGCCTTTGACAATGAGAGGATCCCACTTGCAGCTATGGCCAAAGACAAACAATGTCACACATCACTGATTGCCCTCTGAGCAGGTTTTATAGGGGTCTGAGAGGGCTCTGCACTTCGCTGCTGCAATTGGCTTGGCAAGCTCTGCATCAGTAAGAGAGCCTTTTGGCTGGCCAGGGAGAATTCACCTGGTGCAAGTTCTCTTTCATGCCAGGGGCCCAGGAGAGATGCTACACCACCCCCAACTCTACTGGTTCTGGGCTGTTCCCAGATGGTAAGCAGCTCTTAATGTCAGGGCACAAAAATGGCTTAAAACCACCTTAGACATATTTCCCTTGGACTTCATCTTTCTGTGCTATGCCCCCAAAGGCTCAGGATCCGATGTCAGTCGCAGTGTCTATGGCTCAGGAATAAATAGATATTTATCTGAGTGCATAACACACTTCCATGTGTCTATCCTCACAACGCCTCTGGGAGGCAGGGAAATACTATTATCACCATTTAATGTACAGGAAAATGAAGCACAGAGAGACTAAGGGTCAGATTTTTAGACACCTGAAGATCCAGATATGTATCTAGTGGGATTTTTTGGTATCTCAAGACTTCTAAAAATCTAGCCCCCAGCAACTTTCCCAAGGTCACACAGGAAGTCTATGGCAGAGTAAGGAACTGAAACTGGGTCTTTCAAATGCTAGGCTAGCACCCAATCAGTGGACCATTCTGCTTCTCTTCACCACAGGCCACAAACACTTAGCAACTTGCTTTTAACATCTGCTTTGTCTGTTGCTTCCAGTCCAAGCTAGGTGAGATAGTGGGGAAGCCTGCCTGTCAGCTAATGATCAGGTTAACAGAGCAGCACTCGGCACCATGGGGCCCCAGTCCTGCAATCGGATCCCCACTCTCTTGCCCAAGACTATTCTCTTGACCTATAGCATTCAGAGTTCAGTAAAACAATCAACAAGCCAGGTCCGTGCACTACTGAGCTTGGATTATATGGAGTAGATCATTTACAAAGTGGGAATGGGACCTCACAATACACACGACTGCCAAAATGTCCAACATGTTTGAAGAACAGCTTGTTCTTTATCCTTAAAGTGGTAGTCTCACACTGAAGGTTCATGAGGTCCATTTCCATCAACCTCTGACATCAAATAAGATTCATATATATTTTAATACATACATCTTGGTTTTGTTTATCCAGCACTAACCACCTGGGAATCATGGTGTAGAGGATGACATTTAATTGTCTAAATCAACAACTCCCCACCTATTAATTTTATTCCAGTCAATCCTAGCATGTGGAGATTGTGCATAAGATTAGAAATCACTGATGCACAGAAAGCTGGAATGGGGTGATTCCCTGAATGGGAATCAATATATATGTGAGTCCTGCTGAATGAATTTGTACAGCTGTGAGCCTAAAATGAATGTGAGACATCAGAGCCTTTCAGTGGCTGCTCTGTACTTCCTGTACCACCTTGGATTGCTTGGACGTCTTTCATCCAAGTAATGGCCAAACCCAGCACTGCTTAGCTGATGAGATAGGACACTGCTTAAGATGGTAAGGCTGCAGAGCCCACTGGGACAGGAGGCAGAGGGAGAGAGTATAGTTTCAGCTTTATAACTTTTCAATCTTTGGCCTTGCTAAAGCTGCCAACAAGATCACAGAAATCATCATCAGAATCAGTTAAGTGGGGACCTGCCGACTGGCAGCTGGACTAAAACCACTAACACTGTTCTTCACACAGGCTACTGAGCAGATGTCTGATGGTGGTAATTTTTGCTTATTACCAACAAGAGTTAGGTTATGTGGAAAAAAACCCTCCAGTCCTTTCAGAGGGAGTGCTTTACTTCTTCAGTACCCGGCCAAACAGGTTTGGGTTCTGCAAACCAAAACAAGAGTGATTTCAATCCATGTTAGTCTGTCTGAACAATCAGCGTAGAGGGGGCCTGGATAAGGGTGTAGATTTCCCGTCTATAATGAGAAAACCAACCTCCTGGTTATTGACTTTGATTTTGCAAAAATCAAAGCTAGGATGGTTCAGATCTGTGCTCCATTTAATCCAAGCCAACAAAATTCAGAGTCGAGGGTGGGGCTGCTTGTGGGTTGAACCACTCTTTACCTGCCATTCCCAATGCTCTCAGCTACCCAGTCCCACACCCCCAATTGTTGAACGAAATGACTAGGCAGAAAAGGCAATATAATACAGGTAGTGGTCTTCTAAACCAGAAGTGTTTTAGAGTAGCAGCCGTGTTAGTCTGTATCCGTAAAATGAAAAGGAGGACTTGTGGCACCTTAGAGACTAACAAATTTATTAGAGCATAAGCTTTCGAGAGCTACAGTTCACTTCACCGGGTGCATTCAGTGGAAAATACAGTGGGGAGATTTTATATACATAGAGAACATGAAACAATGGGTGTTATCATACAGACTGTAACAAGAGTGATCAGGAAAGGTGAGCTATTACCAACAGGAGAGTGGGGGGGGACCTTTTGTAGTGTTCCCCCCACACCCCGCTATCCTGCTGGTAATAGCTCACCTTTCCTGATCACTCTTGTTACAGTGTGTATGGTAACACCCATTGTTTCATGTTCTCTGTGTATATAAAATCTCCCCACTGTATTTTCCACTGAATGCATCCGATGAAGTGAGCTATAGCTCACAAAAGCTTATGCTCTAATAAATTTGTTAGTCTCTAAGGTGCCACAAGTCCTCCTTTTCTTTTTTTTTTTTAAGAAGTTTTATGCTCCGATGCAGATTTTTTTTAAACGCTGGCATATTAAATTCCATTGTCTCTGTCAACTGATGCTGCTGAACAGCACGGACACGGTCTGTGTCATCCTGAAAATATTCCATGGACTTTCACTTACTGCCTTTCATATGTGAGTAAATCCACCTGCAAACCAAGAGTGTCAACTAAATACAACACAGTAACTGCTTAATGCAGGCCCTTGACCTGGTTTCCTATAAAAGGGAAAAAACCCAGTGAAAGTTAATATCCTTTTATCTTCAACGACAGAGGCACATTCTCACTTCTGATTGATTTTAAAGGTCACCAAGCAAAAAATTTGGAAAGAGAGCATCCTTTGTCAAATAAATGTGGCACGTAAGTCACAGACGTAACTAAGAGTTGCCCAGTAACCCAACTTTTATGTTGCAACTCCAAAAACCGGTAGCTCACTGCATAACGATTAGTTGAAAGATGTTTTAATAAACATTATCATCCCAAGCATCTCACCTGTCATTTGTTTTGTCGGCGATTGCTACCTGCGTATGCTTCCATGTGCTACAGTTCCAGTAGCCAAATGCTACCTTATAGAATTCAGCTGAACCACCCACTCAGAATCCTGGTAGCTAGTGAACAGTGGTTTCTACCTACTTTAAGCATTTAGACCATGCTCATCACCATAATATCGGAGGGTTCCTAGCAGACCATACACACAGATCCCTCCGATGGAAAACTCTACAGGAGGCTTGGGAGGAGGAAATCTCTAGGAGGATCCCCTCATGCAGAGTCCCCCCAAATCACATAAAGGAGCGGTGGGTTTTCTGCCACCTGCAGAACAGTCTTTGGGACGTGCCCCCAAAGCCTGGCAAATCTCCATTATAAATTATTATGTGTGCAGCGACCCAGTGGTTCTGGACCCATCAGCTCTTGGGCAGCATGGCTCCATTGAAACCCTATTACTGGAGCCTCCCCATTGCTGCTGCATAGCCCAAAGCTAGAATTAAGCCCTCTAACAAAAGTTATCCAGCTACCAGCATCTACTTCCATTTGTGTAATCCATGGAAGCCAAGGAAAAAATCCACCTTTGTCTCCGCTCCAATTTGTATTATGATAGCACCGAGCAGCCCCAGTTGAGATCAGGGTCCTCTTCTGCTAGGTCCCGTACGAATACATAGTAAGAGATGGTCCCTGCCCTGAAGCGCTCAACATCTAAATAGACAAGACAAACAGAGGAGGGGAGTGGATATGCTGAAAGTCGCATTGCAGAGCTGGGAACAGAATGCAGATCTCCTGAGTTCCAGTCCTGTACCCTATCTCTCGCCCCTACCCCTGCCCCACTTCTCATATATACACTTTTAACTGACTGTAAAGCCCTCTTAAGCAGCAAGGTCTCTCTCTTCCTCAAGGCCTCTGCCTCAGGGCTAGAGGACAACATGGAAATAATTTAACAAAATGGGAAGATGTTGGAGTTTGACCCTGACTTAATCCCATAGCCCACAGGTGCAGAGCCTGACCTTCTCCCAAGCAGCCTTCCATTCCTAGCACCCACTCCCTGTAGCCCTTCCCCAGTACCCACATGAAGGAAGGAGGAAGCAGGAGCCGGAGTTACCCCCCTGCTGGCCAGAGAGAGAGCCCCTGCATTTTGCTGCACAGGCACATTTAAACAAATCTTATTCCCTGAGGGGGCAGATCTTCTTTTTAAACAACTTCTAGACTTCTGCACAATTTCTGAGACATCCGTCAGAGCTTGATGCTGCAGTGAACTCCATGGCTTGCGGGGGCAGGCGAATGGAATGAGGGTTAGCGCCCAATGCTGTATCTCTAGTCTCAACTAATGGTGTCAATAAAGGAAACTTTGAAGTCCGTGAGCTCACTGTTGTTAAGCTTTCTGCAAGCTGGGGATGCGGGCAGATACTGACACAACAATCCTAAGCATTTTCTTAAGTCCTTTTCTCTAGACTGCCGAGAAGCGTTGTAATATTTAAATGTGAATGGTGCCTGCTTGTGGGCCAGGGAGCCAGCATTAATCAGTAGTGTCTGATCCGGAGCTCCAGCCTCTCAGCAGGAGCTATTCGAAAGTGGTGAGGGAAGAGTGTTCTCTGAGGCCAGATCTTGGCACCGGAAGGCATGCAAGTCCCAAAGAACAAGGTTGTATTTGCATTCATTGGCACAGTCCAATTATTATGTGTTCAGATGCTATAGTGACAGGCAGGAGTATAAAACCCTAAGATGATTATTATAGTAGTAGTAGCGTTTATTACCTGCAGCAGGTTTTAAAATATCCTTGAGAAAGTAAAAAGAAAAGGAGGACTTGTGGCACCTTAGAGACTAACCAATTTATTTGAGCATGAGCTTTCGTGAGCTACAGCTCACTTCATCGGATGAAGTGAGCTGTAGCTCACGAAAGCTCATGCTCAAATAAATTGGTTAGTCTCTAAGGTGCCACAAATACTCCTTTTCTTTTTGCAAAGACAGACTAACACAGCTGTTACTCTGAAACTTGAGAAAGTAAACTACTCAATTGTCATTATCAGCCTGCATCTTTCTACTTTTGTTCTGGTCTTTTGTGATTAGTACCAGTTTGACCACCAAATACAAGACAAGAATGCATCCATTTTGGAATAGTCTGAAAGTTGCGGGATGCTTTGACCAGGGTTATAATAATAAATCCATGCAACCTGCAGCTCAGAAATGCATTACGCTCAGGTTCCCTTGCACAGCTGGGGCTTTCAGTTTACAAATTTGGGTCAGATTTCCTGGAGGTGTAAAACAGCATAGCTCCATGGACTTTAATGGAGCAACTGAAGACCTCAGCCCATGTCTTTAAAACCTGCCAGAGCACTGTAGGTAGCAGCACACAATCTATTACACTACAAGGTGACCATATGTCCTGATTTTATAGGGACTGTCCCAATATTCGGGGTTTGTCTTACATAGGCACCTATTACCCCCACACCCTGCCCGGATTTTTCACATTGCTATCTGGTCACCCTACTCACACACTGCAACACACACTGCTTCTGACCATTTCTAAATTGCACTGGCTTAAAACAGATGCAATGCAGGAGGGGAGGGAAAGCATCTCCAGGGACCAATGGTTGGAGGTGCATCACAGAAGTGGGAATATGCATAGGCCATCTTAAACAAGAATTCTTGTGTTCTATGATCTGGACTGACTAAGTTGGCTTCTGAGTTCAGCTCAGAGTATTGGGTATCAGTTAATAAAGCAATAAGAGGGATGAGACCCAGTTATCTTACAAAAAGAAAAGGAGTACTTGTGGCACCTTAGAAACTAACCAATTTATGGTTAGTCTCTAAGGTGCCACAAGTACTCCTTTTCTTTTTGCGAATACAGACTAACACAACTGCTACTCTGAAACCAGTTATCTTACAGATTGCCTGTGCACCGTTACAGCACTTACAGTCCTCAGGGCAGGCTCCAGGGATATTTGTCTCTGCATTTATACCATGTTCATAGCTGGTGTCAAAGCAGCTCACTCACACTGTAGTGCTCCTCGTCTTGAATTTGCTCCACCTTATGGTCCACAAGAGTCCAAGTCTCGTGGTATTTTGGAGACTCCACAGAATGTATTTTACAAATCAATTAAATATAAACCAATTAATAATACCTAGCTCTGATAACCTGCTCAGGAACAAATGCTCCTAACCCTCCATTTAAGACAGAAGTGTGGTAGCACGTGAGGAGGCCAAATTGTCACTATACCAGATTTTTTTATTAGAGATAGGCCTAAAGCATTAAATAAGGCTGAATATATAGCAAGAAGTAATATAGTCATGTCTCAGCAGTGCTGCTTCCCAGATGCTGACAAGTCAGACAACTGCCTCTTTGGCTCAGAGATCCCATCTAAGTGGTGAAACTGCTTCCACATGCTTGTTATGCAGTGCTGGCTTTCTTTTTGTGGTTGTTCATATACATACTACACATAGCAGCAACCATGGCTTGCTTTAAAACAAGGGTATCCTCTCTAGCTGCAAAGAGTCTGTCTCCAGTAATGTGCCATCTGATATGGAGAGAGAGAGAGAGAGAGAGAGAGAGAGAAGAGACCCATTTTTTCTATCCCATGAAGTCAGTAATAACTTGAAATCTTAAATCACTTGCAAGCACTTTGTAATCCCTAGATTTAGGATGTACAATATTCTAGGTTAGCCATAAAAGGCCTGCAGGGTTAAAAGTAATAAATCAGAAGACAGGAAGAAAGGATAAAAAAGGTAATATAAGACTGAAATAATCAGTTGGGGGCTGGGAAGAGAATGGTTACAGCGACAGTTAGGTGTAAAAGGACTTCAAATAAGAATGTGCTGGTAAGAGTTTTTCCCTCCCCGCAACTTCAAGTTTTGAGTTTGGAAGTAGGAAAAGTCTCAGTACCTCAGTGAGTAAATTTCTTAGATGTGAAATAACTTTCACTAGCAGCCTATCGCTGTCTGACTTTAAGCCTAAAGACAATTCTGGCTTTATAATCTGTGAATCTATAACATATATGTCTAATGGTTTAAACACTCGACTTGGGCCTTAGAACTCAAGTTCTACTCCCAATTCTGATAATGACTCCCTTAGTAGCCTTGGGCTAGTCATAGGGTGACCAGGTATCTGGTTTTCGACCAGAACACCAGGTCAAAAAGGGATCCTGGAGGCTCTGGTCAGCACTGCTGACGGGGCCATTGACTGTCTGATTGGCAGCGCCGCGTAGCAGGGCTAGAAGGCTACCTGCTAGCCTCCATGCTGCGCAGCTCCCGGGAAGCAGCGGCATGTCCCCCTCTGGCTCCTATGCGTAGGGGCAGCTAGGGGGCTCTGCACACTGCCCTGTCCACAGGCGCCACCCCCACAGCTCCCATTGGCTGGGAACCGCAGGCAATGGGAGCTGCAGGGGCAACGCCTTCAGACAGGGCAGCACGCAGAGCCCCCTAGCCACGCCTCCGCGTAGGAGCGACATGCCGCTGCTTCCAGGAGCTGCTTGAGGTAAGTGCCACCCGAAGCCTGTGTAACACCAACAGACCCAGTTGTCAGTGGGAGGGATCGAACCTGGTGCCTCTGGAGCTTAGTGCATGAGCCTCTATTGTGCTTAGCTAAAGCTGTAGAGCAGACTCATTAATCTCTTTCTCTCTCTCTCTCAAGTGGTCTTGGTGCCACTAGATAGGACAGAGCATGACACCCAGGAGGTGTGTGGATTACCCCTGAAACCCCACTTTTGTACCCCAATCCTCTGCCCCAGCCCTGATCCCCCTCACACCCTCCAAACCCCTCAATCCCAGCCCGGAGCACCCTCCTGCACCACAAATCCCTCATCCCCAGCCCGACCCCAGAGTCTGCACCCCCAGCCGGAGCCCTCAGAGCCCCCTCCCACACCCTGAACCCGCGGTTTCTGGCCCCACCCTGGAACCCACACTCTCAGCCCAGAGCCCATACCTCCTCCCACACCCCAAACCCCTGCCTCAGCCCGGAGCCCCCTCCCATACACCGTACCCCTTGGCTCCATCCCCTAGCCCAGAGCCCCCTCCTGAAGCCCAAACCCCCCATCCTTGGCCCCACCCCAGAGCACATACCCCCAGCCGGAGCCCTCACCTCCCCCCACACCCCAGCCCCCTGGAGCCAGCCCAGTGAAAATGAGTGAGTGAGTCAGGGTGGGGAGAGCGAGCAACAGAGGGAGGAGGGATGAAGTGAGCAGAGGTGGAGCTCAAAGGTGGTGTAGGGCAAGGGACGGGGCAAGGGTGTTCAGTTTTGTGAGAGTAGAAAGTTGGCAACCCTAGCTAGTCACTTAACCTCTTTGCCAGAGTTTCTCCATATGTAAAATGGTAATGCAACTTTCTTGTCTGAGAAAGGTGTTTTGTGGTTTAATGTACATATTTTGAAGAGGAAAGCGGCCATATAATAATGAGCTCAGTGTTGGTATTCTATAATGCAGTATAAAGTAGCAATGTTACTCCTTTTTGTATAATATCTTTCATAGAAAATATGTCGCTAAGGGCCAGTTTGTGATACCCTGACTTACACTGAGTAGCCCTTTTTATCACAAATGGTCCCATTGGCTTCAGTGGAATACTCATAGTGTAAAGTGTGATGCTGGCAGACCAGGTGCCGGCTCTTGGCAAGGCTGTAGGCATCAGCTGAAAAATTGATAGCTGGAAACCAGACTAGCTCACCTGCATGTTAGTATTATTCAAGATAGGTATATATATAGGTAGACTTATAAGAATGTGTTTAGTGTGTTAGACTCTGTGGAATGCTTATACGTTGCTACATGCATTAGTTTCACTTGTAATGTCTGTATCCCATGCTATAAGGTGATATGTAAGATTTTTGCTTAATAACAATAAAAATGCTTGCTCTGAACCTGTGAACCCAGTCAGGAGTAATGGTCCCCTGCCCACCAAGGAGGACTACCAAAACTAAATGGGCCATTGTGGAACATCATGATACAGAGACTTGATTAATGGCCTTCTCACATTCATGAAGGTGCTAAGACAGGCTTTCTTGGACATATCAGCTTGAATGCCAGAGACAGGGGATAAAACAGAAACAAGAAATTTTTCTCTCTCTTTGACTGTTTGGATTCTCACAGGGCTGGAGCTATGAAACAGAAGCAGAGATCCTAGGGCCAACCTGGATTAGCCCTAAAAGACATACAGTGCAGACAGATTATTACAACTCTCACCTTTTGGAACCAGAGACTGTAACTCATTTGCGTATATGTGTTTGCCAGCTTCAACCTGCAAATAACTCTTGCATTTCTTTTCTTAGTTAATAAATCCTTAGTTAGTTTACTATAGGATTGGCTACAAGCATATTCTTTGGTGTGAGATCTGAGGTACATGTTGGCTTGGCATAAGTGACTGGTCTCTTGGGACTGGAAGCAACCTGAATCCCTTGTGAACTTTGGTGTATGGCAACCAATTATCACTAAGTCCAGCTGGCCTGCGTGGTAAGATAGACAGGAATGCCCATGGGGACTGTCTGTGACTCCATTGTAAGACTGTTATGGTTATGATACTTCAGGAGTTCATATTTGGTACGGAGTTGGTGAAATCCAATTATAGACCATAACACCAGTTCGGGGTTTCTATCTGGCTTTTTGACAGTCTACGCTGAGGTTGGCATTCAAGGTTGTGAATCATTCCAGACAGCGTGACACTAAGTACTGGTCAACATGAGTAAGAGCTCAATAAAATGGCCCTTAAGATCTGATCCAAGAACTATTTGAAATCTATAATAGCCTTTTCACTGACTTCAATGGGGCATTGGACCAGGCCTAAGAGCAGTAAGGGTAAAAAAAGAGAGGTTTCAGTATGGGTTCTGAACATAGGTGGGTGGGCAGTGAGATAGAGCCATTTACTAGGACTGTTCCAGGTGGTAGGAGGTGTCAAGGAGAAAGCTGTTGTACCAAGATTAAATATCAGTAAAGATAGAGAGATAATGGTTGATGCCAGTTATTTAGAGGAAGAGAGGAGGGAGAGATGAAGGGAGTGAAAGCAAGAGACAAAGTTGGCTGGAACATGTCCAGGGAAGGTTTTAAAACCAAGAGGGCAAAATAAACCTGGATCCGAATTGAATGAGAAGCCAGTTGGGTTGTGGCAGTGGTTTTTGGTTTGTGTGTGACGTGACACCCCCCCCCCCCCAACCGGCATATTCTGATCAGCTATACAAATACTTTGGTTTCAGAGGGGGTTGGAACCAGAGAGAGAGCTTCAAATAGCTACTGGTCAAGTATAATATGTGTTCTTCGTACTGAGCAATGGTAGAGCATGAGTATGCTACAAGAGGAACCATGTCTGATCACCTTTTGAAACATAGCGTGGTAGTAATCTTCGTCTTACCCCCGTGGACAGAAAATGCAGTCCTATAGCTGTGTTATGGAGCAGTGTAGCCTAGGTTTCTTCACTGTATCTAGAAGAAGCCATTCTATAATACTGTGTTTAAACATAGTTATTACTGTAGTGTAGATGTGGCCTTCATAATAACGGCCTGATCCAAAGTCCATTGAGGTCAATGGAAAGACTCCCATTAAATGCGGTGGGGTTCAGATCAGGCCCAAAAACCAGAATGCTAGCAATTTTTATGATCACATTGGCTAATTGTGATGGAGCAGCCATCAAATGTGTACTCGGCCTAGTCTGTCAGCACAAGCACTCGAGTGTACTGCTCATTTCTGGATGTCTAATCATTAGTAAATTAAATATACAAATTAACTGCTTCACTGTGGTTGTGGATGTCTTTGTTCAGGTGACACCTTCTGAGAAAAAGTAAGCTGCTCACTGCAGCGTTTGTACTGCTTCTCTTGCACCATTCCAGCTGGGTGCAAACACACAAATACAATTTACAAAGCACAGTTCTTCTTCTGACATGCTTGATTTTAAATTCCGATGCATCTGTAAACATTTGTCATATCCACTGTGTGTCCTTTTTCTTTCCTATTTACTTTGGCAACACAGCTAGAAATCAAACCATAATCTATACACTAAACAGCAATGTTCCAGGGATGTAAACTTTCTGCATTATTAAATTAAGGTATATTATTACTAAGCAATCATTACAATAATTCAATGGTATTTGATAACAAATTGGAAATAATTCAGGACATATTGACTGATGGGCACAGAAGCAAATGATGTAATGCAGTTTAGGAATGGGATTAATTTAATAATACCTTGAAAACCAATTCCTGCAGCTTCTTTGTACTTCTAGCATGCCACCACTTGTAATTCAGTTCAATGAGTACAGTACAATTTAGTGGGAGATTGGGGTGTGCAACAAATATAGGATCTGGTTCTGTATGTTTATTATTGATATAGACCCTGATCACAAAAGATTTAAGCAGGCACATAATTTGGTGTCCCACTGAGACTACTCACGTGTGAAATTGTACATGCCTTAATGACCCGCTCATGTCCTTGTGAGATTGAGGCCAGAGCATATATGTTGGCAATGTAGATTTGGACCATATCTTGCCTTCAATCCACACACACACAATGCTATTGATATTGATGGAAGTTCAGAATGAGCATCGAGGGCGATATATGACTATGTGTTTACGATCTTTTTAAATAGTAGAAACCTATTTTCTTACACACACATGCACACATGCTAGGCGTTATACAAACGCAGAACAAAAAGATGTCCCCAAAAGCTTACAATCGCAGGCACGAGGAGCCCGAGTCTCCTTCGCCTTGCACCATTATTTACATCTGTGCAAAATGCTTGTAAAATGTGATGACATGAGAACAACCTTGTGAGAGGCAGTGGAAAATGAGTCCAGAAAAGTGCATCACATGGTCAGCAGCAGAGGAGGTTTCTCCACACTGATATGTCACTAGCTTCAAGTAGGAATTCTGAATTTCTAAGATTTGCCCAATTAGTCCTTTATACACTATGGGCTGACCCAATGGCCCTGTGGTTAGTGTTATTCACTAGTTAAGGACCCTGATCTGACTCCAAGACCAGTCTTAGTCTTGATCTATATTAGAAAGCTTGCACAGGACACTAAGGTGATTTAAAGTCTGTCATAAATATAAAGGGAAGGGTAAACCCCTTTGAAATCCCTCCTGGCCAGGGGAAAGCTCCTCTCACCTGTAAAGGGTTAAGAAGCTAGAGGTAACCTCGCTGGCACCTGACCAAAATGACCAATGAGGAGACAAGATACTTTCAAAAGCTGGGAGGAGGGAGAGAAACAAAGGGTCTGTGTCTGTCTGTAGTCGTCTTGGCCGGGGATAGACCAGGAATGGAGTCTTAGAACTTTTAGTAAGTAATCTAGCTAGGTATGTGTTAGATTATGATTTCTTTAAATGGCTGAGAAAAGAATTGTGCTGAATAGAATAACTATTTCTGTCTATGTATCTTTTTTGTAACTTAAGGTTTTGCCTAGAGGGGTTCTCTATGTTTTTGAATCTAATTACCCTGTAAGATATCTACCATCCTGATTTTACAGGGGGGATTTCTTTATTTCTATTTACTTCTTTTTTTTTATTAAAAGTCTTCTTGTAAAACACTGAATGCTTTTTCATTGTTCTCAGATCCAAGGGTTTGGGTCTGTGGTCACCTATGCAAATTGGTGAGGCTTTTTATCCAACATTTCCCAGGAAAGGGGGGGTGCAAGTGTTGGGAGGATTGTTCATTGTTCTTAAGATCCAAGGGTCTGGGTCTGTAGTCACCTAGGCAAATTGGTGAGGCTTTTTACCAAACCTTGTCCAGGAAGTGGGGTGCAAGGTTTTGGGAAGTATTTTGGGGGGAAGGACGCGTCCAAACAGCTCTTCCCCAGTAACCAGTATTAGTTTGGTGGTGGTAGCGGCCAGTCCAAGGATAACGGGTGTAATATTTTGTACCTTGGGGAAGTTTTGACCTAAGCTGGTAAAGATAAGCTTAGGAGGTTTTTCATGCAGGTCCCCACATCTGTACCCTAGAGTTCAGAGTGGGGGAGGAACCTTGACAAAGTCAATCTAGCTATACGCCAGTACCAAGGCCTTCTTTCCTGGAGTGGAAGGACTAGAAAGGGGGAAAAAATTAAATTAATGCCCAGACTTTAGTATCCTTCACTCACCATCAGTCTCTCATTCTGTATTTAAAGATTTATGATATGATGAGTTGCATAAATATAAAGGGAAGGGTAACCACCTTTCTGTATACAGTGCTATAAAAGCCTTTCACCTCTAAAGGGTTAAGAAGCTAAGGTAACCTCGCTGGCACCTGACCCAAAATGACCAATGAGGGGACAAGATTCTTTCAAATCTGGGGGTGGGGGGGTGGAACAAAGGGTTTGGTATGTCTGTGTGATGCTTTTGCCAGGAACAGATCAGGAATGCAGCCTTACAACTCCTGTAAAGTTAGTAAGTAATCTACCTAGAAAATGTGTTAGATTTTCTTTTGTTTAATGGCTTGTAAAATAAGCTATGCTGGAGGGAATTTATATTCCTGTTTTTGTGTCTTTTTGTAACTTAAGGTTTTGCCTAGAGGGATTCTCTATGTTTTGCATCTGATTACCCTGTAAGGTATTTATCATCCTGTTTTTACAGAGGTGATTCTTTTACCTTTTATTTAAATAAAATTCTTCTATTAAGAACCTGATTGATTTTTCATTGTTCTTAAGATCCAAAGGTTTGGGTCTCTGTTCACCTGTACCATTTGGTGAGGATATTATTATCAAGCCTTCCCCAGAAAAAGGGGTGTAGGGCTTGGGGGGATATTTTGGGGGAAGATGTCTCCAAGTGGGCTCTTTCCCTGTTCTTGGTTTAAAATGCTTGGTGGTGGCAGCATACTGTTCAAGGACAAGACAAAGTTTGTACCTTGGGGAAGTTTTTAACCTAAGCTGGAAAGAATAAGCTTAGGGGGTCCTTCACGCAGGTCCCCACATCTGTACCCTAAAGTTCAGAGTGGGGAAGGAACCTTGACATGAGTGCTATTGAAAACAGCTTCAGACACATTGGTCCGGAGCCAGCCATCAGAAGTGTAGAGTTTTGGGCAAAACTCGGTAATCTGCATGGCACACTGCCCAAGGGGAGGGCTGGAGACACTCATTGGGGCGGGGGGGGGGGGGATTTTATAGCTCATGTTTCCATGAGGAAGTGCCAGGTTTTTTGTTTTGTTTGGTTTGGTTTTGTTTGGTTTTTAACTGGCAAAAATTGAAATGTGGGCACCTAGAATGAAATTTCAGATTTCACAGCATTGTGTGTGTTTGTTATCCACATTGATCCCTGATTGGGCCTGAAGGATCATCTTGAAAGGTGGCAGAAAATCATGTAGGGAGTTCATAGAGGCATTCTGGGACAGTCTGCTAACCAAGGGGGGCTCCAAAAGCATAGCTCATGAAGGCCTGTTTGGCACCTGGATAAGGATGACACTTTCCCAATGCTGCATCTGGAGAAACTGTGTACATGAAGGCTACTTTATTCCAGGGCCTTCACTCCTAAGCACTTAGGGACTCCCCTATGTGCAATACACAACCTATATGAATGTTAACAGGAGTGACCTGTGACTTCCAGTGCAAGCTAACATTGCCTCCTGATTTATGGATTGTAGCCTGAGATCACGACAGGTGTATGCAGCTGCACAACAGAAATGTAATTAACCTGTTTAGCTTGCCACACTGTTACACGGATCACAACCCACAGTCAATGAGCAATTTTGAACAATGGCACTTAAAGTGTTGTGAGAAATATATCCATTGTACTGTACATATGTTCCTCTTTGGCATCCTAATACAGGCAGCCAAAGACAGAAGAGTCTGATTAAATCTGAAACAACTTTGTATACATCAAGGACTTGAATACTGGGGAAAATCATACAAATATTCTGTATTGCATTGCAGAGCTGTGGATGGATATCTTTTCTCCCAGTTTGAAATCTAAATAGATATTGCAGATAATCTTTTACCATTCAAATGTATTTTGGAATGTTTTGTACCATACTTGCTGATTAGTTAAGCTATTTGTGAAAAGGAATACTTTTCACCCAATGCCCAGTTAGCCGACATAACTCATTGCCACATGATATCTCTGAGGCCCAGATCCTGGCATTATTTTTAAAAAATGAGTATTTTTATTGATAACAGTAGCCAGAGTTACAATATTAAGGGTTTTTTTAAAGAGTTCTGGAGGAGATATAAAGCCTCATGCTTCAGAGCCTCTAAATATGGGAAGTTAGGAAGGAACTTTTCCTATGACAGGTTATCCCCTGACTGCTTACTGTAGGATTTCTTGCACTTTCCTCTGAACCAGTTGGTACTGGCCACTTTTGGAGGTGGAATATGAGCTAGATGAATCACTGCACTGATCCAGGCTGGCACTGTTTCCGTTAGAGCTGGTCAACATTGTTTCGAACACAAAAAACGACATTTTTCTTTTTCTAAACCAAATTTTTAGTGAAAAATGTCAACAGCGTTGTCAACTTCTTTTGCTTTTTGCAAAAACAACCGTTACTCTGTTAACGGACATTTATACGGAAAACAGTATCAAAAATGTTGTGTACCGAAAACCTGGTTTTCTGCAGCTGAAAATGATGCACAGACTTAGGATGGATGCAAATATAATCACACTGATTTCATTATCTCATTTTCCTTAATAGGGCGGTTTCCCATCTGCCCAAGTGGCTGAACGCTGGCTTGAAATGATGATGATGAAATTCCCTAGGAACAAGTTAATCTGGAGGCCTTTGGATATTATAGTGACGTGGTAAAAGAACTTGCATAGCCAGATAGAACTACTGTTAGTATGTCACATTCTAGGCTTTGTGTTGCCTTTTACTGGATGCTAAATCGTAGCTACGTATATTTTGGCAAAAGCCAAATGGCAGTACTGAAATGCATATTACACTGTTGTCCATTTCTTCTGGTCTAGCTCAGGGTGAAGTAGAGGGCACCCCATCATATTAACTATTTAACATCTGAGTCCTGCAGCGCTTTCCCATGCAGACAGAACTCCCACTGATTTCAAGGGGAGTTAAATGCATGTCATGGCTGCTGGGTGCAGGAGGAGGGCTGGGCACTGACTTATTAAAAAGTTCAGTGACAGCAGCTTTCCCTGCCAGGAATCTGATCCACATTGAGATGTGAAAGCTTGGCTTTTGCCGTTGCTGGAGAGCTCAGTCCTTTTCTTTATTAATAGGCTATATTCAAGCCATGTTAAAAGGTGGTGAGACAAGCCAGCCAAAGCAATGAAATTCAAAGTAAGGGCTGACACTTCAGAGTGTCGTGCTCACATTTGCCTGCAAAGAAGAATCAGACTCAGCATAAGATGTGGTTACTGTTGCCCGTGCTTGTCCCATTAATGCTAATGGAAGATTGGCAGGCACAACCAGTGCCCTAGCTATGTTAATCACTCGCTCCCACAGTGCAGAAAGAAACCCCTGCAATACTAGGGCTGCAGAGCAAGTTAAAGATGAGACACCTGAAAGAAAGTGGAATTTTCCTGCTGTGAACTGGAAAGTGTTGAAAGTTCAGGGCTCAGCTGTGCAAAGGGGAAGTGGAAAGGCACTCTTAGTGCAAGCTATCTGAATCTTGCCTTTCCTAGGTTGGTTCCATTGCGTGACGCAATGTCCTCAAAATCCCTTGGACCAGAGGATCTAGTCTTGTATGTGCATTGAAGGACATTGATCTAAAGCCCATTCTCTCCATTGTCTTCAATGGGTGTTGGATCGTGCCTGAAGGCCCTGATTCAGCAAAGAACGTAAGCATGACAAGTCAAAGGGAATTACGCACCTGATCAAAGTCAAGCACATTCTTAAAAGCTTTGCTGAATAGCTGGAACTGGGGTTTAAAAGTAAACACTTTTCATAGTGAAGTTTACTGGGGGTGGTTTAAAAATATGTAAGTCTAAAAAGCACATGAGGATGACAGTCCTACTGAAAAAAAAGTGTGCAGAACCACACTTGAAAATGGCTGCAGGAGATTTTTTAAAAGTACACATAGGAAACTTACAAAAATTTATTTCAGCACCAAGACATTGTCAGCATTCAGCCAAGGGGCATTCTGAAAACAGTTTCAAATGAAAAACTTTGGCACAGCCTTAGCCACAGTGTAATGAAACAGTAGCTACTCAGAGCCAAGTATGGGGAAAGTTGTAAGCCTTAAGATAATACAGTGATTTCAGAAGATGGGTGCCTCTTTTCTACTGATTCTGGTTTTTAAATTTACTTTTACTTGCGCCATAGCCCCTGTGGAAACAATGAAAAATGACAGGTTTCAGAGTAGCAGCCGTGTTAGTCGGTATTCACAAAAAGAAAAGGAGTACTTGTGGCACCTTAGAGACTAACCAATTTATTTGAGCATAAGCTTGAGCTGTAGCTCACGAAAGCTTATGCTCAAATAAATTGGTTAGTCTCTAAGGTGCCACAAGTACTCCTTTTCTTTTTAATGAAAAATGAATACACTATTGGGAGAAGAGGAGCAGAGGCTCTTACACTAAAGACTTTTTTCTTCTCCCATCCCAATTTATACTTTTCCTGATGATCTTCCTTGGTCTCGTAGGTCCAAATGGAACTGCCCACTGCTCTGCTACTCGCAGCTCAGCCAGATCGATTTAATTCAATAGCACTTTATTGGCACAGCAAGGTATACAAGTGTTGCCACAGTGTAACGGACACATGGGTATCTGTCAGGGGTAAATACAAACTGCTTCAGAATGAATCCCCTGGTTTGTTACTCTCCATTCCTGATCTGGTCCTGTGGGTAAGGCATTGAGTTGGGAATCAGGAGAGCTGGATTTAATTCCAACTCTACCATGGACTCCTTATGTGATCTTGAGCAATCACTGATCCTCCAATGAAGTGAGCTGTAGCTCACGAAAGCTTATGCTCAAATAAATTGGTTAGTCTCTAAGGTGCCACTAGTACTCCTTTTCTTTTCACTGATCCTCCATTCCCCATATTCTGCTCGTACGTTGTATACCTTTGTCACAATTCAGGGCAACTCTATTTCCCCTCAGTGGTCCAGCAAGGGCACCTACTCCCAGGCTTCCAGCTCCCCTGCTGGTGATTCTCTTGGGTGGAGACCCACGTCTCATTCTCTTCTGACCCACATATGTCCAGGCTCCACAGTTCCCTGCCTTCACTCTCTATTTCCCAGCAAAGACAGTCTGTCTCTAAAGAGTCTGCTCTCTCTTCGGAGACTGAGAACAGAGTGATGGCTACAGATTTAAGTTATTACACAGCTCTTTCTAAACAAGCCTACTTTATTCTTAAGGTAAAAAGCATTACAGAGAAATCATATTAAAACAATAAAAGAAACTACAAACATGCTAACAAGCTACCAGGCATCACCCTAGCCCAGGGGTTTCTTTGTGGTTACAAGTTCAGCAGAGCTCAGCTTAAGCACACAGTCTTATGAGGTCCAAGTCCTTCCAATCCTCCTCTAAGGATTGGGGCCCGCGGTGGACCAGGAAGAAGGCCCTGTGTCAGTTTACAACCTTGTGTCTGTTGGTCTCCAGAGAATTGGAGGAAGTTCATTAGCATCCCGCCTCCTTATTAGAGAAGGCACATACAATGCCACAACAACACATGCACAACTGCATTTTTAGTACAATGTACCCCAAAGGTATTAACAGTAATTCAATAAAGGCTGAACTTAATTCAGTAAAGTTTGTCTTGATTCCAGCGGATTTGTTCAGGAGATTGTCAGTCTTTTGCACTTTTTCCCACACTTTGTCTGGCTTTGGATACTTACATTGGGGCAGAGGCGGTCTCTGACTGCATTTGTACAGCACCTAGCACCATGGATCCCCACTCTTGGTTCATAATAATAAGTTGCTGCATAGCCTGAATCCACCTTTCTCCTTCCTTCCGGAGGTAGGCATAGCTTCTCTTCATCACTTTAGGATGAAAATTCTGTGTCTCTTATTTCTGCTTCTCTGTCTCCCTCACACTTCCTCATACTTTGAACACTGAAGTCAGAAGAGTCTCTACAATGCTGGGAGTGGATCATGCTATTTTGCACTGATCCCAGCCCCCAGGGACCATGCTCCACACTCAGTCCTTTCTAGTCCCTTGCACTCCAGAAAAGAAGGCCTTGGTACTGGGGTGTAGCTAGATTGACTTAAAATCACCTTATTGTCCTATGCAAGCTTTCTAATATAGATCAAGACTAAGACTGGTCTTGGAGTCAGATCAGGGTCCTTAACTAGTGAATAACACTAACCACGGGGCCATTGGGTCAGCCCATAGTGTATAAAGGACTAATTGGGCAAATCTTAGAAATTCAAAATTCCTACTTGAAGCTAGTGACATATCAGTGTGGAGAAACCTCCCCTGTTGCTGACCATGTGATGCACTTTTCTGGACTCATTTTCCACTGCCTCTCACAAGGTTGTTCTCATGTCATCACATTTTACAAGCATTTTGCACAGATGTAAATAATGGTGCAAGGCGAAGGAGACTCGGGCTCCTCGTGCCTGTGATTGTAAGCTTTTGGGGACATCTTTTTGTTCTGTGTTTGTATAGTACCAAGCACAATGGGGTCTGGGTCCATGACTGGGGCCCTCAGTGCCACCACAATACAAACAGTAAATAATAATGATGTGGATTAAACAGAGGATTATGTTCTCAGGCAGTTTCTTTTCACCAGCATGGAATTAATACACAAATGTAAAAAAGTGAGGGATGACATTGCCTCTGTTCCTGCTTGTAAATAAGCAAAACAAAGGAGTTCAGTAAAAATTACATTTCACATCTTCATCAATGCGGGGCTCAAATCTACGCCCCTGATCAGAGCACCCCCAGAAGTAAACTTCCTAGATGGGCCACATGTAAAGGGCTGAGCAAAAATCACAGCCCCGCTCCCCCCCTCGGATTCTACAGACATTCAGTTGTGCACCCGAACTTTACTTTGCAGGCCTGTTCCTTTTTTTAACCAGGGCTACGATTCTAATCTGAAAGGGAAGCGCTGAGCATAATCCGTGTCCATGTGTCTGTAATATTTCTCTTTATGAAACCATCCCCGTAATTGTGAGAAGATTGTTCCATCTTTGGGAAATGTCTTCTGCAAATTAGCATTGTGATGTGCTCATCTCTCCTTTCATTCTCCTTCCCGAGCAGTTACTTGTGTGCTGTAATTTACTCTTTAATGCAGCACTTCCCTATTCTCTGAGACAACAATCATGAAGCATTTAAATTCCAATTGAGTAGGCCTGTAGTATAGCCAGGCTGCGGCTAGCACAGCAAGGATAATGGGAACCTGGGACAGGGGACACTAGTTCAAGGCCCCCCAGGAAGGGAGGCTACAAGCTTCTCCCTCACATTCCCATCTCCCTAGAGATGTAAATCAAGAAAATGAGGGGGAGGGGGGAAGGGTGTTTATAGAAAGAAAAGGGAAAATGGATTGAGTTGTGCTGAATGCTAAGACAAGGATCAGCTACACAAGAGAACTATTGAGTAGCTGTGAAATCTGGAATTGAGCCATCAAAAAGTTGCTGAGCTGCATGTGAATCGGGTTGATTGGCTTTCAGAAGCACCCTGATTTTTCTCCATAGGCTGCATGCTTAGCCTTGGCATTTGAACGTGGTTGCTGATGTGCTCAGCTGCCTTTCATATAGATATAGGTATTGTACAAAGGGGGTCTCTTCTAAATGTGAAGGCCACAGAATCTGAGCAGCAGGGATCTGTCAACTCCCAGACCCAGAGCAATCAGACACAGGGCTGTGCGTGGCTGGTACAAGTTGAAGGCACGAAGGAAAAGGGACATTGCTGTCTGGGTTCTTATATGGTGCCAATTGCTATAGTATCTTAGAGCCTCAAGTAAACGGATGATGAAGTATTCTCCCAATAGCCCTGGGAGGCAGGGACGTATTATTACCATTCAACAGATAGGGAACTGAGGCACAGAGAGGCGAAGGTCACATGCCTTCCAAAGATGCCTGTGTCTTCTGGGGTCCTTAAATTTAGTCACCCAAAAACTAAGACACCTAAAATCAGAGGCCACTTTTGAAAACCTTGGCCTAAGCAATTCCCCCTAGATTAGAGTGAGTGGTGGAGCTGGGATTCTGATTCCAAGCCAGGTATCCTAACACCACCACCATCCTTTCTGTCCCCACTTAGCATGGCAGAGAAGACACTCTCAATTATAATTTATTATAATTCCTATTTTACTATTCACATGATTTTTAGTACAATAAATTTACAGGGTGCCTTACAAACACAGAGCCAGTACTCCAAAGAACCTTTTAAACTGTATCTACATTTGACTCAGGCTCTAATTCCATTACTTTATGTGGAAAATCTGGACATTCTTTATTATTGTTTGTTTGTTGAGCACTGTGCTGGGCTAATACTACAGTCCAGGGGCTTTATCCTCAGCTTTATCCTCAACTCCCCTGTTCCTCAGCTGTCTTGGGGCTGAAATGGCCCCAATATAACTTAGAGCAGCCTAAGGGTGTCTCTACTCTGCGGTCAGAAGTGTGATTGCAGCTCAGGTAGGCATACCTGCACTAGCTTTCATCTAGCTAATGCTGCTAAAAATAGCAGTGAAGCTATGGCAGCATGGGACTTCAGCACAGGCTACGAACATGAGTACCTGCCCAGAGTGCAGGCAGGCTTGTACAGAGCCAGTTTTGCAAAATACCCCTAGGCCAGGTAAGTATTAGGGTAGCTTTTTGCTGCTGTGAGAGTTCAAAGCGGTCAAACTGAGGCCGATAATCAAGCCCTACCCATATTGTCAAGGAGCTTACCATGTAATTCAGACACTGACAATCCACTTCCAACATATTTCACTCAGAAACAGTGGGTACGATCATGTTTTCCCCTGACACAAAGAAATAAAATGTGCATTATTTCAGCCCAATTATTTTTATTTAGGATTAAGGGAAACAACTAAAAAAGAGCAAGTGAAGTATGCATTAGATCAAAGCAAGTACATACAGTGTTTTACTCTACCATTCTACACCTGAACAGAAACAAAATGTCAGCAAACAGTGAGGCTCTCCCGGGCTAGACTACATCTCTCATATGTGGCTCAGTTACAGTCTTCTCTCTTGCATAATGGGAGATGTAGTCCAGGCCACATAGAAGCAGATGGAGGCATGAGACACCTGAATAACTACTTTGAGGTCATGCAACACCACGGGGAAATGAAGTTTTTAAATGTTGAACTGACTCAAAATAATTTGGGTCAGTTCAGCAAACTCAAAAATGTTGATTTCAGTCAAACTGACCCAAAACAAAATATTTCATTTTGGTTTTCTCAGGAAAAAAAACCACCACCACAATTTTGCAGGAACTGCATTTTCCATCAAAATAATTTTGAAAGAAAATTCCAGAACACTTCTGTCAGCTTGTTGTCTCTCACTTGAATGCCCCATATGACCTATAATATGACATATTATAGAACACTCATTAAGCCTGCAGTAAGGCACTGTCCCCATTTTGTAGATGGGTAAACTGAGGTTTGTCCAACTTCACATACCAAGTCAAGGCAGAGCCAGAGATAGAGGTTACTGTTTTCCAATCCTGAAGGCCTTATGAATTCTAAACCCACTAGGATTGACTCTCCTTTCACTTATACCGGTGTTACAGTGACTCCAAGGGACTTACATCAGTATAACTGAGAGCAAAGTCTGGTGCTTTGACTTCCAAGGGATTTTCAGGAAGGAACTGACTAGATTTTTTTTAATCCATTTGCCATTAGAAGCAACATCTTGTAATGCAGCTATCTGTAGAACTACTTCTGTTTACCTAAAAAAATCCATTACCCTGTTTTCTGATAAGATACAGTGAGCAAGGTCTTTCATCCTGTGATCTCTGGTTCAGATGCAAGCTGATGTCTTAAGTGCAGATGAGCTTGGAAACTCCATTTTAGTCCACATAATGAATTGAAGGGCCCAATCCTTTGTGATTAATGCCATTGAAATCAATGAGATGACTCTCATGAGTAAAGCTTTAAAGGATTGCACTCTAACACACGATTAAACATGCTTTCCCTGAACATTCAAAAATACCATTGATTTTAATGAGGGGGTCAGGTGCATATAAATTCCCTATAGGTGTAGTCTCTGTTCTCTTGTTTTCTCTTAGCCTATGAGCTCCTCTGAACAGCGACTTGTGTGTTGGACGGTACCCATAGTGGGCATTATCATAAACAAAAAATATTATTAATAATAATCAGACCCAAAGGGTAAAGGCTGGGCTAGGGATAGAGTGGAAATGTTGTTAGGCAGTTTCTTAAAGTCACTCAGTTCAGACATGAGGTCATTGGTAGGGCAGTGGGAGGACATGCATTGTTTATGGTCCATTGCTGCACTGGAGACCTCTGCTATTCAGTTATTCACACAGAGCCTGATCCAAAGCCCAGTGAAAGAAATGAAAAGATTCTCATTGACCTCAGTGAGCTTTGGATCAAGCCCACAGTAGGTAAAAACCATTCCATGTCCTTTGCAGCCAAGCAGCCAGAATAATATTGCAGCATAATCAATTCCAACAGTTTCAGAGTAACAGCCATGTTAGTCTGTATTCGCAAAAAGAAAAGGAGTACTTGTGGCACCTTAGAGACTAACCAATTTATGAAGTGAGCTGTAGCTCACGAAAGCTCATGCTCAAATAAATTGGTTAGTCTCTAAGGTGCCACAAGTACTCCTTTTCTTTTTGCGAATTCCAACAGTGTTCAGTGCTATCCAATGTGTCCACATTTCTGGTGTTTATTTCACAGATAGGCATGGCTAGCACTTTCCCATTATAGTTGCTAACACACCACAGAGTTTGGCAAGGGGGAGAGGGAAATTACCTTCCCCTTAAGTCCCCATTCCTGGGAACTGCGGGTCAGATTCTACCACTAATTTGCTTGCTCTGGTGACTCATAATAAACATTGCAAGTTTACATTTGCTTTGAGAGCAGCTGATCTTTGGAACAAATTGCCCACAGAAATAGCCATGTCACCAATTCATTGTTTTTAACCCTCAGTGCTCATGTGTGTCTGATACCAGCTAAATAAATGCTTGGGGAAATGTGTGTAAGTTAGTGAAATATTCAAAATTAAATGGGAAAATGCTGTACTGTAGCCACAAATGGTGACTTCTTATTCATTTATTTCACGTTATGACTCTCATACGCCTCATAGTGATCAGGGACTCCGCTGGGTAGTTCCACAGAGTTGGGTAAGGGGTTTACCATCTGGCAGATTCTGAATACATAACACCTATATACTTATGGATTTTTCATGATAGTCTTTTTGCTAATTACTTGTACTTCTGAGGATCTTTTTACCTGCCAGGTACAGATAAGCACTTTCAGCTAGATATATATAGATATATATATATATTTTTTTTTTTGGTTCACTGTGAATTCCACATAACAATTAATAAAAAAGCATGTTGGGTCAACCCAAAACACGTAATTTTTCAAAGTTTTTGGCAAATCAAAAGAGTAAAAATCCTTTGGGTCAAAAGACACGCTTTTTGTTTCAGTTTTGAGCATTTTAAAACATTTTATTCTTAAAATAAAATTTAAGAAAATTTCAGCAGTCACTGAATCAAAACATTCCATGTTGAATATGAAATATTAAATTTTTTCCTACAAGAACAATTTGGCAGAATTGTTAGGAATTTGCGAGATATTTTGGTGTTGCCCAATTTGCATTTTTCACTGGAAAAAATGCTTCTGCTGAAAAATTTCACCCAGCTCTACTGTCAACCTTAATTCCACCTTAACATACTTGTTTGTCTGCATGTAGTTGTATTGCACTAAATCAATGAGTAAATACTAACTCATAATGCCACACCAAGTACTTGTAGAACAATCCTGCACCAGCCACCTGCACCTACAGTCACATAATTCTATGTCAGGGCTTTATACTGCTGCCAGTCATAATACCACACCTTAAACCTTTGTACCTACGTCTGTATGTTCCATATATATACACACATTCGCTCATGTACTGTCCTTAACTGTCACTGTCCCTATAAAGCACCAATAGACTATTTAAAAATAAACTGAAGTCAAGCTAGATTTACTGCTATGTTCAGTAGGTAAATAGATATCCTGTCCTGTCCGACTGTCAATTTAGCTGGGCTGTGCTAGGACAGGTTTTAACTAGTCTCCTGCAAACCTGCTCAAAGTTTAAAGTGGGGGGGAAGGGAGGGGGAATTTATGGGTCTAAGTGGAAAACATATGGGACATGGCTTTCCTTGGATTCACTCTAACAACAGGCCACACTTAGCATTTGGGGGTGGATTTCACTTTGAGATTTTGACTTTATTCAGGTTTCAGAGTAACAGCCATGTTAGTCTGTATTCGCAAAAAGAAAAGGAGTACTTGTGGCACCTTAGAGACTAGCCAATTTATTTGAGCATAAGCTTTCGTGAGCTACAGCTCACTTCATCGAATGCATACGGTGGAAACTGCAGAAGACATCATATACACAGAGACCCTGAAACAATACCTCCTCCCACCCCACTCTCCTGCTGGTAATAGCTTATCTAAAGTGATCACTCTCCTTACAATGACAGGTTTCAGAGTAACAGCCGTGTTAGTCTGTATTCGCAAAAAGAAAAGGAGGACTTGTGGCACCTTAGAGACTAACCAATTTATTAGAGCATGAGCTTTCGTGAGCTACAGCTCACTTCCTCATGTGTATGATAATCAAGTTGGGCCATTTCCAGCACAAATCCAGGTTTTCTCACCCTCCGCCCCCCACACACAAACTCACTCTCCTGCTGGTAATAGCCCATCCAAAGTGACCACTCTCCTTACAATGTGTATGAAAATCAAGGTGGGCCATTTCCAGCACAAATCCAGGTTTTCTCACCCCCCGCCCCTCAAAACACACACACACAAACTCACTCTCCTGCTGGTAATAGCTTATCCAAAGTGACCACTCTCCTTACAATGTGTATGAAAATCAAGGTGGGCCATTTCCAGCACAAATCCAGGTTCCCCCCCCTTCCCCCCCCCAAAAAAAACCACACACACAAACTCACTCTCCTGCTGGTAATAGCTTATCCAAAGTGACCACTCTCCTTACAATGTGTATGAAAATCAAGGTGGGCCATTTCCAGCACAAATCCAGGTTCCCCCCCCTTCCCCCCCCCAAAAAAAACCACACACACAAACTCACTCTCCTGCTGGTAATAGCTTATCCAAAGTGACCACTCTCCTTACAATGTGTATGAAAATCAAGGTGGGCCATTTCCAGCACAAATCCAGGTTTTCTCACCCCCCGCCCCTCAAAACACACACACACAAACTCACTCTCCTGCTGGTAATAGCTTATCCAAAGTGACCACTCTCCTTACAATGTGCATGATAATTAAGGTGGGCCATTTCCAACATAAATCCAAGTTTAACCAGAATGTCTGGGGGGGAGGGGGAGGTAGGAAAAAAAAAAGGGGAAATAGGCTACCTTGCATAATGACTTAGCCACTCCCAGTCTCTATTTAAGCCTAAATTAATAGTATCCAATTTGTAAATGAATTCCAATTCAACAGTTTCTCGCTGGAGTCTGGATTTGAAGTTTTTTTGTTGTAAGATAGCGACCTTCATGTCTGTAATTACGTGACCAGAGAGATTGAAGTGTTCTCCAACTGGTTTTTGAATGTTATAATTCTTGACATCTGATTTGTGTCCATTTATTCTTTTACGTAGAGACTGTCCAGTTTGACCAATGTACATGGCAGAGGGGCATTGCTGGCACATGATGGCATATATCACATTGGTGGATGTGCAGGTGAACGAGCCTCTGATAGTGTGGCTGATGTTATTAGGCCCTGTGATGGTGTCCCCTGAATAGATATGTGGGCCCAGTTGGCAACGGGCTTTGTTGCAAGGATAGGTTCCTGGGTTAGTGGTTCTGTTGTGTGGTATGTGGTTGTTGGTGAGTATTTGCTTCAGGTTGGGGGGCTGTCTGTAGGCAAGGACTGGCCTGTCTCCCAAGATTTGTGAGAGTGTTGGGTCATCCTTCAGGATAGGTTGTAGATCCTTAATAATGCGTTGGAGGGGTTTTAGTTGGGGGCTGAAGGTGACGGCTAGTGGCGTATTTTCTTTGTTAGGCCTGTCCTGTAGTAGGTGACTTCTGGGAACTCTTCTGGCTCTATCAATCTGTTTCTTCACTTCCACAGGTGGGTATTGTAGTTGTAAGAATGCTTGATAGAGATCTTGTAGGTGTTTGTCTCTGTCTGAGGGGTTGGAGCAAATGCGGTTGTATCGCAGAGCTTGGCTGTAGACGATGGATCGTGTGGTGTGGTCAGGGTGAAAGCTGGAGGCATGTAGGTAGGAATAGCGGTCAGCAGGTTTCCGGTACAGGGTGGTGTTTATGTGACCATTGTTTATTAGCACTGTAGTGTCCAGGAAGTGGATCTCTTGTGTGGATTGGACCAGGCTGAGGTTGATGGTGGGATGGAAATTGTTGAAATCATGGTGGAATTCCTCAAGGGCTTCTTTTCCATGGATCCAGATGATGAAGATGTCATCAATATAGCGCAAGTAGAGTAGGGGTGTTAGGGGACGAGAGCTGAGGAAGCGTTGTTCTAAATCAGCCATAAAAATGTTGGCATACTGTGGGGCCATGGGGGTACCCATAGCAGTGCCGCTGATTTGAAGGTATACATTGTCCCCAAATGTAAAATAGTTATGGGTAAGGACAAAGTCACAAAGTTCAGCCACCAGGTTAGCCGTGACATTATCGGGGATAGTGTTCTTGACGGCTTGTAGTCCATCAAGAAGGGTTTCTTCAGGTATGTTGGCAACAAGAAGAAAGCCAAGGAAAGTGTGGGCCCCTTAATGAATGAGAAAATCAACCTAGTGACAGAGGATGTGGAAAAAGCTAATGTACTCAATGCTTTTTTTGCCTCTGTCTTCACGAACAAGGTCAGCTCCCAGACTGCTGTGCTGGGCATCACAACATGGGGAATAGATGGCCAGCCCTCTGTGGAGAAAGAGGTGGTTGGGGACTATTTAGAAAAGCTGGACGTGCACAAGTCCATGGGGCCGGACGAGTTGCATCTGAGAGTGCTAAAGGAATTGGCGGCTGTGATTGCAGAGCCATTGGCCATTATCTTTGAAAACTCGTGGCGAACGGGGAAAGTCCCGGATGACTGGAAAAAGGCTAATGTAGTGCCAATCTTTAAAAAAGGGAAGAAGGAGGATCCTGGGAACTACAGGCCAGTCAGCCTCACCTCAGTCCCCGGAAAAATCATGGAGTAGATCCTCAAAGAATCAATCCTGAAGCACTTACATGAGAGGAAAGTGTTCAGGAACAGTCAGCATGGATTCACCAAGGGAAGGTCATGCCTGACTAATCTAATCGCCTTCTATGATGAGATTACTGGTTCTGTGAATGAAGGGAAAGCAGTGGATGTATTGTTTCTTGACTTTAGCAAAGCTTTTGACACGATCTCCCACAGTATTCTTGTCAGCAAGTTAAAGAAGTATGGGCTGGATGAATGCACTATAAGGTGGGTAGAAAGTTGGCTAGATTGTCGGGCTCAACGGGTAGTGATCAATGGCTCCATGTCTAGTTGGCAGCCGGTGTCAAGTGGAGTGCCCCAGGGGTCGATTTTTGTTCAATATCTTCATAAATGATCTGGAGGATGGTGTGGATTGCACTCTCAGCAAATTTGCGGATGATACTAAACTAGGAGGAGTGGTAGATATGCTGGAGGGCAGGGATAGGATACAGAGGGACCTAGACAAATTGGAGGATTGGGCCAAAAGAAATCTGATGAGGTTCAATAAGGATAAGTGCAGGGTCCTGCACTTAGGACGGAAGAATCCCATTCACTGCTACAGACTAGGGACCGAATGGCTAGGCAGCAGTTCTGCGGAAAAGGACCTAGGGGTGACAGTGGACGAGAAGCTGGATATGAGTCAACAGTATGCCCTTGTTGCCAAGAAGGCCAATGGCATTTTGGATGTATAAGTAGGGGCATAGCAAGCAGATCGAGGGTCGTGATCGTCCCCCTCTATTCGACATTGGTGAGGCCTCATCTGGAGTACTGTGTCCAGTTTTGGGCCCCACACTACAAGAAGGATGTGGATAAATTGGAGAGCGAAGGGCAACAAAAATGATTAGGGGTCTGGAACACATGACTTATGAGGAGAGGCTGAGGGAACTGGGATTGTTTAGTCTGCAGAAGAGAAGAATGAGGGGGGATTTGATAGCTGCTTTCAACTACCTGAGAGGTGGTTCCAGAGAGGATGGTTCTAGACTATTCTCAGTGGTAGAAGAGGACAGGACAAGGAGTAATGGTCTGAAGTTGCAGTGGGGGAGGTTTAGGTTGGATATTAGGAAAAACTTTTTCACTAGGAGGGTGGTGAAACACTGGAATGCGTTACCTAGGGAGGTGGTAGAATCTTCTTCCTTAGAAGTTTTTAAGGTCAGGCTTGACAAAGCCCTGGCTGGGATGATTTAATTGGGGATTGGTCCTGCTTTGAGCAGGGGGTTGGACTAGATGACCTCCTGAGGTCCCTTCCAACCCTGATATTCTATGATTCTATGATGATCTTTGTGTGGAATGTTGGTGAAGAGGGCTTCTACATCCATAGTGGCCAGGATGGTGTTATCAGGAAGATCACCGATGGATTGTAGTTTCCTCAGGAAGTCAGTGGTGTCTCGAAGGTAGCTGGGAGTGCTGGTAGCAGGGGTGTGTCTGTGCGGATTTGATCTTGTGCTTTTTCAGGAAGTTTCTTGAGCAAATGCTGTAGTTGCTTTTGGTAACTCTCAGTGGGATCATAGGGTAATGGCTTGTAGAAAGTGGTGTTGGAGAGTTGCCAAGCAGTCTCTTGTTCATATTCCGACCTATTCATGATGACGACAGCACCTCCTTTGTCAGCCTTTTTGATTATGATGTCAGAGTTGTTTCTGAGGCTGTGGATGGCATTGTGTTGTGCACAGCTGAGGTTATGGGGCAAGTGATGCTGCTTTTCCACAATTTCAGCCCATGCACGTCGGCGGAAGCATTCTATGTAGAAGTCCAGTCTGCTGTTTCGACCTTCAGGAGGAGTCCACCTAGAATCCTTCTTTTTGTAATGTTGACTTTATTCACACTCAAAACTGAAGGCAAAACTTGGGGATGCACTTTAGCATGCGCTAAAAAGGCTTTCTTGAAGCTCATGTCAACTGGCATATCTGAGTCTGGAAATGCTCTAGCAGCTGATCTGTACATGAATTCACAGCAGGGAGTCTATGGTCTTGATCCTGCAGACTGAGCCACTTAGATTGCTTGCATCCAGATAAGTAGCCTCATTGACTTCACTTCCATGGATCAGACTGCAGGATCAGGACCTATGCTTGCAAAGTGGATAAATGCACATGCAAATGATGCAGGGGTGCAAGTGTGTGTTCAAATAATGATACTCTGCATTTCTATAGTATCTCCCATCTCAGGGCTTCAAAACCCTCTGCAAAATGTTAGTAAATTAAGTTTCTCATAGTTCCAGTGATATAGGGAAGTACCATTTTACAGGTAGAAAAACTGAGACTAAGGGTATGTCCACATTTAAAACACTACTGTGGCACAGTAGTTAATCCACCTCCCTGAGAGGCAGTAGCTAGGTCGACTGAAGAATTCTTCCATTGACCTAGTACTGTCTACAGTGGGAAAAATGCACACCCCTTAGACGTAGCTATGCCAATGAACATTTTCAGTTTTAGCCCTAAAAAAGGTTAAGGGACTTACCATGGTCTCACACAAGAAGTCTGTAACAGAGTCAGCATTGCCAACATGCTTCGACTCTAATTACTTCCTGTCTCCCAGTCCTAGTGTTTAGCCACAAGACCATTTTCCCGTGCCCTTCTTTTCCCCAAAGCTTTGCATCCAATCAGATAGGGTTTGTGTATGTACAAATATAGCATGTGCAGTTTTAGATTCCACCCAAATACCTCCAAACAGCTTAAAAATATTTTACTTATTACTCAGCAGAGCCACCTCCTCCAACTCCCACTGTCTGCCACAAGTATATCACAATCTACTCGCTTTAAACATTGGCCATAGCTTATATTGTTAAAAAGAAAAACCAGCACTCGTTGCCAGTGATCAGTGCTAGTTTATAAATTCCTTAAATGATACATGCTGCTGCAAGGAATGTTCACAAAACCACCAAATCTGCCATATGCTGAGTGTCGGCTTTTGGTCAAGACATTGGCTAAGCTGTTTTTTTTTAAGACAGCTTGTTTCTGTCTGTGCACAGCTATGACTTTAGCCAAGCAAAAACCTGCTAGGCCTAACTTCTTGCCTGGCTGATCAAAAGTTGTGTTTTAATAGGATTATTTTTGTCTTCATTGTGGGCACAGCTGGTAAATAGCATTCAGATTTTACAAGTGTTTACCTTGGCCTAAATTGGTTTTCTGATATGCTTATGAGGGCTCCCAGGCCTGACTTGTTTTGTTGTTTTTAAATTGTACTCACTCATTCTTCAGATGATACCAAGACCTGTGTGTCTTCATTCCAGAGAGCTTTATAATGCCAAGCAGAGACAGGCACAGGTGCCCTTATACATATACTAGGCACCTTTCTATACCTCAGCCAGTTTAGAACCCCCGCTCTGGCTCCCCAGCTTGCAATGAGGTGAGAGGTGTTAATCTCCCCGCTTGGAGTAGGTCATATCCTGGCGACTAGCCCATAATCCAGTGACTGGTCAGCAGGGCTGCTCCCACTCCACTCTCCAACCCAAAGCACCGAGATGAGGCCTAAGGACTGCCACAGCAGAGTCTCCAACCTGGAGCACAGTGACATTTAGCACTGGCCCATGAGCCAGCACAGAAGAGCAGATCCCACACTTCGCTCCCCAGCCAGGAACACAGTGACAGTTAGTGCTGGCTAACTCAATGGCCCAGCAGAGCTGATCTCATAGTCCCAAGCACGGTAAAGAAGGGTGCTGGGCCAGTGACTGACATGGGGCCAGTGACTGACATGGAGTCATTTGACCTGTGTAGCTCAGGCCCAATTCTAAGTAAGGCCCAAGGCGAAGACCAGTCACTGCACTCAACACTTTGGATACTCAAAACTTCATGGTGGCAGCAAATATACAGTTCAGGTTCCTAGACTGCAAAATCGTAGGCCATTTGGGTTTAAAGGAGAATTTCTGTCAACTGTCAGCAGTATGAGGAATAGCACCAATGTATGAGCAGTTCTGAGTCCATCCAACAGAGGGCAGAGGTAGACACATACTCTAACGCAGAGGTGGGCTTACTACGGCCCACAGGCGACATCTGGCCCACAGGACCCTCCTGCCCAGCCCCTGAGCTCCTGGCCCGGGAGGCTTGCCCCCGGGCCCTCCCCAGCTCTTCCCCGTCCCCTGCAGCCTCAGTGCACTGGGCTGCTGGGCAGCGCAGTTGCAGAGCTGTGGCCTGACCCAGTGCTCTGGGTGGTGTGGCTGGAGCGCTCCCAGCCACCGGTGCTCCAGGCAGTGCGGTACGGGGGTGGGGGGGTTGGGTAGAGGGCAGGGGAGTTCAGGGGCAGTGGTCAGGGAACAGGGAGGTTGGATGGGGCAGAGGTCCCGGGGGGGCAGTCAGGAATGAGAGGCGGGGGTTGGATGGAGCGGCAGGAGGCAGTCGGGTGGTCAGGGGACAGGGAATGGGGGGGTTGGATGGGGCAGGAGTCCCAGGGGAGCCGTCAGGAGGCGAGAAGCGAGGGGGGGTGTCAGATAGGAGGCGGGGCCTGGGCCACACCTGGCTGTTTGGGGAGACACCGCCTCCCTTAACCAGCCCTCCATACAATTTTGGAAACCTGATGTGGCCCTCAGGCCAAAAAGTTTGCCCGCCCCTTCTCTAGCCACACATTACAAGAGAAATGAGATTGTTAAAACACAATTTCCCCATTTAGGAGTCAAGAGGTGAGAACGTGCGTTACATTCAAGGTTAGCAGCTTCTGAAACCAGATATTGATCCATGAATGACTCACACGGAAACACATTTTTTTCCCCTCCAAACAATAGTTTATATATTGTCAACACACTTTAGCTTCTTCCCAGCAGGGTCCATGAGCTGTATAACTTATTCCAACACATGAAATCCTACCTTCCTGGTACAAACATTATTCATTAAACAGTGGAAGCTGGAATGCACTAAGCCTTGGCCCAAAAAAATGCTTCTTTCCTTGTGTCTATACTGTAATCAGAGGGTGTGATCACGGCCAAAGCGGACATACCCCAAGCTAGCTTTAACGGATCAAGCTTGGAGCAGTGATGCCATGGCACCATGAGTTTCTGCACTGGCAAGAGTTACCCAGGATTCCAGGTGGGCTTGTTCGGCCCAGGCTGAAGCACACATTACTGCAGCTTCGTTGCACCCGGATCCAAGCTAGCTAAAATAAAAGCTATCTTGGGTGTGTCAACTTAAGCTGTAATCACACCCCGTGATTACGGTACAGACAAACCCTTTGTCACTGAGGGTATAAAATGCAACAAAGAATTAAAGGTGATAAAAGATATCTGTAGTATTGGACTCTAGAACAGTTTGAAATAATGCTCAAACACCACCTGTTGCCCCTTCTTCTGACACTAGCGTCCTGTTCTAGCACTAGTGGCGCCCCTCTGCCAAATGGGAACAGACATTGGGGCCACAGGTTGGTTTCCCGGTGGAGGAGAAATCGGTGACAGAGTCTGGGTCTGTTTTAAGCATCATTTGTTTACACAGATACAACAGCGCTGAAATACAATGCTCAAACAGTATTCAGGGCAATCCCCGAATCCAGAAATCCCAGCCCAGCACTAGTCCCTGGTCACCAGGGAGCAACTTTGCCTCAAAAATTCATTCTAACCAGAGGTCAAGGTAGCGAGTAAACTCTTCTGCTTCTCACATAGTTCCCTCTCTCCCAGAGTACCTCTACACCAATACCTTATATGTTATTCCTTGCATATAGCTCAAAACTAACAACACTCCATGTCTTCCCAAGTGTCAAAACTATTATGAAGTCTTCCAAGATCATTTTCTCAGCATGCAAGTTTCAGGAGACCAGGTCATAGGTGGTCATGCCTAGTGGTTAAGAGTCCAAATGCCAGAGCCAAGGGTCAAGACAGGGCCAGAACCAGGAAGTAGGGCTGAAGGTCAGAACTGGAGTCAGAGTCCAAATGTCAGAGCAGAGGGTTGAGAGACACTTGAAGTCAGGAATCAGAGTCAAGGGTCAGAATTGGATTAGCAGGAGTCAGGGAAGGCAGGAGCAGGGCTGGTTCTGAGGTAGGACTCTGAGCAAGGCTGGGACAGAGTGGGAGCAAGGTGGGTTGCGGGGCAAAATTCGGGCTGGAGCTGCGGAGGACCATAACAGAAGCAGGGTTTAGCAAGAGACAAGCACAAGGTACCCATTGGCATGTGTATTGAGCAGCCAGAGACCTATTGCTGTTGCTGAGCTTAAGAACCAGCTTACTGGCTTCCTCAGCCAATCAGGCAGAGTGGTCCATCAAGCAGCCTCGCTGGCTCCTTAGTGTGTCAGGAATACTGAGCAGGGGCAGCTGCAGGGTGTTGCTCCTGACAGCCAGCAAGTTTTGACACTTGAGAAGACATGCCATATTGTTCCTTTTGGGTGACGACAACCATAGCAATACTTAGTCTCTCCAAGATCCTTTCCAACGTTAACTACTACATTAATTCTTACGGCACCTCTGAGAGGTAGGTAAATAGTATTGTCTCCATTTTATCGAGGGGGTAAATGAGGCGGAAAGATTAGAACCATCTATCTTTAGACATTCAGATTTGAAAATTCTGGCCACTGGTTCTATGAGAACAGATTTCTGATGGGGAATGTCTGAAGGTAGCCAAGATATTTGCTGGTAAGGAGGCATTGCTTTCCACTCCTTACTTTGGAATGCCAGAGAGAAGGGGAAGATGGAGTATTATGGCAGGATATTTACAAAGTGATTAAGAGCTGAGGAGACACCTAGAGCCCTGAGCCAAATCCTCAGATGGTATAATTCGGTGCATCTCCATTGACTGAAAGGGAAGATGGGAATATTATGACTAGAGGTGAAGCATATGGACCTCAGTGAAGATACACTGATTCACACCTAGGGCATCTTGCTTTAAATGAAGCTGTAGCCATGACTGTCTGGGCTAGTGCAGTGCGTGTTGAAAGCCCCTGTAATGCACAACAGGTTATTAATGAAAAGTCCACGCTCTTAAGCTACATTTTGTGTCTCTTATTTTTATTCACTTTTTTAAATGATCCAGTGTCTCAGTTAAGCGTATTTTAGAAAGGTAGCTACAAATTTAAACTTTACAGCGTTTATACCCAACAACAGAATAAAAGCCCAATCTTTGGCATGGGCCCATTGAAGTCAATGCGGGTTTTGCTGTGGACTTGCGTAGATTCAGGATTGGACATACAGGAGTAAAATGAGACCCTTTCCTCTTCATTTAATGAAACATCATGTAAATACATTTTTTTTGCATAAATGTTTTTTGTCCAAAACCCTCAAGCATATTAATTTCCCAACTATAAAATTTAAATCTGATCTGTTGTCTCCACTAGGGCTGGTTTTGCAAATCCTGTTTGCACAGATAGACTGAGGGTAGCCTAAAATCACAAACCTGAGACTCACCAAATATGCTCTGTTTAGAACATTGTGCCATATAAAATTAATTGCATTCCAACTCAAGGGAATGTGAGCATATTTCTGAATTCAGGTCCAGCCTTAGGGAAACTGGTGCCCTAGGCAAAGAATTAATCTTCTCTGCTTTCTGCCCACCCCTTGCAACACTGAAAGGGGGAAAAATACAATATATTACAACCTGGAGAGTCACCCCTAAAACACTGACTGGAATGTAAATAAAATAGGAATAAAACGTACGCATCTTAACGTCTGGTTTGGGACTTTTCTTGCCTTCTCAGTTTTGTTATCAGTTCAATTTCTTTATTCCTTTATTTCTCTTTTTCCATTTTACACATTCTTTTCATCTCTCTGATCTTTCTTTCTATCAGTTGTTTTTCTTTGCTATCTTTTATTTCATATCCTCCCCACAAGACTCTCCCTTATTTCCCTATTTATTTCTCTGCCCCATTGCTTATCATATCTCTTTCCTTCTTCTTCAGCATCTTTTTCCCTTAAAAGTCCTAAAAATGGTATGGTAGAAATGTGTGATTTTTTTTCAGAAGGTGAAATTCTCAGCACTTTCTGAAAATCAGAGCTCCCTTTCAGGTCTCTCATTTGGGCACCCAAAAATGGAAGCCCCATAAATCACTAATATTTTTAAAAAAAAACAGGAGTATTTGTGGCCCCTTAGAGACTAACAAATTTATTTGAGCATAAGCTTTCGTGGGCTACAGCCCACTTCATCGGATGCATGCAGTGGAAAATACAGTAGGACGATTTTATATACACAGAGAACATGAAACAATGGGTGTTACCATACACACTATAACGAGAGTGATCAGTTAAGGTGAGCTATTACTAACAGGAGAGGGGTGGGAAAAAAAACAAAAACCCTTAGTCTCTAAGGTGCCACAAGTACTCCTGTTCTCTTTTCACCTTAACTGATCACTCTCGTTATAGTGTGTATGGTAACACCCATTGTTTCATGTTCTCTGTGTATATAAAATCATCCTACTGTATTTTCCACTGCATGCATCCGATGAAGTGAGCGGTAGCTCACGAAAGCTTATGCTGTAATAAATTGGTTAGTCTCTAAGGTGCCACAAGTCCTCCTTTTCTTTTTGCGGATACAGACTAACACGGTTGCTACTCTGAAACCTAATATTTTTTGAACATCTTGACGGGGGGGGATGTACATGTGTAGGTACATAATATGCAAATTTTATAGTACGACATAAGCCACTTAAACAGCAACCATCTTTACTACCTAGCCAACATTCCATGGTGGAGCAGGATATGGGTGTCTAGATATTTAAAAAAATCAATACTTGTAAAATGGGTTCATACCTGAACTCATGATGCCTAGTCCTAGCCATTAATTTATACTCTATTGTCTTGTGAGCATGTTACATTACTTGAACTTTACATGGCTTGTAATAGACCATATTTTAAGAAGCTGTTTAAACATTCTAATGGCTTGACTACACACACATTGTATTGCTTTAATGATAGCGGTATAGTTAAAGCAATACAACCCCATTAATGTGGATGTAATTCTAATATAAATGTGTGGATACCAGTATAGCTATTCTTGTACAAGAAGGAGATACAAGGCACCTTTATACTGGTTTAACTGCATTCACATTAGCGGTTGTACTGGTGTGAAAATATCAGTAAAAAGGCACCCACTGTAACTGAAATAGTTATATCAGTACAAAAACTAGGTGTACACCAGACCTAAATCCCAACCAGGAAATAAGTAGTAAAATACTACTTTGTAGCTGTTTATCCTTGAAGCAAAGGCTGCTGTGCAGATTTGCCATCATCACATGACATTGATAATAGACACACAATGCTCCAGATGGCAAAGTGATTATAAACTCTTTCAAAGGGAAATATTTTGCTTACTCCACGTTCCCCACTAACATCTCTGCTGTGTGTTGCTCTTTCATATGGTTCCCAAATTGTTATAAATGTCAGTGAGTTTACAGTTGACAATCAAAGGCAATTACGGCCCAGTGTTCGTACCAAGGCACAAGCCACAGACAGAGGGAAAGTGCAGAGAAGAAATGTTCAGCCCTATTTGGTCTTCCTCAAGTGGCTGTTCTGCAGTTAATCCACAAGTGGTGCCATGAAGGAGTATACCAGAGTGAGGCCTAAGATTCAGAGCAAGAAATCTTCCTTTTAGCACATGTGCCCCCTGAACCAGCCCCATATCAATGCACAAAAAGAACCTCAACAGCATGTTGCCAGCAATCATTGCTAGTTTACAAATGCCATGAAGTCGTAATAATATTTTGCACTTCTACAGCACTTTTCATCCAAGGATCCCAAAGCACTTTACAAACACTAATGAATTATAAACCTCCCAACACTCCATTTTCCACAAGGTGGGGGGCGGGAGGGAACCTACACAGAGATTAAGCCAAAGATCACATAGAAAAAATTGTGGCAGAGCCAATAATAAAACCCAGATTGCTAGACCCACAGTCCTCTGATTTAATCATTGAAATATGCTTCCTTTGTCTACGGAGTCAAAGCAGCACAGTAATAAGATAAAAGTGGGGTTGTAGGCATGTCGGTTCCAGGATATTAGAGAGACAAGGCGGGTGGGATAATAATCTTTTACTGGGCCAACTTTCACTGGTGAGAGAGCTCTTCACAGAGCTCTTCAAGTCTGTATAAGCTTGAAATCTTGTCTGTCTCACCAGCAGAAGAGGGTCCAAAAAAGATATTACCTTCCCCACCTTGTCTCTCATTTTCTCTAGTGTTGCTTTTCAGGTTCCAACTCTCCAGCTAGTCCTCAACCCCAGTGAGCGTCCCAAGAGCTCAAACTCACTGACCCAAAGCAGAACTTTCTATGACCCAAGAAAGAGAGAAGATCCAGAGACTCCATGAAGTCCACTAGGGACTGTGCTATTGCCAATCTAATTGGCATGGAGGAAGCTCAGGCACTACGCTTAAGGGCACCAGTTCAAAACCCTGAAATAGATAGGCCATCACCATGTTTCCATAGCTTACTGACTGACTGAAGATTTGCCTTGGAAGCTTAGTGCTACATTTTCACAATATACAGGCCAATTTAGAAGCCAGAATATATCTAAGGTGACCATTTTGTCTGGGACAGTCCGTTTCTTAAGCCCTGTCCTGGCCGTCCCAATTCTCTGGCAGAAGTGGGCATCTGTCCTGTTTTCTCTTCATGACTTGATCAGTTGGTAAGAGCAAACAGGACAAATCCTACTTTTGTCAAAAAAGTGGGGTCCAGTGCAGAGGAACATGCAGGGGGGCGAGCAGCGATGCCAGCCCCGCGCAGTGGGGGAGGCAAGGCTCAGGTGGGGGCAGGCAGGGCTGGAGCAACCAGCGACAGCCTCATGCAGGGGGGCAGGCAGGGCTCCAGTAAGTAGCTTGGGCCAGCACTGTGCGGGGAGGAGGCTCGGGCCAGCCCCGGGGGGGGGGGGGGGGGTGGAGGGCTGCCCTTGGGTGAGCAGCTCAGGCCAGCCCTATGCAGGGGCGTGTGGGAGTGTGTGTCTTGGGTCAGCCCAGCGTGGTGTTCCATTTTCCTGTCGGGAAATATGGTCACCCTAAATATAACCAGTTTTGCATGCAAATCCTAGGGGCAAACTAGAGGCTGTTTCTGGAAACCCAGCCCTTTTATTCATGTCCACGTAAACTTGTTCTGTTTCCATCTACTCAGTTGTGTCATCGTGCTGTTAAAATAATTGGGAGTCCCCAGGCAGCACTATTATAGGTAAGGCTGCAGGTTTTGTTTAACTAAATGTATAGGTAGTTCATATCTTGGAAGAAATGTTTGTTAGCTGTGATGCGTTTGTCTGTAAGTGCCAATCATTCTGCAATTAAAGTCAGTTCCCTGACTTAATCCCTCTGACCAGGATCCATTTACAGGTGTACAGTTGTTGCTTACAAGTTATACCCACGCAAGCAAACAAAGTAATACATTGTGCTAAAACATTTCAAATGCTGGCGACCTGTAGATGGGTCATTGGTATACATTAAGAACAGCACACATGCCTTTTCAGCCACAGATATCATACCCGTGATTTAAATGAATAAAGGACAAGTCCTAATGCCCAAGAAAGGGTACGAGTTTTGGATTCACAGGATCGCCAATCCCAAGCCTTCGAAAATCATGAGTCAAGCCCCAAAATCATGAGATTTTAAAAACAATGACGCTTGGGTGCACTCAGGTCATATTTTCAAGCTTTTCCCTGCAAGCATGAGGGTAGCAACCTGTTTAGGAAAAAAGGAGCTGGGATTTATATATAATCACATGACTCCAGGAGACCGAGGCTTTAGGAACACCAAATACAGCAAGACTCACATTAAAATTGAAAGAATTGGCAATACTAGGTTGAATGAAGGACAACATTAAAACATGGGACCCTCCCAGTGCAACCAGTTTTTAGTTTAGTTATATTAAACCAAACAAGAGGAAGTCGTATTTTTTTTATTACTAATGAAATGGAAAATAAAAATCAGGGAAAATATTTGGAATAAACACACAGGATTATCTCATTGTTTTGGTTTGTTTTTGCATATTTCTACCCAACCTCCCCCCACCTTCTTCTGAAGCAGAAATACCTTTGAACGAAGTACTAGGTCGCTCTGACTTGTAAGGCTTGTTGCTCTCAAGCAGGTTTTGTAACATACTTCAGCAGCTTAGCTTCACTTAGGTATTATGGAATAACTTGTAGAATGATTCCCTTTCTACTGATTTTGTTGTTGTTTTTGTTCTGTTCCTGGTGTTTGTTTTTCATTTGTGACCAGGTTTAAAATGATTTGGCCAACGCATTCTCATGCTTAAGTGGTTGTCAAATATATTTTATAGTGGCTTAAGTGAGCTGTCCATCATGCACAACAGACACTGAGTTTAAAAGGGCATCATACTCAAACTGGCATCTCTGTGTAAACAGGTAGGGATCACCCATGAATAGCCAAGTCATTTCCCCTTTCAGTGTGAGATCTATTTTCATGGGTTTATGTGCCACTTGGAAGGTTTTTTCTGCCTTTACTTCTTCCTCCCTCCACACCCAGTTTCATGTTATAGCCTGAATTATTACAACTTAAGAAAAAAATGCATTTATTTCCCCAAATTATCTATCCTAGGTTAGACAGTCTGGTGATTAAAACAAGATGGTGAGAGCCAGGAATTCCTTGTTTCAAATCCCATCTCTTACTCTGGCTCCCTCTGTGGCTTTAGACAAGTCACTCAACTGCTCTGTGACTCAGTTTCCCTATTTATAAACCAGGGGGCAATAAAGACATCTACCTCAGAGAATGTTTGAAGGCAAATCAGTTAGGAAATGATTCAGCAAAGCACTTAGGCACATTAAGTCCTTTGCCTAATCAGGGCCTAGCTCATTTAGGCCCTGTTCTGCTCCCATTGAATTCAATAGCAAAACTCCCACAGGTTTCAATGGTACAGGATCAATCCCTTAGGTAAGTACTTAAATCCATGTTTAACTCCCTTTCTGTTCAGGATTTCACTTAAGCATGTGCTTTAAGTCTCCCTGACATTGCTTTAAACACATATTAATGTTCTATCCTGAGCAGGGATGATTTGCTAAATTGGGGCTTTAATGTTTGTAAAGATATTTAAAGATTTTAAAAAAACTCATGCCTCATGCCTCTCTTGCTTCATCCCACTTTGAGAGAAGTTTGGCTCTGATAGGGTGACCAGAGGTCCTGATTTTATCGGGACAGTCCCAATTTTTGGGTCTTTTTCTTATATAGGCTCCTATTACTCCCCCACCCCCGTCCCAATTTTTCATACTTGCAGTCTGGTCACCCTAACTCTGGATCCAATTGAATTTCATGACTTGTGCATGTCTCTCTTTAAATAGTCTATTTCAAAGCCTATTGTAAATACTAGTGCATTGAAGTCAAATGCAATTCAAAAAAACCTTATGGTTATCCCAAATGAAAACTAGACTGCAATATGCTGAGACACATGAATGCTAAAGGATCCAGTCTTGCCAAATTCCTTCACACAAGTAGCCCTATTTGCTTTGAACCTGATCCCATTGAAATCCATGGGCGTTTGGCCACTGTTTTCAATGACTTCTAAAGCATAGCCTGTGATGGGACTACTGGCATGAGCAAAGGTCCAAGCCCAGCAGTGCAGCTGAAATCAGGAAGCCTTGTTTCACCAGTATAGACTTTTAATTCCTTAATTTCGTAATAGAGATCATTTGTTTTGATTTGATGCATGGGGGAAAAGGTCACCCCATGTTCCCTACAAACAGAATAGATCACTTTGGTAGATCACTTTTTTTACCCTCTGTGTCCAGTGGTGAATGGTGGGCCAAATCCCTTGTACATGCTTGTTATAAAGAAAATATGCTTTCCCTAATGAGACGAAAAGGAGGAGAATGAACTACTAGAGTGATTTGGTTGTTACCCTCACATATGGGCGTAATAAGCGTTGGCTTGATAAAACCTGAATGAAGAGCTTTCATTTTCATTATATTAAACTAAACACAAAAATAAATATTTTTATTAGGAGACGTAAAGAGCAAAATGGAAATGTAAGATGTAAAAGCAAATGGAGTTAATATTTTAAAATATACACTTGGTTTCATTATCTATAAAAATACGTTGATTTCATTACACATTTAAAAAAAAAGATCTGTTTGGCTGGCAAAAAATCCTTATAGTTAACGCACAGAGATTAACTTTTTATGCTGTCTTTCCTTGGCTAAGGTATTCAGCTGGAACGCAATGAAAGGCCAGCTTTATGTCTCTATTTCATGGGGGGCTGTACATAACTACACAATAAAAAAGGATATTTGAAGAAAACCTGGATTTACAAATAGCTCGTTTACAACTGATAAAGCCTATACAATGTTTAGCTTATGTACTGCTTTGGGGGTCAAAAAAGAAGCATACAGAAGAGAAGTCAAATAATAAAACTTGTATTATTCAACACTCGGGGTTAAAGCTTTAGGTCTCTCTACACACAGAAGTAGCATGATTCTTCTGTTGCCCTATCTAAGATACTTATATGGTCCCCATGACCACGGTGTCTGGGCACCTCACAATCTTTTAGTGTATTTATCCTCACAATGCTCCTGCAGGATGGGGATGTGCTATTCTCGGCATTGTACAGATGAGGAAGGGAGGCAGAGAGAGACTCAGTGCCAGGACATCTGGATTGAAGAAGCAAGTGCTTTTTAACAGCTTTCCAGCAAAGTAAGATATTTAATGAGATGTCTCCTGTCTGCTTCCGCAAACCTTACAATCCACACTGAGTAAGGGCCAGCAGCATCTAGGGGCATGTGCAGCAGCAGAGCTAACCCGGCTGACAGTAAGCTGTGCCAGCCAGCCCTACTTCTGGAGCAATTTACTTCTCCCTCAGCTGCACTGACCAACTTTTTGGGGAGGGTGGCACCAAGACTCCGCTCTCACCCCGCCCAGATATGAAGGAAGGGACTGATGGTCTAGTAATGACTATTCTCCCTGCTGCATTGTTGCACATACAAGGGAAGCTAATACAAGGGAGTAAAGGGACACTTATTCTCCCTTAGTCAGGATCACGCTCTAGCCCTCACGTTCTCTATACTTATGCCAGTAGCCCTATTGGCTTCGAGAGTCCCCTAGACTTTGATTTTGAAAGCCATTTTTAACCAAATTGTAGCCCATCCACAGTGGAACCAGACCATGTTAGCCAAAAAGGGATTTCAAAACAAGCCTCCTTTGTGTGTGTGTGGGTGGGTGGATGGTGTGGACAAGGCCATGGTACCACTCAGTGGACAAGCCTGGGCTCCCACTGGTGGGAATAACAGAGAGTTAGACTTTATTAGACATTTTTAGTCACTGGAGATTATTAGTCACTGTATATTTTTAAGAGCAGGTTAGACAAACACCTGTCATGAATGGTCTAGATAATACTTAGCCCTGCCATGAGTGCAGGGGACTGCACTCGAAGACCTCTCAAGGTCCCTTCCAGTCCTATGATCATTGGGCTTCTGCTGTCACGTTCTGTACAAAAGCTTCCATTAACAGAGTCACAGATCTTCCAGATCTGGCACAACAGTCCTCTACTGAGACCAAAGGGCCTGGCACACCAAAGAAATATGAATTCTGGAAACTGTATCTCTATAGTAGCTAATCGCTAGTTTGTATCATCTCACATTAAAATATCTTTAGGGTCCCAAGTCCTGCAGCTCTCCCTCCTAGTAGGAGTCCCACTGCCTTCATTCAGATTATAGCTGGTCCGACCTATGCCTACAAGGGTGGGGAGAGTGCTAGAAAGGCTTCCTCCTCTCTCACATCCCTGCACTGGTACCATCTGTAATCCCGGTCCTTTGAAGCAAGGCCCAAGTGGTCATACAGGGACTGGGAAGGACAACTGCTGTTTTCGTTCATGATCCCTGAGTTAGTTCAGCCTGAGAGGATGAACCATGGTTTTGTGGACCTTGGGGAAATTCCTACAATAATGAGACAGCAAACAGCAAAGCTGAAAAGCTGGCAATCAAGTTTTCATGCCCCAAGGTGCAAAGTTTTCAGTACCCGAAGTGGTTTTGCTGATGCTAAAACTAAACTGTCTCCTCCTGCATCAAATTTCTGGGAACTTGTTTTTATGTTCGGGAAAAAAGCATCAACCCAATTCAGTCTTCTTTGGGGTCACATTTATGCGGCAGCCCATCTGTTTGACTGAACTACCGTGGGCAAACGGTCCCATCAAAGTCATGTCCCTCTATTGGTTGTTGTCTGGGTGATGACAAGGAGGCTAAAGATCAGCATATATGTGAATTATGCAGACTCTAAGGAATGCTGACATGAGATGCTTGCAGCAGCAAGAAAGTAAAAATGGAAAGCACATTCAACATGTTAAATAAGCGAGTCTTAGCTTTGCAAACATTAGTGCTGGCTGCATTCTGGAAACTTAAGCTTTTATATCCAGCTAGTCCTTTCTATCAAGTATCACTTAGTCTGTGGGCTGATTTACCACATTGCTATACAAGTGATTTAGCAGATATGAGTTATTTTGGATAAATGTGCTTATTTGTTTAAAAGCCTGTTATTTTGTGGATTTGGATTTTATGGATATATTTTTTAATCTGACAAGTAAAGGTTCTTTTTGGGAGGGGGTGTTAACTCTAATAAGTAGGTGTATGTACTTTAAAATGTTTCTCCAAGTGGACAAAAAAAATGGTTACCACATACTTTAGTGTTCCAAGCTGTGAATAAATGTAGTGAGATGTCAGCACTCGTTTTAGTTTTCTAGGAAGTATCACTGATTTGGTTCCTCCAGAAATCAACAACAAAAAATTCCATTTATCACAGTCCCACAGCTTGAGGCTCTTTGTAAGCCATGTAAGCTCTCCTTGTGAAAAAGTAGGGCACTCTTAAATATGGTGGATGACAGGGAATAGCAATGGGTCAGCCTCAAAAGGTATGGCGTATGTTTGGGTTTTGTTCAATGGAGCCAGGATTGCTGCCCCGAATTTCTGCATGCTTCTCTGAAGTCAATGAGAGTTTTGTTATCGACATTATTGGAGCCAGAATTTCAAGTTAGATGCCTATCCAAAAAGTCCATCTGAACCTGTTGAACCTGCTAAACTGGGTTCAAAGTCCTAAAGGGAGGGTCTCAGTGTTTCCAGTCTTGGTTAGAACACAGGCTGTCTTGCATTATTTTGGTTCTTTGGGTTTTGTTCCCAACTGAAAACTTGAAGAGAAGGGAAAAAAAGCTATATCCAAGTATTTCAGGAACTTTCAAAATGTTTCATTGTACTTGCTTCTAAGAATGACAAATACATATCCAGTGATTTTGGGAGAAGGGTGAAAACTATCACTTCTGAGCCAGTACACCAAGTTTTGAGAAGGATGCACTTGAGAGGACCGTGCTATTATCTGAGTTTACAAAGGTGATGGTCTCTGGAGGACATTCGGTTTCATTACTGATAGAACTATTTTTTAAGGTTGCTGAACAGATCTGGTCAGAAAACAAAGTGGGGAAATCACAAATTGTTTCGTGTCCTTTTTACAGAAACATTTTTTTCTGTGATAACTTTCTGATCAGCTCTATTACTAATAAGAAGCTGTGACAGCAAAATCAAAGCAGTTAATCAAGATCCCACCAGAACCCACATACACATTTTTCTTCTGTCTTAAGTTCAAGCTTTTGAGAAGTTCTCCTTTTCAAAGCTCTCTGACTTTTCCTCTGTCCTGATTTCCTCTTGCATTCCCTTCCTGCTCTCTAGGCTCTGCACAGGTTTCACTCCTCTGCAGAGCCTAGAGAGTACATGGTGAAGTTACATGAAGTACATGGTGTTGCCAAATTTTGCAATAATAAATACTTAGTTCTTATACAGGGCTTGGCATCAGGAAATCTCAAAGCACTTTATAACGGAGATCAGTATCATTATCCACCTTTTATAGATGGATAAACAGAGGTACAGGGAGGTGAAATGACTTGTCCAACATCACCCAGCAAGTCAGTGGTAGAGCCAGGAATAAAAGGCAGGTCTCCAAAGTCATTTGCTAAAATGCAGATCAATCTGTTCCTGCCCCCTTTCGTTTCCAAAGAATGGCTACTTGACAGGATTGCCAATCAACTTTGATGACACCTGGCTAGAGGCATAAGCCTGTCCTTAGTCTTGGAGGAACAGGTTTATTCCCTCCCCAGACTTGTCTGGTAAACACGTTGCAGTCATCATTTCAGTTTATGTTCACAGCTTTACATATAATGTTTCTATATGCATTGCGCCATGATAGTATTGACCAGTGAGTTATTAGTTTTCAAAGGATACTTCACAAGGCACATTTTGTACAAAGATTATTACAATAGTGTGTAGGGTGTGAGTACAGGGTGTATTCAGTCACTCATCAGTTTACAGGAGAGAACCCGGATCTTGTTGTTAAGAGTCTCACCTTCCAAGTGAGGATCAGCCAATTGAAAGCAATCTTTTCTTCCATGTAATTCTAATTCCATCTAATTCTTCATGTGCAGAAGTTCTTTTACTGGTTTATGTGATTCTTCTTTGAGGAATCACATTCCGAAGACTTTACTTTGGAATCTTCCTGATCTGACTGTCGGGTTTTGTAAACTTCTAGCTTGAAACAGTATTTCTTTTCCTACATAACTAAATTAATTAATGGGCTTATTGGACCAGATTCTCAACTGGAGTCATGGTCAATGGAGCTATGCCATTTTACACCACCTGCGAATCTGGCCCATTGTCTTCAGTGGAGTAGAGATGTAGCAGAACAGCACATGGGTGAAATCTAGGCTCCAGTGAAGTCAATGGCAAAACTTCCATTGACTTCAGTGTCACCAAGATTTCACCCCATGGCAATGCTTCTTCACAGGTTATCCATATCCTGCAGCCCTTAAAAAGGTTAAAGGTAGTTCTATGCATAGGTTGCCTTAAAACACATTTGTGGTCACACATTCAAATCTTGGGACAGCCTTTTGCTGTGCTCAGTGTTTGCTATGTGTGTTTTAACACAGAGCCATAGGACACAGTTTGGCTGCTATACAGCATTTTGTACAAAACCGAGCCTTAAGCCAACTGCAGCTAAGATGTTGTAATTTGTGTAGAGACATCAAGTACTTGTATGCGCCTTAGCACAACTACAGTCACAAGTCTCTCTTTGTATCGGCAGGTTCTGAGAAAATAAGCTTACAGAGCTGCTGTAGAAAGCACCTTCTGTGATGCTTTTGGTATGTTGCCTGGTGTTGCCTGCCTGCTAAGTGCAATCTTGTGTAGTTTGTCTCAAAACCAAACACACAAATCACAACTCAGAGATGATTTCCTGCATTCTGTCTATCCATCTATCACTTCCTGTAGTCAGCCATTCTTGTGTCTCTAGTACAGATCTTTACAACAGGAAAATACCATAGTTAAGGAAACTTTAAAACTCCTGAGGTGGATCAGTAAGATAAAAGGTAACTCACTCCCCTAACTGCCCATTCTGTGTGTAAGGGCTGGGGCCCATCAATGGAATGAAGTGATTAGATTTAGCATCTTAGTTGGCTAATTTATTGTATGCTAAATATAAGTTTTGTGGGTTAATTTATTGTAATATCATGCAAATAATGAAGATCACCATAACATAAATTAGCATTATTTTGGGTAAGAGAAACAAATAGGCCTGAGTCTCATTTATACTAAGCCCCCTTAACATCATTGTAATGGGGCCTTAAAGTGATAGTAAATATAACTTCTGCCACCAAGACCCCTTCACACAGCCAGAGTGGTGTAAAGGGGCCTTAGTATAAATGAGAACCATGCTCAAAAGTTTTAAAGCAGTGATTTTTGGTGAAGCTCTTTAAAGAAGAATGCTTCTAAAGAAGCATCTTAGTGAGGGAGATGGTGCATTATAGCAGCTTCGCAGCCTCAGTGCATAATGGGAAATTAAGGCCAGCTGGAGAGCCTGGCCCATAGAGGGGAATACGAGCATGAGGTACCCAAAGTACAACTCCCATGAGGCACCACCATGGCATTTCAGAATCTAAATATTTGGGGGTTTAGCCTAAATATTTTGGTTTTGGGGTCAGGACTGATAATTGTTGTTTTCCGTCATTCCTATTTTGATGAAAAAACCCAAATTTTCTGTGGAAAGCAGGCACTTTTTTTAAAAAAGAAGTTTTGTTAAAATCCCAACTTTCTGTCAGACAGTTTAGTTAGAAATTTTTCCACCAGCCTTGCATATAAATCAAATTGAAAGTAACCTCACTGGCTGTTTTAAAAGCTTCTAAAAATGGTCCCAAGTTCCCACCAGTTAACTTAGCCAGAATGTCATTGAAAAGTAGATGTACGAAGGAGCAGGGTTATTTTCCTAGTTAGTGTAAAAAGTAATTGCTGCCCAGCATCTACCCAATAATTCCTCCAACCTGTAGCAAAGGGAGGCCAGGTTTAACTTTCTCTGCTCAACAGCATGGAACAGTAACAGTGGCTCTAATCAAACTACTATTCTGCAGACATGCCACAGTTCCTGGCTGCCTGGTTCGTCATATCTCACAAGGGTTTCACATTTGTTCCAGGAGACCCTTTCAGTTTTTAGGGAGGAGAAGGAAGGGGACAGTGCAAATGTGATCACCCTGCAGATTTGGAATCTTAGGCATTTTGCTATATTTGTATTGCACTTCATCACTGCCATACCGTGTGTTTAAAAATGCAACAAACTGATGAGTCATAAACATTACTGCACATGCTCTTGACCATTAAAGGGATGAGAAATGGTCATTTTGACTTGTTAATCTTTGAAATGCTCACCGGCAGAGTTATTGAAATGCTTGTGTATTTGATGTCAAACTCCACATAATTGTCGGTGCATAATTGAAAGGAAGCAGGAAAGATCCTGTTTCTGAGATGACCCCAGTGGAGTAGTCCTCCTACACTCTTCTGCCGGCTGTGATGCTGCTGCTTTGGAAAGGAGTTTCATACTCTGAGAGTACAGCATAGCTGTATCTGAATTTCCCACCGAGGCTAACACATGGATGTCATATAGAGATTCCAGTGGAAACCATGCTGGATAGGGATATGCATGGGTCTAGGCTTTCTTCAGTTGGATTCCTTGCATTCCAAGGATCTTGCATTCCAAGGCAATGATTTTGTATTCAGAACCAGCATGATTTTCAAAAAAGCATCAAATCCGTACAATTACCAAAGAGAAAAGATAAGAGTGTTGTGCAGTGTTTTAATTAATGTTAAGCTAAACCTGGGATGTGAGAAACACTTTTTTATTTGACTGTATCAAAGTTGAATGTGCCTAACTCAGGCTTGAGCTCGCAGAAGAGAGGGACATATTTTGCAACTGGATCTATGTTGGTAGACTCCTGTGCCCATGCAAACACCTCTGGACTTCAATGGCCATGCAGCATCCACTTGCCCAGAGGGTTGATTTGTTGCTCACACTAGTAAATGGCAGCTGGCTAGCGGTGCAAATTGCTTCTTGTACTCTGGCACGCACCAAGCAGCTAGTGCTTACACATTGCGATGCTTGAAAAGTGCTAGATTTCAGCACATACTAAAGGCTAGATTTTCTGAAGAGCTCAACTCCCATTTAAGCACCAGAATGAACAAGAGCTCAGCACATTGGCTGCTGATCTTCACTGAAAAACTGGCCATAAATGTCACAACAGGAGGTGCAGAGCATTTTTAAAAATCCAGCTCTTGTTTAGGTGATTAAGGGGGAGCTGAACTCTGAAAATCTGAAATTTAGTTGTGGGTGGTGATCCCTGGAAAATCTGACCCTAATTTCTACTTAAGTATCTTTTTTTGGTTTGTTTTTTTTCCTGCTTGAGCAGTTAACATCATGGTTATCATCCAACATCATGGTTGTTTGAGAGGAATTCAAGGTGTTAATATAATTCTCAATATAATTCTCTTTGGGAGAGGATCCATATTATTAATAGGCCAAGGACTGAACAGATACAGAGAATGAAATACCTTCTCAGTCGTAACGATGGTCCCTCCAGGACCAGGTCAAAGCCTGAGAGGAGAAGCAGTGCCAAAGTACAGAATTGTTGAATCAATTCTATGGCTACACAGACGACTTCAGTCTTCAAGGCTGTCACTTTCTTTATGCACTAAAATTCACTTTCATAGACTACACAAGCAGTCTGCTGCTTCTTTTAGACAATGCTACCTTTCTCAGGGCACTTACTTTAACCCACACAACTAACAACTGCAATTCAACACCGTAAAGTCCATTTTCACAAATATAAGGTGATCAATTTGTTCAGGGCCTAGCCTGGCATAATGAGAGTTCAGCATGTCATCCTACAGCACCAAACATCTCTGATAGCACAGTCATTGGTGTGAGCATACATCGTTTCTCTGCTTACACTACAGGAAAGCACAGGAGAGATGGTTGTGGTGGAAGGGCCCCGAGAGAGAAGTACTCCAAGGGGAACGTACTTTTAAACAAATATTTGAACGCCACTGTCTGAGCACTTCATATCTGTAACTGAAGGACTTAAGAGGAAGCAGATGTTACAAGCCTTTGCCAGAGGACACTTAACACTCATTGTTCTTGGAAAATGCCCATGCTTGTCTAGCAAGTTGTGGCGGTGTGCAAAAAGCAATGGCCTGGCACACTTGGCGTGGGCTTAATACAACTCTTACAACGGTTTGCTCCATTGTTTACAAACAAACAAAAAGCTAAAAATGATCAAATGACCTTGGGAGGCAAGTTAAATATTTATTTATGCTTAAAGGTTGTACTGGCTGGTCTGAGATCTACGTCTGTAGTACGCAGCCTAACTCCGATGAAGTGAGCTGTACCTCATGAAAGCTTATGCTCAAATAAATTGGTTAGTCTCTAAGGTGCCACTAGTACTCCTTTTCTTTTAACTCTGCAGTGTAGACCAGGCCTAAGTGTAACAGATTTCTAAGGACATTGCCAGAGTAGTGCTTGTAGAAATGGCACCCACAGAGCTGTGACCTTCTGAGAAGGGGTGTGCTCCCCACACTGGCCCTGCAAGAGTTGAATTAGGCCAGGTGGCCACAATCAGCCAATTAAACTGCAAATGGGGGAGATTTAGGCTGTGTGCAGGGTGCTAATTAGAAGGAAATTCACCTGTGAGGGAACAGGTGGGGCTTCTGTAAAGTCAGGAGGCTGGTAACAGTGGGAGAAGGGGAATGGGGAGGAAGCCTGTAGTCTCTCTACCTGAGGTAAGGGAGAAGCCAGGGGAGATAGAAACTTCTGAGAAAGGGATAGGAATCAATGAGGAAGGGTTTTCCTAGTGGGCCTATGAAAGAGGGGTCTGATTACAGGTGAAGGAGGAGCTTAAAGAAGCATGGTAGGAAGTAGTCCAGGGAAGAGAGCGGTAGGATTGGTGAAGTCTCAGCCCTTAACCTCTCACTATAATAGGGCCCTGGACTGGAACCCAGAATGGAGGGTGGGCCTGGGTTCCCCTGCCATCCACTGCAGAGTGGTGCTGCATGGGGCAGTGAATGATAGGGCTGCCAACTCTGACTGAAGCTGTTCCAGGAGATTTCCCCCCGCCCATATGACATAATGTCATTTTCTTAAAATATCTTAATAATCTGGATTGCTTTCAATAGTCACTGGGAGATTGATGCAGATTCCAGGCAAATCCTGGAGGGTTGGCAACCCTAGTAAATGGGAAGACTGCTTGAGTCACTGTGGGCGTCACATAGGGTAGTGGGCCTGGGGACTGCCTGATGCTGCTTGTGCAGGGAGACTTTGAAAGACTCCCCCGGAAGGAGAAATCATGAGGGGACCTGGTCGGAGGGCTGAGTCACAAAGCAGCGGTATCACAACTTCACCAGTGGGGGCAGAGCGGCAGTGGTGGAAGACCAGAGCGGGGGGCTGAACCAGCCACAGCTAATCCCCAGAATCACTAGAAGGGGCACCGCCCAGTGGTGAGGAGTGTGCACCATTACACCTTCCTAAGAGGTTTTCCACTTACTTCCCATTTCACTTGTATGAGAAAGTATTTACATTCACTTTGCCTCTGGGCCTGTTTTCTTCAGTCTGACACAGTGTTTTCTAGAGGCAGGAGTGCGTGGGTTGCAAAACATTAAAGTAAGTATTGTCTAGCAACATGGTGCCACAGGGGCCATGAGTCACTTGAACTCATTTTGCACAGGAAAAGCGTGGCAGGACACCACACACCGTTCTGTAAGAAACTGCATTGGTCATCTTTGGAGAGAGTAGATAGGAATTGCCAGAGTGGATTGGAGCAGCAGTTCATTCACTGCAGTATCGTGGCTCCAACAGTGACCAGTACCAGAGGCTTTGGAGAACGGATCAAGATACGCTGCACTGGACAACTGTAGAATAACCTGTCCATAGGAGAAGTTTCTTTCCAACACTCATCAGTTAGTGCTTGGCTCATGCCCTGAAGCTTGAGGGTTTATATCCCTTCTAGGCAGACAAGAGCCTCAAAGAGTCTACCTTCACACTGGGGGATTGGTGTAAAACTACTAAAATGAAGAGCAGGATCTGGTCCAGAGCATCAGCTTAAATTCAGATACTAAGACAGACCCATTTAAAAGCTGATTCGGACAATGCAGATTTCTGTCTGAAAGAATTCCAAGAAGATGGTGGCTTGGATGACCTCATTCAGCCCCACCTTGCTTCTTGTGTAATCACTTTCATAGTGAATGTAAAACCTTCCCTTTTCAGAGTGGCAGTGTTCTTCCCACTCTGCACAGGTATGAATGATTACACAAGAGGCAAGGCAGTGGAGATGCAGGCCCGTAACTGTCTTTATATTGGAAACGTTCACAACAGCTGCCTACTGAGACTTTATTCTAAAACCTGTGAAAATTGTGTGGGGTGATTCACTACCATGAGTGCCAACCTCAGGCAAGACTGTCAAAAAAACTGGACAGACCCCCCCAAAGTGGTGGTATGGTCTATAATTAGGTTTCACCAACTCAGTAACAAAAAGTGAACTTCTGAAGCACCATAACAGTCGTACCAGGGAGCCAGACAGTCCCCTGGGGAATTCCAGTCTATCTTGCCACCCAGGCCAGCTGGACTCGGTGATAGTTGGTTTCCATACACCAAAGACCACAAAAAATTCAGGTTGCTTCCAGTCCCAAGAGACGAGTTACTTTGTCCCTCAGATCTCACAGCAAAGACAATGCTTGTAGCCAATTCTATATAGTATACTAAATGGGGATCTATTAACTACAAAAAAGCAATGAGAAAGTTATTTACAGGTTAAAGCAGGCAAACACACACACACACACAAATGAATTCATGTGTGGCTTTCAATGTGACCATTGTAATAATCTGTCAGCGCTGAATGTCTATTAGGGCTAATCCAGGCTGACTCTAGGGATCTCTGCTTCTGTTTCTTAGCTCCAGCCCTGTGAATCCAAACAGCAAAGAGAATATTTTCTTGTGTCCCTGTTTTATCCCCTTCTTCCAACATTCAAACCGATGGGATGGCTTGCTTGCATATCGTACCTTCAGGGGTGTGAGAGGACCATTAACACAGGCTCTGACTACACTACACAGCTTTTAGCGACATGCCTGTGCCCCTACAGCTGTGCTGCTCAAAGGCACGCAGTGTAGCTGCTGTTTGTCGGCAGGAGAGGGCTCTCCTGCCAACAAAGCACTGTTCACATGGGTGCTTTCCGTCGGTAAAACTTTTATCGTTCGGGGGCGGGGGGATGTTTTTCAAAACAAGGCATCAACATTGAGAGATCAAAACTGTTACTTTCTAATTGCAGATTTTTTATGTCCAAGATGTACATACTTGGTTACACTAGTGATCCTCTTAATATTCCCCTCCTGCATGATGATCATGTTCTTCTGCAATCTCTTAAGTGTGGCACATAAAGTTCTCTTCTCTGTTCTGGGATTCTAAGAGAACTCCACCTGGAACAGATCAGGATTTCTGATACAGAAGAGACAAGAGTAGTCAGGGGGTGTATCATGGCAGCTTGAACCCCTAACTGGGTCTTAAAGAGGGTTTGGATTCTAATGCTTAGATCTGAACTCTTCCATGAAGTTTGAATAAGAGGCAAAACTAAAAGGGGGCAAATTTCCATTTCTAGTTTGAATGTGAACAAAACAGTGAGATTTCAGCCCAGATTGGTTGAAATCTCCTGAGATCACCTGATCTCACTTTGGACTGACAGCTCATGAGAGATTCTGGAACCTTGGGGTCTGAATCCAAATCCAAGTCCTCATTCATCCTTAACCTCAGTTCTAAATGGTAGTCTCGTCTCATCCAGACCTAAAACTCACCTCCTCAGCGTGTCTCTAAGATGACCCTCCATTGAGGCATTTCCCACTGCTACTGCAGAGCAAATTTCCTATTCCATCCATTGGAGAGTTATTCTCCTTGTTCATTCTTTGTGCCTCTCCCTATGCTGGTGACCTGTTCTCCAGGGATCTGGTGTTACCAAAACCCAGACTCCATCCTCCATAACAGGAAGATAAACTATCTTTGTCCTTTCTGCCCTGGTAAGTTTGCAGCTGCTGTGGTTCATTCTGCTGCTTCGTGTCTCTGACCTCCTACTGTGGGGATACTTCAAGGACTCCAGATGTTACTGTCGTGCTGGAACTCTGTGGAGACACATCTGTGGTCTTTTCTGGAACTCCTGGGTTCTAGTCCAGCAGGAGCTGTGGAGAAAGGAAGTGTACAGTGACAATGAAACCTTGCTGTTCTTATTTTATCTTTACATTTTCCTTCAGCATCCGGGCATCCGAGTATCAAAGCAGAAGTGTCTACTGAGCCTGGAGACAGAAATACAATAGGAGAATATTTTCCCATGATATCCCATAAAGTGTGGACTGGATGAACCTTATGAAGAAAGTAAAGAGATGGTAGGCCACATTCAGAGGTATAAGTTGGCCTCAGTATAACTGAGTCTACGTCTATGTGGAGAGAGTTAGTGCCGGGTAAGCTGGGGTGTAAATTTTACTTACTAGCCTGCCATGCACTAGCTGTCCATGTGGACCCTGCTACCAGGCACTTAAATTTCACTAGTGACAGTAGGTCAAAGTACACTAAGGAACTTTTAGTGCACAATAGTAGGGTCCCCACGGGCAGTTAGTGTGGCAGGCTGGAGCACTGTAGATTTACAGCCCAGCTTGCATGGACTTACACTCAGAGAGGGAGTAAGAATTCTAAGGGAATGAAGTGCTCTGAGATAACCTTACATTTCCAGACTTTTCTGCCATTACAGTCATGTCTTTTCATTTCTTTAATGTGAAGGGAGAGAAGTCTGGCCTGCATATTATAACATGGGTCAGTGAAGTAGGCTGAAAGAATGCCCATTCCTGTTGTATTCTGTAGTGTCCTGGCCAGTAGGATCCTCTCTCTAGAAACAACAGGTTCTAATGTGCAAGGTAGGGTCTGAGTTGTGAAGTACGCAAAGACTGAGCCACTTTCCAGCCTAATGACTGTATCTAACATGTTGCTTTCTGAAGCACTTTGGGTTGTTTTTAGTATGAAAGGACTGGTGTATGCTCCCCTTCATTTTTGGCCAGTTGTGCCTAAACTAGCTTTGAGATCTTAGCACTTTACTGAATGAGCCTTATTCTCATTTTCACACCAAAATTCTAAGCCCTTAGCAACCCAGTTAAAAAGAACACAGCAAGATCAAGTGCATTTTAGTAGAATAGGGCATTTGGGTGTCACATTATCAAACAACCTGTCAACATAAAGCTCTGGAGAACACTCCGCTAGCTTGTAACTCATAACAATTCAAGCAGCATCTGCCTGAGGACTTCAGCTCATGCTGTAAGGTTATAAAACGGAAATAATCTCTCTCTAGTTACAAATGTCATTTTCAACACAAGAAATATTACTTTCTTTCCCCTTCCACTCTCACTGAGGCCTGGCTGGGAAGCACCTTACTTTCATTCTCATTTAAATTGACATACCATATTAGTGCCCACTAGATCATAGGAGAAGCTGGGGGGGGGAGGGGAATAAGTTTTGTTGGCCATCTTAATACGTTGACAAGAATGTTATTGCAGATTTCATTCTACTAGAGTATATCTAGAGAGGCCATGAGTCATGCTTGCAGGAGTTGGTTCTTAAGTTCACTGTAGCTCAGCTCACCCAGAGACCAACTGCATTGTTCTTTCCCAAATAACAACTGGACTTCAAATTAGAGAAGGCTGCTTATATTCTGGATGGATGGATTCAGTGTAAAAAAACTGAATGATAAACATACAGCATAAGGAAGCCATTTGGCAGTTTGGGATGTCTGCATTAGATACGAGTGTCAGAGCCACAAGGCATACTTTCTAGTCTTCACAAATAAATGCAATAAGAACTTCATAGCAGCACACCCCATCGTGTATTCTCCCTCTCTGGGCAGTTCTCAGCCACTTCAAGTTTACAGTTGAAATAAACAAGGCAGATAAATGTGGGGAGGTGAGATCAGATTATCAGATCTGAGGTCTAGAGAGATTAAGTGATTTTCCCAGGGCAACACAGTAAGTCTGTGGCAGGGCTGGGAATTGAACCCGGATCTTGTGAGATCTTGTCCAGTTCGTTAACAAGACCAGCTTGCCTCTCAAATTTTCTGTAATTTCAAAGAAAACAGAAGCCCAGTGCCTATCTAATACATCTGCAATGCAAGTAGAAATTTGAGTTCCTTTTCTAATGCCCTGTAAGAGACTGCACCCGCTCACCTTGACGAAGCATGCACAATCTATTGAGGTTCTTTTCTTTTGACTCTCTTGACTATTACCGTAGGGTAGTTCTCTCCTAGATTGGGGGCTACCATACTGTTCAAAGCCTCGAATGGCATTCCTTGCCTCCTGCCACATGTCTCATACCGCCCGTGGTAGCATGCCCCAGTTTGTACTTAGATCATCTGAAGCAGCATTAATTAATTACTCATTTTTATATCTAAGATCAATTGGAGAGTAGGGATTAAGCTTTTTCCTCTGTTGCTCTTCCTGGGTCCCAGGAGATCATCTTACCCACTTCAAGGAACATCTTTTTTAATTAATTTTTTGTTGAGCTTTTTCAGAAAATCAGGATTACAGAGCTTCAAAGATACAATTGACATAGTGTAATAGTGACAATAATGAGGACTGGCATGCATTCACCCAATATTGTATGAATGCACCAAATACAAAAGCAGCTTCTTTCTGCAATACCAAGGCGGCCATCCTATCTAACCATTCCCTCTGCACTGTGTAATCTGAGAAATTGTTCCATACTGAAGTCCTTATTCCAGAAATGAAGGGCCTGGCAGGTGCGAATACATGATTATCTGCAAACCATATTACACAATCTTATAAAAAGTAAAAGAAAACAAATTTCATATTGGCTTTGGAAGCAAAGAGAGTCTTAAGGGAGAAACTGTAGTGATGACGACGACCCTGGAAACAAATCCTTGGACAGCCAACCAAGTATAAAGTAAATCAGAAAAGAAATATAGAAGTCCACAAAGCATCAGAACAACCCAGTATTTATTAGAGCTGGACAAATAATGAATTTCTAAAGGTTAAAAAAAAATGTTTCAGGTCAGGCAGAAAATGAAAAATTCTGAAATTTTCCATGAATCAAAAAGTTGAAAAATAATTAGTTTGGGGTCAAACCAAATTTTTCAACAAAATCAAAACACTTCAATTTCAACCATTTTAAAACATTGTTTTAAATAAAATTAAATACATTTTGACATGACGGGTTATGTCAAACTGAAAAATCTGAATGTTTAATTTAGAAAATGTCAAATGAAACACTGAGTTTTTCAGAATTGTTTGTTCATTTTTTAAGTGAATGATTCAGCATCATCAACACAACTTCATAAAAAGTTTGTCACCGAATCTGCACTTTTTTTGGTCAACAAAAAAGTTTCACCCAGCCCTGCTATTTATTCTTCAAAACATTCAGGCTAATTGGCACATCTAGGACTGCAAAGGGGCACCAGACTTAGTAGGTAAGTTAAATTTTCCAATGGAGTTGGCAGTTTCCAATAGAAAAGTGAGTAATGCTGGAAGATGCTGATGTTTGCCAAGGCACAGACATGCCTAGATACTATGGTGATTGTTAGATAAAGAGTTTACATTCAAATTATCTTTCGGGCCTACAACCTAGCTCTCAGATACTCAGGTTGCTATAATTGTTTAACGTCCTCTAAATAGTCAATACTGGCATTGCTCGGGTGTCTTATTATAGAAAACATACTAAAACATTTCAGGTGCCTCAGAGAGCAAACCTCCAGTTTCTTCAGGGTTTCTTGAAAACCGTTCCTTCAGTTGCTGATATTTCTGTATTTAGTAACAGAATCTTACTACTCCTGGGATCCAACCTGGAACTGGGGTACCACTGAGCCTTCTGACTCACCAGCCTGGGTTCCCTCTCACATTATGCTGCTGGGACAAGCTGCAGACCACTCCCGGTCCTAGAACGGGGCATCCGATTCCAGAAGTGATTGCACTAGACACATACATAAGTCTTTGCTCTCTGAAGTGACATTTCTATGTATTCAGTCCAAAATGATGCTGTCAAATTGTGCTGGCATACTGCACTCTAAACTCATGTTTAATTTACCCCTTGTCACCCCTTGGTTTCTTCCAGCATTACTGAAACAAATATTACCATGTTTGTTCCTCCCATTGAATATACCTAGACTTGGACGGGATTTTAATCTGCATCCAGGAACTTTGTTAGGTCCCATCTACACTATTAGCTTTTACCAGAGTGTAACCAAGTCCTGGGACAGCTGTGTTGTGACCTGGTCCCCAGCTCAGTGGTAGTTCCACAATGGATGGGGCCAAAACCCCGCAAAGTGTTCTTGTCAGGTTTCCAACGCAAAGTGGTGCAGATGCTTTGAGATCAGCTGACTTTCATGAGATTTCTCTCATCTTGAATGGTGGATATCTTTCACAGACAGTTGTCCTCAGTACACACCAACCATCTTGGGCTAAAATCTTTGAAACTGGCTATTGGTACACATTTTTGGTTGTAGCCAAAATGGATTAAAATAATGGAGCACTTCCAGGTTTGTACTCAACACTAAAATCGGACCCCTAGAGACAGATTTGGGTCTTTTTCTCCCAATAAATAAATAAATAACTAGATTTGCAGGGCTCAGCTGAAAATTGGACCCTCAAGTCTATCTCTAGTATAAATTATGAATATCTGCTCCACTGGAGGAGAAAGAGGTACTGCAAAGGATTTCATAGATGGACAATAGACTGGCAGCCTGCTCAACCTCTTAGTTTTTCAAGCAGTATTTATCTGAGCAGGGTCATATTGTTGCCCTGCCTGTCACAGTTGTTGGGTTGCTATTAGTTTACAGTTGTCTAGTGTTTTCAAGTTACTTGGCTTTCGTTTGTTTGTGTTTTGGGGTTCAGTGTTACACTAGGAGAACTAGCTGACCTGATGTTTTGAAACTCTGTGTTGCAAAAGCTGTTCTCAAGCAAGCTCTGCATTAGCCATCAGTGGCAGTATGAAAATGAAAGAGTAGAGAGGTTGGAGGTTACAAACAGTGCTGTGTGTACAAAATTCATTTTCTGGCTACGCCCCTGAACTAAGAACAGCTAATCTTAACAAAACAAAAGCAGACAGGCGGGAGACATGGTCCAGAAAGGCACAGTCAACCTGACTTATCAAACAACTGTTTGCCTTTTGACATTGTTTTATTCCCTTAACAATTAGTGATCTAAGACAGTTCTGCCAGTCTATTGGAAATCTTTACAGCTCCAGGGGGGAAGAAAGTGTATTCTTTTAATAGTTTTATTAGCTGAACAATTTATTCTTTATTTATGTTGGCTTTGATGTGAAGGAAGAAAGTTACAAAAGAATGTACAAAGTGGGCAGTTTCGTGATACAAGTATATTTATCAAGTGAAAGAGGCTTAGGAGACAAGGAAAAACTGTAATGTGAAACATTACAAAAACACTATTAGGAATTTAGCTATGAAATTATTTGCAGTCTAACCTGTTTTCAACCTTCGCTTGCCTGGTATGAAGGTAATGTCTTTTTAATGGTATTTCCAAAAAAAAAATAATACCAGCGTTGAGATCTAAAATCAGCTTGGGAGCTGACCCAGCAAGTGCACGAAGCTGCTAGGAAAACGTCTCAGATCCCAGAGTGGCTACTGACTCACCACCTCTTTATGAGGGAGGCCTTTTCATAGCTGAGATTTGCAAAATGCCTAAGGGTGTTGTGATTAAATTCACTTAAGTGGGAACTGGGTATTGAAATCTATCTATGGTACTTATATGGCCCCTCCATTGCCATATAACTGCACACCTGTCACCTATTTCTCCTCATAACACCTGCGTGAGGTAGGGAAGTGCCGTTATCATTGTACAGATGGGGAACTGAGGACTAGACTGTCCCTGTGCTTATCTACATGGGACAGGTATACTAGCATAAACTAAGATGTGAATTTAACCTCCTATAGTTATACCAGTGCAACGCCCTGTGTGAACACTCTCACTCTGGAATAAGAGTGCCTTTTTTGGTTTAGCTTTAACTTAGCTTGGAGTTACTCTTATTCCAGAATCACTGCATTCACACAGGGAGTTCTACCTCTCCTGTTTAACTCTTCCTTTATAACTTTCTCATGTAGTCAAGTCCAAAGGAAGTTGACCAAGGTCACACAGGAAGTCTGTGAACCTTGGTGTTCCAAGTCCTAGGCTAGTTCCCTGACTGCCAGACCACCCTTCCTCTCCCAATTCCCTTGGCAAACTTGAAAATCTCCATTTTGTAAAGCAGCGGGGGTGGGGAGGGGAGATGGAGAGTCTCTCTAGCTACTCAGCTTGATTGATCTCCTAGCAGAAGAAAGTAACTGCCATCTTGGCCCTCAATGGCATATAGGGCCTGGTTTTTTCACACAGGTCTGAGTTGGGCCTCCTCCTATGCTTTGCACATGCAAACACTTGTGCATAAGCTTGTTGAGCTCTAACCATTGTTCACATAATCAGTAAGGAGGTTACCCTTAAGAAAACCCTATTAAAGAGTGGTTTGTCATACAAAGATTTGATCACTTGTGTGTGGAGGTGACAGGATGTGAAAATGGGACACCTACGAGTTTGAATGCACAAAACTCACCTCCTTCCTTTAGTCTGGCCTTATGAATAAAGAAATGAACAATAAGATCAAAGATAACTCAAATCTTCTCCAATTTACCTACTCTTAGCCGGGGTAACTCTTTCCAGATTGCTTTGCTCTCCTGGATCCTCCTTCCTTCTATTTCTGTCAGTGCAGCCTGCCTCTGAAGCCTGCTTCCTCTCTTTTCATTCCTACCTGCTAGAGTGTCTCCCCTCCAGGGTAGACATTGCTGGCAGGTTATACAGAGCAGAGGTGGATTAGGGGTTTGTGGGGCCCTGGGCCAAACGAAGTGTGGGCCCCTCCCCATCCCTTTCATCTGCAGTCCCCCCACCCCTGGCGCTTCTGCCAGGGAAATGGGGTCAGGGCATGAGGGCTTGCCCTGCCCTGCCCACCTACCTTGCATTCCTGCTGGGGAGCTGGGTTGGGGCGCGGGGGCTTCCATTGGCCCAGTGGCTAATCTGCCACTGATGCAGAGCCCGTCACCAGGACAAACCATTAACCCCATTCCAGACTCAGTCCAGTGTAAAATTTGTCCATGCCATGACACTGTGCATTTAAATCCTTAAATGAAGGGCCATATTTTCATACATGGCCCCTAAAGAGACATCAGCAAACTTTCTGCATGCATGAAGTTACACAAGGGAAGGAGCATTTGTGCACACAGATCAGGCAAATTTGCATCTAACTACCAAATTTGCATACGCCAAGTTTTCTGTTTGCACATGGGAGAATGTTTAAAACTTGTACAGAATTGCAGAAGCTGGTTTGAGAACTTTATCCTTAAATATCCAGCACGAGATGTTTTAATTTAAAAGGCTACTAACAAACACTGAAGTAAAATAGGATTGCAATGAAGTTACTCTCAACTGACCCGGATGTAAGTAAGATCAGAATTAGGGCTGTTGTATTTTTAATAGCTGCTGTGGTCATGGTACACCTAGGTACCAACAGCATAGAGAAAGATAGCAGAATAAAAGAGGCAGTTAGAAGCAAAAACTGTCCCAGATTGAGATGTTAGTAGAGGGGGTTTTGAAACAAATAGATAAATTTAACAGTAATAAGTCATCAGGAACCTATGATATTCACCAAGAGTTCTGAAGGAACTCAAATATGAAATTACAAAACTTCTAACTGTGGTATATAACCTATCCCTTAAAACAGCCTCTGTACTAGATGATTGGAGGGTAGCTAATGTAACAATGATTTTTAAAAAAGGCTCCAGAAGCGACCCGGGCAATTACAGGCCAGTAAGCCTAACTTCAGTATCAGGCAAACTGATTACAACTATAGTAACAAACAGAATTATTAGACACATAGATGAACATGCTATGTTGGGGAACAGTCAACACTGCTTTTGTGAAGGGAAATCATGCCTCACCAATCTATTAGAATTCTTTGAGGGTGTCAACAAGCACGTGACGAGGGTTATCCAATAGCATATAGACTTTCAGAAAGCCTTTGACAAGGTTCCATACCAAAGACTCTTAAGCAAAGTAAATAGTCGTGGGATAAGAGGGAAGATCCTCTCATGGATCAGTAAGTGGCTAAAAGATAGGAAACAAAAGGTAGGAATTAATGGTCAGTTTTCATGATGTAGAGGTATAAATAGCAGGGTTAGGGATCACTACTGAGAATTGTGCTGTTCAACATATTCATAAATGATCTGGAGAAAGGGGAGAACAGTGAGATGGCAAATTTAGGAGATGATACAAAATTACCCATGATGGTTAAACCCAAAGCTGACTGCCAAGGGATCTCACAAAATTGGGTGACTGGACAACAAAATGGCAGATGAAATTCAATGTTGATAAATTCAAAGTAATATACATTGGAAAACATAATCCCAACTACACATACAAAATGATGGGGTCTGATTTAGCTGTTACCACTCAAGAATGAGACCTTGGAATCACCATGGATAGTTCTCTGAAAACAGCTGCTCAGCATGCAGTAGCAAAAAGGCTAACAGAGCGTTAGGAACCATTAGGAAAGGGACAGATAATAAAACAGAAAATGCCATAATTCCACTATGTAAATCCATGATACACCCACATCTTGAATACTGCATGCAGTTCTGGTCATCCCATCTCAAAAAAAGATATATTAGAACTGGAAAGGTACAGGGAAGGGTAACAAAAGTATTAGGGGTATGGAACAGCTTCCATATGAGGTAAGGTAAAATAGACTGGGCCTGTTCATCTTAGAAAATAGATGACTAACGGGGAATATGATAAAGGGCTATAAAATTATGAATGGTATGGAGAAAGTAAGTAGGAGAGTGTTATTTATCCCTTTATATAACACAAGAACCAGGGATCACTTAATGAAATTAATAGTCAGCAGGTTTAAAAAAAAAACATAAGGAAGTACGTCTTCACATAACATCTTCACAGTCGACCTATGGAACTCATTGCCAGTGGATGTTATGAAGGCCAAAAATATAACTGGGTTCAAAAAAGAATTAGGTAAGTTCATGTCACATAGGTCCATCAATGGCTATTATCAGAGGTGGTCAGGGTAGGTTTGCCAACTTTTTGATTGCAGAAAACTGAACACCCTGCCCTGCCCCACCCCATCCCTTCTCTGGGGCCCCACCCCCACTCACTCCATCTCCCTTCCATCCATCACTCACTCTCCCCCACCCTCACTCACTTGCTCTTTTTTCACTGGGCTAGGGCAGGGGTGTAGGAGGGGTGAGGGCTCTGGCTGGGGGGACGGGATCTGTGGGGGCAGGGATGAGGGGTTTGGGGTGCAGGAAGGGGCTCCAGGCTGGGGGATGAGGCCGAGGGGTTTGGAGTGTGGGTGGGGGCTCTGGGCTGGGGCCATAAATGAGTGGTTCAGGGTGCAGGAGGGGGCTCCAGGCAGAGGCAGAGAATTGGGGTGTGGGAGGGATGAGGGCTCTGGCTGGGGGTTTGGGCTCTCGGGTAGGGCCAGGGATCAGGGGTTTGGTGTTCAGGAGGGGACTCCAGGCTGGGGCTGAGGGGTTCAGAGTGTGAGAGGGGGCTCTGGGCTGGGGCAGGGGGTTGGGGCACGGAATGGGGTTCAGGGTGCGGGCTCTGGGCCATAAGTGGCAGATGGGGAGACTGAGCCTCCCCAAACAGCCAGGCGTGGCCCCTCCCACACTCCATTCCCGGGGTTGCAGCACCGCCGCATGCTCTCCCTCCTGGAGCTCCGGGGCTGGGAGTGCTGCGGGCACTAGCCAGCCTGGGGCGGGGGCTGGCGACCGCCATGGGGAGGACTGGGTTCCAGGGGTGCAGAATGGACAGGGCCTTGGGTGGAAGAGGCAGGGCTGTGAGCTAGCCAGCAGTTCACGTGCCTCCCAGGCACCAGGGCGGCCATGGTTCCTGGCCAATGGGAGCTGCAGAGCCAGCACTCGGAGCAGCGCCTGTGTTGGGGGCACAGGCAGTATGTGGAGCCCCCTTGGCTGCTCTTGCGCCTAGGAGCCAGAGGGACACTTCCGAGAGCCGTGTGGAACTGGCCACTGCAGCCAACCAGACTTTTAACAGTCCTGTCAGCTGTGCTGACCGAAGCCACCAGGGTCCCTGTTTGATCGGGCATTCCGGTCGAAAACTGGATGCCTGGCAACCCTAGGTCAGAGATGCAATCCCAGGCTCTGTGTGTCTCTGACCTCTGACTCCCAGAAGCTGGGAGTTAAGGACAGCGAATGGATCATTCAATAATTGCTCTGTTTTGTTCATTTCCTCTGAAGCACCTGGCACTGGCCACTTTTGGAAGAGAGGATGCTGGGCTAGATGAACCATTGGTCTGACCCAGTATGGCCATTCTTACGTGGATGAGTGGTTATTCTCAAGAGATCAGGATGTCAGATATCTTGTGTGGCAGGAAACTAATTATGTTTCACCCATCTAAGTTGTTAACCAGTTATTTTCATTGGGGGAGTTTGTTTTTGCTGCATGATTTGGGAAAATTACCCTGTCAAGGCAAAGGCCTGGGACAGATGTTCTCCCTAACTGATAATAAAAGCAGGGCCTTTCAGCTTTGCACTGGCTCTGAAGCTCACTGCCATCCCACAACATGTCAACAGAATGCAGGCAGTAAATGCTTTATGAAAAAGCATTTCATTGCTTTCTTCCCATTCTTTTCAGGAGGGGCCAGGGGGGCAAGTGTGGATATTTGCAGCATAACATGAAATTGTGTTTTAACCCCACCAATAAGGACATGAAATGTTTAAAGCCTCTTGTCATTGTAGGCAACCCACTATTTACAAGTCTGAATCATTATAAATCTGATATTTCACCCATGAAATGGCGCTGCCAACTGTCAAAAAATCAATGACCAGTTAATTATATTTATTGTACAGCTGTTCATAACAGCTTTTTACACTCTCCTCTTTTTTAACATAAATAAAATTAAAGATCCCTGACAATAGTTCTTTGGAGAAAAGTTAATAAGTGTCCAAAGAACTGATAACCAGGAAGTTTGTTTAAGAAACAGTCTAAGTGGGAGTAAGGTTTGGAATAAGGAAAAGCAGAGGGGAGTTCTGGAGCTCATGAAAATCCAGGAAACTCTCAGACCCTGATACTGGAAGTGACCTTCCATGCATTGACCCCTGTGCCTGCATGGAGCTCCATCAATCTCACTTGCAGAATCCGGTCATTAAATTGCCCCCAGAACCATTTATCTCTCTGAATCCCGGTTGCTGATACTGATGGGCCAATGGTAGGTCACGCTGAGTGCCCCAGCTTTGTATTGTAATAAATCAATAGCCACATTTACAGCTGTTACCAATAATAATTACTTGTTATGGTAGCACCTAAAGGCCCCAACCAAGCCTGAGGCCCCATTGTGCTAGGAGCTGTACAAACACATAGTAAGAGACAGTCCCTGCCCCAAAGAATTAATGGTCCCCAAGACAAATAAAGCGTAGGAGATAAAGCTGGTCTGGAATTTTTTGACAAAAGTTTTCATCAGGAAAGTCCCAATTTGTCAGATGGAAACTTCTCAGCTTGAAAATTTTTCAAAAATAAGTTTCAAAGTTGTGAAAATGTTTCATTTTGATTGTTTTTACAAGAAAAATTCTGGGTTCAAAATTATTTCTTTTTAAATCTAATATAATTAGATTTAAAAAATTAAATGAAAAATGGTTTGAAATCCAAAGTGTGTGTTGGTTTTTTTTTAAGTATTGAAATAAAAAGTTTTAACTGAACCAAGATTTTGAGTTTGGATTTTTAGTGTGAGAAACTTTTCAAGATTTCAACTTTTCATCATGATTTTAGGAAAAAAAATTGAAATCTCAAAAAAAAAAAATGGGGGGCGGGGGGCAGGGAAAAACAGTTTCCCACTCAGGTCTAGTTCAAGGGGAAATGGAAGCACAGAGAGGGAAAATGATTAACCCAAGGTCACACAGCCGGTCATTGACATGACTAGCATTAGAATCCAGACTCTAGGGGTGAAGTTCTGTGCTGCAGCTCTTAGGGTATGTCTACACTGCAATTAGACAACTGTGGCTGGCCTGTGCCAGCTGACTCAGGCTAAGGGGTGTTTTAATTATAGTATAGATGCCTGGGACCCTCCCACCTCGCAGGGTCCTAGAACTCAGAGTCAGCCTGAGCCAGAACATCTAAACCACAATTAAATAACTCCTTAACCTGAGCCTCTTAGCCCGAGTCAGCTGCCATAGACTAACTGCAAGTGTCAAATTGCAGTGTATATATACCCAACAGGCCTACAGCACAGAACTCACAGCCTTGGCTTTAAGCTGTCTTTACTTCCTCATGAACCTGGGCTGCTCCAGGACTGGAATTACTGCAGGCATAACTTGGCCTCTTGCAAGCCTAGATTGCTTATTAATGATCATTTATATTCCAGTAATGTCCAAGGACTTCCAGCAGAATTGGGTTATCATTGAATAGTTACTGCAAAAACACAAAAGAGATGGTTCACAAATACTACAGCGGGATCCAGATGGACTATTTATGTTCGCTGCAGTCTGAAACCTATACCACTTTTCTAACTGATCACAATATACTTCCTTAAGATTTAATCCAAAAGTGCTACTGAACTTTAAGTGTAATCAAATCACAATTGCCTAGTATTTGCTGTGTCCGATAACCACTTCTCCAAGTCCTAACCTCAGGTCAGAATGCTTTCCTCTTTGTATCCCTCTGATTTACATTACAACTGTGTGCTGTGACTTTCTGATGGGACTAACAAATACATGCCCAGTTTAACAAAGGCATAGTTTGTGACTTACTTCTGTGACAGTTATTTAAGCTTAAGAGCATCTCTGCAAACAATGAAAGTTTACCTAAAAAGTTATAGCAACTGCAAATTCAAAGAGCACAGCTTGCTGTGGGAGCATTACAAATAGAGTTTGGTTTTAAAATGGAAAAACAAATTTTGCCAAAAAATTTGAAACTCATTTCCATTTCATGGGATTCAAAATGGATTTTTTTAAATGTCAAATATATTTAACTATTGTTTTAATTTCTCAATTTCCTTTTTCCCACCATTTCCTTTTTTCCCCTTTTTGCCCCTGAGTGCAATAAAATTAACAATATCCCAACATTTCCCCCACGTTCTCTTTTTGCCCCTCTATCTTTTCTCCAAAGTTGAGACATTTTTGAAAAATTACAGTGGGGAAAAAGGAAACAGTGGGGGTGGGGCAAGGGGAAGGTGGGAGAGCCCTGTACCTTATTCATTCTCCAGAATTCTTTGGCAGAAAGGGAGAAAAAGAAAAGGGGAAATAAAAATGAGAAATTTCAAAAACAAATTTAAAGTTGCATTTTCAAGATACAAAATGCATTTCAATTAAAAACAAAAATTTTCATTTTATTTTTAAATGTTCCATCCAAATTTAAAAAAAAACAAACTGAAAACCAGTTTTCCTGTGACAAAATTCATTTGTGATGAAACTTTGTTTTTCTGCCAGAAATATTTTTGGTCAAATAATTTCAGCAAACACAAGTTAAAAGGGAGCTCAGACCCTGCAGCAAAACACTTTCTTCTCCCTAGAACTGTGCTGCTGACCTGGCGAAGAGTCCCCGATTTAAAGAGACAGAAGGTATAAATATCTAGTTCTGGCATTTTACCCAGCTTGGATATAGAACAAATACCTTATATATAAATATGCTATGTTTATAGTGATCACACTGTGTTAAGACCTACCTTCTGACCCCTGCTCCCCAGTGAAAGGCCATGGGCCAGATCCTTATCCTCAATACAGCCCTTTGTGCCTCTCCTTTGGTGCAAAATGCCCACAAAGATGGCCTCTCCAGGCATCTAAAGATTTCTCCATGGGGAGCAAATCTCTGAATGGAATAAAACTGGAGCTAGTTGGAAAAACATGTTTGTTTGTTGATTTTTAATTATTTCTTTTATTTCTATTTTGTAATTGAAATACCACATAAGCCCTCCTTGTGGAGCTACTATAAGGTGGGTGCAAAACCTGTTTGAAAACCATTCCCAGAGAGTAATCAGTGGTTCACAGTCATGCTGGAAGGGCATAATGAGTGGGGTCCCGCAGGGAACAGTTCTGGGTCCGGTTCTGTTCAACATCTTCATCAATGATTTAGATAATGGCATAGAAGGAGTACTATGGAAAGGGATCTGGGGGTCAGTGGATCACAAGCTAAACATGAGTCAACAGTGTAATACTGTTGCAAAAAAAACAAACATACATAATTCTGGGATGTATTAGCAGGAGTGTTATAAGCAAGAAACGAAAAGTAATTCTTCCGCTGTACTCTGCACTGATTAGGCTTCAACTAGAGTATTGTGTCCAGTTCTGGGCACCACATTCCCGGAAAGATGTGGCCAAATTGGAGAAAGTCCAGAGAGGATCAATGAAAATGATTAAAGGTCTAGAAAACATGACCTATGAGGGAAGATTGAAAAAATTGGGTCTGGAGAGGGGACATAAATTTTCAAGTGTATAAAATGTTGGTAGAAGGAGGAGGGAGAAGAATTGTTCTTCTTAACCTTTGAGGATAGGACAAGAAGCAATGGGCTTAAATTGCAGCAAGAGGTTTAGGTCGGACATTAGGAAAAGCTTCCTGTCAGAGTGGTTAAGCACTGGACTAAATTGCCTAGGGAGGTTGTGGAATCTCTGTCATTGAAGATTTTTAAGAGCAGGTTAGACAAACACCAGTCAGGAATGGTCTAGATAATACTTAGTCCTGCCATTAGTGCAGGGGATTAGACTAGATGACCTCTCAAGGTCCCTTCCAGTCCTATGATTGGAGTCCTATGCTGGCAGTTTGGTTTCAGTGCATGAAAGAATTTGGGGCTAATACCAGGCACATGTAGTCATTATCCTTCTACCACTCAGCCATTGGATATTTAGTTTTTCCCCAGCAGATTGATCAGTGGGATGACATGGCCAATGCTGGTGGCATCCCCACTCCCGGTGTTCATAGTCTTGTCAAAGGGCCTCAGAATCTGCCAATCTAAGGGTCTGTGCTCCTTCTCCCATCACTGTGGTATCCGAGCACTCCACGACTGTACTGAAGTGAACCCAGAGAGATCTCTGTATCTTGCTCTCCATCCCATGGAAATGAGGTCTGGAGTGACGGAACAGTCCCCGGGAAAGCTGTGCTTCCTCTACATGCGGCGCACGCCGGAGATGGATTGTTCCGGTGAGGCGCGCCTCTCACTGGAAATCATGAGGGTACAAGAGGAGGCCGGTAAGGTGGCCGTTCCTATGGAAGACTTTAAAGATGAGATGCGAAACCTCGAATTGACCTGCTCTTTAGTGGAGAAGCAGTGAACAGGGCACAGCACTGTGGTGGTGTGATCTTGGCAGTCTGTGATGATGGCTGAGTGGGCTGCAGTTTTATGGACCAAATGTAGCTGTTAGGTTGATAGGTTTGTTGCGAGGCATATTGCATTTTACAGTGATGAAGTATGGAGGTCACAAATACATGTATGTCACAAAGACTCCCTGAAGCAAAACGTAGCCATGCAAGTAGAAACCCAGAGAAGCTGCTTGTAATGTCACTCCAACACATGGAGGGTGGGATTTCCCTCTGTTACCACCTCTTTGCTTCATCTGGTTGCCAGGGAGCTGATGCTTTAACTGAAGCTCAGATAACCTGATGTGCAGCATAAACCAGCAGAAGTGGTCATGGATATTTGAAGCAATGGCAGGCCCACCCTCAGCTTTCACATTGGCAGAGGAACTTCTTCTCTGCTATACCGGAGCAGCGTATGAACCAGGACGTGTGTAGGGAATGGCTGCCATGCACTGCCTTCCTCATCTTCTCCAGTTTAGGAGGGGGAAGTTCCTATTTGTCTGTTGGTACCTACTGTAGGTCATTCCACAGCTATGGGCAATCCTAATGCTCCCTCTCCTCAGGAGTAACTGGCACAATGGCAGCCCCATATTCATCATCTCATTTTGCATAAGGATAGCCCAAGCCACACTCCCCCTGCTATAGTGGCCTCCTCTGCAGCCACCACTGTAACTGGATGAGGCTTTCACCACATCTGTACTCAATGTCCCCAACCCATTCCTTGACTCCTTGGTTTCCTGGTAAAACTGTGCAATCTGTCTAAGTCTGTGAAACATTCCGTAGTCTGCCCCTACCATTAGGCTGTGAGGACAAAACTATTCTATCAGAACCGATATGTTACCGGGGACCCAGAGCATTTGCATATCACTTAGAAGTGCCTGTTGTCTTTGGAAGACAGATCCCATCTTTCAGATCCACTTCAGCAGTGCTATTGTAACCCACTGGCAAGTGTGTATGATAGGTGCCTCTTTAATCTGTAGAAGGTATTAATCTGTTACAGGCCCAGTTAGGAAGCCTTGGTTCTGCAGCAAAAGCACATGTGTTTAACTCTGAAGATCCCCATTTCAGTCCCTAATGTGTTGGACAAGATGGCAGCTGTCACACTATGGGTGCCATGTTGATTCATGAAATTCATTCCTGTACATAGGGGAAGTACAAGGCCACCGTGCCACTGAAATTCCATGTCAGCCCACTGGACTTCTACACAGGTGTAAATTTCACCTTATGAGTAGTACAAATGCTTTAATATTAACATAACAAGAAAACAGGCTTCTCTTCCAAACCCAGACACACAGCTGTTACAAAGATCTGTCCCTTTTCCAGCTAGGCCAGAGCATGCACCCAAGATCACTAAGCAGTTGATGACAATAAATGACTGAGGTGCACACCAGTGTCATGACCAAGGCAGATATCTAAAGCGCTGTTGCGTATGTCAAGATGGGAGTAAGATACTTATGATAGCACTTCCACAAATCCCTCTGGCTCAAGGCCTTGAAAGGAGACAATTAATCAAATGAGATACACAAATATACACTAAAAGTTGTTCCTAGCAATGATTCATTGAACAGCTGCCAATAAAGAACAAAACTGTAAAAATATCACAACCTTTTTTGTAGCTTATTCTGAAACAGAAAAGAGATAGGTTCACCCAATAATGACCCAAGACCAGTTGTCCAACCAGCTCTCTACATCTCCATTGTCATAGCATAAAACAGCATGACTGTTGGGAATAATAATAATTAATACACAATGTGAAAATTCAGAGTAGCAGCCGTGTTAGTCTGTATTTGCAAAAAGAAAAGGAGGACTTGTGGCACCTTAGAGACTAACAAAGTTATTTGAGCATAAGCTTTCGTGAGCTACATCCGATGAAGTGAGCTGTAGCTCACGAAAGCTTATGCTCAAATAAATTGGTTAGTCTCTAAGGTGCCACTAGTACTCCTTTTCTTAATGTGAAAATTGAGAGTAAAGCAGATCACTACAATTAACTTCATAGATGCTATTTTATGGAATTGGAAAGTCATTTTAGCAGCCCTCGGGCATTTTAACTGCCCCAGAGCACAGATATAAAAGGAAGATATTTTCCAAGCTTTAAGTATAACCAGTTTCCTAGCAGAAGGGAATTGTTTTAGCATGTAGCTTTCTAATTAAACCTTGGAAGAAGGCAATGGTAGATGAGGTTCTGCCTTCATTTACACTGAAGTAACTCCACTTAAATTAATGACAGGTTTCAGAGTAACAGCGGTGTTAGTCTGTATTCGCAAAAAGAAAAGGAGCACTTGTGGCACCTTAGAGACTAACCAATTTATTTGAGCATAAGCTTTCGTGAGCTACAACTCACTTCATCGGATGCATACTGTGGAAACTGCAGAAGACATTATATACACAGAGACCATGAAACAATACCTCCTCCCACCCCACTCTCCTGCTGGTAATAGCTTATCCAAAGTGATTACTCTCCTTACAATGTGCATGATAATCAAGGTGGGCCATTTCCAGCACAAATCCAGGTCTTCTCTACCCCCCCCCCCACACACACACACAAACTCACTCTCCTGCTGGTAATAGCTCATCCAAACTGACCACTCTCCTTACAATGTGTATGATAATCAAGGTGGGCCATTTCCAGCATAAATCCAAGTTTAACCAGAACATCTGGGGGGGGGGGGAAGGTAGGAAAAAAAAAGGGGAAATAGGCTACCTTGCATAATGACTTAGCCACTCCCAGTCTCTATTTAAGCCTAAATTAATAGTATCCAATTTGCAAATGAATTGCAATTCAGCAGTTTCTCGCTGGAGTCTGGATTTGAAGTTTTTTTGTTGTAAGATAGCGACCTTCATGTCTGTAATTGCATGACCAGAGAGATTGAAGTGTTCTCCGACTGGTTTATGAATGTTATAATTCTTGACATCTGATTTGTGTCCATTTATTCTTTTACGTAGAGACTATCCAGTTTGACCAATGTACATGGCAGAGGGGCATTGCTTGCACATGATGGGATATATCACATTGATGGATGTGCAGGTGAACGAGCCTCTGATAGTGTGGCTAATGTTATTAGGCCCTGTGATGGTGTCCCCTGAATAGATATGTGGGCACAGTTGGAAACGGGCTTTGTTGCAAGGATAGTTTCCTGGGTTATGGTTCTGTTGTGTGGTATGTGGTTGTTGGTGAGTATTATGCAAGCTACCATTATGCAAGGTAGCCTATTTCCCCTTGTTTTTTTCCTCCTGAAGGTCAAAACAGCAGACTGGACTTCTACATAGAGTGCTTCCGCCGACGTGCACGGGCTGAAATTGTGGAAAAGCAGCATCACTTGCCCCACCACCTCAGCTGTGCTGAACACAATGTCATCCACAGCCTCAGAAACAACTCTGACATCATAATCAAAAAGGCTGACAAAGGAGGTGCTGTTGTCATCATGAATAGGTAGGAATATGAACAAGAGGCTGCTCGGTAGGTCTCCAGCACCACTTTCTACAAGCCATTACCCTATGATCCCACTGAGAGTTACCAAAAGCAACTACAGCATTTGCTCAAGAAACTTCCTGAAAAAGCACAAGATCAAATCTGCACAGACACACCCCTGGAACCCCGACCTGGGATATTCTACTACCCAAGATTCATAAATCTGGAAATCCTGGGCGCCCCATCATCTCAGGCATTGGCACCCTGACAGCAGGATTGTCTGGCTATGTAGACTCCCTCCTCAGGCCCTACGATACCAGCACTCCCAGCTACCTTCAAGACACCACTGACTTCCTGAGGAAACTACAATCCATCAGTGATCTTCCTGATAACACCATCCTGGCCACTATGGATGTAGAAGCCCTCTACACCAACATTCCACACAAAGATGGACTACAAGCCGTCAAGAACACTATCCCCGATAATGTCAGGGCTAACCAGGTGGCTGAACTTTGTGACTTTGTCCTTACCCATAACTATTTTACATTTGGGGACAATGTATACCTTCAGATCAGCGGCACTGCTATGGGTACCCGCATGGCCCCAAAGTATGCCAACATTTTTATGGCTGATTTAGAACAACGCTTCCTCAGCTCTAGTCCCCTAACGCCCCTACTCTACTTGCGCTATATTGATGACATCTTCATCATCTGGACCCATGTTAAAGAAGCTCTTGAGGAATTCCACCATGATTTCAACAATTTCCATCCCACCATCAACCTCAGCCTGGTCCAGTCCACACAAGAGATCCACTTCCTGGACACTACAGTGCTAATAAACAATGGTCACATAAACACCACTCTATACCGGAAACCTACTGACCGCTATTCCTACCTACATGCCTCCAGCTTTCACCCTGACCACACCACACGATCCATCGTCTACAGCCAAGCTCTGCGATACAACCGCATTTGCTCCAACCCCTCAGACAGAGACAAACACCTACAAGATCTCTATCAAGCATTCTTACAACTACAATACCCACCTGCGGAAGTGAAGAAACAGATTGATAAAGCCAGAAGAGTTCCCAGAAGTCACCTACTACAGGACAGGCTAACAAAGAAAATAACAGAACGCCACTAGCTGTCACCTTCAGCCCTCAACCAAAACCCCTCCAACGCATTATTAAGGATCTACAACCTATCCTGAAGGATGACCCAACACTCTCACAAATCTTGGGAGACAGGCCAGTCCTTGCCTACAGACAGCCCCCCAACCTGAAGCAAATACTCACCAACAACCACATACCACACAACAGAACCACTAACCCAGGAACCTATCCTTGCAACAAAGCCCGTTGCCAACTGTGCCCACATATCTATTCAGGGGACACAATCACAGGGCCTAATAACATCAGCCACACTATCAGAGGCTCGTTCACCTGCACATCCACCAATGTGATATATCCCATCATGTGCAAGCAATGCCCCTCTGCCATGTACATTGGTCAAACTGGACAGTCTCTACGTAAAAGAATAAATGGACAAATCAGATGTCAAGAATTATAACATTCATAAACCAGTCGGAGAACACTTCAATCTCTCTGGTCACGCAATTACAGACATGAAGGTCACTATCTTACAACAAAAAAACTTCAAATCCAGACTCCAGCGAGAAACTGTTGAATTGGAATTCATTTGCAAATTGGATACTATTAATTTAGGCTTAAATAGAGACTGGGAGTGGCTAAGTCATTATGCAAGGTAGCCTATTTCCCCTTTTTTTTTCCCTACCTCCCCACCCCCCCCCCCAGACGTTCTGGTTAAACTTGGATTTATGCTGGAAATGGCCCACCTTGATTATCATACACATTGTAAGGAGAGTGGTCACTTTGGATAAGCTATTACCAGCAGGAGAATGAGTTTGTGTGTGGAGGGGCGGAGGGTGAGAAAACCTGGATTTGTGCTGGAAATGGCCCAACTTAATTATCATACACATTGTAAGGAGAGTAATCACTTTAGATAAGCTATTACCAGCAGGAGAGTGGGGTGGGAGGAGGTATTGTTTCATGGTCTCTGTGTATATAATGTCTTCTGCAGTTTCCACAGTATGCATCCGATGAAGTGAGCTGTAGCTCACGAAAGCTTATGCTCAAATAAATTGGTTAGTCTCTAAGGTGCCACAAGTACTCCTTTTCTTTTTCCACTTAAATTAACAGAATTAACTTTGAATTGACACTGATGTAACTAAAAGCAGAATTTAACTCAGCATCTGTAAAGTACAAATATCTACATAGTCAGAAACCCTCAATTCTGACTGGAAGGTGATGGCTAGAATTTATAGACCTGGAGTCAATTAGAGAGTTAAATAAACTCAGTCTCTCCAGCAGTAATTGTATCTAAATGAGGCATCCCCAGTGGAGACAGATTTACAGCGAGCAAAACTGCTATAAAAGGTAAGAAAAGCAAGAGAAATGTAGTTTTAGTCTCTGATAAGAAGGTGTGAGGTGATTACAGGTTTCCAGCTGGCACGTGGAAGTGGCACATTTAGCCCCAACAGATAGTAAATGTCTAATTGACAGGTTATGGAGATTGACAGGTGTGACTTGCAGTGGAAAGAGGAATGGGAAAACGACAAGGCTGATGCTCAGACTGCACTGTAAATCGACAGTGTGTTTATGCCACAACAGGCCAAATTCTCTGATCCACCTGAGCTGTTGTACATATTGACTTCATCTTTTCTCAGAAGTAAATCCCAACAGTAACCTTTTATTCAAGTCTGTTGGTGAAATTCACACCCCTTCAGAAGGCCAGCACAAGCCGTATGCCCATTTATGCACATAGACGACAAATCCTGCATCTTGGCAGGGGATTAGACTAGATGACCTTAGTGGTCCCTTCTAACCGTAAGATTCTATTATTCTGTTATTAATTATTAATTATTATTATTTATTATTATGAGGTTCCACTTAAGCCCTAATTTGTTTTGAGGGTGTAAGTGGGGCCTAGATCTTGTACTGGCCGTCTGCAGAGGGGTAAATATCACCAGTGAATTTCAGTCCAATGGAGCAAATTTTGCTGTCATGGGCACCACTGCAGTGGCGTTGGCTTTAATGGAGTGGCATGAACGTAACTGAGAACTGAATTTGTCCCAAGTATGTCCAACGCCATTGAAATTAAACCACCTTCCTCTCCCCATTTGGAGCTACGGAAGCAAACTGCTCAGCTTTACAGAACCAATGCTGTATAAAGGTTCTTTCTAACTAAAAAGCTGCAAATCCCCTCCTTCTGGAGTCCTGATTTCAAATCTGCCATAATCACAGTTGAAAAACCAGGAATAGGTTTGGTGCTCTTGACCTTAGCTCTGCTGGGCACTGAGCTAGATCAGAATCAGTCCCGAAGTGGAGTAGAGTTCAGAAAAACTGGTTTCCTGTGTCTAAAAAAGACCAATGACCGGATGCTGCAGATCAGGATTCACTAACTCTCTCTATGAGCAGCTTGCATGAGTCCTTCCTTTAAGAAGTGCTATCAGTTTGTCACTTTGATGATGAATTTTTGTAGTATTATTTCAGAGTAACAGCCGTGTTAGTCTGTATTCACAAAAAGAAAAGGAGTACTTATGGCACCTTAGAGACTAACAAATTTATCTGAGCATAAGTTTTCATGAGCAACAGCTCACTTCATCGGATGCATCCGATGAAGTGAACTGTAGCTCACAAAAGCTTATGCTCAGATAAATTTGTTACTCTAAGGTGCCATAAGTACTCCTTTTCTTTTTGTAGTATTATTTAAAACTTAAATGTAACAATAGAAATATCAAGCTGTTACTCCTGAGAATACCACACTATCTTGGGGAGTAGTGTGTTCTAGTGGGAAGGGCACCGGACTGGGAGTCAGAAGACATGGATTCTAACCCTATCACCAGCCAGCTCTGGGACTTTGAGCAAGTCACTTCACTTCTCTATGGCTAATTGTCTGCTCTCCATCCCACTTTGTCTATCCTATCTATTCTATTGTTGATTATTTGTATTGCAGTAGCAACTAGGAGTCCTAGTCATGGACCGAGACCCCATTATGCTAGGTACTGTACAAACCTAGAACAAAAAGACATTCCCTCCCTCAAACAGCTTGCCATCTAAGATCTGTAAGCCCTATAGGGCAAGGACCTTCTCTCATGATGTATATGTGCAGCGTCTAGCACAATGAGTCCCTGATCTCAGTTGGGGCCTCTAACTGCTACCCCATTGCAAGTTAAAAACACTAATAGTACATTCTGATATTTGTTATGCTGGGGTAAATCAAGAGTATCTCCACTACAGTAAATGTGTAAAGTCCATGTAGAGAGACAAGTGGGTGAGGTAATATCTTTTATTGGACCAACTTCTGTTGGTGAGAGAGAAAAGCTTTCAAGTTTACACAGAGCTCTTCTTCAGGTCTGGGAAACTTATCAGCATATTAGAGGTTAGTGAACAAGTGTCCACCATTGGAAGTCCCAGCTCCTTCCACTTAAGCCCTGGAAAGTTTTGATAATCTCATAATAAATTCTGCATGCATGTTGAAAAGAGATGGGGACAGAATGCACCCTTGTCTCACGTCCTGCCCAATGAAAAACCACTCACTGTTGCCCATTGCTGTTCACACCCTGATCTGCTGTTGACAGTACAGACTTGCAAGGAGTTCAATGAGATACTTCGGAATCCCCAGGCCTGCCAGTATTCTCCAGAGACTGTCATGTTGGACGGTATCAGACGCTTTGGAGAAGTCAATGGAACACAATCAATGGATGATTATATTCCTGTCATTTTTCAGTGACATGACAGATATTTATGATTTGATCACATGCCTTGTCCCTTTCTAAAATCAGCTTGTTGTGGTGGAAGTTCTGCTTCTATCATTCACTTCATGAGATCCGGAATAATGTAGAGCAGCACTTTATTCAGGTGCAATATTGGGGACATGGTATGATAGTTACTGCACCAGGTTATATCCCTTCTTTGGTAAGGGCAAAGATTCCCTTCATCCATTTGTCCAGCCAATTTCTAGTCATCCATACCTTGTTGCAAATTTTCCTCACGAGATCAATACCATGGTCACCAATCACTGTAAGCAATTCTGCTCATACGTTAGCTAAACCCTGGTGCTTTCCCAGGCTGTATTTACATAATACCATGCATCACTTCCACTCCCAGGACGATGGCTCTGGTTCTATACTCTTTCCATCCTGTGCTGTAAGTGGCTCTGAGGCAAAGATTGGCACAGTAATCTCTCCTTCTGTGTTTGATATCATCACATTCAGTAAGAAGTCTGCCATCATGATCTTTTATTATGCTCAGTTGTAGGGAAAACTTTTTAGTATGAAGTCTGATGACTGTGAACCTATAATTCTCAATTGTCACTCATCTAGTCACCTTTGAATCTGTCTGCTCAATTCCTCCCATTCTCTCTTACATTCTTCAGTTTTCAAGCCACTATCTTTCACTCTGCATCATTTTTTCACCAGCTCAAACACCTTCTCCATTAACCATGGTGTGGTCAGATTGTATGCTTTGGTGGCTTTGAGCAGGATAGTTTTCATTTTATAACAAAGGTTGCTCTCTTCTTTCATCTGTGACAATGACTCAAACCTGTTTTGTACAGAAATCATGTAGTTTATGTTGATTTTTGGATGAGTCCAAATTCAGTGGACCTGCCAAACATCTTATCTTTCAAAATTTTAGTTTTATGTTTGAGCCTAACAGTTGGTCTGATCTGCAGTCTGCACTCAGAAAAGTGTCATGGGATGCTCAATCTCCAGCATCTCTGTATCATCACATAGTCTATTTGGTTCTTGTCATCCCTTCAGGTGATCACCATGTATATAAACATCTAAGACCTTTGATGAAGATGTTTGCAATGACCAGATGATTAGAGCAGCAGAATTCAACTAAAACACCTTCCTCTCTCACTTTGTAAACCCAGACCATTATTTCCCATTACTTCTTTAAGAGAGCTTACCACTCCAACTTTCGTGTTCAGGTTTCCAGTTACAAGGATGATGTCTTTGCTTGGTGTGTTAATGAGGGTCTCTTTGAACCATTCATAGAACTCATCAACTGCAGCAGCAGCTACTGTTATGCAGTATAAGTCAGTAGGATCGACATTAACTGGCTTCCCTCAAAGGTGAATTATGATTCTATCCCTTATTGGATTGTATCCAAGCACACACTTTGACATCTCCTTGAATGCAACTGTTTTCTCTCACTTCCTCAGATCCTGAGTACTACACTGGATACCCATCCATTGTCATGAAATGACCCCACAATATTCCATCGCAGCTCTGAGGTTCCATATATACCTATCTTACATCTCTCCAATTCTTTGGTCACCAATGGTAAGCTTCCTTTCATACATACTCCTCAAATTCCAAGATCCTAATCTGCTAATTTATTTATCAAGGTTCAGGTCATTCTTTTCCTTGATGCAAACATCAGGCACTGTACTTCCCAAAGATTTGGTACAACATTTTATCCGCCACCAGTAATATTAATGGCCCAAACTTCCTCCCCAGTACAATTTGCTGTGTCTTCTGGCTTAAGGAGACATTGTCCAGCACCTCAGTAGGTCATGTTGCTTTTGTTCTGCCATGATAGTTCTTGTAGGAGAAAATACAAAGGGTGGTTTCCTGTTGTCTTCCCTCCAGTTTGTGGCTGCTGTTAAATTGTGGTTTAGCATTTCTACTTTCAGTGGCACTTCTTCCACTGGGGGTGCCACTACCCTCCCCAGGCATTCATCCATCTGAAACCATTGGCACTTCCTGAGGGAATGCCTATACTAGAAACACTACAACTGCACTGCTGTAATGTAGACACTAAATACAGTGATGGAAGGGGTTCTTCCATCACTGTAGTAAATCTACCTCTTCGAGAAGTGGAGCTAGATTGACAGAAGAATTCTTCCATCTACCTGGTGTTGTCTATACAGAGAATCCACTGTTTACACTGGTTTAAACCTGCGATTGACCCATGTCCCAGGCTGCAGAAACCCCCCATGGTCTCTGCCCATCTTACTGGGGGAACATTCCTTCCTGACCCAAAATATGACCATCAATTAGACTGAGCACATGGGCAAGACCCACCAGCCAAACACCTGGGAAAGAGTTCTCTTTAGATGGGGAGAGCTCAGAGATACTAGTGTCCCTTCTCCAGCTGCTGGAAATGTTTGCTAATAGCAAACACAGATGGACCATATGCCATTTTTGAACTTTACTTCTCTGATGGTTAGCAATCCTTTGTCTAATTTCAAGCTTAAACTTATTGATGGCCAGTTTATATCCATTTGTTCTCATGCCAGCGTTGGCCCTTAACTTAAATAAGCATTCTTCTTTTGGTTTACCCCTCTGATGTATTTATAAAGAGAAATCATCTCTCTCTTTGGCCTTCATTTGGTTAGGCTAAACAAGCCAAGCTCCTTAAATCTCCTCTCGTAAGGCAGGTTTTCCATTCCTCATCCAAAGACCCCTTCTCTCCACCTGTTCCAGTTTGAATTCATCTTTCGTGATGAATCTCCCATTCTTAAACATGGGAGACCAGAACTGCACACAGTATTCCAGATTAGGTCTCACCAGTGTCTTGTACAATGGTAATAACACTTCCCTGTCTCTATTTGAAATACCTTGCCTAGTATTGAATTAACCTTTTTCATTGTTGCATCACACTTGTGGCCCATAGTCATCCTGCGATCTACCAGTGCACCCAGATCATTCTCCTCCTCCTCTGTTGCTTCCAACTGGTAAATCCCCAGTTTATAGCAAAAACTTTGTTAGTCCTTAAGTGCATATCTTGCACTTCACACTATTAAATTTCATCCCAGTACTCCAGTTTTCAAGGTTGTCCAGATCTTCTTGTATGATATTCCAGTCCTCTGCCATCTTGGTAACACCTCACAACTTCATGTCATCCGCAATTCTGATTTGTACATTCCCAATTTTTGGGCCAAGGTTATTAATGAAAATGTTAAATAAGACTGATCCCAAGGCACTCCTTGAGTACGCCACAAAATCAGTTTGATAACCAAGCTTCAGGTTACTTTGGGAATCAGAGTTAGGTCCCAACTCCCTCTGATCCATAAGAAAATTCCAACCTTTGTTTTCTCCATCTTGCAGACTGCAACATATTGGAGCAGGGATTGTCTTCAGCTTGTACCTTGTACAGTGCTGAGCATATCATCAGCATTTAGAAAGTAAAAAACAAAGAGATTAAATACAGGGGCAAATGAGGACAAGTCTGTCAGACTCATGGTATTAGGTTTACTCCTGAATTTATTATAGAGAATCTGGAGGAAGTGGGGGGCAGATTCATTGCTGGCCCTGGGTGCAAAAGGGTCAGAGACAGGAGGGGGTTGAATCTAAACCTAGGAAACATACTTAAACTTCAACAGCCAGCAAAGGGATAAACATTACACAGATGTTCCATAATTAGTTATAAATTGGATGTCTATGCACAGCAATGGCTTGAGTGAATGGAGTCTACAGCAATCTCTGGGCCTGATCAAAAGCCAATTATGTCATTTCAGATGGGAATGGGATTGATTTCAATGGGCTTTGTATCAGTCCCTCTGATCCCCCACAGAGCCAATGTCCTGGATTTTGTATCAAGATGGCAATGCTATGGAGTAAGGCCACTTATCAGGGTGGCACCTTAAAGACCAACAGGTTTATTTTGCCTGCATCTGTAATTTTCACTCCATGCATCTGAAGTGGGGTTTTTTACCCATGAAAGCTTATGCCCAAATAAATCTGTTAGTCTTTAAGGTGCCACCGGACTCCTTGTTTTTGTGGATACAGACTAACATGGCTACCCCCTGATACTTATCAAGGTGGGTGCAATGGAGGGTGAATGTCAAAAGAGTTGGCAATTCAGTTGGGTTAAGCACCCAGAAGATGCTTCTCCAAAATATCCAGCCTCCTGGGATTGCAAAAGTGGACTGGCAATCTTGATGGAGTAGTCTTTCTTGGGCTACTTTGGCACTTCCACTGCAGGTCCCAGCAGGAACTGGGAAGTGTATAAAACAAAATTTGGCTCAAGCTTTGGGTGAAAGCTTGACCTGACTAACTTATAGTGGTAAGCATCCTTAAATGTGTCCCTCTCCAGATCATGACCTTTCCGGGGAAATTTTTATAATGTAGGTCTCAACAAACCTGCCACAAGCATAACAGGTGAACAAGAGATCCGGACCGAGGGATTTATTAGAAATTGGATATGAAGTTGATAAATAGTTTATTGACAATAAACATTTTTAAAATGATATTTTATTTTTTGTCTAGTTTATTAGCATAGGGTCATTTTGATTTTTCACTTTAGCCTTTTCTGTTGCCCTGGTCTGTTCTCCACAGTAAGTCATTCCAACTGAAACTGCACATTCACGCTCTGCCTCTCTGAACATTTTATTATTCAATGTTCCTGTTGATTTCCCAAAGCCCTTCACTTCCGGTTCTGCAGATATTACATTTTCAAAGTTATAGGCTAAAAGATCATAGAATGTAAATAAGTGGATTTTCTTTTCTATCAGTAGCTGACAGATTAATAACTGAAGAACAGCCAAACTCCATAGTGTATGAGTGTGACCTGCTGCACAGGGCTAGGAGCTTTTTGTGGTGAGTTTAGCAAGTGACCAGTTGTCATGCTAAAAGGAAGTAAAGTAAAAAATAAAACTATCAAAAAGACATGGGTTTAGTTCTGCATTTAAAATAGCTTTTATGTATTCATTTAGTGTGGTAACAGGGTTTAATTTAGGGTTCAAGAGAGAGTTAAATAGAGCACAAACCATGTGGTGACTCTCTCCAAAGGGATGAGCTACACCTGTAGTGAACACATTTGAATAGACTCTAGCTTCTATTCTGAACTATGCTTTTATAAACCTAAAAAGTGTATGTTCATAGGGAACATGGAAGTCCCACGTGCCCCCCATTGGGAATTGCCTAGCACTAAGACTCCATTAGTCCACTCCTGTACATTACTGCAGGTTTGTCAATGAGTTCCTGGGGCTAAACGCAACTCTGGGTACCACAGGCGTAAATTCAGAGTGACTGCTTAAGTGAATAAAGCTATCCTGGCATTGATTGGTGTAAATGAAGTCTGAACCTGGCCCTAACGCTTTTTAGTCAGAAGAATGCTGGGATTCTCTACTGCCTTCAGATGGAACAAAAGCCCTGGTATCTAGCTGGAGATACAGTAGCTGCCACTAAAATAGCTGCCACTAAAATCAGGCTAGAATTGTAGCAGTGAGACCCAAGCTAGTTAAAGTTCAAAGATGTGATGGGACATAATCTCTCCCTATTTGCCACAGCTGATATCTGCTCTAGATCATTGAAATAATGGAGATCCTGGATTAATGTGATCATATAATGTTTGTTTCTATACAACTGGCTCCCCCGCAAAAAAAATCAGGTATTCTAGCATCTCTCTTATCCTCATAATGCTTTAAGGATTGACCCAGCAGTTAACATAGCTACTCCTCAAATCAGGATAATTTTCAGTCCCTGCATTGGTCTAGGCAGCTGGACTCAGAAGGACCATATTCCTAGTTCTAGAGTGTTTGTTTTGGTACTTCAGGTCTTGAATAGAAGTTGTGAGGGGAGATTAGATGCACCAGCCTACAGGATCTCTCTGATCACCCACCTGGGATAAATAATTGTCTACACCTAGTTCAGCCTGTAACCCTTTTCTCAGGGATCTGTTTTACTCTTTAACACACAAACTAGAATAATAACAGAACAATCCTGTTCCTAGTCTAAGATTTCAAGGCTCTCTACTATCTTAATGTGCTGAACCATCCCATCAATAGAGAGGAGCCCATAGGGCTTACCTAGCCTCCCACAACAGTAGGTAGGAGCATTCACTCTTAATCCCCCCACATCCTAGCCTCTATCATGGAGCTGAGGCCCGCTTTTATATCCCTGGCTGGGACTCATCAGTCCCAATCAATAAATGCTGTGCAGATGGGTCAGATGATTCCCAGCACCTGCCTGCTGGGCTCCTCTCCAGAACAGGGCTGGCTGCTCCCTGTCCCTTAAAGAGGCAGACTGCCCTGTTACAGCTGGTAATCCAAATGATATTGTTTCGTACTTATGTCTTGGATGTGTGCAGCTGGCTCTTTTACTTCCTTCTGTCATGGCTCTATGGGATGGCAGAAGTGGTCTTTGCAAGATCATGGCCTAAATCTATGATTACGGGCCAATCTTGCAGTCTTAACTCCCACTGACTTCAACATCAGGGAAGAAGACAAGAGCGGAGAGGAAACATGCAATGGCACAAGCTTTGAATGGTTTCATCAGTGGCCAACAGCTGTCAGGCCACTCTCTGCCCCACAGACTGGTTCATTCCACTTACTGACATGCTGAATCAAAATTGGATTTCCAATCAACTAAAGCATTTCCAAGTGTTTTCCCCCCACCAATCATGCTGCTATTCCTGGCATAGAACACCCTATTTATTTGTAGGAAAGCTAACAAACCGCCTTCCTGCCAAATTACCACCACGGTCTAAGCATGGGAGCAAATGAAAACTGATGGGCGCAGTTCCACAAACAGAACAGAAAGCCTCCGCCTCCTGCAGTGTAATAGATATTAAAAGACAAAAGCTCCTCATTAGCAGCAAACTCAGAGTAGACCCACCTTGCAGGGCAATCCCCCGACAATGATTTTTAATTGCCATCTCCACACAAAGAACTACTTTAAACCAGACTGTCATTAATCCTGGCTTACATCTGTGTGACTCCAGAGTCAACGTTGACTCCAAATCTTTTAGAAAAAGCAATTCCTTCTAGGAGTGCTAGGAAGGATAGAGCTGAAAAATATCTGTTGAGTCTGAGAGGGCTTTCCCTATTGTGTCTCATCGAATATTATTAAAGACATTCTTAATCTCACACTATGCCTCATTTATATTTCAGATTTGTACAGCAGAATCATGGGGGGGGGTACTTTATTCATTACCCAAGGGAGGAAGAATTTGGCATATTTGTATTACCTGTTGCCTACTGAAAACACACTTGCATAAGTACATCATGATGACCAAAAATCAAACCCCAATTAAACATGTGGATACAAGGCCAAATTTTCTAGACTCATTCGCTCCCTGTGATCCAGTTCTCTTAATGCTCACTCTAAAAACCAACCAAATCCTAATCCTAGACGCTCCCAATTTCCCGGTGTTCACTCAGGCCCTGAGCAAAGCACTTACAGACATGTTTGAGTGTCATCTACTTTATTGAAAGTTGAACATGTGCTTAAAGTTAAGTGTGCTCAAGTGTTTAGCTGAATCAGGGCTTCATCCTCTCTGCCCGTTGGATTTTCATATCCTTCCTAAAATATCCTTGGGTGCTACAAGAAGTTAACTGACATAATTGACTTGTAGAGAGACAAGGTGGGTGAGGTAACATATTTTATCTTCATTTAGAAGTTGGTCTGGTAAAAGATATTACCTCACCCACCTTGTCTCTCTAATATGCAGGGACCAACATGGCTGTTCTGTGATGGGGTGTCCACCCCACACGGGACTGGAAAGGGTTAAGGTGACCAGGCCAGCCTGTCAACTGCCAGGCTGCACCTGGAGAAGCCAGGGAGGGCTGGAACCTAATTGCTGACAGCACCCAGCTGAGGAGGAACAAGAGGGGCCTATATAAGCCAGGAACTAGCAACAGAGTGACACTCTCCAGGAAGATAGAAAAGGGGTGAAAGCTGGCCTATACAGAGCAAGGTGGGTAGGAAGCAGTCTGAAGCAGGAGCTGGGAGAGTAAGGTCCTCAGAGCTTTTATGTTGAGGGTTCCTGGACTGGAGCCTAGAGTAGTTGTTATACCAATAAAATAAAAACCAGTAGGATCTTATTAAAGGGGAAAAGGCAAAATGCCATATCTATTGTGAATACAGAAAGAATCATAGTAATCAGTTAGTTATAGCTATAACATTCCATTCAATTTCATATTCATTCTTACACACACATACACGCTCTGCAAGGTTGTTATCATAGTTACCAGCCTTAGAGTTGCTCATGCCAAGCTACTGGCCAGGTGGCCTGAACATGGGGAGGGAGCAGGGCCTTGTCTGATACTGCTGGAAGTTGGTTTGCAGAATCAAACCCCAAAATTCTCACTTTCTAGAGTCCATTTTTATAGGAATTTCTTCCTATGCAAGTCTATGGGAATTGCTTTGTCATGCTGTTGCTGAATCAATCAGCAGATAGCACATTCCTGATGGCTCTGTGCTGCCAGATGTTATCTTGTTCTTTGGCTCTCCTGTCCTTGAGGCTTTTGGGTGGATTCTAGTCTACCCTCCGGGGGTCCTCTGGTTATTTCCACTTGACGCCTTCTTCAGCTGATGGACACTGGATTCTTAGGCTGGCACCTCCCTGATCATTCAGTTATTATCCACACCAAGCATCCATACACATACATCCTCTATCTCTATTTTAATCACAATTGTTAACAAAGCGAGATGAATATAACCAAAGGGTGGGGAGTCTCTGGGTTACAGAGTATTGCTTTGAGTCTCTCCCTGTGTGAGTAGTTGTTATTACAAAGAATTGCTTTGAGAACAGACTGTCTTAGAATGTACTAACACAATTAGCAGCTTGCAAGTTTCACACATAGAGGGAGAGAAACAGTACCAAAAACCAAGAGACCTCTTAATTAGTAATACCCTGGAATTTAAACTCTGGGGAATCAAACTCATTTGTGATTTTAATACAGAACTTCTTTAATATGATCCAACATAGTGGGTGGGCAGGCTTAGGCTTCCCTACTGGCTATGGGAGAAGTGGCACCATCAGGCAGTACTGGAGAATGCTGCCTGAGATTATTTGTGCAGAAGGACTTTGGGTAACCCCTAGAAGGGAAAACCACTTAGCTACCTAGCCAGAGGACTGAGTCATGAAGAGGAGGCTGCAGTTGCTAGAATGAGAGGGACCATAGGGTGTAATGACAAGAGGAAGGCACAGCACTTAGCCAGAGCTAATCTCCAGGCTAGGTAGGAGGAGGTGCCACCTGAAGCGAGCATATCCTCTGACACTCTCTGTAAATATAAAATAAAAAAGAGGGCCCTCTGTAAAATAAAAACCCTTCCAGAGAGTGGGAAACAGTTTCCTACAGATTATTCTGGTAGGGTTTGTCCCTATTTTGACACACCTTTCCTTTGCTCAGTGGACATGGGGGAAGGCCCATCAAACATGAGACCTGCAGGAAAATACTATACAGCCTGGGCATTTCTCCATCTACTCAGTGTCATTGAACTATTCCTCTGCTCTCCTCTTCTGCCCGAAGGTTAAAGTCAGGGGGAATTTGCCAGGGTTGAGACTGAGAGATCTGCCCCATAATTCATATGGTTAGGCCATGATCTTACACACTTACAGAGTCCCGTTGACATCACCATGCGGGTGTAGGATGTTTCTGTAGGCAGCCAGTTGCAGGGTCATAGTTAGTGAAGCTTTAGAAAATGCAGGGATCCATGTGGTTGAAAGAGGCTATGTCATTTCAGCAGGGTTATCTGTAAGTCTGCTCAGTCTGGGATATTTTTTTTCCAGTCAAATAAAAAAAGTCAAAACATAATATAAACTTTTGTTCTATAAGCCTCCCTTCCAGCTTCTCTAGACAAATGGCTGAAATAACAATACTTAGTCTTTACATAACATGTTTCATTCGTAGCTTTCAAAGTGCTCTACAAAGGCAGGTAAATAAAACCATTGTCCCCATTATACAGCTGGGGAAACTGAAGTACAAAGGAGCTGTGATTCACCCAATCTCGCACAACAGGACAGTGGCAGAGCTGGGACTAGACCCCTTATCTTCTGACTTCCACTTTAATGCCCTAGCTACTGCATGGTGCTGCTGCTGTATGCTTGGGTGGGAGGAAGGGGGTATATAAACCCACACTGTAGCAGCCACAAAGGGGTTAACAGGCAGATAGTTATTTTCCCACCTGTGACTAGATGGCTGACTAACAACAGCTGAGAGAAGCCTTCAGAAGAGGAGATGCCAGAGGAGAAGCTCCCAGGAAAAGCAGTTTAGGTAAAGACCCCCTAGATAGCTGCAGGAGGCCCTACCTACAAGGGGCTGTATGCTGCTAGGGAAGTAAGGGTCCTGTGTGTCAGTCTGAAGGGAGGAAGTGGTGCAGGGAAACTGCAGCAAGGTAAGGAAAGTAGACCCCTAGTTGCTTAATACAGGGTCCTTGGGCTGGAACCTAGAGGAGAAAGAGGGCAGCTCTGAGTTCCCCTAATGACCCCCCAGGAAGGGAATGGGGGGACTCCTGACTCCAAAGGGGACAAGGACTATCAAGCCCAGGATGGGTCTGAAGAACTGGAACAGGATCATTAGACGTCTGTTTTATGGGATTCTTTATTACCCTGGAAGAGATGGGACTTGAAGTGACCTTGTCAAAGTGCTGAGTCATGTGAAGGGTAGACCAGCCTAGGTTTGGAGTGACCCAGTCTGAAGATGCTGTGAAAACCATGCTCACGCACAAAAGGGCGTGTCAACCGGTGAGGAACCATCTCCTCTCCCCAAGCTGGGGAGCTCTAGGAACCCTTGCTCGTTTCAGAAGCTATTCTACAAGTACCTGTCCTCTCCAAAGTTTTGTTTTTAACTCTGTGTTTTACACTTTTAGCAATTTATTTTTGTTAGCTACAGACTGTGGGGCATGATGAGGTATATGAAATGTTCTTGTACAAATGTTGGAGTGATGACAGCCCCAAAATGGTCATTTAAAATTTGTTTTTAAATCTCTCAGATCCTAAAAAGATCACAAATCCCCATGAAAACATGATTTCTGTTCGGTAATACATGACTTTTTTCTACCTTCATTAATTAAAACTTAGTGAGTATTAAGGAATAAAGAGGAAGGAGGTCTAATAGTTAGGGACCTAGGAGACGTGTTTAATTCCCTGCATAGCCATAGACTTCCTGTGTGACCTTGAGCAAGTCATTTAATCTCCCTAATCTTTACCTCAGTTTTACAGATAGGAAACTGAGGCAAAGAGCCGTGAAGTGATTTGCCCCGGTCACCCAGCAGGTCAGTGACAGAGCCAGCAATAAAACCCAGATCTCCTGAGTTCCAGGCAGTGCTCTGCCAACTAGGCCTCTTTGCCTTTACTGCAGTAAGAATTGGGGTTCTCAGACACTAATGGGAGCAATATAAGTACCTAGATCGATTATTAATATGTTTTTGGAAAGGGGAGAGGCTACTGAAAGTTAAATCCATTGCTAAAATGTAATGGATTTCCCCCCAGGGGATGATAGATATCAAAGCACAATAAAAGGAACTTCACTGCAGAATGTTGCCCTTCTGTCTGCTTGACGAGTATTGGTAAATCAACACTTGGTTGTATGAACAGATGGATTTTGCTGCACAAGTTAGCTTGCAAATTGCCATTCATTAACTGTGGTGCTCAAAGCTGTTCAGAGATGTGCTGTGCAGTAGATTAGACCCTGGTTTTAATTTTTTGGGGGGGAATTTAAAAGTGGGGTGATGTGGAAGACTTTACAGAATTTATAGAAATATTTTTAAAATGTGTAAATGAACAAGAGGCTGGGGGAGATGGGGTTGGATTGTCAACATCCACCTCCAGTTTTAGAAACCCAAACATGACAGCAAATATAGAAGACCCAAAAAGCAAAACTTGTTACAAATAAAAATGACCCTGAGTTATGAATTCCTAGTGCTCAGTAGCGTGCTAGGACCCTTACAGGACATAGAGCTAGATACAACTTGCCCTAAGTAGCTTCCAGACACGACACTAGTGAGAGATTCACATAATAGGTGGAGAGATAACACTGGAAAAGAGAGGATGAGGACTGTAATAATAAAGTCAGGCAATTATACACATGGCAAATGTAAATGTCTTGGTGGTTGTTACTTATACTGCAGACTCTTTGGAGGGTAGTGACTGGGTTCATGGCCCAGGACTAGGGTTCCTAGGCACTATGGTATTACAGATAATTATACAGACATGTACGTATCTATTCTCTATATAGATAGTTAACACTCACTGTAAACACACATGCTGTAATGAATTATTTTGTTTTGTTTTTTTTAAAGTTTTGTCAGGTTAACTACTCCAATGGGGTCTCAGAAACACAGGGCATGATACTCTGTATGCAAAGGACAAGCTTAGGCCAGCCCAGACTCAGTGGAGTAAGCCTGCAAGGACGACTAGCATGAGTGAAGATTGCTTATGTGAGTAAGCGAGGGTCTGCAGGACCAGACCTTCCTTGAGGCATATCAAGGGAAACCTATTTAGCCTAATAACAGATAATGAGAGCCACTAAGTCTGGACAATGTTAGTAAAAATTATGCTTAATGGGGATGCATTCAGTCAATGCTAAGAGGTTAAGTGGTGTTAAATAAGTGTGAAATTCTAAGCTTCAGTCTCTCTTAATATGGAAATTGACAGACAAAGATCAAAATCAGAAATAATTCCATCCACTAGGCTATACTACCCTGCTTCTCAACATACAGTGTCCTCTTCTCTGAGCCTACTGTACTCAGGGCTGGATTAGCCAATAGACAGACTAAGCACGTGCTTAGGGCACCAGCAAAGCAGGGGGCACCAAAAAAAGATTTTTTTTTTAAAAAAAATAAATTTGATATTTGATATTTCAAAAAAAGCATTGAAGTAGTCATCATTGGGAAAAATCAGAACTTTCTTCAACTTCCTTACACTCCACACTCTTCCCCTGTTTTTCTGTTCTCTTTTTATTACTTATCCCCACCTAAGACAGGGGGGTGTCCTACTAACATAGATTGAAATAATGAGAGGAAACCAGATCCTGTCATGTATTGCAATAAATTAGTTTTATTATTGATATATTCTTCTGAGTTATATGTACTTGATTCATTTTCTTTCATATATATACACACAAATAGTGTACATTGTGTAATTTTGCGTATCTACTTACTATGCTATAATTAATACACTTGAAGCTCATATGAAGAGAGGTGAAGTGTACAAAGAAGTATCAAGTAGATTTTCTTTTCTAAACGATATGGACTTATCTGACGAACAGTATTCACAAGGTTCCCAAAAACTAGTTGACTCCTACTCTGTTGACTTGAACATGAATCTCTGTGGAAAAGTACGGCAGTTCCACTGTTATATGCGCGCAAAGTTTAATGAAACAGGAAAAATGAAATTCAGTCACATTGATCTTCATGACGCAATATTGAAAGACTGAATACAATGCGTATTTCCAAATGTAGAGATCACCCTACGTATTTTTCTAACATTGATGATTACTAACTGCTCTGCAGAATGCTCTTTCTCAGCTGAAAAGAATAAAAAACCCTCATAGAACAACAATGTGTCAGGACAGACTTGATTCACTTTCCCTATTGTGCATGGAAGCGGACATGCTTTGTCGAGTCAGCTTCAATGAACTTATCCAGAATTTTGCAATCAGAAAATCTAGAAAGAAGCTATTTTAATTTCAGCGTACATGTAAGTTTTGTGTCATTTTGAAAAATAAAATTTTATTTTACGGTATAGTATTGTTTTTATTTTGAATTACATGCGGGGGGCACCATGATCTTTTCAGTGCTTAGGGCCTCTAAAGGTCTTAATCCGGCCCTGGCTGTACTAGGTGCTGTTTGCATCTCTGCACTGTGTGTGAAGCCTCCTAAAGAGGGAGAGAGAGCTGCTTTTGCACTGTGCACTTTTGAACTTGTGCAAAGAGACAGACCAGCTTTTATAAATGAAACTGAGGGAAAGCAATCACCTGGCACATAACTTCAGCTATTAGCACCACGATTTCAAGTGGCAAACAGTCAGCAACATCAACATTTCACCGTGTCAGTCAGCAAGGTAGTGTCCTGGAACCACTTCTTGGTCCCCTGGAACTTGAGAAAACATCTGTGTGTCCTGCATGGGGAGGTAAATGAGAGAGGAGAGGGTTTCTATTATTACATTCCTAATTTGCTAACCTCTTTCCCCATTACCACAACAATCTTTTCTTTAGAGAAAACATAGGCACCAGAAAACAGTTATTGTCATAGTGGATCAGACCAATTCTCAATATGGTCTAGCATCCTATCTCTGGTGGTGGCCAGGATCAGATACTTCAGAGGAAGATGCAAGAAACCCCAGAGAGATCAAAGATGGGATAACCAGCCTATGGAAGAAGCCTAAATGGTAGTAAGGTTTATTCCCCTTTAAAAGTGTGCACATATATATTTATGCTTATCCCATGTAACTATGTGTATGCTTATTACTTTAGGGAAGTCCTATGGCTGTGATATACAGGAGGTCAGACTAGCTGATCACAGGGGTCTCTTCCAACCTTAGAATCTGTGAATCCATTCATGGTCAGATTGTCAAAAGAGCTCAGCACCCAAAGTGCCCAGTTACTTTGGTACCTACGTGAGAGCCAAGCTCTTAAAAATCTGGCCCTTCATGTCTAATTTTTTTTTTAAATCATGCTAAGCTTTTGGCATCAGTAGTATCATGCAGCAGTGAGTTCCAGAAGTCAGTTATGTGTTGTGTAATAAAAGATATTTTCCTTTAATCACCTGTAAGTTTCAAAAAGAAAAGGAGTACTCTTAGCACCTTAGAGACTAACCAATTTATTTGAGCATAAGCTTTCGTGAGCTACAGCTCACTTCATTGGATGCATACTGTGGAAAGTGTAGAAGATCTTTTTTCCACAGTATGCATCTGATGAAGTGAGCTGTAGCTCACGAAAGCTTATGCTCAAATAAATTGGTTAGTCTCTAAGGTGCCACAAGTACTCCTTTTCTTTTTGCGAATACAGACTAACACGGCTGTTACTCTGAAACCTGTAAGTTTCAGTTTCATTGGATGATGCCTTATTCTTAGGGACTGCTTGGAAGAGCACCCAATTTGCCTTTTCTTCATCACTCATTTTATATACATCTAATGAATCCCCACTAGTTCTTCTCTCTAAACTAAGTAGTCTGTCTTTTCAATTGCTCCTTATCTGGATGTTGTTCCATGCCCCTAAGCATTTTCATCACTTATCTCAGGACCATTCTATTTTTGCTGTGTCTTATTGGAGGTGAGGGAAAACAAGGTTTAGGGCATGCCATCAGTTCACAGAATTGTGTTCTAATACTTTCAGCATTATTCCCCATCCCATTCTTTGTACCGCTCAGCATGCTGTTTTCGTGTTTGACAGCTGCTGCAGACTGAGCGGTCCTCCACACCGATGGTCAAATCTTTTTCCGGACGTGTTATCGTTACTTTGGAACCCAGCAATGTTTGAGTCATTTGGATTGATTACTCCTACCAGTGGGCATCCCCTTGTATTTGTCAACAATGAATTTCAGTTGCCTTTAGGTGACCCAACTGGCTAGCTGTGTTAAATCCCTTTGGAATTCCTCAAGTCTTGGTCCACCTAATCAATCTAAACATGACTCGATCTGAACAAAGGGATCCAAATCTGTTCTTGTGCAAGGGTCTCGGAGATGAGAATTTAGAAGCAGAGCTCCTGCCCTGAAGAGGTATTAAAAATCCCACCAAAAAGATCTAGTTGTCTGAGGTACTTCTACACTCCCCAGGAGCATAGTGTCTGAGCACCTCCTAATATTTAATGTATCTATGCTCATCACACCCCTGAGATAGGGCAGTACTATTATCCACATCTTACAGACTGGGAACTGAGACACAGGGATCTACAAGGTCACATAGAAAACCCATGGTAGAATAAGGAATTGAACCTAGGTCTCCTGGGTCCCAGGCTAGCACCCTAACTGTTGAATCACCCATCCACTGAGATAAAATAAGAGTCCCATTCAATATCCTTGACCAAATTATTCCTTCCACCAGTGCTACGCAGTCTTCTTTGTACCAGCTGGCTGCTTCCCTCCACCTCAGAAGGTGGCTACATTTCATATATAGTTTCTGATATAGTTGTCATATGAACAGCTCTCTCTAAAGATAACACACATAAAAAGGGGCCTTTGAGAATAGTTAGGCTACACACAATGGTCCCCTGCCTGTACTGAGCTATCTGGTGCTATTGCTCAAGCAAGCTAGGAAATGGGTTGTACCTAATATCAGAATTACATGATATTCTGCTAAATGGTTTCCTCTCCCCCACCCCTTTTTTTTAATTCTCCCTCATTTCTTTGTAATTGTTCCTATCTGGTGGTATTTGACACCTGCTGGGGAATTTTGGCCAGCAGCCAGCAGGAATGGAGAGCAGCTGAAAGTGGCTTGGCTGATAATTCTATGGTTTCTCTATAGAGCTCCAGGCAAGTTTCACACAAACAATGAACAAAGTACTGCTTCTTGCTTTTAGAAAGAGAAGAAGAAGAGGAGAGGGATGGGGGGGAGGGAGAATCAGGTTTCTATGGGACAGATTTCCTGACAAACCCAACTTTATATAAGGGTAAAGTAGCTCAATCACAAATTCTATCAAGACAGGACCTACAGTCAAAATTCAGCCACCAACTGCAGGTGCTAAGAGCCACACAGATTGACAATGGGTCTTGTAGTACAAACAAGTAAACTGTTTGATTTCTAGCTCTGGATATTTTGCTCAGATGCCATTTGTTTACTAAGTTCTGAATGGCTTTCAGCATTTAGATGTAAAGCCCCTGACTGGGAAGGTCATTAAAAATTGGCTGAAAGGTTGGGTTAAATCTGAGAAAATCCACAGGGGAACCAAACTAATTAATTATGTTTTTGTAATGCACCTATGAGAACAATGGCCAAATCTCTGAGCTGTTTGAAGGAGCTGTTTAAAAGCAAATTAAGGCAAACTATCTTCTGTAAATGCACAGTTAAATTGCATGCTAAAGAGGGAACCCAGGCAAACTTGTTTACTCTGATTCTGAGTCCATTTGAATATTTGACTCAAAATGCTACTGGGTTAGAAGAGACACTGAGAAAAGGGACAGGGAGGCAGAAAAAACAGCAAAATAACAGAGCAAAGAATGAAAAACAAATAGAGAATGAAAATGAGTGAATAAAACCTCTATGTAGAACTGAATCCGACTTGACAAACTGCACAATGTATCCCATGTTACTGCAGGATCGTAGCAGTCTCCCTTCAATTATTCATTAAATTCACTTATGTCCTGTCTTAAAAGTAGATTGCAAGCTCTTCAAGGCAGGAACCTTATTTCACTGTGTGTTTATACAGCACCGAGCACAGATAGGCCATAAACTTGATGGAGCATCTCTGTCCTGCCATAGGGAAAATTAATAATACTGTTCTGGTAATATAGTAAAGTGGTTATGATAGGGTTAATGGGGGTTCCCCCAAAGTATTATGGGATGGAATCATACTCCACCCCTCGCTTACTTACTGGGTTGTAAGTGGGAACTTCCTCCTCCCCACATACACACTCTGTTATGATGAAGTTGAATAAAGCCACAAGTTCCCAGTCTTGGGAATAAAGTGTTGACCTGAGTGGTCCCTTTACAAATGGTAGTGCCTAGAGGCTGCAGCTGAGATCAGGGCCCTATTGTGCTGAGCACTGTCCAAGGATATAGGAAGAGACAGTCCCTGGTCCAAAGAGCTGACTGTCTAAATAGCGAAAGGGTCAGAGGGGGAACAGAAGGGTGAAGTGACTTACCCAAAGTCTCACAGCAGGTCAGCAGCCAACCTAGAAAGGGCTCCTGTGTCCCCCATCCACTGGACTATACCGTCACTGAGAGCAGAGAAAGAAGTTCAAAGGACAGCTACGTCCTAGGACATCTGTTTGTGCCAGTCCAACTTTACCTCCTGAAGCCGGGTGCAGACTCACCGGCGGCACCTCCTGCTGGTTGTCTCAGGGAACTAGGATTCCAGCCTCCGGAGCACCCTCTGTCAACCAGTGTCTCGCTGCCACTGCTGGCCCCCTCGTGTCCCTCCCAGGACTCTCTCTGGGCTTCTGGCTCACAGCCTTTATAGAGCCAGCCCCTGCTTTCCCAATCAGCCCCGCTGCCTTTCTCCTGCAACAGCCCTCTCTCAGGGCTGTTTTAAACCGCTCTGGGCCCGAGTGGGTGTCCATCCCACTACACCTCCCCATTACATTACTCATTAACTTGATAAACATCTTTTGATTTGCTACTTGTAATTAAAATCACAGGAAGAAAGATCAGTGAATTCAAACAAGTTTTGTTAATCCCCCCCAAAACAGTGTGAAAAATACAGAACCCTTAGTGAGGTGCAGGGGTGTCTCAGGAATATCCTCTGATTGATGTACTGAGAGCAAACATGCAGCACCATGCACCACTGCATGCCCGGTCTCAAGATCCGGGCATTCTGTGCATGGGACCCTGCACAGGTACATAATCTGAGTCAAAATCTATCGCTTCGAGTGGGTCACAAAATCCTTGGCTTCATGAGCTCGGCTCATCCTTAATGCTGAAATTATACTTGGATAAATGATTCAATCAAATATTTCAGCAGAAACTGCTACCTTGCACTCAAAAGCCTAGCCAGAAATAATTGGCTGTGGGTGGGGGGAGGAACACCTTATGTGGATAACCTTATACTAATGTGGCACGGCATGCTAAATAAGCACCAAGGAGATTATGATACACACATGACCCAAAACACAAGAGCTTGGCTCATTGGAAACCGCAATCTTTGTCTAAATTTGTACTTCCTGTGTTTGATACCTGCCCTTGTCAAAGCCTGTAGTCCTGTTTTGGTGCACTCCTACCATCAAGTCTCAAATTAGATATCCCTATAACAGTGGTTCTCAAACTTCATTGCACTTGTGACCCCCTTCTGACAACAAAAATTACTACATGACTCAAGGAGGCGGGACCAAAGCCTGAGCCTACCCAAGCCCACCCCCACACCCGCAGGTGTGGGGGCCCAAGCCAAAGCCTGAGCCCCACTGCCCTGGGGGGGCCCAAAGGCGAAGCCCAAGGGCTTCAGCCCCAGGCAGGGGGCCTGTAACCTCAGCTCTGCCGCCCAAGGCCTTCAGCTCCAGGCAGGGGGCCTGTAAACTCAGCTCTGCCACCCAGGGCTGAAGCCCTCAGGCTTTGGCTTTGGCCCCAGGCCCCAGCTAGTCTAAGCCAGTCCTGGCAATGCCATTAAAACAGGGCTGCGACCCACTTTGCGGTCCCGACCCACAGTTTGAGAACCTCTGCCCTATAAGACATGCTGCAAGGCAAGGGTATTCCCTCCTACTTTTAATTTATGAGTGGTAGGTTAGAGTAAGTGAGAGGGAGAAAATTATGTGATATGGAAAAACATATTTTACAATCATTTAAACAAAAAAGAGGCATCTAAGCCAACTGCTTCAATCTGAAAAAGGAGCAACATAAGATTAGGTAAAACTGTCTGCCAAATCCTGAGGAGCATTACAACATGTTGCAGAGTTGTACTAATTCCGCGCATTATTATGACTCAGTTTAGTGGGAGGACTGGGCAGGGCAAACGCTGCTGTCAGCGTCCACTAATAAATACCACTATATTTGCAGCTCCAGAGATAACAAAAAAAATCAGCTGTTTGATTAATACCAAATGTTGTCATACACAGAGTAGAAAAAGGAATCAGACTGAAAGCTAAACGTTTAATTAAGAACAAATTACCAAAGGGCCTGACCTGATTCTCAACCTAGACCGAGACATAACATATAGATATTAAAAACCAAATGCATTTTATGGGAAAAACGAACAACCACCGATTACAATATATTTCATAGCTGGCTCAAGAAGCAAATGCATCAAACTGATAGCTTTGCAAATTATCAGCAATCTTCAATCCAGTGTTTCCCAACGTGAGGCAAGTAGGCTAATCCAAGAGTAGTAACAGAGCAAAAGAGAGGAGCCTTAAGAGTGGGGAGCTGCATGACCCCAAATACACCCTGTCATAAATATAAAGGGAAGGGTAAACCCCTTTGAAATCCCTCCTGGCCAGGGGAAAGCTCCTCTCACCTGTAAAGGGTTAAGAAGCTAAAGGTAACCTCGCTGGCACCTGACCAAAATGACCAATGAGGAGACAAGATACTTTCAAAAGCTGGGAGGAGGGAGAGAAACAAAGGGTCTGTCTGTAGTCGTCTTGGCCGGGGACAGAACAGGAATGGAGTCTTAGAACTTTTAGTAAGTAATCTAGCTAGGTATGTGTTAGATTATGATTTCTTTAAATGGCTGAGAAAAGAATTGTGCTGAATAGAATAACTATTTCTGTCTGTGTATCTTTTTTGTAACTTAAGGTTTTGCCTAGAGGGGTTCTCTATGTTTTTGAATCTAATTACCCTGTAAGATATATACCATCCTGATTTTACAGGGGGGATTTCTTTATTTCTATTTACTTCTATTTTTTATTAAAAGTCTTCTTGTAAAACACTGAATGCTTTTTCATTGTTCTCAGATCCAAGGGTTTGGGTTTGTGGTCACCTATGCAAATTGGTGAGGCTTTTTACCAAACCTTGTCCAGGAAGTGGGGTGCAAGGTTTTGGGAAGTATTTTGGGGGGAAGGACGCGTCCAAACAGCTCTTCCCCAGTAACCAGTATTAGTTTGGTGGTGGTAGCGGCCTGTCCAAGGTGACACACCCTGCTGCCCCACATGGCTTCATGAAAGTCATTCATATTTGTTTTCTGTCCCTGCATAGGCCAGCTGTGGGAGCAGTTCACATGCATCTGTCTGTGGGCTTAATTTAGATAGCTACCTTCTAGCCAGCCTAAGTGTCTCTTTTGTGCTTGCATCTGTACCCCAAAGACTAGTCTGGCCCTAGCCCTACAGCTGGGAAACAGTGCTACAACGATTGTTTTCTCCCCTCCCCCATCCCAAAAAAAGAGGGGCACTCTGCTTATGCAGAGGAAGGATGGTCTTGTGATTAAGGCATTCATCTGGGAGCCCTGGGTTTAATTCCTGGCTCTGCTATAGACACCCTGTGTGACAATGGGCAAATTGTTCATTCTCTCTGTGCTCCATCTATAAAAATGGGATAGCAACATTTCACTACCTCACATGGGTTCTGGAGCTCAGACTAGGTGATTGTGATGGGCCCCATCTGGGCTCTTGATCAAGGACTCTACTTTCCAGTGGTAATTTGACGTATCTTTAACATTGTGAGGTACTTGGATGCTCTAGTGATGAGACCCATAGAAAGGCTCCAATAGTGGGGAGCTGCCAGAGCCTTTCACTGCCACAGTGAAAGACTCCAGCATTGGGGAAAGGCTCTGGCAGGAGGAGGAGGCAGCAGGGAAAGGCTCTGGCAGAGCCTTTCGCCGTTGCCATTCCCCACCAGAGCCTTTCACTGACACGTGTAGCTACACACGTAGGATGACCAGATGTCCTGATTTTATAGGTATCAGAGTAGCAGCCGTGTTAGTCTGTATCCGCAAAAAGAAAAGGAGGACTTGTGGCACCTTAGAGACTAACCAATTTATTTGAGCATAAGCTTTCGTGAGCTACAGCTCACTTCATCGGATGCATTATAGGGACAGTCCTGATTTTGGGGTCTTTTTCTTAGGATCCTATTACCCCCCCATCCCTGTCCTGATTTGCTGTCTGGTCACCCTATACACACCTCAGCCTGCTTTTCACTATGGTGCGTAGCTACACATACCCTACACAGTGCCATAGGTGGTGTTCAGTCTAGACATAGCTTTAGTTGGAAACCTGTCTGTGTGTATAGGTTTCTGTTCCCCTCCCATCACTGTGATACCTGAGCACAAAGACCAAGATTAAAAAACAAAAACAAAAAAACCCAGGATTTGAAGTTAGGCTCCTGAACCCCCATTTATGCTCATAAATAAGTACGGTGCTTTTCGAAAGTGCAGTACACCCCGGAACTCCTACTAAAGTCAACATGAGCTGCTGTATGCGTGACATCTCCAGCAATGGAAGCATTATTTCCTAACAGACTACCGACTGTGACTTCTTCACTGTAGCACAGTGCACAGGAGAAAGTGGTGGAGGAGAAGCATGTTTGTTTAGTGCTGAAAAAGCTAATTTATGTACTTACACTGTGACTGAGGAAAGTTCTGCTGTAAGTGAGTTTATTAAGTGGAGTCAGTATGTCTGACGGCGAACAGAGCCTCTGCAAAGAAGACAAGGCTGTTGGTAGAAAAAAAATAATTAAGAAGCCAGTTAAAAAATAGCTCCTCCAACTACAACACTGCTTGAAATGTTGTATTCTGGAAACATCTGTATTTTAATCATGCTTTAGAGGAGTGTAAGCCACTGATTTTTCTTGGAGCTTTTTGAAGTCTATAAAGAGAAATACCCTCCCACCCCCTGTATGCTGGACGGCAGCCATGTATTAGTAACGACCACGTTTTGTAAGTGCATGTACATTTTAATCTTCATTTTGACAATGTTTTTCTTATTTCTCATGACTGAAGGAATTTTTATGTATTTATTTATTTATTTAATATCAACAATAGAAAACTGCTGAAGAAAGAAGGGCATGGTCCTGCAGCAGCATCACATGGGGCATGTTCTGCCACAGAAACTCCCATCGATTTGAGTACGTGGGTTTGAATGGATTACTCAGATTGTAAACTCTTTGGGGCGGGGACCTTCTTTATGTTTTGAGTTTGTACAGCATACAGCATGAAGGGATCCCGGTCCATGACTTGGGCTCCTAGGTTCTAACACAATAGCGAGAGCTCCTATTCCATTAATTAATTTATTAATAATAATAATAATTAATAATAACTGTGACAATCTGCTTAACCATTCCTATGACTCCAAAATTCTTCTGAAGAGCAGATTTTTCCCCTTGTGGAATGATCCAGAATGCAACAAAGGGCAGGTAATTTAATAAGTATTCCCCATTCCCAACACCCAACCCCACTAGGACACTGAGCATACCACTGCCCAAAGAGGAAAAGCTTCTGTTGGAACCCCTCATTAAAACAGTGGAAGTGTACTTTGATGTGCACATGCTGGGCCAGACATGTGCGCCAGGTTTGTCTAATTTTGGTGGTGCCCAGAACGGGTCCAATCAGAGCCGTCCCCTCCATAGGACAGACTGGGGCAACCGCCCCAGGCCCCGCACTTTGTGGGACTCCGGGCTTCAGCGGGATGTGGGGTCCAGGGCAGCCTGGGGGGTTGGCGGGGTGGCCTGGTGCCAGCAGCAGCGAGCGACCCGGCCACAGCCCATCCCACTCTGCCCTGCCCTGCCCCGCCCCTGCTCCACCCCATTCCAACCCCTCCCCAAAAGTCCCCACCCTACCCCTTTCCATCTTCCACCCCTTCCCCCGAGCGATGCTGGGAGCCAGCAGAGCAGGGCGGGGCAGGCTGTGGCCAGGTCTGGGACAGCTCTGATTAAATATAAGCCCAAACATTGGTCCATGTTCCTGAATATTGGTGGAGCACGGGCACCACGGGCTCATATAACTCGCCACCTATGGGGCCCAATCCTCACTTTATGTACACTGAAGTCAATGGAACCAGTTTAATTCTATTGACTTCAATGGACCCAGATGAATATACACAAGCTTAGGATCTGGCCAGCTGTATTTAAGTTCTACATTCCCTTTCTTCAGGCTGTAATATACTGTAAGTACGTAGCTGATCTGGCGAGCAGGGCATTGTGATATGTCCTTTGTGGGTCTTTCACGGACTGGGTGGCACCAGGCTTGAGTTCTGGGAGCTGGCTTGGAGACATGTGCAATCTGACTCCTGAGAGAAATGAGTGTGATGGCCTCAGGTCGGTCTCTGGTAGATGACTGCTTGCATCATAAAAACACCACAAATATTCTGTTAGAGTCTGGCAAAAACTGTGGTTGTTTCATAACCAGGCACTGGTGCCCAGTTGAACTGCAAACTGAATATCTCTGTGAGAGTCCGAGACTGGATTAAAAATCTTTACAGAAATGGGAGCTATACTGTGGTGTGTGTAGTCATGTAACCATTAAGGATTTGTTTGTTTTTAATATACCACCTGATGTACCTTTAAATTTCTAAGCAGCCTGCTTGTCTGCAGAAAGCAGCTGCCATTTGTGCACGGCACAGCTGATGCGACATGTTACTAATGAATCACACGTTTTGCTCTTTCAACGCGATTTTCCATTTCATTCAGACTGAAAGTATACGGGTGCTCTTTGGGTATGGGGAAAAAAACATTACCTGTGCATGCCTGTGTGAACCAATTCACCAGAGGGACCAATTCACCCTGGTGTAACTCAGCTGAAAACAATGGCAAGAGGGTTAAATGTGACTCTGAGTTTGTTTCCATTTCTGCCAATCCTGTAACTTTCACAAGAACTGCTGTTGATCTGAAGCTTTAAAAGCAAAACCACATGGGGTGGGGGAGAGGGAGGGAGGGAGGGAAAGGTGGAGACATTTTGCAAATGGAAGACTGTGTGCAGTATTCAGGCTTTAACATTGCCTGCATTCATGGAGTAATGCCCTTCAGCGCAAATGCAGCTCCGGTTTGATAGGATGAATGAAAGGCATCTTACAGAATCTGTGTGAGGCCACTAGCATTACGCCTGAGACGAGAGGCTGCTAAAGCCATACTCCCCTATTTATAACAACAGATAAATCACACCCTCCGAAGCAGGCAGACCTCCTTACATCACTGACACAGGCAGAATACTAGAACCTAGGCAGCTACGGCCTTGTCGACATTGAGCTTTTCTTGCCAAAGGTTCGTCTGTGGGAGCCACAGAGGGGAACACCTAGTGTAGGCAGCCCTGCTGCAAACTCCTGTGATTTAATTTCAAATCTCTCAGTATCTGGTGTCTTCCTTTAAACCCTAGACTACCATCATGTGAACACACCAGAATCTCAACTGTCACTTTAAAAGATCACAAACTAAATAAATAAATTTCTGTCCCTCTTGGCTATGGAGAAAAGCCTGAAAATGTTGACCTTAAAGGCTCAAAACCTAGAAGGCAAATAAAAAGAATCCCAAATGTATTTGTAAAGTCTCACCATTTTAAAGCCAGTCTCATGACTTTTAGGGGACTGACTTGTGATTTTTGAATGCTTGGGGTTGGCAATAATAACAAAATCTAGTTCTTGCATAGTGCTTTTCACCGGTAGATCTCAAATTGTTCACAAGAGGTCAGTATCTTTGTCTCCATTTTACAGAACGGGAAACTGAGGATCAGAGGGGAAGTAATTTGCCCCAGGTCACTGAGCAGGCCAGGAGTAGACCCCAGTTAGTGCTCTATCCCACACTGCCTCCACTGAAGTTGATATCGAGACAAGACGCTGGCAGTCAGCTGTTACTATAACCACCATGCTGTGTAGGCCTTTCCTTAGTGGGGTCAGACAACATTGTGCTTAATATTCTGATGGCCACTTGTAACCCTATCTACACTAAGGCTCCAACCTTGCGACTACTCATGCAGCTGAACCAGTGGCGCTAACTGCAGGAAAGCCAAGTGTAGCTAACCCAGATAACCACAGCAACAGCTTGTCGTCATTATCCCTCTGATTCACCAGCAGCAATTTCAGTCGAGTAGGCTACCATCACAAAGCCCTCTGACTGCAATGTTTAAATTCAGGGAGTGTTTTAGGCCTTGTGTATTATTGTCTTGTGGACTTGTTTGTTTATCATGGAGTCTCTTCCAGAAGCATTGCTGGTTGGTAGTCCTTCAGAAAACAAGGCACACCATGTCTCACCGAGAAAAGTCTCATAACTTTCAGATCAGTTGTGTGAGTGTATCTGGAAATCAGCCAAAGCGAATCCTAACTGAGTTGCCTACATTTGGTGCAGAACAAAAATGTGTGGGGGTAGGAAGGGTTTGTGGTATTTCAGGAGAGGGGAAGAGTGAGAGAGTAAGACAGGGTGTTCAGCTTAAAGATAAAGTAATAAATCAAACAAGATGCTAAACTGAATGCTCTGTAGGGGGGAAAAGTCAGATTTTTATACTAAAAAATCATTTTGAAAGCTGAGGCTTATTTTGTCCCATTATAACACAGAGGAGGTTTCGCCCTCCATTCCCCCCCATATTAACTCTTCAAGAGTTACTCCCATGGATGACTCTTTATTCACAGAAGCTGAATGTTTGGGGGAGAGAACGAGAGGAAGGCTTTAATATTGAGTAAGTCAGACCTCGTGGAGAATAATTCACAACATGTGGTTTAATGTTAAAAGCTGCAGGGGATGGAGGGGATATTTTTCCATCTGAAAGGAGATAGAGGGAGCTAAAAATTAACTCTGTAGGCATTTATTTTTTTTTAAACTCAGCCAATCAGATCAAAACTGGATAATGTTCTATAGGTTTAATATGATTGTGTCTTTTTTGTGGAACTAACGCCTGCAGTAGCAGAATGATGGACTCTGTGATGTAAGAGGTCTTTTCTATTCCTGGCTGCTCTGCCGTTTCTTGTTTGCCTCATTACACCAATAAAGCTAGTGGCGGGATGTGGGAAATAAAATAGTAAATTACACTTGACAGCTCATCCCTGCTTTTCTCTTACCGTTGTAGTGGTGGTGTTGCACAGAGGGTCACAGATTTTTCATGTACAAAGTAAGGAAAGTTCTTCCTCTTCTCATATACGGACATCCAAGCTCATAATCAGAGGATAGCATCTGTATAAAGGGAGGCTAGGCATTTTAAACTACGATCCAAATGTCAAGTTGGGCACTTTTCCACCACATGAGTTACTGTCTGCAAAGCTGCAAAGCTGCCAGTGTGGAGAGGAAACCAGTTCAAGCTGGTGCATAGTTGTGGCAACTCTGAGAGCACCAGAGAGTAGCCCTTTGAGCCTGGTCCAGGATCTGTGGTCAAGTGGACAAGGAAGCAGGTGCAGCGAAGGGCTCCTAAATATACTTAGTGCATTAGACTCTCTTTCCCACCAATGCTTCCACTCTGTAAGAATGTAGTTTTCACCTCCCAGGCCATGCTCATCACCTGTGCATGGTAAAAGTCCAGTCGCTCTGTTGTTCCAGAGAGCAAAGTGATGCTGAGAGATCCATGATGGTGTCACACCTCTTTCCACAGGAGTGGGATTCTTCGTCTGAATGCGAGCAGATCTTCAAGCTGGCGCTGCATGTTGTTTCTGACTGACGTGCCATTTTCAATCAGAGATATCATGAGTTGGATTAATCTGTCACAGCTCTCTGGGCACACTTAACAGTAATGGCATCTCGTTGAAGGTCTGCTGGAGCTACATGCGCTAGACTGGAGTGGGTGAATAATTCAGGCAGCCACTCACAATCTGAATGTCCGAAATCAGCTCCATGTTGACAAGCTGAGTGTGGCGGCTGCAGTCCCAGACCACAAAGTGCTATTCATCTGGAGCAAACACCAGAGCCAATACTGAGGTACAAAGGACTGATGTGTCTGCTCTCCAGGAGGTTCCTGATAGTTTGCCTATAAAGGCGGTGCTGGAAGTGTTCTTCATTTTCAGATGTTCCAAGTAAGGTTGGTGTGTCATGGTATGGTCAAAGTTTACTCCCAAGATGTGACAACTGGTTGTCCTCGTACACCGATGGAGATAGGCCCCATGGCAAGAAGTTTAGGTAAAAAGGAGTTACTGCTGTCTCAGTTTCTCTGAAGATTAGTCTCCATTCTTGGAACTACGCGGTCAAAATGTCCATATCCTCGCTGAGCTTCCCTTCAACCCCGTGGAAGTTGTTTCCTGTCTCAGCAATACAGATATCATCAATAGAGACCTACTTCTTGGCCCGTGTTTCAGGAAAGTTGTGTGCGTGTATATTGTACAAGACGGGAGCCAAAACTGACCCTTGTGGAAGGCCACTATGGAGATGTTTAAGTTGACTGATTTTTCTCCCCAACTTGCAGAATAAAGCTTCAGTCGCTAATAATTTCTTGGACGAACTGACCGTCGGCCCACAAGGAATAACCTGTAGCAGTTTGGCAGCCAGTTTGGCGTGCCACACCATGCCATAGGCTGCTTCAGATCAATGAGGACTGCAACAACTTTCTTTCCAGAGTCAAATGTGCTTTCAACATCTTGAGTCAAAGTACCTGATCTTGGCTGCATCACCCCTCCTGAATCCAGCGTGACTGGAAGGCAGCTGAGGACTGACCTTCAGGTCACAAAGCCCGGCAAACTATTAAGACACTGGATGGAGATTCTTGTCTACGAAAGTTCTTATTGCCTCCTAGCTGACTCTCCCTAATGTCCTTATTTGTAGATTCAGTTTACACATTAATAAAATCTGAGAAACCACAGTGGGAAGAAAGTGCAAGTTCCTGCTGGGCTCAGGGCCGCTAACAGATGTACAGTACATATTATATTTTAGCACCCTTGCTGTGAACACTAGTTCTCTCCAACATTTCCAGGCATCCACGCCTATGTTAAAGGATAATTATTAACACAATCATGGGGATTTTGAGCCTGAATGTACAGGGACTTCAGCATCTTTCCTTGATGCATGAAGATCAGTTTCTGCATTCCTTTATGTCAATCTAAGCACTGGTTGGGACCATGGAAATTTTATTTGGGGGGTGGGTGTGGGTGGGAAGTGCATACAATGTAATCCCAATGGCTGTGGTTTTCAGACTACTTAGTGATTATTTTTCAGGTAACTTGAAGGGGTCTGATTTTTCAGAAAGTGCTGAGCACCCACCCTCTGAATATCTGGCCCCTTTAAAGTGTCACAAATTGGACATGCCAAAACTGAGGCACCCAAAATCACTAGGCACTCTGAAAGTCTTGGCCAATGGTTTTAGGACTGATGACATTTTGGGAGCTGTTGTTTGGCCTGTGTTCTGAAGTAGCTCTTGGGGCTTATCTATGTTACCTGCTGGATCGATGGGCAGAGATCGATCCAGCGGGGGTTGATTTATCGCATCTAGTCTAGACACAATAAATTGAGCGCTCTCCCGTTGACTCCGGTACTCCATCATGGCAAGAGGCGCAGGCGGAGTCGATGGGAGAGCGTCAGCCATCGACTTACCGCGATGTCTTCACTGTGGTAAGTAGATCTAAGTACGTCAACTTCAGCTACGTTATTCATGTAGCTGAAGTTGCATAACTTAGATCAACCCCCATTCCCCCTAGTGTAGACCAGGCCTCAGAAGACCGAGGAATGATGCTAACAGTTTTGAAGTGCCAGCCCCACCTACTTAGGGACGGTTCTGTTTCTGGGGAGGGCGTGAAAGAGCACTTCCAAAAAGGGTCATTTGTGCATAACTAGAATCTTGGTGTAGTGATGATTTATGCAAATTCAACTGACTTTCAGGAAACATTGTCCTAAGTCACACAGGCACAGATTTTGAAAAGTATTTAGGCACCTAAAGATGCACAGAGCTGACTAATTTGATTTTCCAAAACACCTAAGCTGCTTATGTACTTCTGTAAATTCCAGTCAGTGCCCATCTGCATCTTTAGGCTTCTATATACCTCTCAAAAAATCTGACCCAAAACAATTCTGTGTTAAGGCCATGAACTAAACCTAGATCCTCTGGCTTCCAGTCTGCTGCCCCATCCAGTACACCACAGTGCATTCGGAGGAAGACTTAAATGTTAGAAAATACAGCTAATGAAATGTCAGCAGGCATCACAACTTAAAATATACAAGGATTTGTAACCACTAAAAAAACTTCTTCTACACGTACAGCTCTCAGAGAGCGGTGTGGAGTCTTTCAAACTGCAAAATGCAAGGACTATCAGAAAGTCAACTGAAGAGAATGATACTGATGTGGGGTTTCATGCAATTAATTTGTTATTGTTCCTGTCCTAAATAGAATGGTTATTTCCATGTTATGCTTTTTGGCAGTTAATAACAGTGGTGACAGATGTCTAGAAATAATGCTGAGTTCACATAGCTTCCAGGCAGAATTGCCAATGTATGTGTTTTTCACTACAGTCATATCTCTTGAAGATGCTAACAGTATCATTGTCATATTTCTCCTACACTGACCTATTCCAGTTTCTTTCTGAGCAATGCTGTAAACAATAATTTTTCATCTGGTGCCGCATAAAAACAATAACAATAACTGGAATTATATAGTTCCATTTATATGAATATAAGTGCTTATAATCAGGTGAAGTTCCCATCCTGTTTTGAGCAAAGTCTACCCCGCAGAGTACAGGCTAAACTGACCCCTCATTTAGGGTTTAGCTTTATTGCTGACTCAAATAATAATCAAACATAAGCTTAAACCTTCTCCTAAAACCTAGCTCTTTCTAGGGCTTCTCTGCAGGACTGCTCTAGTCCCACTCCCTTGTTATCTCTGCCCTCAGCAAGACATTTAGAACCCTCTTATTTCCTGGTCAGGGCTCACAAATTCTACCTGCCAGCATAAGTCAGCAGTAATTCCTCTCCATTTCTATGCAGGTTTCTAGCATCTAGGTGTAGAGTGGCAAACAATGGAGCCCTGTATTTCAATGCAGAGTGCTGGATCTACTTCCCTGTTGCCATGTTTTACCAAGCTGGCTAGGGAACAGTTATCAATAGGCATGATCAATATTTATAAACTTTTTACTTTAATCTCATCTCCCCCTCTTGCATTTTGCTCTCTTCACAATGAAATGCTTAGCTGTAGAAACATGTTACTATACATCAGTATCGTTTTGGTCTGGGCTCCCTCCCACAAAAAACAGGTATTCATTCACTATAGGGCTGGGTGAACCTTAAACCGCTTGTGGAAACTCACAAAGTAAGGCACCACTCTCCTGAGGCACGGAATGGCTTTGTTTCCCATTGACTTCTTTGGACCAGGACTTGGGAGATCTGGTTTCAATTCCTGTTTCTGCTATAGACTCCTTGTGTGATGTTAGGGCAAATTGCTTAACTTCTCTGTGTCTCCTTTGTCTTGTCTATTTAGATTGTAAACTCTTTGGGGGCAGGGACTGTCCCTTACTATGTGTAATTTAGTTTACAACAATGGGGCCCTAATCTTGGTTAGGGTTTTTAGGCTATTATAATTAAGGCCCTACTTGAACTGCAGGATGATTGTCAAATCATTGACGCTGAGTTGCAGACAAGACATGGAAAATCATGAGAAAGTAATAATGGACCTTTATTAACTGCCGTAACTTGGAAAAGCCAGAGAAGACCTATTTGTTTAAGAAAAATTTTATGGAATAATATAAACACTCAAGTATTATGTTATGCCTGCTTTTTTTTTTTTTTTTTTTATAACCAGACATTTTGCTGCAACTATATTAGTCATTAATGCTTGGGACGGACAGCCCGAACCCCAGCTGCTGTGAGCTCGGATAAACAGGGTTCTACTGTTAGAATGGGGGTGAGGGGGAAGTGTGTGTTGCAAACCTCAAAATGTATGTAAAATTGTGGACTGTGCAAAGTAAGATAATTAAAATCAAAATTGCAGTGGAAGCCTAATATTGCGGGATCCGCAATTCCCACAATATCACAAATTAAGAGGGCCTTAATTTACGGCTGTCAAGCGATTAAAAAGTATCACAATTAATCGTATTGTTAAACAAAAATAGAATACCATTTATTTAAATATTTTTGGACCTTTTCTACATTTTCAAATATATTGATTTCAGTTACAACACTGAATACAAAGTGTACAGTGCTCACTTTATATTTTTATTACAAGTATTTGCACTGTAAAAAACCAAAAGAAATAGTCTTTTTTCAATTCCCCTAATACAAGTACTGTAGTGCAATCTCTTTATCATGAAAGTTGAACTTACAAATGTAAAATTATATATATATATAAAAAGCATTCAAAAATGAAGCAATGTAAAATTTTAGAGCCTACAAGCCCACTCAGTTCTACTTCATGTTCAGCCAATTGCTCAGACAAACAATTTTATTTACGTTTGCAGGAGATAATTCTGCCCACTTCTTGTTTACAATGTCACCTGAAAGTGAGAACAGGCATTCTCAAGGCACCATTGTAGCCAGCATCACAAGATATTTACGTGCCAGATGAGCTAAAGATTCACATGTGCCTTCATTCTTCAATCATCATTCTAGGGAACATGCGTTCATACTGATGACTGGTTCTGCTCAATAACCATCCAGAGCAGTGATGACCAACGCATGTTCATTTTCATTATCTGAGTCTGAAGCCACCAGCAGAAGGTTGATTTTCTTTTTTGGTGGTTCGGGTTCTGTAGTTTCCGCATCAGAGTGTTGCTCTTTTAAGACTTCTGAAAGCATGTGCCACACCTCATCCCTCTCAGATTTTGGAAGGCACTTCAGATTCTTAAATTTTGGGTCGATTGCTATAGCTATCTTTAGAAATCTCACATTGGTACCTTCTTTGTGTTTTTGTCAAATCTGCAGTGAAAGTGTTCTTAAAATGAACAACATGCTGGGTCATCATCCGAGACTGCTATAACATGAAATATATGGCGCAATGCCAGTAAAACAGAGCAGGGGACATACAATTCTCCACCAAGAAGTACAGTCAGAAATTGAATTAACTCATTGTTTTAACGAGCATCATCAGCATGGAAGCATGTCCTCTGGAATGGTGGCCAAAGCATGAAGGGGCATACAGATGTTTAGAATATCTGGCATGTAAATTACCTTGCAATGTCAGCTACAAAAGTGCCATGCAAATGCCTGTTCTCACTTTCTGGTGACATTGTAAATAAGAAGAGGGTAACATAATCTCCTGTAAATGTAAACAAACTTGCTTGTCTTAGCAATTGGCTGAACAAGAAGTAGGACTGAGTGGACTTGTAGGCTCTGAAGTTTTAAATTGTTTTGGTTTTGAGTGCCGTTATGTCACAAAAAAATCAACATTTTTAAGTTGCACTTTCACGACAGAGCTTGTACTATAGTACTTGTATGAGGTGAATTGAAAAATACTATTTCTTTTGTTTATCATTTTTACAGTGCAAATATTTATAATAAAAAATAATATACACTTTGATTTCAGTTACAACACAGAATACAATATATGTGAAAAAGTAAAAAAACATCCAAACTATTTAATACATTCCAATTGGTATGCTATTGTTCAACACTGTGATTAAAACTGCGATTAACTGTGATTAATTTTTAAATTGTGATACATTTTTATAATTAGTTAACAGTAATTAATCAACAGTCCTACCTTAATTATAATAGTGCTGCTCCAATTAATAGGAGTGGTGGGTGTTCAGCACCTCGTGAGTACCTGCCAAAGTTTCTGGTAAGTATCCAATGGCTATTTTCCATCTCCCCTACCTCGGCTCCTTTTCCCACACACTCTCCTAAATGAAATGCAAACCTAGCAACATCTGAGTAAAACTTCCAAGTCAGGGCAATCAATATTAGGTCAAACAAAATTGCCCACCCATCTGTACAATGTCTCTTCAATCACCCCAACTCCTGACAAGTGACCCCTTATTAAATAAGTCATTCCCTTGCTTCATACCACATTTTCCTCTTATTAATATATATAATTTTGGAGGGGGAGAGAAAATCTGAGCATGAAGAGACCAACAAAGCCCAGAAAGTCAGTTTTCCCCCTTTGGATTCTTCTTCTGTTGACTTTGATGTTGGCTCAGTTTCTGAGAGTTGAAAGGACTAGTTTGTCTTCAGTCCCTGGGATCGCTGTGCCCAGATTAGAAGTGATTTATTTGGATTTTTTAATGAGGCTTGCTTGTTGTGGTCTGAATTGAGTCCCCAGAGATTCATTTTCTTTAGAAACTTGTGTTGGATTCAGAGTCCCTTCTGCTAAGATGAGAGCAATCAGGGGTGCATATTCTCCTAAGAGCTTCCCCAAGTTATTGTTATCCTCCTCCCCTGACATCCATTTCTTTTTTAAATGACTTTTGCTTTTAGCCTTCTCACCAAGACCTTTCCTGTTGCTTCTGTTTATATAATTGGCAATCCAAACCTGCAGTTCTCACTTGGGTTAGTCTCTCATTTCAGTCAATGGGAATTTTGCCTGAGTAAGGATCTTAGAATTTGGCCCATCATTAATAATTCAAGATGAAGAGGGGAAAAAACAGCAATAGGCCAAAACAACTTTGTGCACCTATGTAAAAAAGGGTGGATTTTTTTTCTGTGTTTTTTTAATTATTATTAAAAATACTAACTTTGGAGCTCCTGCCAGTAGGAGCACATGGAGTTTCAATTTGTGGTTTTTCTTCATGCAGCACATTTGGAAATCGGAATTTAAAACAAAATATACATCTCCACGTCTGAGTGTGTATGTAGCAATTTATCATTTCTTGGTGGGAATTTGAAACTATTTTTAGTCTTCAGAAATGTTTCTCTTCTCCCCTCTACTCTCCCTCCTCCCTCCGCACACTCCTTATCAAGCTTTTTAGCCAATCCAAATTCCTGAAGTAAGGAAAATAGTGACAGGAAATGAATAAATTAATAAGGAATGGGTTTATATTTTCATTTCCTGGCCCCTTTAGAGTTAAAGGTAGAATTAGAACGATTTGTCAAGAGCTGAACAAAGCAATTACCTGCGTATTCATTTTATAAATTCCATCAAGTACAAATATTGTTCTAAAAAATAATATTATTAAAATGAGTCTGGAAGCCCTCATAAAACCAGAGCACTCATGCCTTATGCTGTGGGCTGGTGGGAGGATAAAGTTCCAACCTCATGTGGCCTAGTGGATAAATCACTGGACGGGAACTCAGGAGCCCTGGGGTCAATTCCCAACTCTGCTACTGATCTGCTGGGTGACCTTGGTCAAGTCACTTGACCACCCTGTCCCTGTGCTTGCCCATCTGTAGAATGGGGGTAATGACAGTAAGCTTCTTTGTAAAGCACTTTGAGATTTACTGATGAAAAGTGCTATATCAGAGCTAGATACTAATTATTCTTATTTAGGGTCTGGTAACTGGGCTGGTGTGCACCTTCAGCAGTCACTTCTTTATACAATAGTGACCATTGCTCATTTGTGGCCACAAATGAGCCCTTGGACCATCTGAGTTGAGAGACACATACACTCACCCCTTTACCTGTTTCATAGTCACCATTGAGATCAGTGGAGGTGCCCAAGCTAGATCCTTCTCCTCGGTATAAAAGAAATTGGACCTCTGGCAGGGTCCCTTTCCACGTGTTTGAACTGTATCCATGTGTTTGAACTGTTGGATGCAGTGTTTGGGGTGTTTATCCCTCTAATCATTTTTGTTGCTTTTCTCTAAACTACCGGCAGTTTGTCGACTGTTCAGCTACCACAGTGAGGTGTAACCTTGTGAATAAACCTGGAGAGACTGTCTGAGCCCCGAGGTACTAAGAACTGAACACAGTGTCCAAATACACTTCACAAGAGTCAGAAAGAGAGAGAGGAAACAATAGTGAGGAGTCTGGTCCCGTGGTTAACGCTCTGGGCTGGAAGTTGGAAGACCTGGATTCTGTTCCCTAGTGCTGACCTACTATGTCACCTTAGGCAAGTTATTTCATTACGCTACGCCACTCTTTCCCCTCCCTCCCATTGTCTGTCCTGTCATATTTATATTGCAGATTCCCTGCTAAGGCCAGGGACTCTCCCTTACTATGTGTTTCAACAGGGCCTTCCACAATGTATGTGCTACAAAGCATAATACAAATAAATCATAGGCATCGACTTCCCCTCTGCCCAGTGGGTGCTCAACCCCCCGCACCACCCTAGCCCTGCCCCACCCCCGCACCGCCCTCGCCCCACCCCCATTCCACCCCTTCCCCCAAGTCCCTGCACCTGCCCCACCTCTTCTCTGCCTCCTCCCCCGCCCTTCTGGAAAGTCCTAAGTGCCGCCAAAGAGCTGTAAGGCATCAGGGGGGAGCGAGAAGCACTGGAAGGGAGGAGGAGGAGCAGGGCCGGGGTGTGCTCGGGGGGGGGGGGGGGGGATAGAAGGAGGCAAGGACGGGGGAGCTTGGCTGCCGGTGGGTGCGGAGCGCCCACTAATTTTTCCCTGTGGGTGCTCCAGCCCCGGACCACCCACGGAGTCGGCGCCTATTCCCATGGTGTGATCATAAATTAACTTCAACAGGAGAGCATACCTTGCATGGGTTGTATTCTAGGTGAAAGGTGGGTGGAGCAGGTTAGCTCCCCTGCAGGTAATAAGGTGTGTTCTTCACAATACCGAATTAATCAAACACTTTGATAAGATTGCGGAGTGACTATCTTTTTGTGTGAGGCTTCATGTTCAATATGAAATATGTCCACCTTAATTAGAAAGGAGGTGCAGATGATAACAGGACCAGTAATTCCATAATGTGACTTCACTGATTTCAGTGGAGTTTCAGCAGGAATAAATTAAAGTTCAACCTATGTAGCTTTCCCCCTAAGACAAGAATAGCTTTCAGTCAGTATCATGAGAAAAAACACAGGGAATGGTAGAACTCACCATGCCTGTGTCCTCTAGAACAGAAATTGCCTCCAACCTGATTCATAAGTAGACGTTTTAATGAGGGAAGCAAAGATGTTTGACGTGAAGGCTAAAAGTGTGTCCTATGGTACCTGGATATTTTGCCACATAGAAGTTCTATATTGAGTCAGTGAGTGCTGTGGGCAGATAATTATGACCCCTATTAACCCTTGTATGGAAGTCACCTAAGAGAAGGGAAGTCAAATCTCAAGTCTTTAAACCATGATTTGGGGACTTCAATAGCTCAGATATAGGTTAGGGGTTTATTATAGGAGTGGGTGGGTGATTTGGTGGCCTGCGTTGTGCAGGAGTTCTGACTAGACCAGTAGCATATTGCTTTTCCCAGAAGACTGTGGCGGGTGCCAAACACCCCGCCACCGAAATGCCGCCACAGAGAAATGACAGCAGGAAGAAGCACCACCGCTGAGAAATGGCAACGCTTCTTGGTGGCATTTCAGCAGTGGGGTGTCCTGCGGGTGCACAAAAATGCCCTGGCGGGTGCCATGGCACCCACAGGCACCGTGTTGGGGACCCCTGGACTAGACGATCATAATGGTCCCTTCTGACCTTAAAGTCTATGACCCTATGTGCACTTTTTGTGTGCATTTATTTCACACCAGATTCTGCCCCTCTAACGCTGCATAGTCTCTTACTCCATAAGTAGTTCCACTGATTCCAATTAGTTTACTTCTGGAGTAAGATGTTACTCAGCATGAGGAAGGGTACCAGAATTTGGCCCTGCATAATTAAGGGCACTTTTAGTGACCTAGTTGGAAAAGTGAACAGACTTCCCAAGACTTTTGGGTGTGTGGTCTGAAGAGTTTTTCAGTCCATCTGACTCCTTACTGCCAATGAACCTCACAACCGTATAACAGGAGAAGTCACAGCCTACTACTGGCAACTCAAAGGATAGTAAATCCCTTCTCTGTGATGCAATTCACCCTGAAATATTCACACACATAGGTCAACAGCAGGCTAAATGGATTCATAGTGTTTGGCAAATGGTATGGAAATTCTGAAGATTACTGAAGGACTAACAGCATCATAATATCAAGAAATGACTCGAGTAGCCATGGAAAGAGTACAGCTAGCTCCTGGAAAATAAACTTTAACTCAAAGCAGCCATCTGTCCAAAGTGAATTTATATTTCAACTGAGCTTTGTAAAGTATTTCAGGAGCATAAACAGTGGTGGTAAAGGTTTAGGGTTTCTTCAGTACAAAATGCCAGAGGCCCTCAGTTAGATTCTACTGTGGTGGGCACAGCATAGGCACCTAGATAGCTAGTCTTGCGGCAGAGGGGTAACAATATTAAGTTTCAGAAATGGCTGGAGACACATGAATGTGAATATCATCTGTATTTTAATAAGTAAGGGTTACAAAGTACAGGGGTTTTCATGCTTCAGGACACAAGCTGACACCCCATGTATTTGGGAAGCAAGCTCTCATGTAGATTTGTAATGTCTTGCACAATTACTAGAAGCACTATGTGTTTGTTCTACAGTCATCCTAAATCTGTGGCAACGGGTGCTCTTGGAAACAGGACATTATTTATGTGGTGATCAAAGTGTGCCTGGTGTTCTGTTGACAAGAGCCAAGATTTTCACGTGGCTTGTGAATTTGGGTGCTTCCGTTTTTGTATGTCCATACGGATACTTTAAAGGAGCTTGATTTTCAAAAAGTGCTCAGCACCTGCCTTCTGAAAATCAGCCCTTTTTAAAGTATCTCATCTTGGTCAAGATCTTTGCCCTGAGGAGTTTGCATTATCTGACTTAGGGTATATCTACGCAGTATTTTGGAGCAAACCTTCCCGCCCAACGTGACAGACTTGGGTAGTGGGGCTTGGGCTAGGACTCTAAAAACCAACTGGAGCTTGGGCTCTGTACCCTCACCCCTTCCTAGGCATCAGAGCCTGAGTTCCAACCAAGCCGCAACTCCAAAGTGCCGTCTACACAACTATTTTTAGAGTGCTAGCATGAACCCTGCTACAACCAAGTCTGTTGATCCAAGCTGGGAGGCACGCTTCAAAGTGCTGTGTGGACATACCCTTGAATGGATTGATGCTCTGTTAAGGTATTGCAATTCCTATGTTCTTAATGCAGTTCTGTAGTGACTATGTGAACGTATTTCATACTGACAGGTTTCAAAGTAGCAGCCGTGTTAGTCTGTATTCGCAAAAAGAAAAGGAGTACTTGTGACACCTTAGAGACTAACAAATTTATTGGAGCATAAGCTTTCGTGAGCTACAGCTCACTTCATCAGATGCATTCAATGAAGTGAGCTGTAGCTCACGAAAGCTTATGCTCCAATAAATTTGTTAGTCTCTAAGGTGTCACAAGTACTCCTTTTTGTATTTCATACTGTTACCTGTTTTACCATTCCTGGAAAGTGTTTTCATTATTGAGAGCTTCCCCACCGGAGATCTGTTTCTGAGAGTCTGTCAGCCACCTATACTCAATTACTTCTTCCTGGAGGTAATGCAGTCTTACTGCACTTCTACCAGAGAGAGGGCCAAATTCCAGAACATGTTTGCAGGAAAAATTGCACATACATTTGCTACTAAAATGCACTACTAAAATGCACATACATTTGCATGCATAGTCAGAAAAGCTGACACAAAGAGAGGTATGTTATATCCGTTTGATGGCAGAGGTGGAGTGCTTCTAGGTGGTGGTCATGGGCCAGGTTGGAGAGTCCCCTGTGTTAGTGCTTTAGTTCTTCCTCTTTAGAGCTGAGATAAAATTTGAACACAGACATCCAAAGATCAAATAGTAACTGCTTGTCTTAGCCTAGCTCCCACATCCCTCTCCTGATGTGGAAAGGTTGGCAGTCTCTGCTCAGGGGAAGATGGGGATGGAATAACAGAGGTGTTGCTGAGCTTTCTGCACCTGCCCACACTCTTCCAGATTCAATTTCATGACCTCTAAATTCATGCTTCGTTTAAATTCCCAAATCCATAGATGTGCTCCAAGATCTACCTGTCTTTTATTCAGCTATATATCTATCTTCTATCCTATGTTTGGCATATTTGACCATACTTTGACATGAAATATGCCCAAAATTCAAGTTCCAAAAAAATTTGCCTAGTGTCAGCAACTGCTGAATCTGCTGGTATCACAACACCAATAGCCACATGTGGCAATGATAAGGATTAATAGATCGATTGAGTTATTGTACATCTTTCAATAAGGTATGTCACCCAGGTACAGCCTCACCCTTGGGTCAGTGATGATTTCACAACGTAGCTTCCATCAGAAGGCAAGCATGTCTTGAAATCATTGCTCGACGGATCATTGCAGTCTACTTCACATTTTAATTGGATTTAACTTTGCAAGGTTTGAGAAATCACAGTGACAATGCAAAAACATAAAAGTAAATCTAAACAGAGTGTTAGGTTGACATCAGTGTTGTTTTAACTGGCATGCTTGCATTTGATTCAGCTCTGCTGCTGGAATAATTCCTTCCAGGAGAGAAATCTTTACCATTGAAAGTGAAAACAATTCAGTGAAGACTATTGGGTGTTTTGCAGGTTATTCAGGGGAAATTTTCCTTTCAGCTTGTCCTGTGAGCAACAAGGACTTAAATGTATTGTCAAGAAGTTGCAGGTCAGTCACTTATGATGGTTTCAGAGTAGCAGCCATGTTAGTCTGTATTCGCAAAAAGAAAAGGAGGACTTGTGGCACCTTAGAGACTAACAAATTTATTTGAGCATAAGCTTTCATGAGCTACGAAAGCTTATGCTCAAATAAATTTGTTAAACTCTAAGGTGCCACAAGTACTCCTTTTCTTTTTACTGATGGTAGAATTTTCAGCATGGCCAAAATTTAGCTTCTAAATAAAAGTTGACCTGAGTTTCAAAGATGCTGGTACCCACAGCTACTATTGATTTTAAGGGGAGTGTGGGTTCACAGCACCTCTAAAAATCAGGACAATTTTTATTTAGGAGCCTAAATATGGACTTAAGTGTCCATATTTCTGTTTGCAAATGTTGGTCTCTGCCTATAAGGCTGTTCCTTTTCATTTGAGGGAGCAAGGAACTGATTTTTAATACTAGAGGGCAGAATCACAGTTGAATTGAAGTGAATATGTCGGAGTTTCGCATGACCTTATTAGCCCCCTAAGGGGATTATGGGGGGGTGGACGTGGACCTAAAGCAAGGAATTAGTGGAATCAGATGTGGGAGTTTCTGGCTGACAGCCAAGGTCAAAAACCAGAAGTCTGTGCAAAATACACCCACGGGATTTAGTTCTAAATTGAAATGTGAACAATCCCTGTTTCCAGTGCACATGCCTCCGTAACTAAACCCTGAGTCAGGTGATTGTCTCCTTCTAGGGGCTTTTAGATCCAGAGGTCCTTGGTTCCTAGCGTAACACTGTGTTAATGTTGGTTAGACCTCCATTTCACACACACATGGCACAGCAGCATTGCTTGAAGTATCATGTCCCAAAAGAGTCAGGAAACCTACATGAAAGCATCCTGGCCAAGTGCACGACTACTACTGTGATGTGCTACCTGTTTCACTGCTGTGGAATGTGGGGCTGGCTGGGAAACAAAAATTGTCTTTAAAAATAAAAATTAAGGTTTTGAAATTTGTTTTCATTCAGCATCGGAGTGGAACCAAGACTTTTCAAAAATTTTCATGAAAAATTGAGACTGACCAACCAACCCCAGAATAGCCAATAGCTTGGTAGTTAGGGAGATATGGGAGGTCAGATTCAAATGAGTGCTGTACCCATGAATGCTCTAACCACTGGGTTATTGGCTATTCTAGGGTGGGAGGTCTCTCTGCCCCCACCCTCCAGAAATTCTATCCAGAGAAAACTTCCTGACAAAAGTTACATCACAACTGATACATTTCTGTGAAAAGTTTTGGCTTGGATGAAGTGGCATTTTCCATCAAAAAAACATTCCTGAACAGCTGTAGTGGAATTATCTGTCAGCCAAGTCACTGCACCAGTAACCCACGCACCTGAGACTGGCTGCAGTCTGTCTACACTGCAATTAGACACCTGTGGCTGGCCCATGGCAGCTGGCTTGGCTCGGGCTTCGGGTCTGTGTAATTGCAGTGTAGATGTTCCGGCTTGGGCTGCAGCCCAAACTCTAAGACCCTCCCACCTTTCAGGCTCTAACCCAAGACTGGATGTCTACACCACAATTAAACAGCTCCTCAGCCTGAGTTAGCTGGCACGGGCAAGCCACAGGTGTCTAATTGCAGTGTAGACATACCCTCTCTCTCTCAGCCTGATATGTGACCCAGACCATATTTAAGTTTTTGCACTCATCAAGGTGAGACAATACCCTTTAGTCTGTAAGGGATTCGTTCTCATAGCCTAAAATGTGCCCACTAAGAAAAGCGTATACTCCTGTTTCAGATGTAAATGAGTCTTTGCTCATGCAGACCACACAACTTCACTGATAAGTATCTTTTCCTGATCTGAGCAAGCAAATGTAGATTTTGAGGGAGCAGTTTAAGAACCCACATTTGAAAATTCAGTCTTAAAGTGGAGTTCTACTCTGAAAAGTGACAGTACAAATGAGATCTGAAGGTTCCATGTTCATTATCTCTATCATTTCAAGAGCCAATATGTTCAGTTTTCAAATAATTAATTTTTCTTTCCTAAGTGGTGGTTGTGTTGTTTATTCTCCCTATTGCAGTGGTGCCCAGAGGCTGTAGTCCTGGAGAGTGGGCCCCATTATGCTAGGTACCCTGCGCTTCAATCTTAGCTTGAGATCTGAAAGTCAAGCTGGGTTCTTTTTGGCTCAAAGATTCTGCAAATGGAACAGTTTACAATGCTGATGATGGGGCATGAACCAGAGAGAATCCAGGTCCTTCTCCCAGAACTGTATTATCATTGCAGAGCTGAAAGGATAACCATTTATTAACACTTATTTTCACCAGTATCAAGTCTGTGGTAGCTGAGCAACATAAGAATGGCCATACTGGGTCAGATCAAATGTCCATCTGGCCCAGTATCCTGTCTTTCGACAGTGGCCAATGCCAGGTGCCACAGAGGGAATGAACAGAACAGGTAATCATCGAGTAATCCATCCCCTGTCGCCCACTGCCAGCTTCTGGCTAACAGAGGCTAGGAACACCATCCCTGTCCATTCTTGCTAATAGCCATTGATGGACCTACCTTCCGTGAACTTATTTAGTTCTTTTTTTAACCTTGTGATAGTCTTGGCCTTCACAACATCCTCTGGCAAGGAGTTCCACAGGTTGACTGTGCAGTTGTATGAAGAAATACTACCTTTTGTTTGTTTTAAATCTGTTCCTATTCGGTGACCCCTTAGTTCTTGTGTAATGAGAAGGAGTAAATAACACTTCCTTATTTACTTTCTCCATACCAGTCATGATTTTATAAATCTCTATCATATCTCCCCTTAGTCATCTCTTTTCCAAGATGAAAAGTCCCAGTCTTATTAATCTCTCCTCATATGTCAGCCGTTCCATACCCCTAATCATTTTTGTTGCCCTTTTCTGAACCTTTTCCAATTCCAATATATCTTTTTTGAGATGGGGTGACCACATCTGCATGCAGTATTCAAGATGCGGGCATACCATGAATTTATATAGAGGCAATATGATATTTTCTGTCATCTTATCTATTCCTTTCTTAATGATTCCCAACATTCCGTTTGCTTTTTGACTGTCACTGCACATTGAGTGGATGTTTTCAGAGAACTATCCACAATGACTCCAAGACCTTTCTTGAGTGGAAACATCTAAGAGACCCCATCATTTTATATGTATAGCTGGGATTATGTTTTCCAATATGCATTATTTTGCATTTATCAACATTGAATTTCATCTGCCATTTTGTTGCCCAGTCACCCAGTTTTGAGAGATCCTTTTGTAGCTCTTCACAGTCTGTCTGGAACTTAACTATCTTGAGTAGTTTTGTATCATCTGCAAATTTTGCAACCTCACTGTTTACCCCTTTTTCCACATCATTTATGAATATGTTGACTCGGACTGAGTCCAGTACAGACCCCTGGGGGACACCACTATTTACCTCTCTCCATTCTGAAAACTGACCATTTATTCCTACCCTTTGTTTCCTATCTTTTAACCAGTTACCAATTCGTAAGAGGACCTTCCCTGTTATCCTATGATAGGTTACTTTGCTTAAGAGCCTTTGGTGAGGGACCCAAATCAGGCCTGATTCTGTCCCTTGGTCACCTTGGGGAGCACCTTACAAAGTGATTGTTCTGAGCTCTCTCTGTTTGAAGTCAATGAAACAACTCACAGGGTTGGAGTTAATCAGCATGAGCAAAGGAAGTAGAATTGGGCCCTAAAGTTGCATCTGTATTGTCCAAAGGGATATCCATTCTCTGCTTCTTCATGAATGAACTTTCCCCTCTTTCCTCCTCCTCTTCTTCTGGCTATGACAAAGGAGCAGAGTGGCCTTGGAATACACACAGCAACAGATCTGTCAAGAAAGAAGGATGATTATTAGAGGGTTAGATTATGACTTGCAAGGCAGAGTGGATGAGTAAGAACCTCCGTCAAATACCTGTGCCGGCTACCCTGACTTTAGATATGAGTGCACAGGAGTGAGCGAGTGTTGCTGGGTAAGGAGTGTAGAATAAACAGACCCTCAGCTCTACTCCTCACCCCAAAGCAACATCCAGCTCAAATGAGCCAGCCTGGCATGGGGAGATGACGTAATTTGCTGCTGAAATAGACCCTCAAGGGAAAAGCAGGGAGGAGGGCTGTCTCAGGCTACTGATGAGTTGGTAAGGCTTAGGCAACATCCCAGACCTCAGGGTGTGCCAAATGGCAAAATGGTGGTTATAGATAGGAGAGGGAACTATGGGCTAAAGTTTCTATAGCTTCTGTAAGGAAATAATATTCATCTGATGAAATAGTATCTAACAGTCTCCTTCACTGCAATCTAATTGCTTAAGTAGGTGGGAAAGGAAATATGTGAAATCAAATGACCTGCTGCATCAGGCCTAAAGCAAACTCCATCCCTCTTAAGCTGCAAATGCTTCCCAAAGAAAACATGTCGGCTTTACTGCACTGAGGCACTTAAGTTCAATTCTTCAGTGGGAGCGCTGTTTAAAGTCAGCATTGCTAGTCCCGCCACAGCAAGCGTCTGTTCTGCAGCTCCCAGTCAGTTCGTTTACTCTTCAGGATGGTTTTCCCTTACAGCTTAAAAAATATGACCTTGGAAAGATTCACTAAATAAGTAAATACTTGAATCCAGTGGAATTTTCTGTCTAGATCCAAACCCTGGCACCAGTTGAAAGTGCTGCAGCTATGTCCTATCTATAAGGACATTCTTGCGGATATTAATTAGCAAATGGTTTAGAGAAATAGCCCATTTTAGTTAAGGAAGGAGAAAACATTCCAAAATAGCTGCTGGTCAAACACCCTTCAGGCTTTGGTCATGTCTGCAACTTGGATGGAGGCAGGAGAAAGGCTTAAAATTGAACTTCTTCATTCTTTCTTTAAGGGGGGAAAAAAACCTGAGTGTTGCCCCACATCCGTTCATTTCCAGGGTGCAATTTTGTGTTTGCAAATAATTACATTTTCAATTGATATAGTGATAGCCCTTTCAAAATCAGCAGGTTTTACCTATCTAAAATTTTGTCAATTTTAGATAGCTAAATAAAGTTACCTTAGTACCTGCAGTATGCCCTTGCACTTCCCTTTACTACTGTAGGAAATGCGTTGAATACTGAGATTATAGTATTGCTGTTATTTTAAAGAAACGTTTTAATGGGCTTGTTCATTATTCAAAATTATTTGATGTGTTAACAACATGTATGTGTTTGCGACTCAGGCTGTTTTGGCTAGTTGTTACTGGTCAGATAAGTCTCGTGATGTTGTTCCTCTTCCTTGATTGTGTGAGCTCAGAGGAAGGAGGATCTTGTGTTTAATGTGTGGGGTTCAATTCCCAGCTCTGCCATAGGCGTCCTGTGATGACAGACAAGTCTGCTCCGTCTACACTGCATGCTAGGGGTGTGAGCCCCCTGCCTTCGTACACGTACTCCCTATAGCTGTGTAGTGGTGGTGGCGGCAGTGGAGGCCCAGGTTAGCCATGCTGAATATGTTCCCACCGGTTTCGGGCAGGCACATACTCGGCTATGCCTCCACTTAGCTACTGTAGCTACACTGCTATTTATATTTGCACTGGCTCAATGAGAGCTACTGTGTGTAGGTATATGCAAGCAGTGGGATCACACCCCTAGTTCATAGTTTAGACATAGCTTTAGCCTCTAAATTACTGTAATCTCAGTGCCTCATAGAGCTGATCATTCCTTTCGCCTACCTTTCGTCTGTCTTGCCTATTTAGATAGTTCCTGCCCTATGTACAATCTCTTGCTAGGAATTTGTACAATGCTTAGCACAATGGGGCCCTGATTGGGTCCATAATCCTTTATTGAAGTATTATTTCACAAGGTGACTTCTATCCAGAGAGCCGTGTTTTATTGCTATTAATCTTTTACATAACCTGATATTTTTTTAAAAAAGAGCAAGGGCCAAATTGCAGCACAGCTAAGGAACAGGCATGCAAAGTTTCCTTTGCTCTCCAGTCATGGGGCTCTTGTGTGATAAGCCAGTCCCCCAGTGGCAGGAAAAGCAACCTGCTAATACCTGCATCAGCTGCCAATTGCCTCAAGATGCCATTAATACACTGCAGGACCATCATTATGTAGGGACATCCCAGCTATACCCTTATGGCCAGGAAGCCATACCCCTTATTGCCAGTGGCCAGGAAGTGTGTAGTGTCGATAGCCATTATAGCAGCTTTTTGCTATCTGAGAATCCCACTACAAAGGTGAGATCTTCCAAGGCCTGATTCAATGGGTTCAGGCCTGCTTTGTGAGCACAACATGTGTTGCAAGAACATTCCTGGCTCTCTACAATTCCCCCTGACCTGCAGGCTGAGTGCCATTGAATAACACTGAGTTCCTGTTTTTAAAAAATAAAATATACTCTTCCTGTAGGACAAGGAGATATTTTAAAGAGCTGGGACTGTATATTCTCTACTATTTTTATTAGGGCTGGTTGAAAACATTAACTTTTTGTCAATGGAAAATTGTGTCTTTGTCTAAATGAACATTTTTGGGGGAAATATCTCCTTTCCTTGAAAGTATATGGGGATTCTTTCTTCTTGTCAGAAAACCTGAACATTTCAGCTGCAAAAAAAAAAATTGTCCAAAACTTTTTTCATTTTCTGATGGAAAAACTGCATGGAGGAGTGGGGTGCTAGTAGCAGGAGGTAAGAACCCCTTTTCTGTACAGCTCTAGAGTATGTTTATGAGAAAATTTGATTTATGAGCAATAAAAGTCTGAGCCGTCGTGTGTTGACTGGAAGGACTGATGTAGATTATTTGTGGGAGTGAGGGGGCAGTGGAACTGAGCTGAGGAGATGGTGTTCACCTGACCACTTGAAGACTTTAATACAGCAGCCAACTGAGATGGAACAACAAGGAGTTCAGAGTTTTGCCAAAGGAATTTAAAGCAATTTTCCAAAGGAGGAATAAAGCAGAAGTGCCTACTCCTAGCTCAAGACTAGAGATGGTTGGGAATTTTTTGACTGAATTTTTTTTGCAGTTATTTGGGATGTCAAAGAACCAGCTTCAGGTCCTGCCCTGCCTGATTTAGACCAGCAACTTGAAGCTGGATCTCCCACAATCTAAGCGAGTGCCCTAGCCGCCTGGCTATTCTAAGGTGGCCTTTCTTTCTCTTTTTTTGTGGAAAAACTTCAAAAAGTCTGTTTCATCCCAATGCAGAACAGGAAAAAAATTGAAATCTCACATTTTAATGCCCAACTTTACTCATGACTTACCTGCTTTGAGCATAACAATGCTATTTGCATTGCAGTTGGGCTACAGAAAGAGCAACAAGCAAGCTGGGAGTGTTCTAGAACATGGTTGGCTCAGGGCAATATGGGACACATGAATGCACCAATATCAAACCTGCCTTCCCTCTGCAGGATGGGCAATAACCCTTTGAGCTTATCCTGATGTTATCATGTAATTGCTGGTAATGGGCAGTTTCAGCTGGTGCTGTTCCCTGGGTGGCTGCAACAATCCACCCCCACTGCTATTCAAGACTATAAGTGGAGTGAGATGGTTAACTACAGTGATTCCTCTTGCTCAGTGCAGAGCTTCACCCAACTGTAGGGGTAGAAAGAAATTTCCCTGCCCTCCCCTAATGCCTTTAGGGCATTCTGTAGGAAAGTTTCAGGTTTACCTCTGTGACAGCACTGTGTCCAAGTCTGGGTGTCACACTTTAGGAAAGATGTGGACAAATTGGAGAGAGTCCAGAGGAGAGCAACACAAATGATAAAAGGTTTAGAAACCCTGACCTATGAGGAAAGGTTGAAAAACTGAGCATGTTTAATCTTGAGAAAAGAAGACTGAGGGGGGGACCTGACAACAGTCTTCAAGTAGGTTAAGTGCTGTAATAAAGAGGATGGTGATCAATTGTTCTCAATGTCCACTGAAGGTAGGATAAGAAGTAATGGGCTTAAGCTGTAGCAAGGGAGATTTCAGTTAGATATTAGGGAAAACTTTCTAACTATAAAGGTGGTTAAACTCTGGAATAGGCTTCCAAGGGAGGTTGTGGAATCCCCATCATGGGCATCGGGTGGAGCCCCCATTAGGGGAGGATAGCCCCCGGTTCTGCCTGTTCCTTCCCACTCTCCCGTGGCCAGAGCCACAAGTCCCCATCCTCCCGCCAGCCCGAAGGAGTCCCGAGGGCTCCCCCCCCCCCCGCCTCGGTCAGAGGAGCTCCAGGCTGCCTGAAGGCCTGAGCGCGCCCCCCACCCCACCCTTCGGCCAGAGGAGTCCAGGGGCAGCTGAAGCCCAGCTCCTCCTACCACACCTGCCCGGAGGAACCCCAGGCCAGCCGCAGCTGCGCCACACCTCCCCTCCCCTCCCCAGACCCCAAGCCACTGTGGGGAAAAGCCTCTCACTCTTCTCCGAAGATGCTTTTCATATGCCCCATGCAGGTTCCAGGGTGGCTGAGGAGGTGGTATTCTCTGCCATGTTTCCTGGATTCATCAGTAATCTCTCTGGAGTCCAGAGGAAGCTGAATAGCACATACCGCCTCCTCAGCTGTCCTGGAACCTGCATGGGGCATAATAAAGCAAAAACTTCCACCCCAAAATCCTGCAACCAGGGGTCCGGTGGCAGAGCCACCCCAGCCTATTATACCCGCCATCCATGATCCCCATCATTGGAGGCCTTTTAACAACAGGTTAGACAAACACCTATCAAGAATGGTCTAGGTTTATTGGTCCAGCCTCCGTGCAGGGGGCTGAACTAGGTAACCTCTCGAGGTGCCTTTTAGCCCTATATTTCTATGATTCTACAGTCCTCCTCAGATCATCTCACAGGATCAAGAGGGCCTGCTCCACACCATCAGTTCCCAACAATGGAAGGGAGACAGGGCACTAGTGGATCTAAATAAGACAGTTGTGTCATGTCAGCCATTTGTGAGAGTTTTGTGGGGGGGACAGGGGGAATGGTTTTTCTAATGATTCTATGTCTGTGTGTGTTCACTGACAAATGCCTGCCATGGGACCTGATCCTGCCACCCTTGAAGATTTTGAGTAGCACCTTACTCTGCAAGCCATCCCATTCCTTTCAACAGGCCTGCCTACAGAGGAAGGCTATTGAGATCTGGCACTTTGTGAGTGATTTGCCTCACTTTCTGCATAACAATACAGGGTTATAGATGACTCTGCGAGGCTCTTTCAACCAATCAGAACCAAGAGAGTGACAACAAGAAAAAGTGGTAGCAGTGAAAAGTTCTGTGGTCTCCATTTCAAGTAGAGAATTCACCTCTTGGAAGAGGTTTGTGTACAGTGTGCATAGCATTAACATTTCCTACTGGCTTTCTCCCTACTGAGTAGAAATGTGGCGTAGCTATAATCCATCAAGTCTGTCACTGCTGCTTCAGGATAGAACAACAGTGTGAAAAATTAGGTTTACCAATGACAGTTTAGTAACTGATGTTGGTTAGTGGCAGGAAGCTGTAATGGTGTTAGTGAGTTTTAATCTGGTCCTTTTGCTATCTAATATTTAATACAATTTTTCTGTGAAGTCCTGTTGGGGGGAGGGAAGGGGGAATGGTGCAGTTTTATCCCCTGACAAATGCTTGTAAAATAGCTTGTTTGTAATATGAACTGTACAAACCTTCTGCAAGGAATTTGTGCGTGGTGCCACCCAGGCGCTCATACATCAGTGTAAACTTTTATTGAATTACCTGCATTTTGGAGGAAGTGCATGCAAGTTCAGCAAAACATTCATGTCCATAGGAGCCTGTGGCAAAGGAGCCCTCCAAAAAGTCCAGATAGAAAGAAAACACTGAGCATGTTCTTTTCCATCTGGGGAAGGCATGGGGAGGGATCTGAATGGCACAACTACTCATTCATGTTTGCTTCCTCGTTTGCTTCAATGTAATAAGTCATCTGATGCTTTTAAAAAAAAAAGGGTTGGTTTTGACTGCTTAATAAATGCTCGAATTGTATTCACTGGACTGTGTAGGCCAGTAAAACCACCCTCTGTACATCAGGTGTGGCAATGATGGAGGCCAAGAAATAACTCCGTACAGGACATTAGGAGCAGTGATGGATGAATCTCAAAAGGAGCCCGATTTGGAGAGGTGCTGACCTCTCTCAGCTCTCAACAAGGGGAGTACTTGCCACCGCACAGGAAATGGGTTTGGTTCAGATAAATCCGAGATGCTCATGCAAACTGCCCATATCCCTTGTTTGAATGAGAATGGAGTTTCTTGCAAAATCTCCAGTCCTTTCAGCCAGACTAGACACATGCAAGAACAGCTCTTCTCAGAATCCTCCAGCACGGTTTTGGATCCAAGTTGGAGCCCCAGAATGAGGATTCATGAAAATGAAATTGAATAATTCAGAATCTTATCCAAGGTTTAGTTTGGGTTCAGTTCCAGAAATGGGCAAGGAATAGTAAAGGGTTCTTATTTATTCTGCCAGAAATCGTCATTATTAGAACTGCACAAATTTGCTTTTCCTGATTTCAAACCTTCATGAACATCTTGGGCTCAAACGTTCAACTCCAATGTACAATAGTGGAAATTGGAAAAGAGCCCAGAAGTATGTAAATGGGTTTCAGGAATTTTGTAGAATGTCACCAATGAAGAACTGAGAAATAGAACCAAAATGTTTCAATGATGTGTAGTAGGCTTGTCTATGGTTGCTTGTAATATCAAAGTTCTATGGGATGTAGCAGGAATCTCAGATTATCATTTCAGAAGAAAATAATAATAATTTGACTTGATCTTGAAAGTTATGGGATTTATATTTCACTTAAAACTTGATTAGGAATGAGGGCCAAGGTAAGAGCTGTTTTAACTTGCATTTTCTGACTCTCTAGCATGTGACTTATATACGCTTTAGACCCCTTCACAGAGCAGTGGAACAGGTTTTAGAGAATATAAAGGAGTCAAAATCTATGTAAGGGGGATCTACTTTACACTACTTTAGGCATCAGCTCTAAATTTGGCCCCAAACATCTTCTATAAACAGACAGGTAAACTACATACTAATTTGTCTAAATTCTAACTCACTTTCTTGTTTTCTGAGCCAACTTGGACATGGTATGCTTGAACGTTCAAATTGAATGTGGGCATTTTGGTGTTCATCTTCCACGTAGGAGGGAGTATAAAGAACTGAGCACCAACATGGAGGGAAAAAAAGGAGTGTGTGGGAAGGACTCCAAGGACCATGTCTTATTTGTACAGTGCCATGCACAACTGAGTCCATTTGGAACCCTGGGGAAGTTCCAGAAGGCTGGATGAAAATTAGTGTTGTACCAGCTTTTAAAAAGTATAAACGGGATGGCCCAGGTAACACTGGGCCTGTCAACCTGACATTGATCCCAGGCAAGATAATGGAGTGGCTGATACAGAACTCAATCAATAAAGAATTAAAGGACGGTAATGTAATTAATGCAAACCAACATGGGTTTATGTAAAATAGATCCTGTCAAACTAACTTGATATCTGTTTTGATGACATTACAAGTTTGTTGATAAAGGTAATAGTGTTGATGTAATACACATAGACTTATTTAAGGTATTTGATTTGGTACTGCAAGACTTTTTGATTTAAAAACTAGATATAAAATTAACATAGCACATGTTAAATGGATTCAAAACTGCCTTACAGATAGGTCTCAAAATGTAATTGTGAATGGGGAATCATTATCAAGCAAGTGTGTTTCCAGTGGGGTTCTACAGGGATCTAAGTTCGCCTTACGCTATTTTTTATCGATTTCCTGGAAAAGAACATAAAATCATCACTGATGAAGTTTGCAGATGGCACACAAATTGGGGGAATGATAAATAATGAAGGGGACAGGTCACTGATAGAGTGCTCTGGATCAACTTAGGAAACTGGACTTGAGAAAACAATGTGTTTTAATATGGCTAAATGTTAAATATATAACTTGGGGGACTCTATTCTGGGAAGCAATTACTCTGAAAAAGATTTGGGTTTGTGGTGGATAATCGGCTGAACATGAGCTCCCAGTGGCCAAAAGAGCTAATGAGATGAATAAACAAGGGACTCTCAAGTAGGAATAGAGAGGTTATTTTATGTCTGTATTTGGCACTGGTGTGACCACTGCTGGAATAGTGTGTCCAGTTCTGGTGCTTACAATTCAAGAAGGATGCTAATAAATTGGAGAGTGTTCTGAGAAGAGCCACATGAATGATTAAAGGATTAGAAGACATGCCTTATAGTGATAGACTGAAGGAGCTCCATCTATTTAGCTTAACAAAGAGAAGGTTAAGGGAGGACTTGATTACAGTCTGTAAACATCTACATAGAGAATAAATATTTAACTAATGGGTCCTTCAATCTAGCAGAGAAAGGTATAACATGATGCAATAAACCTATTCAGTCTGGAAATAAGGAGTAAATTTATAACAGCAAAAGTAATTGACCATTGGAACAATTTACCAAGAGTCATGGTGGATTCTCCATCACATCGATTTTTAAATCGAGATTGGATGGTTTTCTAAAAGATATGCTCTAGGAATTGTGTTGGGGGAGTTCTATGACCTGTGGTATACAGGAGGTCAGAGTAGGTGATCACAATGTGACCTTTTGGTCTTGAAATCTATGAATCCCTGATCTGATTCTCTCTGGTATTACTTTAATATAAATAAATAATGAAAATATTAATATAATCCAGGCTAATTCAAAAAAAATGTTTTAATTAACTAAATACATTACTCAGAGGCAAAGTACATGCTTATTATAGATAAGAAAGTTTCACACATTTGAATTAATTTTGTGAATGCAGGAAGTTGTTTGTGTCTCGAAATGCCAAACTCCACTAGCTTCCCCCATCTCATCCATAGTTAACCCTGCCCTAGAAAACTAAGATGCACAGGACTCAGAAATTGGACATTCCAGTTGCTGAAAGGAAAGATGGCTCCCTGGCTAGGGCAGTAGCCTTGAACCCAGGGACTCCCAAATTCAGTTCCCTGCTCCATCTTTGTCCTCCAGTGTGACCTTGGTCAAGTCACTTAACCTCTCTGTGCCTCAGTTCCTCATTGGTAAAATAGTGTTAATAGTATTTTCCTCCCTCACGTGGATGTTGCGTGGATAAACATACTAAAGATTGTGAGGTGCTCATGGTAAAATTTTTGAGAGAGACCAAGTTGCATTTTCAAAAGTGAATGACTTGGGTATTTTGGAGCCCAAAACCCACTAACTTTCTATTTGACTTTGGTTCTAAGTACCTACGTCACTTTTGAAAGTATGCTTCTTCTCTGAGTGCCATCTCTGATAGGTTGTTGACCAACACCTTCTATCTTTCGCACTTGTGACAGAGTTGTAAAACCTCCACTCTCCTGTGGATATCAGTCCATCTGGCGATGTTTCTCTCTTCCTGGTTTGCCTTCAATCTTGCCTGATAGTATAAGCGCTGGAATTGAGTCACTCTACGCAGTGTGTCTGTAGAAAGCTGTTATTGTTGACTATTGACAATATTTCCCTCAGGTATTATGGGACTGGGGCCCATCTAAGGACCTAAGATAGACAGATTCCATTTTTCTTCCTCCATTCCTGAGCTAAGTGCTTGAAACATGTCAGGAATGATATCAGCTAACGTGTTAGATGTTTAAACAAATGATTTTTTGTATGACCCCCTCAGGAGCGCGTGTCATCATAGAACAAATCCATCTCCCATGCTTCCCTTGCTCCCATCCTCGGGCACATAGGCAGGTTTGATAAATGGGCTGCTTGTTGGGATTTACCAGCAGCTAATCTCATGCTGTAACTCTGTATTTTATTGCACTTAGCTTGTCAAGACTGAGAATCATTTTAAAAACATTTTTGCTTTTTATTGCCTGGGTGGAGCTATTTTCTCCATCTTTACCAGCAAACGGGGCACAAATCATAATCATGGAAGCAGCATATTGTAATATTTACATAATGGTTCACTGGTATTAGCCATGAGATCAATGATCCCAAACAGAATCATACCATTAATCTGTCCAGCCACTAGTGCCATATCCCCTAGCAGTGGCTAACATCTAAGACTTCTGAGGAAGGCAGAATCCTCTAGCAGTGTAGACAAGGGAGGCCTTGCTTGGGCGTGTAGAGAGCCATGTAGAGTACATACTCTAATGGTTCAGGCAACTCTTTACTCACCTTAGCAGTTCCTCACCATCTACAATGGTATTTATACCCATGCTAGGGCAGGATGTAGTGTATGTGCTCTACAGACCACTGAGTGTGCCGTGTAGATGTAGTCTTAGACTCCTAAGTCATTTCTGAAAATGGGACTTTGGCACTTTTTAAAATTTTACCCTTAGCCAGTTGGGGAGCGTGGGCCATGGAAAAGTTTAACATGTACTTTCTTGATGTTAGTGGGCTGTGGATTGGGCCCTACCTGTGTACTTTATAGTTGCTTTCAGTCCAGGTTCTCTAAACTTGCTTATTATATTGAGCTGTTCATACCTGGTTTTAATACAGCTGTCTCTTGAGAGGCCTATGTTTTGTGAGACAACTTCAGCAAAAATCTTGGGAAACACACTGTTTCATAGCCCAGCAAACATGGAGCATCTAGAACTCCTGCCATTCTTATTAAAGGTGTTTTTATCAGGCCGTGGCTACACTAGAGAGCTTGCAGTGGTGCAGCTGTACCGAGCCAGCTGTGCCACTATAAACTCGCAAGTGGAGCCACTCTAAGCCAACAGCAGAGAGCTCTCCTGTTGACTTCATTAATCCACCCCCAATGAGCAGCGGCGGTAGCTATGTCCGCGGGAGAAGCTCTCCCGCGGACATCGCGCTGTCCACACCAGTGCTCGGGTTGATGTAACTGATGTCGCTCGGGGGGGGAGGTTTATTCAAACCCCTAAGCGATAAAAGTTACACCAACAGAAGTGGTAGTGTAGACTAGCTGTACATAATGTTAATTAGCTTATAGCATCATCAAAAGCAGAACATTTGAAATTAAGCCCACATGACATCCTTTGCAACTATTTATACTGTCATGGGCACAATGCTCAGTCCCATGGGATCTATCTCGTCGGTCCTCATTACTGTAGTGTGTGAGTCGCTGGTCATTTTTATCTTCACAATGCCCTTATGAGGTAGGGAGGTACCCTGCTCATTTTTACAGGTGGGGAACTCCGGCAGAGAAAGACTAAGGCTGTATCCACACTTTGAGCTGGAAGGTATAAATTCCAGCTTGAGGAGACTTACTTTGCTAGCTCTGATCAAGCTAGTGTGCTAAATATAGAGTGTAGCCACCCTGAGTACATACCTACTGTCTTGGATGTGTACATGCTCAGGGTAGCTCGACCCTCCTGCTGACGCAGCTACACGTTATTTTTAGCATGTTAGCTTTATCGGAGCTAGAGCAGGTATGTCTCCTTGAGCAAGACTTTACATCTCCAGTTTGGAGTGTAGACAGACCTTAAATGACTTGCCTAAGGTCACGTAAGAAGTCTGTGGTACCACAGGGAACTGAATCCAGATCATCCTAGTCCCAGACTACCAATCAAACCACTGGACCATCCTTCCTCTCTAAGTTTATTTTCTGTGAACTCACATTAGTAAGCAGTATGGCCACCAATAATCCTGTGAACACTTAGGCCTCAATTTTGTAGCATGGAGGAATATAGTAACACATGGTCTTAATTTAAAAATTATTTTTTCACTGACTTACACATGTATCTTTCATTGACTTGCTTTTCACTTCCATCCAGCCAAATACAGATTGAAAGACTATCTTTTATTGGTGTGTCTATATAATTTAATTTCCTGGTGTTACCTTTTGGAGGTAAGCTCCTAAATCTGAAGTTGACACTCCAAAAAAGGACTTTAAGAACAGTCATTTCAAAAATGACCACTGTTTCAAACGGACTCCAAGGAGGATTATCACTTCAGAAGGGATTTAGACCACACAGTGCCAGTGGTATATAGTAAGATTTTTCTTTAGCCTGAAACTGCATTCAACTGTTTTTAGAGCTTTTTTTCTTTTCTTTTAAATCTCAGATGAAATACCTATAAATTTGAAAGAAGATATAAACATCCCCCTGGAGAACAGTAGACTGGATGATTGCAGAAGTGGGGAAAATTAGATTCAGGTGAAAGTATAATAAAACAGTTACTTATGTTGCTATATTATTACAATTCTTGTGGGCATTGCTAACATCTTGATGCTTTCTTACAGATGACAAAACTAATTTGCAGCAATGGGATTAACTTAGAAATGTCACATGTGAGTACAATTTTTTCATTTTCAAAACTTTTATTGTCTCCCTCTGTTTCTGAAAGCACTTTCCACCTACCCCATGGTACCCCAGCAAATCTGGCAAGGAGCAGCACGGTCCTCTTTCTAGACTTTACAAGCTCCTACTTCTTAGCCCCTTCTTAAGGAAAGCAAACAAACCCATTAGTGTGCTGCAGTTATGACTCATCTTCAGTCTCTACATTTGCTTTATGACTGAAAATTAAGCGGTTAATTCTTATTGATCCAGACACCAAGCTGCATCCAGGAAGCCTTGCTACAATTCAGGAGGGGGATCTTGAAATGTGACTCAAAATCACCCCAGTTCTGATTCCATCTTCCTGGTGGTAGGCCACTCTCCAGCATAAGTAAGAGCAACTGTGTTGTCAAAGGCCCACAGGATCCTGATCCAGCAGCTAAGAATTGTCAGGTTGTAGCTCTGGCCTGGGCTATGGTAGCCGGCCTATGGTAGCCAGGAACAGGGGTGGTGTAGGAGCTGCTACAGTAGCTTTGTGCCACTCATAGATTTCCCTACACAAAAGTAACCCTCTACTGGCCAGGCAAGTCTTCTGCAGCTAAGTCTTCTGTTAAAAACTAAGGCCAAATTAGTAGATAAACATTAAATAGGGGTCCAAGCCACAAAACTTGATGGATTTCAACGCCCCTTCCCTCAAATTTGGGTGTGTTCAGATCTGGGGGGTTGGTTTAGCTCATTACACACATATGAACTGATCTTCCTCCAACTTACACCCCTGTAAATCAAAGGAACTGTCACAGTGTAAAGAATGCAAAAGGAAAATCAAGCCCATAAAAAGGCTATTTGCCGAATTAGGATCACAGTCTGAAGAAGCAGTGGGTGCAGAATACTGCAATTCAGTAGCTAGAGATATACATAAGGGGACAAAACCAAGGTGCGATTTACCTATCCCTCTAAAAGGGGCCCAAAAGTTTGAAGCAGTTTGTTCTTTCTTGGAACTAGTCCACACGTTCTTAGTGCCGTATCTTTGTCTGCCTGTCATCCTCACTCCTTTATTGAAAGGAGATGCTGAGAACTGAATAGTACTTTGCTCTTCCATAGCACCTGTCATCTGAGGTGCTCAAAGTGCTTTACAAACATGCATGGATTTTGCCTTATGACATCTTTGTGATAGCAGATATAAGCCCTCTTACCTATGGAAAACTATAGCACAGAGGTTAACTTGCCAAAGGTCAGAAAGCACAGGTCCCAGTTATCCCCTTGTTTATACTATAAATGGAGGACTAGTGCTTTTAGGCATCTTGGAAGGAATTTCTTTTGAAGGCAGGGCTTGACAGATGAGCGGGCAGAGGCTGGGTGGAGCAGGTCAGGGAGGGGGACTCAGGTCTAGGATGCTGTGTGGAAAAAAGCTCAGAGATGGTTATCTCTGAGGTGGTTTGTGCTTGGCAGAGTGGAAAGAGATGACCATGAAGAAGAGAGGCAGGAACTAAGTTGTTCAGGGCCTTGAAGGAGCTTGATTCTGATGTGGAAGGAGAGTGGCAGCCCTTGAGGAGACGGGCATGTTTAGAATGGCAGGCAAGATAGATGAATTTCCCAGCAGCATTTGGGAAGATGGGCAGTGAACAGACCTGCCCAACCAACTGGGTGGGGACGGCACAGGTCTGGAGGCTGAAAGACTTCCCACCCCTTCCTAGCACCTGGTCGGCACCCTTGGTTTCTCCTGCTTCCTCCAGTGAGAGACTGAGAGAGGGTGGGGGTGGGTGGGAGGAAGGTGGTGAGGAGCTGGCAGAGGGTGGGAATATCAAGCATCACAGGAGTGTTTGAAGCTGCTGAGTGAGTGGGGGATGGGACTGATAGATTGGGGCAGGCAGGGGATCTGAGGGATTGGTAGGGGAGGGTGGAATAATGGGAAGGGAGAGTGGGCTTTGGGGGCTGTGCAATATGGGGCGCTCACTCTGCATACTGTATGCAAACTTCATATGTGCCCCTTTTCACAGGCTCTGCCTGTGCTAATGTTGGCAGCTCTGCAGAGCAGCGAGGCAAGAGGCAAGGAAATCAAGGAAGAGAGGAGAGTACCGTCGTCAAGCTGAGAGTCCCTCCAGAAGCTCTGCACAGAGTGGCTGCGAGGCTTGGGGACAGGAGGGCTTTGGTGTCTGCAACAGGCTGATTTCTCCTAAGAGGACTCCCGGTGCACTGCTGAGCTAACACCAGTGACCCACCCAAGCTGATGGAGGCCAAGTGGCTGGGAAATGAGTTTGTGGGATTGGGTCTGTAGTGTCCCTTGCAACAGAAAAGAGACAGAGCTCCGGCACAGTACACACAAGGGGGACGCTTGATTCAGGAAGCTGGACACACACCTGTACCTCTCCCTGGCTCTTTAGCTGTCAGACTGAGAGTCCAGCCATACTATAGACTAGTGCCTAACTCAAAAACTGAATTAAGCAATCTGGAATGCATTGCTGACTATGCCACCAGCTCTAAAGAGAGGAGCTCTGCAAACTAGTTTATTTATGGCACCCGTGTTACAAGGAGGCAGTGAAGAAAATGCATCGCATGGTCCTTAGGATGAATCACCTCCATGTTGTTTAGTAGGCAGGCCTGGTTGCTGGGAGTGCAAACCTTTTCATTCTCAGCAGTATATTCCATGGAGACAGTATATTGTGCCTCATAATTATAATTGCAGCCTCTAATACCCTGTTATTATTTTTATAATCGGCATTTTGGATATAGTTCAAAATGGGTGTTTTCTTTTGGGCTCAGTGAAGTTAAGAAATTAGTTTTTGGCAAGAGACTTTTAAAATGCATGTTAAAGGACATAATCATTTGCCGACTTGCTTTATACACTAAGGGACCAGTCTGGCAAGGTGTTGAGCCACTTCTTGCAAATGCTGAGAGCCCTCAGCTCTCACTGGGTTCAGTGCCAAAGAGCACTCCACTCCTTTCAAGAACAGGCTGTAAAAGCAAAAATCATATTAAAATGGCATTAAAGGGCCATTTTTTTTTCAACCATCGGAGCCTATTTCTTACCCAGAGGATATTCCCATACAGACAGAGGTCCATACATTTGTGAACAGACACTTGGATGTGATGAACTGCATGACACTGAGGCCCATTTGTGGTTCACTACTCTGTCAGCAACTTTTGTTGGGCCTGACATACTCACTGCACCTAACACACTGTTGTGATGATATATATCCAAAAAGTGGCATATCATGCATCATTGTAAAACTAATAATTCACTGATCATTAGTATTCTTGTGTGATGTATTTATGGGGAACAGGAGCGGCTAGCGGGAATTTGGCACGGGAGTTCTCCAGGTGAAGGAGGAGCGATTATGTGACCCTTGGGGTAAGTTTGTTGTCTGTAGTTTGTGTATCTGTGTTTGTGGTGTGCTTGCTGCTTGACTGAAATATACCATGTGCTCTGTTTGTTTGGGGGACCATGTGCTGACCGTGTGTGTGCTGAGCACAGTGGCCTGCTAGGTAAGGCTGAGAGCTTCTTAAGGAGGCTGTGCTCCCTAAGCCTTTTAGCACCCATCAACCCTTAACCAGGGGGTGGGGTTACTCAGAGAAACTAGGGTTTTAAAAAGCCTGCTCCTAAGTGACCAGGAGCGGCTAACAGGGGAGTTTGGTGAGGGAGGAGCAATTATGTGACCCTTGGGGTAAGTTTGTTGTTTGTAGTATGTGTGTATCTATGTTTGTGGTGTGCTTGCTGCTTGACTATATGTGAAATGTGTTTAACTATTTCTGCTAAACAATCTGCTCCACCTTGTATTTAGCTGGGACACTGAGTATGTCCCAAGCCTGAAGAAGAGCTCTGTGTAACTCAGATGGCTGTCTCTCTCTCTCACCAACAGAAATTAGCCCAATAAAAGATATTACTTCACCCACTTTGTCTTTGTAATATTCTGGGACCAACATGGCTACACCATCACTTAACTCATATTAGATATTCAGGTGCCATTCTGCACTCAGGTGCACACATTCAACTGAAGCCAATAGAAATTGGATCTGTTTGTCTGAGATTGGTTTCTGGCTTTGTGTCAGGGCAAAATTTACAAACATATAGTAGGTGTCTAGTTTGCATCTGCAAAAAACACATTTGCGTGAACAATAAAGCGAAAGAGTCTGTGACTTTTGGGGTTCAACCCAGACCAGCAAAGGGTTGTGTCACCACTTGCCCTGGAATCCTGGTTGCCTGGATCTGCTTCTGGGGCTCATAGCCTGGACACCAACAGCCAGCAGACAAGCATGCAGTTCCCTTAGTGTGTATGTTTGTGTGTGTGCACTCGTGTGCTGTGCAGCCCCGAGTCAAACTTTAACCCCAGCAGCCTGCCTACCACAGAACAGTCCCATTCTGGTCTCCAACAGTCTTGGTTACTGCTTGCAGGGTGACCCCAACATGCCTGCAGGGTGACCCCCACATACTTCCAGTCCTGTGTTTCCCCAAAACTGTCTGCCCTTAAGTGTCCAGCCCCTTCCTGGAACACTCAGAGAAGTAACAAGGATTGCTGCTCCTTTAAAGAGACAAAAGCACAGCATATTGCTTTAACTTGAGTTAACAAGCATTTCAATTCAACACAGCACTGGTGTGGCTTAGATTAAAAATAAAAAGTTTATTAACAAAAAGAGAGGTTCTAGGTGAGCTCAAGTACAAGGGAGAAAGACAAAAATGGCTGCAAATAAATAAAAGTAAAATACACTTTCTAGTGGTTAAGTCTTAACTCAACAAGCTACAGTTTTGGCTCAAGACAGATTTCCTACCAATCTTTTTTCTTTCCAGCCATGGCTGACGTTCTCTCTGTCAGGGCCTTCTACAGAAATACAAGGTGCTGGTTTCCCTTGTCTTCCTAGGTGAAAGATAAGTGTGCTCTGCCCCTCTCTTCATAGTCCAGTAAACCGTTGAAAAGTTTCTCTCTCAAAGATCGTTGACCCTGCTTCGAGAGGCAGGAATGATCTCATGCTGTTCTTCCACTCCTGTGGACTTCCCATCCTGCTGCTGATTTCTGTGTAAATGGGACTTCCATTTGGTGTTTTTGTCTTATCATTTTTCTGTGTGAGTTCATTTGAAAGTGTAGTGATTGTCGCGTTTCACCCACTTAGTTATTGGGGCATTTAATGCACTGAATGAGATACACCAAATGTTGTGATAAGCATGTGTAGGACCCATGGATCTTAAAAGGTGTGTTGTGGGGGCAGAGCCATTGATCATTGTAGCAATGGAGAGATGTCTTCAGGTTTTGTGTCTGGTGCTGATTTGAGTTGGTATATCCTGGTCTGTGGGGAACTTGCTTCTGATGATGAGCTTGGAGAGGCTGGGGGGTTGTTGGAAGGTCAGAAAAGGAAGTTCAAGAAAGATTTCTTTCAGGATGTGGTCTCCATAGAATATGGGTTGTAGTTGTTTGATGATATCCCATATGGTTTCCAATATAGTGTGATAAGTGAAAACTAAGGATGTGTGATCGGTGGGGGATTTATTTCCATACTGAAGTAGGTTTTCTTGAGGTATTTGGGTGGCCCGTTCCATGATGCAACACTCCACCATTGTGGAATGGGCCAGGTAGGATGTTTTCTCTGGGTAGCTTTGGATCTCCTCCTTTCACTGACTTCACTCGCCAAGCTTCCATTGTACAGTCAAGAATTTCCCAGTGTATTATTGATCTAGGTGTACTGAGACTTGCTTTTGCCTTCCTCTGAAAAGTCCAGTATTGGCCGCTGCCAGAGGTAGGATTCCCACTTCAGTGGAATAATGGTCTCTTCTGGTGCAGCAATTCCTTATACCCCTGTGTAAGGCTTCACTAAATTAGGTCTGTGCAGTGATTTAAATCAGTGGAGGTTTTGCCCACTAAAAATACTATATTAATATAATGCCAATGATCCATATTTCGCTGTTAGAGCATTTCACCCCTAGATCTCAAATAAAGCATAGAGGGCAGCAAAAGAAATTCATGCCCTGGTGACCATCACTTCTATAAATTTAAAAAAATCTGTGGCTGATTTAAAATAATGGTGTGTGGGAAGAAGGGGATAAACAGTAGAGGACACACAAAGACAGTTCTAATCTTTTTAAATGAAGAAAAAAAATAAGAAATATGAAACTATCATAAACCTGATTTTGATTCTTCTTCATACTGCCTTGCCTGGCAATTTCGGTGTGGTGTAAACAGCTGAATTATGGTCTGAACCTAGGGAGGAGAGGTAAGGAGCGGGGAACAGAATAGCAGTAACAGTGGCTACCTCTTTCATAATTACTCTATAAATACCCACAGTGAGAAACCTCATTAGCGATGCTATTTCACTAGCCCGTAGTCAGATGTGGTTTGTACACAAATGGTTTCACTGAGGCTACTTTGTTCTAAACATTGAAGAGCTGTTTGCGGCATTTTCCTATTTAGATATCATGTACATCACACCTCAGAGGCTTCTGACTGTTCTCATCCCTGGTGCATGATAGAATTCTTTAAGGACAGCGGATTATGAAACATGGCTGGCACCTACACTCCCACTTGTGAAATCATGATCAAGAGTGAACATTTATGGTGATTATGCAGGGACATGGCAAGTTTAGATTGAGTGACTTCTGTGAGGAGGTAGCAGAGTTCTCCGTACAAATGAGCCCAATACTTACTATTTCCTGTGTTCCAGAAGAGATTTTGAGGGATGGGGGGTTCCCTTCAGTGAGTTTGGCAGTCATGGAAAGTGCCAGGTGGACAACATGGACACTGAATTCCTCTGTGTGTCCTCAGAATAAGCAATGGGAGGGTAAGCTCTCCTGCTCCTCTGTATCAATGCTCCCAAACACACCCTGATCTAGAGGAGCCTCGGGAGGAAGGATAAATGACTCTCAGTGGCTAGATCACCCTCACAGACAGGAAAATCCCATGGGAGGTGGTGAGTGGAGGAGGAAAACGTTCAATTTCCCTTCCTATATTCCCCCTAGACCAGTCCATTGTGGAGGTAGGATTTTCCCCCTACACACAATGGGCCCAGAGGTTTGGCCTCCCAGCACCTACAGAATCCCCAAGACCCACTTGATGTAGTGGAGGCATAGGGCCACCTGCACAGAGGCCTTTTGCCCCCACATCCATTTAAGGGCACTTTTTACCCCTCCAGCAACCTGGCAGTGTGGCTCTAACTGGGCTGAGCTCTACTCCTTGCTCCAGTCCCCAACCTGCGGAAGGTTTGCACAGCATGGAGGGGATGCCCGGGGAAGTCTAATGCAGATCAAGAATGGAGCTGATGAGGGAAATGTGTGTCTGGCCTGGCTCTGCTTTCAGCCAGCCCTATTCCCTCTTGCTCCACCATCTTCTCTTTCTCATGCATGGGTCCCTTACCCCACAGAGGGTGGACAGTGCTGCAGAAGCAGCTAATCAGTAATCCTTTTCACACTTCAGAGAGAGAGAGCCATACACAGAGAATCCCGTCCATGTGAAGATCCAGGGGAGTCGTGATCTAGCCCTGTGTCCAGTATAATCCTTGACCTCTCTCTGTATGGAGACAGCCAACAAGTCTGCCAAGGTTAAGTGGATGCCTTTCCTAGGAGCTAGATTAATGCCACCAAACTCCTTTCACACAGGCTGCTCAACAGATGATGAGCAGCAGGTGATCACTTTACTTTGCAGCATACAGCACTAAAGCAAACAAACCAGTTCTGCAACCAGTCGTGTTTACACACTACTAAGCACTAGCAAGTTACACTTTATTCGCTATTAGAAATCGTGACCTGATGAGATGTGAGTACAGTGTAATGCAAGAATATTAGCATGATGTAAATACTCCCCCTGATACGATCACACTGTGAGCTATAGGTATTGACCAGTGGTCTCCAACCTTTAAGCACAAGATCGCTTTTTGAACTTAAGTGCAACCCAGGATCTACCGCAAAGAAAATGAAGAAATAACAGTAATCACACAAACCCAAACACACCCTTGCCCCCCACCACCCACCCCTGCCCTGCCCCTTCTCCGAGGCCCTGCCCCACTCACTCCATCCCCCCTCCCTCCATCACTCGCGCTCCCCACATCTTCACTCACTTTCTCCGGGCTGGGACAGGGAGTTGGGGTGCAGGAGGGGTTGCGGAGTGTGGGAGGGGTTCCAAGCTGAGCCTGGGGCCGGAGGCTGGGGTGCAGGTTGTGGGCTCTGAGAGGGAGTTTGGGTGTGTGGGGGGGCTCAAGGCTGGGGCAAGGGATTGGGGTGCAGGAGGGGGTTCAGGAATGCAGGCCCCGGCTGGGCACCACTTACCTCAGCTGGCTCCCAGGCAACAGTGGCAGCGCAGTGGGTTAAGGCAGGCTCCCTGCCTGCCCTGGTCCCACACCACTCCTGGAATTGGCAGACATGTCTGGAACCAGCTCCTGGCGGGGAGCAGCAGGTGGCTCCATGCGCTGTCCTGTCCGCAGGCACCACCCCTGCATCTCCCATTGGCCGCGGTTCCCTGTTCCCAACCAATGGGAGCTGCGGGGACGGAGCCTGCAGGCAAGGGAAGCGCGTGGAGACCCTCTGCCCCTCCCACCCCCAAGGAGCTGCTGCCGGACATGCCAATTGCTTCCAGGAGCAGCGCGGGGCCAGTGCAGGCAGGGAGCCTCCCTAAGGCCCACTGAGCCACTGGACTGTTAGTGGCCGATCCCCCCGGTTTGGGTGCAGGAAGGTTGTCAACCCTAGACTGAGATCGACTGTCAGAGGCTCCACAATCAACCAGTTGATCATGATCTACCAGTTGGTGACCACTGGTATAGATGTACTAATATGAGAGACAATGTGGTTTAGTGGATAGAGCAATGGACTGGACTCAAGAGACCTGGGTTATAGTCCTGCTTCTGCCTCTGGCTTCCTAAGTGACCTTGGGTAAGTCGTGTCACCCCTCTGTGCCTCAGTTTCCCCACCTGTAAAATGGGGTTATGATACTAACCTTCTTTGCAAAGTGCTTTATGATTTACAGATGAAAGATTTATGATTTAATTGGGGATTGGTCCTGCTTTGAGCAGGGGGTTGGACTAGATGACCTCCTGAGGTCTCTTCCAACCCTGAGATTCTATGATTCTATGAAAGGCACCAGATATGAGCTAGGTGTCATTATTTCTGATCAGCAGATGGGCCAGATCCTGCTCTGTTATGCCAGCATAAATCTGGAGTCGCTTTACTGAAGTCCAGTAGAACAGTGCTGGATCTAACATAGTGTAACTGAGCCAGGTTCTGCCAGCTGTATTCACCTTGCCTAATCCCTTACTCTTGGAGTAAAGCACTGCTCAACATGAGTAAGGCTGGCATGGTCTGGCCCAGTGCAAGTAAAACCTGTCCTTATGCCCTTTCTAGAGCAACTCTCTTTATAACACCACAACCGCACTTCAGGAGCTCAGTGCAGCTTGGCTGAGGAGAGGATGCATAGTGACTTTGGAAATGCATCTTGGCACAAGGAGAGAGATTTTCTTGGCTTTGAAAGGACAGTGCACACATTTTGAGCCAGAATGTGTAAAGATTTTTGTTCACAGACAGAAATCCCTTGTGCTGACAGACACTGAGCAAGGCTGATGGCCTTCTGAATGCAATATGAAAGTAGCCTTGTATTGGGATTAGAACTGGGTGAGCAGTTTGCAGCAAACAATTTACTCGGAGTTCAGCCTTTTCCTCTGTGTGTTAATTATCTGTGAATAGCCTGCAGGCTTTGTGAACTTGTTCTCTCTCCAGAACTGTTCAGTGAATGTCTCAGGTGGACAAATGTCAGCAAATGGACCGCTTGCAATCTGCTTGTTGCAAATATTTATTATCCAAGCTGTTTTGTATCTATCTGGATACTCAATGACTGTAGTTTATGATGTAGTATATGTACCATATGACCTTTAGAAACAAACTTTGTATTTGTGAATAATCCAAGCACTACCTAGATGTACAGATACTCTTTTCTCAACCTGTGTATTATATAATAAATATTATAAATCTGGATGCCTCACAAACAAGGAATTGATCCTCCCAACATCCCGATGAGGTAGGGAATTCATCTCTCCCATTTTATATATGGGGTAACTGCAGCACCGCACGGTCATGTGATTTGTCCAAGGTCACACAGGAAGACTGGGGCCAAATTAGGAATAGAACCCATTCCTTCTAAATCTGTGCCTTAATTGCAAGACCATCCTTTCTACAACCAAAAATCATCTCTTCCTGGTCAGGCAATCAACCCCTCAGTCTCCCATAGGGCAGGCAGACAGAGGTGCTCACTACCATGCCAAAGAGGTGAACTGGTGAGCTAAATTAGATGATGGTGTTGGTTTCCTGATTTGATGTCTTAAACTACCTTTGCTTCCCAGATAAAGCCAATTTCAATTCATTCTTAAAAGCGAATTTCAGCCCCAAGTCCAAATGAACTACAGGCCAGTCAGCCTCACCTCAGTCCCCGGAAAAATCATGGAGCAGGTCCTCAAAGAATCAATCCTGAAGCACTTACATGAGAGGAAAGTGATCAGGAACAGTCAGCATGGATTCACCAAGGGAAGGTCATGCCTGACTAATCTAATCGCCTTCTATGATGAGATTACTGGTTCTGTGGATGAAGGTAAAGCAGTGGATGTATTGTTTCTTGACTTCAGCAAAGCTTTTGAGACGGGCTCCCACAGTATTCTTGTCAGCAAGTTGAAGAAGTATGGGCTCGATGAATGCACTATAAGGTGGGTAGAAAGTTGGCTAGATTGTTGGGCTCAACGGGTAGTGATCAATGGCTCCATGTCTAGTTGGCAGCCGGTGTCAAGTGGAGTGCCCCAGGGGTAGGTCCTGGGGCCAGTTTTGTTCAATAGCTTCATAAATGATGGATGGTGGAGGATGGTGTGGATTGCACTCTCAGCAAATTTGCGGATGATACTAAACTGGGAGGAGTGGTAGATACGCTGGAGGGCAGGGATAGGACACAGAGGGCCCTAGACAAATTGGAGGATTGGGCCAAAAGAAATCTGATGAGGTTCAATAAAGATAAGTGCAGGGTCCTGCACTTAGGACGGAAGAACCCAATGCACAGCTACAGATTAGGGACCGAATGGCTAGGCAGCAGTTCTGCAGAAAAGGACCTAGGGGTGACAGTGGACGAGAAGCTGGATATGAGTCAGCAGTGTGCCCTTGTTGCCAAGAAGGCCAATGGCATTTTGGGATGTATAAGTAGGGGCATAGCGAGCAGATCGAGGGACGTGATCGTCCCCCTCTATTCGACATTGGTGAGGCCTCATCTGGAGTACTATGTCCAGTTTTGGGCCCCACACTACAAGAAGGATGTGGATAAATTGGAGAGAGTCCAGCAAAGGGCAACAAAAATGATTAGGGGTCTGGAACACATGACTTATGAGGAGAGGCTGAGGGAACTGGGATTGTTTAGTCTGCAGAAGAGAAGAATGAGGGGGGATTTGATAGCTGCTTTCAACTACCTGAGAGGTGGTTCCAGAGAGGATGGTTCTAGACTATTCTCAGTGGTAGAAGAGGACAGGACAAGGAGTAATGGTCTGAAGTTGCAGTGGGGGAGGTTTAGGTTGGATATTAGGAAAAACTTTTTCACTAGGAGGGTGGTGAAACACTGGAATGCGTTACCTAGGGAGGTGGTAGAATCTCCTTCCTTAGAAGTTTTTAAGGTCAGGCTTGACAAAGCCCTGGCTGGGATGATTTAATTGGGGATTGGTCCTGCTTTGAGCAGGGGGTTGGACTAGATGACCTCCTAAGGTCCCTTCCAACCCTGATATTCTATGATTCTATGATTCTATGTCACATTTTTGTGACCATTTATCTGAACGAACTGCACTCACATGAGTATTAGCAACAAGCAAATGAAAAGGGGAGTGAACACAGTCAAAGTTAAATAAAAAATATTCACAAATGTTTTTTCTTATACTCCACCAAGTGAAATGTAGCACAACTTAACGGTGAGTATGAGTGTAAATCTAGAGTGTTTCTGGTGGCTTCATTTGGAATTGCCCCAGATTCATACCCAGTGTAACTGAGCAGATCTGACTCCATTTTTAAAAAAAAAAACCTAACCTCTGTGGACTTACCCTGGCTTACACCACAGACCTTGCCCCTCTCCACTCAGCTAGCCCTGAGCATCCTCTGTGTCCTTTCATACAGCTTCCATGCTCTAGCGTAAGAGAATTCACCTCTGCAGTTTCTGATGTCTGGAATAATTCTTCTGTAACTCTCCAGCTCACTGATTCTCTGGCTTCAGTCTTCAACTTCAGGTACAGCCAAGTTCAGCCCCCAGTGCAACTTAGGGCAACCTTAGGGCTACTTTAATGTATGCTAGCTGTTAACAGTCGTCACTGGCCTTTATACCAACTGGGGATTGCCAGGTGCTGGGGTCTTCCAGACACCCCTGACATTCCCCTAGGGAACAGAAATAATACAATGTGACATCCATGACAAAGCACAGCTATGCTAGATCTAGGCCACTGCAAGATTTCTCCACACCAGGGAAATCCTCAGCTGTCTGGTAGCACAGTGTTACAGTCCCTTGTGCTACCAGAGCAGTGGAAAAGAGCTGGAAGCCATCTACTTTCAGATCTCACCTGAAAACATATGTTTTTCTCCCTTGTCTGTACCTGTTAATTTCTCTTTTCTTCTGCTATTTATGATTGAACTTTATTTAATTTGTTCACTGTCTAGGACAGGAGTTCTCAAACCGGGGGTCGGGACCCCTCAGGGTGTTGCGTGGTTATTACATGTGGGCAGGGGGTGCGAGCTGTCAATCTCCACCCCAAACCCCGCTTGCCTTCAGCATTTATAATGGTGTTAAATATATTTAAAAGTATATTTAATTTATTGGGGGGGGGTCGCACTCAGACGCTTGCTGTGTGAAGGGATCGCCAGTAAAAATGTTTGAGACCCACTGGTCTAGGGGCACAGTTTGTATGAGAGACCACTATGTAAAATAGTTTGATTATGAATGGGTAGGACACACAGGCCCGCGTGTTTTTCAGCAGCACTGAAAGGACTAATTGAAATGTTGAGCTATGACATTAATTATTTTACCAAACAGTGAAATGTTGTTCATCCACCCTTGTTACCTGCTGCTGATGCAATCAAAGCCAAACGGAGCCAGAGTATAAAATTACTGCTGTAGTTCACCTTTTAATTAGAAAGCCGATACTGTACGTTTTAGAAGCAATTACTTGTGAAAGAAGCCTGTGATTAGTTCGTAAGTAAGAAAGAGGGTTTTCATTAAGCAAATGGGTGTAATGCCTGCTGTTTAGCTCTGCCACTGCTTCCAAACAAAACATACAGGGCCCGATTTGCTTCTCTGTTTCCAGAATAACTTCATTGACTTGAACAGAGTTACTCCAGATTAACACCAGGTTATGTGAAATCAGAATCTGAGCTACAAAGTAAAACAGGCTTGAAAATGTTAGAGGCTTTTAAATCTCCTCCTTTTTGCAGCAACCAAATCTAAAATAAACAACCAAGTGGATCAAAGGAAATTTAGTTTTGGGGGAGGGAAGAAAAGACTCCAGTATTCACCTCCACTCTGACTATATAAGTAGAGGGCCTGATTCAGAACTCTGAGCAGTTTCACAGCCCGGCGTATCTGATTCCTCACTTACACCATTTAAGTTCCTCTCAGTTTACACCAACATAAGCATAACCAGAATCCATACGCCTCGCAGGATGGAGAGTGAATAGCAATCGCCTTCTTAAAAGCGATCACACTCAGAACCGTGAAGCAATGTGAGTCCCCAAGACCAGTCTCAGGCAGCTGCTGTACCAGAACTTCTGCTGGTCTCAATCTGCCTTGTTCTATTGGAATTGTGCACATTTCTCCCACTGAGGATCTGACCCAAGATTATAAACAGTTTCTATCTATATTTATTCACTTGTAGCTTTCCAAAAATCTTGACTACCTGGGTTGAATATTTCCATTCTTGGTCTCTACCCAAAGGAAGGTTTGTTTTTTGGGCTTTTTAAAAGCTTGAGGGAAATTCCTTCAGCCATTTGAGTTATAGGAAAGTGATAAAACAACGAAATGCTCTCCCTATTTTAAAGAACGTTGAGCCACATCTAATTAACCAGGGCATCACCAAACCACTTGTCATTTGAAGGTGGGCTTGGCCTAGCCCTCACACAGAACTGCCAGTTTTATTTGATCTGAAATAAAGATCTTAGCTTTGACTGAACACAATTCAATGGCAGCTTGAAAACTGTATGTTGCAGCACAACGCTTCCTTACAGACCTGACCCAATTCACACTGGAGTCAACCGGAGCCTTTCTGCTGACTTCAATGGGAATTGGGTTGGGTCCAAAAGTCAACAGTGCTGAAGTACAATACAGATCCATTGTGCATGCATGTGCAGCTAGGTAAGCTTCTATACGTTGGCCCAGAGGAGCTGATGAATAGAGCTGGGTAAATTATTTCTTTTCTTTTTATTTACTAGCAGTTCTCAAAAATATAATAATAAAAAAAATAGTTTGGGTTGAACTAAATCCAAAGATCATTTTTCAAAAAATGTTAAATTGAAAAAGTCCATGTCGGATCAAACCAAACATGTTGTTCACCCCAAAACATTTTGTTTCCAGGCATTATTAAAGGGCTAGATTGACAAAGTGGCCGGAGGAGGAGGATCTTTCCTTATAACCTTTAGCCCAAGAGCTTAGGACACTCACACGGGGATGTGGGAGAGACCCAGGTTCAAGTCCTTCCTTTGCCTGTTGTGGAGAAGGGATTTAAACAGGGGTCTCCCTCTTCTCAGGAGAGTTCTCTAAGAACTGGGCTAGGGCATATTCTGGGTAGGATCTCTCCTGTTGAAGCTAATCCACTTTGTATAGTCATTGGAGCATGGACTTTAATTTAGGTCTCCAACATCCTAGGGAAATACCCTAACCATCAGTCTGTAGTCATTTTCATTGTCTCTGGCCCAGTGACTCTTCGTTGTCACTCACTGTGGCAATTCGCAGTCAGTGAGCTAGAGAGACCTGTATTCAAATTCCTTTTCCACGTCAGGCAGAGGGGGGAATTGAACCAGGTTGTCCTGCATCTTGGATTAGTGCCCTAATGGTTACAAGTATGGCACCTTCCTCCTCCCCCTGGCCCTCTGCTATTTTGTGAATGGCATCTAAGTCCTGAAAAACAAAGTTTTGCTCAAAACTATTAATTGAATTTCTGTATAGTTTTGGGTCGACCAAAACTACATTTTTCGGCGAATAAACTTTGTCTGAAAAATTTTGCCCCTCTCTACCTATGACCTCCACAAGCCCATCTCCCTCCTCCATCCATCCATCTTCTCTCCTGTCCTTTGGAGCCTTTCTCTAGAATCTCTGCTAAGCCTGACTGCTTTGGGGAAGTTGACCCATCTGTTTATTACTGGGGGAGTTGGCCAGCAGGCATCTAATCCATCCCCCTGCCACTGCAAAACTAATTACTGCAGTCTTTGATGTTGTCCATTTTCAAAGGACCCAGTAATAGGGAAAAGAGGCCCTTTCCATTGCTTCCCTTTGGAGATCTTGCAAATTTTGCATGAGCAAAAAGGAAGAACTGGAGATTTTCTGGATTCTCCTGGCTCTAGTTTGGAAACCTCTACTTAACATGCATACCATGACAGCTTGCACTCTTCATTCCTTTGCTTTGGTAGATGTATGTCAGACTGACTTTGCTGTTATTGGACTGCAGCTCTTTAGCATTATTTTGCAATAGGTTTGGGGGATTATTTTTTCTTTTTTGTTGCCACCCCACCTTGCAAGCTCCTATCTAATTTGCCCCAGGTCTCTTGTTGCAATAGGTATATCATTCCCAATGTGGTTTTGATTTACAAGGTATGGACTAATATAATTTGGCCCTTACAAAGATTTATCTGGGTCAGGGTTTGGAAGACATTGTTGGGGAAGTTTGAGAGCTGCCCTTTTGGCCGACACACCAGGGACTGAATCAGGGACCTCCAGAATAAAAAGCATGAACTGCTGCAGCTTGAGCTAAAGCTTTGTAGGGAGGGGCTGTAAAACTTATATCTTCTCAGGACTGCACAGAGGGGAACCTGTAACACGTTCCCCAGTGGGGGTTATGTTTGCACTGCCTCTGTCCATGTAATCTCTGTTCTAGAGGTAAACAGCAGACCTTTCAGTGCTGTCAAACCAGCTTTTTACATGCTCTAAATTCACTTAACTTTTTTTAAAAAAAATGTAATTTGAACATGCTGTGGGGTGGCCCTTGATACCATGTCAATGGACCCATTAAGATTTAGCCAAGTTTAGTGTGCTGTTTGTTCACACACAGTCCTGTGCAGTGCACACCCTAACGGCTCCTTCAGAGCAATAACGATATGTCATAAGAGCTTCTTTGCCATAGCACAATCAGAGCGGTTTGTATATTATAAGTCTATAACACTAAAAGCAAAGTAACAAAATTATAAAAACTAATTACTGCACATGCTCAGCAGCTACGTTTGAAAGCTCAGCATCTTAGTCATCTTGTAAATATATATATCTTCCCAGACACAGACCTTGTATGTTGAGCCTGCTAGTGTTGCTGAAGTTA